>NC_057873.1:604898-1307398 GCF_019740435.1 Gambusia affinis
GATTGGAAACATTTCAGTTATAAAGCAGTTCAAAGTGTTTTACATCATAAAAACACAAACAATCAAACTCAGAATCAACAACTGAGAAAATCAGGAAACATTTTGCCTTCATTACACATCAACATGTTGATCAATGTTCCAGTTCTTATTATTCAAAGCGACCAGCTGGTTTTTAGTGTAGATTGACAGAAACTCAGTGTTTGGCCTGTTTCGCAGTTTTCTGGAGGTTTGTAGAGTTTTGAATGAATGCTGACAGCCTCAATGATCGACTGCAGTAAATCAAAAACATCTTCCTTCTGAAAGTTGCTGGTTGCCTCGATTCATTGAAGAGAAACCAATTGTCTTTGGTAACTGTAGGAACCATTTATCCTTTTCTGTGTTTATCGCCACCACGGGGCGTATTTCATCTTGAGTTCTGTGTCTGATGGGGGACGGGGTTACTTAAGGTCAACCATGATTCTGTTCAGGTGTTGTTGATAGGAAGAGGCAACAGTTTTCCACTGTGGTTGGTTTGGGTTTGATGTTGAATTGATGTGGATTTCAATAGAAATAGTAAAATAATGGATGTTGTTCGGATAATAAATGACTTTATTAAAATCAAACTAAAGATCGGCATCATGAATATTAATTGAGCGCATGTACAGTAAGACCAGTAGCCTAAAATCTGCACAAAGACAAATGGGTTAAGAATGTTAGGAATTAATTTCTGAACTCAGGAGCCCCATGGTTCCTCTCAGAAGGTTTACAGTGTTTGGGTTTTCTGTGCCGCTCCTTCCTGAAGGTTGGACAGGAAGTGGGTCCTCTGGCACGAGTTCATGCAGGAACACAGCCACCTGGACGCCTGGCTGCGATTGGCTGAGCAGGCCATCAACACCTTGAGCCCCGCCCACCTCACCTACAGCGCCTCCAAGGAGGAGCTGAGGAGGTTCCAGGTACTGCAGTTGGACCAAGCTGGTCCTGATTTCTCCTGATTTCAGAAATTATTATGATGGAGTGACGATGAACTATTATGTTTTGATTGAAAAAAGGCTTCAAATGAATCATTAAATACAAATCCATGGTGAGCAGTGAACTTTGTGTCGTTTGCGACTCAGAGGTTGCAGAGCGAGGCGGGATCCCAGCTGATCCGGTTGGAGGGCCTGACCCGGAGGAACCGGACCCTTCCTCGGCTCTTCCAGGGTGCCGTCCAGGCCCGGCTGCTGGGGGCGGTGCGGGAATGTGGGCGGCGATGGGACAAAGTGGACGCCAAACTGGAAACCATTACAGGGCGACTGCAGGTCAGACTGGACCCTGACCAGAACCAGAACCAAACGGCCTGGGTTCAGTAATAAATGTTACGATACTCATTTCTTAGAATTATTGATATCAGAGGAAACCTGGAGTTTTTCCTGATAGTTTTTCTGTGTGTTTATCTCCGTCTTCAGCTCTGTGTCTCAGAGTGGGAGGAGTTTGAAGCAGAGAGGGAGGAGCTTGCGCTCTGGTTGGCAGACATGGACGCTCTCCTCACGGAAATCGATCACATGACAGGAAGTAACTGCGAGAAGCTGAGAAAGCTGCAGGTGAGTTCCTGATGGCCCAGAGCGTCACAGTAACACGGCGGTGGCAGCATCATGACCTCTCCTTCAGTCCTTCCAGCAGGCGCTGTGCGAGAACTCGGGTCGGGTCAACGACCTGCTGCGGCGCGGCGAGGAGCTGATCCAGCGCCGCGAGCCGGCCGACGCTCGCCGCGTGGAGAGCCACCTGCTGGAGCTGCTGCGCCGCTGCAGCCACGTCTACGACAACATCGCCCGCATGCACACCCGGCTGCTCAGCACCACGCTGGTAACCATGGAGACACTGAAACTGGGCCCCGGTTCTGGTCTCTCAGGTTCTGAGTCTGGAGAGAATCCAAACTGGGACCAGTTCAGTTGACATGAACTGTTGGAAATGTTTGATGCTTCCTTTGGGGCGCGGTGGTCGGGTCCAAACAGAAAGATGAAGATTCATCCTCTTCCTCCTGCAGGTGTTCGAGGACGACTCGGTTCTGACCCGGCCTGCAGATTCTGGCTATCCCTCAGAGTCTGTCCTCCTGTCGGACCTGGACCCGTCCTCGGTTCCGACCCGTCTCAGAGGTGAATCTTCGTGGCGTGCTGTGGTGGCGTAGGGGGTAGCACAACCCACATTTGGAGGCCTTCAGTCCTCGATGTGGCCGTCGCGAGTCCGACTCCCTGACCCGCGACATTTGCCGCATGCCCCCCCCCTCCCCTTCAGCCCCCCTCCCCCTCGGCCCCCCCTCCCTCCTGTCAGCCTATAAGGGACACTAGAGCCCACAAAAGACCCCCTGGAGGGGAAAAAAAAAGAGGTGAACCTTCAAGAAACCACCAGCTCTTTCCTTCAGATTTCAGACAGTCCCTGAACGCAGCACCAACCGGGCTCGCCTGTCGACCTCTGACCCCTCCGCCCTCGCCTACCCATGAGCACCTGGGGCTGGAGTGGGACCCTTCAGTAGACATCGGCCGCTCGCTCTCTCACGACGATGCAGACTCTTCCTACTTCAGCGTCTGTACAGGTACCGACCCGACCCGGTTCCTCTCCAGTTTAGAACCGGTGATCCAACATGGAGGTCCATCAGAGGTTCTGACCTGAGGATGAAGAGAGTCAGCTTCAGGACGCTCCTCTCTGCAGGTCTGTACCAACCAGACGACACCAAGAGGTGGAGCTACCTGAGCTCCTTTGACTCCCGCTCTGACATCAGCGCTGACATCACAAACCAGGAAGCAGCTCTGGTGAGTCACATGACCTCAATCGCAGAATAAAAGGTGAACGAAACAGGCGACATTTCTGAAGATCTGGGTTCATCTGCAAATTCCATCAGGCAGCGGCCGATCCTGGTCCGGGTCCGATCCCGGTCCGGTCCGTGTCTGGGTCTGGTCCTCAGAGTTGTCATCAGGTCCCCATTAGAAGTTTGGGGCTGACTCCGTCTCGTTAACATATTTGGACTCCAGACCTTTGAATCCAGATGAGTCCAACATTAAAGCCTCAGTAAGTAAGGCTCCAGGCAGGCCCAGAGGAGCCCAGAGGAGCCCAGAGGAGCCCGGTGGGTCCGGCCGGTCCGGCGGGTCCGGCATCCTGTGTGTCTTAGTTCTCCTGGTTTAACGCAGCTGGATCCAGTGGTGCCTCATTAGGAGAACACTGACCAGGGAGAGAACTGAAACATGCCAGGCCTCCAGAACCCACTGCGGGCACCACTGGTCCTACGCAGACGGACCAACTGACCAAGCATTTAACCGTCTGACCAAATGTCCTTTTCTACAGGAATGGATGGACCAAACAGAACCAGGGCTGTTCTCACCGGTCGCCGGCAGACAGGAAGAGGACCAATGGGCCGCCTCGACTCCTGAAGGAGACGTCAACAAGCCAATGAGGTTTGACGGAGGGCGGGTCAAGGCGTGGCTGAGGGTCCAAAGCTCCGCCCCTGCAGAGACCATGACTTCCTGTTCCAGGGCGGTGCAGACGGACGGAGACGGGAAGGTGGGCTCACTGACTGGAAGTGTTTTAGAGTCGGTTCTGAAGGTTTTGGTTCTGTTCCCGGTTCTAGATGGACCATGGTGCTTTCAAGCCAGAGTTTAAACCAGGGGTCACCAACACAGGGCCCGCAGGCCCCCGGTCGCCTGATGGAGCAAGTTCTAAAATTTAATTTAATGTTTTACATTGAATTAATTTCATTGTTTATATTTAGATAAAAATAAGTAAATAAAAAAAAATGTTTAAAATAAATTGCTTTATGCATAAAACTGTTCAGAACTGGTCAGACGCCTGCAGGGTTTTATCGGAGGGCGGCGGCGCCTGCAGGGTTTTATCGGAGGGCGGCGGCGCCTGCAGGGTTTTATCGGAGGGCGGCGGCGCCTGCAGGGTTTTATTGGAGGGCGGCGGCGCCTGCAGGCTGCTCCCTCTCTGCCTACCTTAAGAATTTCCTTGGAGTAAAAAAAGAAAAGAATAATTTCTGAAATTTTTATTATGAATCCTCTTTACAATTAACAAAATTGTGGAGAAAATAAAGATCTTATGTGTCAAAACATCTTGTACGTAACTCACGTCTGAGTCTGTGGGGGTCAAAGGTCACTCCAGAGCTTAAATCTTATTGGTCAGTTTGCTTTTGTTTATTTGAATGATCAGAGTTTGAACCTCCTGTAGTTCTAAGAGCCGTTTGGATCCCGGTGGAGCTTTTTACCGGGTCGGTTCTGTTGGGTCGCCGGTTTATGAGCTTCTTTGATGTTTCCTGACCTGCAGAGCTGATGGGTCACCAGTTAACTGACCTCTGCTGCTCTTCCTGAGCGTGGAGCTAAAACTGAGGGTTAAACCATTTAATCTAGTGGAAACGTTCCCAATGAATCAAACATTGTTGCTTCACCTTCTGCTCCTCTGGACTCTGACACCACCTGGACCTGGAATCTACATCCTCCTCTGGACGTGGATCTACTGGGTTTATAGGCTTCACTTCCATGTCTTTATTATTTAACATCGTTTGTATTAAAATAAAACAAAGTGTGTTCTGCTTCAGTGGTTTAGTTTTACCTTCTGATCTGTCGGACATGTTTTATTTCGACATCTCCTGGTTTCAGCCAACAGGCGACCCGTCAGCTTTTAAGTTCATGGAACCAAAAAAAGTTCATAAACCGACGACCCAACAGAACCGCACACTGTAAAAACTCAGGATCTTAGAACAACGGGAGATTCAAACTCCACTCATCGTTTTTAGCTCACAGAAAAAACAAACTGACCAATAAGATTCAGGCTCTGGCTGACCTTTGACCCCCACAGACTCACACTGATGTGCTACATACAAAATGTTTTGGCACAAAAGAACTTTTTTTCTCCACAGTTTAGTTAATAGTAAAGAGGGTTGGATAATAAAATAATAATAACTTTTCTGTTTGTATTTAAAGGAAAATCTCTCAGGGCCTCCAGATGTTCAGCTGCAGCTGCAACAATCCAGACTCTCAGTCACTTTGGACAATTTAGAATCAGACAGAAAATCTCCAACAGGGAATCAAACTCACAACTCTGAACTAAGAACTTCTGATCTCATGATAGTAATGAACCATATCTGCCATGATAAATTATTACTGATAACTATTGTCAGTAGTTCTTAACATTAATATGATCATATATACATATATTAATATTGTTATAAAGGCTGAGACAACAATATTTATGTCTGAATCAAACCAGCAGCCCTTCGTGTTGCTCTGGACCCGGGAAGCAGCTCCCAGTCTCTAGGAGGTTGGTGACCTCTGACCTACTGTGTATCAAATCAAGATAGGAATAATAAAAAGATGGCCACTCTGAGGTAAAAAGAAAGAAGCAGCTCCCAGTCTCTAGGAGGTTGGTGACACCTGGTCTAAATAATAATCCCTCAGCTTCATAGGCTGAAATTTGACCAATCAGAGCCCTCGTGATTCTGATTGGACCTGTATTTTCAGGACCGTCTCCATAGTGATATTCTGTCCCAGCAGGATCTTCATTTCGACAGCTGGCGTCGTCATGACGACAGACAGCATCCTCTTCCTGTGCCCTCCTCCAGGGAACCAGCAGGAGCTGTGATTGGTTACCTGCAGTCGGCTCTACAGGTGAGTCCAAGTTACAGGCAAAATGTTCTGGTGGTGCAGCGGTTGAGCACAACCCACATATGGAGGCCTCAGTCCTCGGCGCGGCCGTCACAGGTTTGATTCCTTCTCTCATTACCTCTGTCAAATAAAACCAATAAATCCTTATCAAAAAACGATGTTCGCTGTCAAGAGGCATCACTCGTCCAGAATTCTGATGAACTACTTCCTGTTGATCAGGAGGAAGAGGAATCGTCCTACTGTGATGAAGAGGAGCAGCTACTCTCTGAGCGCAGGTGAGCATTCAGGTGTTCCAGAACCAGAACTTGATCCAATTCCTGTTCTGCTCACACACACTCCTCCCACAGCAGACCTTCCTCCTCCTCTTCATCGGCACTCCTCTTCCTCCTCCTGGCTGCCGCTCTCACCCTACTTGCCGGCCTCATCCTGGTTGCCATGGAGCCTCCCTGTCACCATAGCAACAGGATGCCACGCTCCCTCCACCTGACACTGAGCTATGTGAACGGGCCGCCGCCCACCTGAAGCCCAGTCAGGTCAAAGGTCATCCTCCAGGCTCCCACGCTTTCAGAACCAAACCCCAATCTCCTGAAGCCGCCACCGGATCCAATCCTGTTTGATCCGATCCAGTCTGGTTCGATCTGGTCCGGTCCGACTCTTCCAAGAGTCCGGCAAGGTTTCTCCTAACTTGGCAGCAGGAAGCGTTGGTCCCCCGTCCTGGATCTACTGGTTCTGAAGGTTCTGCATGATGAACCGGGTCTGGGCTCTTAACTTCAGGACCGGACCATGAACAGAATGTGTTCGTTTGGATCTTTTGGTTCTGATCTAAGCCTGCGGAAAGCTTTCCTGGAATCTGAATGATGAATTCCGGGATGTTTTCCCTCCAGCGAGTTTTCCTGCTGTTTTGCTCTGATCCAGATCTTCTTGTTGGACTTTTTCAATATTTCTTGTTTGATGGTTTTTGTTCCAGGTTTGAATTTTTCAAATAATCTCTGTCCAGATTTCATGAAGATTATCTGGGATTTTCAGGAATTCAGACATGAAGGTGGTTCTGGAACATTTCACTTTTTATATTTTGTTTCTACAAATGAAGAAAAATCATCTACACTGTAAAAAAAGGCAGTTTTTTTGTGAAGGAATGAAATAAATAAAAGTTGTGAATTAGCTCCAGTTTTCACCTTGATAAAAAGACCGAATGTTTTGGTTCTGTTTGGACCCGACCACCCCGCCCTCAGCGGTTCTGTTTGATGACCGGATCCGATTGGTCCAGTGATCCATGAAGATCCATCGGCTCCGGCTGCAGGGAGGATGATTTAATGTGAGCAGAGAAAAGATTCCAGGGGATTTTAGATCACAGTGAAATCCCACACTGGAAAAGTCCAGTTTCCAAGTTTAAACGCTTCATGTGCTGCCTGGAAACACCTGAAAACACCTGGAAACACCTGGATAGGCTTGGAAGTTCTTAGCCTTGAGCAGGTTGGGCTCCAGGTGGTTCTGCCCAGTGGACCGGCTGCAGGTTCATTTTAAATCAATTGAGGAAGAAACCAGAATTTCATGTTTTCTGATCGACTGAAGGAAAATAAAACCTGCAGTTTTTCCAGATGGGCAGACATGTTGTGTCCACAGAACATGTTGGACCAGAACCAGCAGATTCCAGGAACATTCCAGAAGCGTTCCGGCTCCTCTGGCTTCGTGAATGTCAGGCCTGTCCTCCGTCAGAGGAACACTGGAGGCTTTGTTTGGTTCTGCTGAGACTCAGGAGGAGATGCTGGTTGAAAACCGGCTGGGTCCAAACAGAGTCTGTGTCACGTCATAACAGAACCCCAGGAAACAGAGGCAGTCAGAAGTTCCCAAATAATAATGTTCAAGCCCCACTGTGAAAGATTGGGCCAAAAGAGGGTACCTGCTGGTACCAAACTGTTGATACCGACCTTAGTGATTCTCCTGGTCACCACTAGGAGGCTCAGTGGGTCACCTTAATGTTTATCTTTCATAAACAAACGTTCATAACTACATGAATATCTTCATTTGAACTGTAGCAACATGTCACAGTGTCTCCATGGTTACGGTCCCCAGTGTCTCCATGGTTACGGTCCCCATTGTCTCCATGGTTACGGTCCCCAGTGTCCACTCAGTGCAGTATTCAACCTGCAATGAGCTCACTCAGCCATCGCTTCCCCAGGGCATTATGGGTAAACTCACAATATTATGGTCTGTATTGACTCATGGGACTCACTCCAGAGACCACACACACACACACACACACACACACACACACACACACAGCCACATTAATGCTTCGATTATTTAAACACACATAAAGACGGCGGCTGCTATGAATCAATCTCCACCCAGATATGTTTTTAATAAGGTTTAATAATTTGTCCTTTGGGTGACATGGACCATAACTGGTCCCAGTAATTCCTAGTCATTCCCAGTCTGAGTCCATCTGATGGTCCTACTGCAGTTCTGCTGGATTACTGGGCCGTCTTGATGGGACGGCTAAATCTGTCCAAGCAGCAGAGAACCAGCGCATGTTTACCACCACCAGATTAGATCAGAGTGACCTTTGACCTCAGGAGTGCAGCTGACTCCAGTTGACCCAGATCCTGTTGGATCACTCATCAACTGACGGCTGATTGGGCAATCCAGCCAGCCGGTTCTGGCTGGCCTCCAGAACCGTCTGCAGACATTTTTCCTTCAGTCCAGAGTAAACATGGCGCCTGATAGAGGAACATCAGGACTACCCGGTTCCCCCCTGTCCACTTTCTGTTTCTGAGCCACTTCCTGTTTCATGTCCTGCTTTCACACTGATCCCCTTTTCAGCTTTCCTGGAATCCAATTAGAGGAGATTCTACCCAGCAACTGAGAACCTTAATCTCCACCAATAGAGGTGAGAAATGAAGATAAGTGAGGATCAGAAGCTTCACCGCTTCAGAGGATGGAGACAAAAACACTGCTGGCTAAAAGCTTCAAAGAGCCACATCTCCAGCTAGTGGCTTTAGCTAACAACTTCAGCTAGAAGCATTAGCTAGCAACTTCAGCCAGTGGCTTTGGCTAGTGGCTTCAATTACCAACTTCAGCTAGTGACTTCGGCTAGCATTCCTGGTCCTAGAATAGTCAATAATCTATTGAGTAGTAGTTAGAAATTTTATTAAAATTAGCATTGTAAGCCATTATGATGAAGATGGCATTGAAGATAATATTATCTTTTTAGCTAATTTTACTAAAAAGGTAAAGCTGACTAACTAAACTGATTAAATTAGTTTCACAGCATGGTACTGTAATCAAACATGATTATGATAGCATTTAAGCTAATATTAGCATTTTAGCTAATTTTTCCACAGTAAAATGCAGTATGATACTGAATAGCAAAAATTACTCTCTCTGCATGGAG
Source organism: Gambusia affinis (assembly GCF_019740435.1). NCBI lineage: Eukaryota > Metazoa > Chordata > Actinopteri > Cyprinodontiformes > Poeciliidae > Gambusia > Gambusia affinis. Next base: position 613,899 of record NC_057873.1, read on the forward strand.
TATAGTACCAAAGATGCTAGCATAGTTGCTATAATTAGCATTTTAACTAGCTTTAGATTTTTAGCTAATTTAACGTTTAAATGTTTTTTACGCACTACATGGAGTGTGTTGCCCTGCGACAGACTGGCGACCTGTCCAGGGTGACCCCGTGACCCCGCCTCTTGCCTGGAACGTAGCTAAAGAGGAACCAGCAACCCTCCTGACCCCATTAGGGACAAAGGTGACCAGAAAATGGATGGATGGATGGATGGACATGGAGTATGTTAGTGGAGATAACATCAGTAGCCTAGATGTTATCGTTAGTATGTCAGCTAGCTTTAGCTTCTAGCTCCTTCTGCCTTATAATCTGCTGTGATGTTAGCTTTGTAATCACTGTTCTGCACCACTTTCTGATACTCTTGGTGGGATTTTTGCTTTGTGCATTCTTTTTGCTTTTTTCTGTTGATTTCTTACATTTCTGCAAGTCTTCTTCTGTAGACTTCAAATACCTCTGATATTTTCACCAAAATCTTTCAGTTTACAGCATTCACACTAGTTTTATTTTATGTTGGTGTCCTTCATCTTTATGTTAGCTGAGCTTCGTTTAACTTATGTAGGACTTGCTTAGCTTCTTATTTGAGCAAATCAGAGGAATAAAAAAACGGCATCATCAGCAAGAAATATCCAGGAGAAACAGAAGTTTCCAAGTGGATCTGCTGCTATTCAAACTGAACTCATCAAATCAGCAGCCAACTCTGCTGCAGCCGTGTTGAAGGAGAAGTTCATCTGTACAACACATTTCAGCAGCAAGGCGGGTCAATGTGCTTTACACAACAGAAACAGAAAATGACAAAGTAATAAAGAACAACTGAACAAACATCACAGTTTGATGATGACATCACCAAGACCATCCTCCATCACACTGAAGGAGCGCCGATCTGCTGCTGAGGGCGGGGCTACAGGTTTCATCTCTCCATCGGTCCATCCTTTCATCTCAGAGTGGGCGGGACATCATAATGAGATCCTTGCTCACTAATCGGCACGAAGGCTTCTCATTGGCTGAGAGAGGACGGGCCGGCCCTCGGCGGGGGTTGGCATGACGACACAGATCGAAGCTGGCAGGTTGATGCTGCACATAATAGGATTATGATGGAGCAGAGCAGCAAGCGGGACGTCCAGAGCGCAGACTGGCTGAATGTCTGTCTCTCTCTGTCTTTGTCCTTCTGCTCTCACAGCGTCATGAAGACGATTGTCCTGAGCGCTGAAGCACACATCCGCGAGTCCTGGAGCTCCCATGATCCTCTTTGGTTTGGGAGGGAAGCTACCTTATAAATGTGACCTGAGGTCAGCAGCAGTGTTCAGGAAGGAATACTGTTGGAACAGCAGCCATGCTAGCTATTTTAGCAGAGCTAGCAGACAACAGGACAGCAGATATGAAATCTTTACAGATTCTCAACAGGCATCTGCTGTAGGCTTCAAAGAAACAAACAATAAAACACAAGAAAAGAAAAAAACAGCTTTGGTGCTGTTAGCTGATATTATGATTTATCTTCCTTTGGTTCACACTATGTTAGCTAATTTGGTTTAGCTAGCTAAAGTAGCTTAGCTTACTTTCTCCTGCCTTAGATCAGATAAGTTTATCTTATCCTTTATCTTCATTTCTGAAGCTTACCTTCTGATGGTTTACATAAAATTAGTTTGTTTCTGTACGTTACCTTAGCTTAGCTTAGCTGCCTTCATTTGACTCATCTATTGTGTTCACTCTGCCTTGTGTGTAACCAGCGGACGAGGGTTCTAGGTGTATTGCAGCAGGTAAACTCTGGCTGAGACAGCAGAGAGGAGTAGTAGTAAATCTGGAGCCTCTATGTTCCAATTGCACAAAAACCTGTGAGGGACGGCGGCGTCCCAGGGCGAAACCCAGTGAGAGGAGAACGGAGCTGGAAGGATGTTTACTGGTTCTGAACTGATCCTGAGTGGGAATGAAAACAGCAGCAGGTATTTTGTTCCATAAAACAGTGAAACAGGTAAACCTGTTATGGATGCAAACTCCACTAAAAACCAACCTGATTAGGATTTTATTAGAAACTTGATCAATTACTAATTTACTGATGGAACTTGATTTAATGTCGTGTTTTGATTATTGATTCTATGTTGCATTGTGTTTCTGTTTGATTTGATGTGAAGCACTTTGAAATGCCTTGATGCTGAAATGTGCTATACTAATAAAATTTAATTGATTGATTGATTGATTTGGTTTATTCAGAGATCAGGTTTATTCTGTTTAAAACAAGAATATTTTCAGACAGCAGTTCTTGGGCTCTGGCTTCCCCACACACACCTTAAACAATCAAACAATCCCAAGAACAAAAACCACGTTGACACAGTGAACTCAATAAATGTCACTAACATAGGAATTAAATACCCAGTACAGCACTAAACATAAAACAGTTAAATCAGTTATAACAAGATGAGAGTTTAACAAACATACTTTCAAGGACTTTTTGAATATTTTAATACTCAAACCGAAGACAGTTCTGTAGGATCAACTCTCCCCAGTGCGAACTGAGGAGGGCAGCTTGAATACAGAGGATGTGACGTGTAACGGGTGGCTTCAATGAATCTCCGGAAGTCACTCAGTCAGGCCTCAAGTAGATAGATGTATATTTTTATATTCTGGGAAAGAAGAGAAAACAAATTAACCACCTCTTCAACTCCAGCCCCACAGCAGCAGGAACAACGCTGTGCGCTAACATTTATTTTTCTCAGATTTATCAAAAGTTAACAAAAAAAGAAATCTTCTCACAAAAATCTTAAACTAAAAACAAGAGGAGAAAAACGCCATCTGGTGGCCACAGCACAATACAGTTGGACAGAGTTAAATAAACAGATAAAAAGTATAACTTAAAAATAAAAACACATACCTGGGAAAGAAAACAAATCAACACCTCTTCAACTCCCTCCCTCTCTCTCTGCACTCCAGCCCTAAATGTAAAAATAAAAACAATGTTCAATCAGCTGTGCTGAACTAGCACCGGTTGTTCGCGCCAAAATAAAAAAAAAAAGGACATTATAATAAAACTGTTTATAAAAACCCACAATGAGGGTCAAAACTGCAAAATAACACACTAACAAACAATAATAAACAACATATGGTAGAGACCTCTACATGAACAACTTCCATACATAAAAACAAGCAGCAGGAAACTTTCCTCTGACTTACCGACAGCAGCGGGAACAACGAGGGCTGGAATCAACTACGGAAGCCCAGGAAACACAAACGAGACGGAGTGCAGGAGAGCGACCCCCACAGGCAAAACACAACAAAATACTGTACATAAAAATAACTGAATAGGATAAATTCACAAATTCTCAATATAAAATGAATAAGAAATAATAATTTAACAAAAAGCACATTTGGTACTCAGTTACATGTGGAAACAGGAAACAAGAAAATAAAAGCTTCTCCACCAAAATAAAATACAGTTTACATAGCTGTATTACAGGGTTAGAGTTAAACTAATAACTTAGTTTACATACTTAACTTCAACAATAGCTTTAGCCTGATTTATCTTTGCTCACCCAGCTACATTTATTTCACCTTTACATTATGAATTGTATGAGCTAAATGTTTTGTAGTTTATCTTCCTGTGGTTCATGTGAACTCAATTTATGATTAGCTTCATTTAGATTTGATGATTGTAATTAACCCCAGCTTTATTTCTCCTTCTGTAGTTTATGATCTCATTGCTACATAATCCAGTTTCTGTTTCTGTAGCTTAGCTAACTGGCTTATCGTTGCTGTTTTTCCAGTGAGTGATGAGCCACAGCCTGTTGTTCTCTGTGTTTCTGTTTCCTTCCTGCTGAGGATGAGCGGTCAGCAGATGAATCAGATTTACTGCAGAATAATCTTCTATCTCCTGGGCTTCATTGTGGGCTAGAAGCTCATTGAAGAGCAAACACACAAATTAAAGATGAATAAATATTTACACCTTGAAGCCATGTTCAGAGTTAAATAAATATTGAATTGGCTTCCATGAACATCAGATTATAGCTGTGATGATTTTTCTTCCTCTTTTCTGGGATGCTCTGACCTGCTGGATGTCTGATGGCGACTCGTTCCTGTTTTCTGGAGCTTGGAGCTGATTTCTGCTTCAGTGGTGGTAAGATGGCAGCATGTACCCAGAAACATTCAGGAGAACACCAGAAGAAGAACTGACATCAGGAAGGATCTGACAGCAGAGCACCAGACTGACAGGCTTCCACTCTGAGGAAGGGGATCACTGGAGCAAATCAACAGATTATTGTAACCCAACCCAAACCTCTGGGAACGCCGGGTCAGGCGAACAGGAAGTGTTAGCAGACTGGAGGAAAAAGGAAGGAACTGTGTTTTCTGCTCTTGTCTTCAGAAAGCTGAAAGCTGATCGGACTCATTCTGCCAACACAACAATAAATAAAATATTTACTTTTAGAGCTAAACTACTGATCGGTTGCATAAAGATTCTCCATTACGTAACACTGAAGAGATTAGCTTCAGGTTGGATGGAACAACAGATGCAGCATGATGGCTGTTCTATACACTGGTTCTGATCCAGTTCTGAAGCTGGCCGGGTGACGACAGGATGACGGTAAATCAGGAGTGAGCGAGGAAGAGGAGATGAGGTGGAGGAAGGAGATGATAATAATAATAATCCGGATTAATGAGCCGAGAATCTCCTCCTCCTTATTCTAACATCTTTGTAGCTCCTGTCTAAATCTTTCCTGAACAAAAACGATGTTCAGAACTGGACCAATCAGGACGCAGCTCCAGCCTGAGACCAGCTGCCATGATGGCGGCCAGGCTGCTGGACGGCGGCGGAGCTCCGCGTCCTGCAGCCCAGAACTCTTCATGGTTCTGTTTCATAAAACCAGTCAGAGTGAAGCCAGAGGGGCGGGGGGGTAATCCTCTGTGATGAGTCACACTTCAGTGTTTTGGCGGTCTTTAGTTCAGAGACTGGCTGGCACACCCACACACACACACACACACACACACACACACACGCACACACCCACACACACACACACACACACACACACACACACACACACACACACACACACACACACACACACACACACACACACACACACACACACACACACACACCCCTACACACACACACACACACCCACGCACACCCACACACACACACACACACACACACACACCCACGCACAAACACACACACACACACACACACACACACACATGTCTGCGCGGGTGGGGACTTTTCATTAACTTCTGTTCATTTCTACAACTTAAACCCTAACCCATCTCCTAACCATTACATACCTAACCCTAACCAACCAAAACTCAATTCACACCTTTGTCCTAAATCTGACCCCTGACCCAAAAACAGTGTTTCCCCTTGTGGGGCCCAGGCTTCTGTCCCCACAAACAGCAGTGGGTCCCCACAACGTGGTATATGTCAAGAAGATGGTCCCCACAAGGTATTAGAAACAAACAAACAAACACACACACACACACACACAGCCTGTCTTCTTTGTGGATGGGCTGCAGTGGGTTTTTGGGGGGTGGAGGACGCTGACATGCATCGCTGCACCGCCACTGAAAGGATAGAAGCTCCTCCCACTCCTCATGCTGACCTTCATCTTTTCCCTCCATCCAGCCTCGTCTTCCTCTGTCTGAGCCACACACACTTCTAAACCAGAGTGATGATGATGATGATGATGATGATGATGATGATGATGATGATGATGATGATGATGATGAAGAGCAAGAGGAAGGAGTAGCGACCAGATTCTCAGAGTCGTATAATAACAATAGTAATAAGTTAAAACCAGGTTTGATTGGTTCCTGATTCAGTCTCTAAGCTGCTCATCTTCTTTGGGTATCCTTCTCCCCTCCCCAGTTGCCATGGAGACCAACAGGTGTAACCCTAAATCTCCATGGAGACCTGCACGTGTCAGACCTCTGACTCCAGAACTTCCAGTTCTGTTCGTCTCCCAGGACAACACTGGTTGCAGCTGGTCCATCTGGTCCGAGATGGTGGTCAAGATGGCTGCCATGACAGCAGCCAAGATGGCTGCCATTGGCAGAAAGTCCTTTTTCTTTCCTTCCTCCTTGTCCCGTTTGGTGTTAACTCCTCCTCTTCCTCCCTGTGCTAACGAGCTCATTCTGCTCCTCGTTATCTTTCTCCAGGCTTCATCATCATCATCATCATCATCATCATCATCATCATCATCATCATCATCTCCTTTCCTGCTCCTGTATTTCCCTTCAGGTTGATTTATTCCACTTCTCCATCCTGCTCCTCTTCCTCTGTTATTATACGATCCATTACAGATCCCAGTTAATCCCAGCTAAACTCCTCCCATTACAGTCACCTCAGCCAATCACAGAGCAGCGTGTGAACGCATCAGGATGGAAAGGTCACCTTCCCTGACCTTTGACCTCTCTCTGACTCAGCAGGTCAGACACACATGCAGCCATGTAGAACCGCAGGCTGGACTGGATCACCAAGGCAACGCCCCGAAAACCAGTCTATAAGGAAGACTGGTTTCAGACTGGTTTCAGACTGGTTTCAGCCTGAAGTTCTCTCCTGTCTCTCCAGTGAAGCGCTGTGTGCTGCCGCTGGCTTTATTTTCTCTGGTTTAGGTTTTGGTAGAAGCTGCGTCTGCTCCATGTTTAGCGCGGAAACCTGCTAGCTTAGCGCTTTGCTCCATTACTTCATCCAAATATTCAAACATCCTATATTTCCTTTCTGAAAATTCCCAGTTCCTCTCAACAAACTAAATATCTGTATCAGTGAACATAAAGTCCTTGATCCGCTGAGTTTGGATCAGACAGGTAAACTGCTGACTCATGCTGGCCATGTAGCATGATTCAGCTGTTATATTGATGCTCTGATGCAAACTATGGAATGTTTGATGAAAGGTTTTGTGAATTGTAAAGTTGGGAGATCAAAGACAAGAGACACAGAAATCTGAAGTAGAAATGGGAACATGAGAGAAAACAGTTTGCAGGAATGAACCTGACCAAGCTCCGCCCACAACCGACCCACGTGACCACGAGTCTCACAAACAAAGCCTGGCGGCGCCTTGTTTCTATGGAAACATGACTCCATTAGTGCTTCATTTCTACTGGATATCACAATATATCAGAGGAACTAACAGGTTCATGTCATCAACTGGGAGGAGGTTACTGGTTTCTCAGTCACAAGCTGGTTGAAAACCTGAGGCCAGCAGGTGTCAGTCAGTTATGGTAGATCTGACCTTTGACCTCAATATGAGAAGCTACAGACTGATAGGAGGAACCAAAGAGCTCTGTAAAGGTAAAGAAGCCATTTGTTTGTTAAAATTTGATTAAATCTATTTGTTTTATGTGATGTTTGTTGTGAATGATGTAAACTCACAAATGAACGAGGTAATTAGTCCAACGTTTAGAAACTACAGCGGCTGTAATGAGCCACAGCAAAGGTAAACAAAGGTAAAATAACCTGAACAGGTGATCAACTCAAAACCACTCCTACCTTTTTACTCTCTCTTTGTAGTTTAAACACACCTGTTACCGTGGCAACCGCCTGCGCCGGCAAGACGAGTAAAGATTACGTTAAAAACAAAACATTCAGTCCGTTACGATATCAAGTTTATTTCTGGATTATTAATCGTTGGTTCCCTGAACACAGCGATGGTTGATTGACCAGCTGTACTTGGTGCTAGAGAGGCTAACAGGAGGAACAGTTTAGTCCAAAACCTTTTCTGCTAAAATAAAATCTTCAGTGTGAGTCAGATACACGTTGCATATTGATCTGTTTAGCTAACATAAGACTGTAGCAGACAGGCTACAAGGTGTAGAAGTTGTATCAGTGCTGCTATTATGCTGTACTTAGCTAACAGGAAGCTGTTTGTGAGACGGCCAATCACGTGACCACGTAGAACGGGCATCAACCAATGAAAAGCGGCCCTGCGGAAAGGTCCATTACATCATACTGTTAAAATTTCTATTCATGATGAGAAAATCTGTGACAGACCGCAGACCTGTCCAGGTGAGCCCGCCTCTCGCCCGAAATCTCACTGGAGAGAAACCAGCATCTCCTGACTGAGAAAATCTCAGAGGAGGAAACGAAACATCAACTTCCTGTGGAACACAAATGATGGCAGAGACACAGAAACTGCTAATATGTCCTCTTCCTCCTTCTCTTCTTCCTCCTCTTCCTCTCTGGATGGTGACCTGTCCAGGTTGGTGTCAGATCGACGCTCCGTCTCGCTGCTTTCACTCTGTTTCACTGATCTGTCCGTCCAACCGTCTGTCTGTACAGATGGATGTCATCAGGTGTCTACGAGCTCAGAGGCTCCGGTGACATCCGTGTGTGTGTGTGCGTGTGTGTGTGTGTGTGTGTGTGTGTGTGTGTGTGTGTGTGTTGTTGCAGCCTAATTAGCCCTCACTTCACACTCATTAGTGGGAAGAACCAGAGCTCTGGTTCTGCTCTGCCTTCTCCGACCCAAATGGGAGGCCATACTGAGCCAAACTGGGCCTACTGGTGAACCAGAAGCTCTTCAAACTGGGCTGATCCGTTCTCCATGAATGAACCTTGATTGATAACTGGAAAATGTTTGTACTGGTTTCAGGAAACCGCTCTCGTTTCACTCAAAGCTAGGGACTGCTGTAACCACAGCAACACACTGGGTCAGAACCAGTCACTGGGTCTTGGATGTATTTAAAGGAACGTTACAAACATCACTGGGTTAGAACGGGTTCAGCAGCTTTCAGGAGGTCCAAACCTTCTGGTTCTGGAGGCCAGTCCACTCAGATTCATGACCCGCTGTTAGGATAACTGGACCAACAAAGTTACCTCAGTGGCTAACAACTAGCATGGCTAGGCTAACACATAGCAAGGTTGGGATAACAACTAGCATGGCTAGGCTAACACATAGCAAGGTTGGGATAACAACTAGCATGGCTAGGCTAACACATAGCAAGGTTGGGCTAACAACTAGCATGGCTAGGCTAACACATAGCAAGGTTGGGCTAACAACTAGCATGGATAGGCTAACACATAGCAAGGTTGGGCTAACAACTAGCATGGCTAGGCTGGTCACCCAGTGCTGAATCAGAATCTCAATCAGAAGCCAACTTCAGCTCTGTATTGAGCATGTTTGAACTGTGTCTCCAAAGCTAATGCTAGCTAGCACTCTGCTTTGTTGCAGGCCAGCCAATCAGAATGGACACCACTGCAGAGGAGGAAGACCTGAAACCTTCTCACCTTAATGACCTCTGACCTCCCTCACTTCCACAAGTTGCCTGCAGGGATTAATCATCATCCACTTGGGTTGAGGGGTTTCATCAACCTGTGAAGTTGGAATCAACCCCACAACCTTTGGATTGAACCCCAGTCTGCTATCCAGTCCAACTGGTCCAACTGGGACAGGTGACTGGTTCCAAACGGGTCACCAGCTCCGGTTCCTTCAGGTTCTGGAAATGTAGCTCAGCGCCGAGGCCAGCTTCATGTTAGGCTCATGTTTATCTGGAACAGTTAGCAACTGAGCTAGCAGAAGAGTTAGCCAGGTGTTAGCCAGGTGTTAGCCAGGTGTTAGCCCGGTTGGGCCCAGTCAGGGATCTGTGGATCTAATGGACGACTGGATCTACTGCAGGAACACTGAGGGCTTTACTGGATCAGAACAAAACTCTTTGAGTTTTTCCAACTGAAGATGTGTCACCCCCCCTCTCCCTCTGCCCCCCCCCCACTCCCAGTGTTGCCCCATTGTCCTTGCCCCTCACCCCCACATTGGGGCAGAACAAAGGCGGCTCCACAGGGACACCAAGCTGCTGGCGCTTAGACTCTGCTGCTGGTTGCCTTTGTTACCCCCCCCCCCCCTCCCCCCCCGGCTCACCCCCCTCCCCTCTTTTTTTTTTGCTATGAACCTGAAACGTTTCCCTCCATTTCTCCTGTAAATTTAACCCCGTCCTCTCCTTCACGCCTCCCTCAAAGCATGGGGGGAGGGGGGATTAAGGCGAGTATGGGGGGGGGGATTCTTGATGGTTGCTAGGGGCAACCATACGCCAGGACGTCTGGTACGCGTGCGCGAGCGTTGAGGGACCTGCCATCGTCCCGCCAATTTCGAGTCACACAATTGGCTGAGAAAGAAAGAGAGAGCACGACGCGCGCGCACGTGAGCGCGCAGGAGAGAGAGCAGATCAGAGAGGGGGGAGAGGAAGGGGGAGAGGGGGCGGTGGGAGGATTTAGCGCCAGCAGCGTCTTTTTGCGTCCAACACAACAAGCTCATTACCGAGCTGTGCGCGCCTGGAGACGGATTTACGCACCGAGCAGAAGGAGGTTGGTTCGCTTTTCTTCATCTATTCATCCATCCATCATCCATTTATTCATCCATCCATCCCTTCATCCGTCCATCTATCCATCCATCCGCTCATCCATCCTGTCTGCGGCTCTTTGTTTGCGGCTCTGTGAGCGGCGCGCTGCAGGTTGACGCGGGTAATCAGCCGCTAACGGTGCGGCGGACCCGCTGCGGCGGTTCGGGGTCTCTGTCGGGTCGGATCCCACAGGTTCTGCAGGTTCCGGTCCAGCGGTTCGGCGCGCGGCTGCTCCATGATGTGGAGCAACAGAGTCACGTGCATGCGCTCATCGGGAATATTTGGGAATATTCTTCTGGAATATTTCTCCAGAAACGCACCCAGCGGAAAACCTGCCCCGCTGACGAGCCCGCGCGCGCGCACGGCCCGTCTGGAGAATGGAAGCAGAACCCCACGGCGCGTGGAGATGTTTACGTGCGTGAACAGACACAATAACAACAATAATCAGGAATGAACCGGGACGCGCGGCGCGCGTGCAAGAAACACGCACATGGCGGGATCCATCCCGGTCTGCCGGAAAGGAGGTCAGCCTGGAGCAGCGCGGGCTGCTGGGACCCGAACCGAACCGAGCCCGAACCGAGCCCTCCATCCGGGAATGGCGGGAATCAGGACCAGATGAAGGTTTTATTTTCTTCAGTTTTTGTGTTTCCGGGTGAAAACATGTCGCCATATTAGGAGGTTCTTCACCCCAAGATGGAGGTGGTGGTGGAGGGGGGGGGTCATTAGCAATGCAGATTAGCTTCTGCTGAAGCACCTGCTGTGTGGCGCATGCGCTGTGGCTCCCCCCCTTGCTGGCATGGGGGGCGCCCCCCCCCCCCCCCCCCCCACACACACACACACACTCCACTGTGACGTAAACAAACAAACAGATAAATAAATAAATAAACAAAGGACGGGAGGACCAATCACAGTCTTCCTGCTCCAGATTTCGCTGTGAACTTTGACCTTTGAGTCCAGATGACCCAAAAGATGAAACTCGAAGTTTCATCTGAGAAAAACAACAACAATCTTCAGAGGGAAACCAGAAAACACCTGAGGCAGCCGGTCTCTGCTGGGGCCCCTGGGGGCCCCGCGCTGCCAGTCGGCCCCCAGGGGCCTCAGCAGGACATCTTCTAGCAGCGTTGATGCAGGAGGTGGCATGATGTGGGCCCCTACACATGGCGGGGGTCTGGTTAGTAGAGCTGAAGCCTGTGGGGTCCCTCAGGGCCCCGCTGCCGCTCCGCACTTAGATTACAGATTATGACATCACTTCCAGGCAGATTAAATGTTTCTTTGTCACGGCGGGATCACAGCCGGGTCAGAACTCGCTGTTTTTTCAGATCGGATGCAGAAACTCTGTATTGTTGCTTTCTGACACAGTTGCACTCGATTCTCATTTCTCTGGGATTTCTCCCATTGAGCTGGATTTCTCTGGATGGGTTTCAACCGGCCAATCACAGAGCAGAAGCAGGAGATGTGAACGACGCCTTGTGGTTGTAGCTTAGCGTCAGAGGAAGAGAACGGAGCCGTTCAGTCCGTGTTGGCCACGCCTCCAAGGAGGAGCAGGAGGAACGATCACAACATTTTCCTCCAGGCAGAGAAGTCGGGGTTGTTTAACTTCCTGTTAGCTTGGTAGCCTCTCCACGGCTAAACATTAGCAATTGGTTGTCTCCAACCTCAGCAGAGGCCACGCCCCCAGTTCGCAGCGGAGCATCAAGCCGGCGCCGGTTTCAGCTCCAGACGGTCTGCAGCAGGAAACAGGTTCAGGTTGGAACCATCCAGACTCCTCAGGTCAAGGGTCAAAGGTCAAGGTCTAATTGTTAATGTAGTTTTTTGTTTTATTGTGGCTGTTAGAAAAATAAACTTGCAGAGCTCTGGTTCTGCTCTGCCTTCTCCGACCCAAATGGGAGGCCATACTGAGCCAAACTGGGCCTACTGGTGAACCAGAGAAGAGAGAAGCTCCCAGTGCATTCTGGGACATGCAGTTGTAGCTCTGTGTGCCCATCTGATCTCTGACAGCCTAACCGGCCTGCTGTGGATTATTTCTCCTGAACATTTGACACGAAGCTCCAGATCTAATTTCCAGCCGGTTGCAGGACGTCGCTGTCCCAGTTTGTCCACTTTATGATTCTGGTTCTGGTTCTGGTTCTAATTGGCCCGGTTAATGAGCCGAAGCAGACAAGAATAAATGATGTGAGGAATGAGGACAGGAAGGACGGGGGAGGATGAAGACGGAGACGGGAAAACGATCAGAGAGATGAGGAGGAGGATGGAGAGACCAATAATTGGAAAATATGGAAAACTCGTGGAAAGGACGAAATGTGGAGCACAAGGGCCGGATTGTTGCTGTTTTCTCATCACATGTGGATCATGAGGGTCTCCTTAAATTTGCAGGTTTATTGCTGTGAGCAGGAATGTGAACTTCCAGAGGTCAGGCGTGTTTTCCTGATGCGATCAGATACACAGCAGCCTACAATAATCCTCAGATTACCATTTTACATAATCTGATCATATTTTTATCACATCAGTCAGAGCGCTGGACTGAACACAGATCGATGAGTGTGATGCTCATCAGGATGGATTCAAACCGGCAACCCAGAGAACAGCTAATTTCACACATTTGTTGCTGCAGCATCATTTCTGATCTCACCTGACAGACGCTCTGAATGTGTCAGCACCCCTTAACGCTGCTGCCCCCAAGTAAAGGGCAGCTGGTTCCGCTTCTTTAGTCTCCTAATCAGAAAGTGGATTCCATGGTGGTGGCAGCATCATGATGATCCCTTCAATGGGATCTGATCTGAGCGCGCTCAGAGAGGCAGAAAACATTTCAGTCACAAACAGTGACTGTTCAGGTGACCCCGCCTGTCCAGGTGACCCCCACCTGTTCAGGTGACCCCCGCCTGTTCAGGTGACCCCCGCCTGTTCAGGTGACCCCCACCTGTTCAGGTGACCCCGCCTGTCCAGGTGACCCCGCCTGTCCAGGTGACCCCCACCTGTTCAGGTGACCCCCACCTGTTCAGGTGACCCCGCCTGTCCAGGTGACCCCGCCTCTGGCCCGGGGTCAGCCGAACAGGTACCAGCTGCGCTCCCGACCCAAACGGCGGGAAAACGACCTCATCCTGACTTCACTCTAGTGATCAACTCAACAAGCTCGTTGTGAGTAACACATTTTAGTTTTCTGCTCTTTCTAGAGTGACACTCAGTGCTGATGCTAGCTCGTTAGCTCAGTTAGCAAGCCGGCTGCTAACATGCTAATCTAGGAACCAGTAACCAACCAGTTAAGGACTGGTTCTGACCCGACCGGTTCTGTTAAAAACTGACAGGATCTTGGTTTCTGGATCTTGCTGTTCATTGGGGTTTTTCAAAGTTTTAGCCGTTACTTAGCAACCAGGAGTTAATTTACACTCAACGTTTTTATATTACTTCCTTTGAGAATTGATGATCTAAATTGATTTCTATTCACAGTCTGATGTGGACAAACAAAAACTCCAAAACTAATTCTTGTTAGTTTAGATCTAACTGCTAGCTCAAATCCTAAAATATAAAGTCTTCAGAAAATACATAATTCAGTTAGATCATTCTTTTCTGTTTTTCTGATTATTTTTCTTGAGCAAACAGAAATGTTTAACTTCCATGAGAAACGATCCCATGAGCTTCAGAGGCAAAACGGAAACAAAATGAACTGGGAGCTTTTAGCCTGTTGTCATATCAAATATTATACATTTATTTCATTTAATCACTTTTTAAACTAAAAACAACCTTTTAAAAAAGATGTCAGTGAACTCTTTAGTCTTCCATAGAAACCTCTCCAGGTTTTTAGCTAAAGAAATGAGCAAAAGAAAAAAATTCAACTAGTTATTATGAAAATTATTCCCAATATCAAAAATACAGGAAAAAAGATTCAAACAATTAACTTGATTTGTCTAAAAGCGGAGTGAGATTTCTTTATGAGTGATCCGAGGCGTTGCTGTTAAATTCATCTGAAATGTTTCAGATTTCCTTGGTTTCCTCACGTCTTTGATTCGGACGTTTATCCAACCGGTTCTGATTGCTGCTGTCAGTCAACAGTTGCTCTGTTCACTGAAGTTTTCTCAGGGAAATAAGACAGCAGATTAATTGAGAGTTCACCTCTGTTGGTTGGGATCCTCGTGACTGTCAACCGGCCTCTGCAGCCGGACAGATTTCTGAGCCAAACCTCTGCAGAACGACTTAAGAGATAACATCAAATCAGCGTTAAGCTGCGGCCATGCGACGCTGCGCCAGCTTCCCAAATCAGCCGTTCCTCCTCGCCGCGAACGCAGGGAAACCGGGTCAGGCTGCGGGACAGAGAGCCGAGCACATGATGGCAGATAAAGGCCTGACTGTGTGAGAGTGAGGAGGAGGAGGGCAGCGTGATGAAGGGGCCTCTGTTGGAGTCCGGACTCTGATAATGACGCCACTATGGAGGAAAACACTGTTCCTTTAAACTGGGCCTGATGGGAACACTGGAGCGACGCTAATTGGTAAAAACAGAAGGAAAGCAGGTGAGGGTCAAAGTTCACAGGCAGAAGCAGAAAGTCTGACAGGAAACTCTGTGCTGAATATTCAGAGCGTAATCTGGCCTAATCCAATCCCAACGTTTTCACCATCATCTGGAAGAAGCAGTAAATTAGAGATTAATTTAATTTAAACTGAATAAAAACATTCAGTAAACGGGAACTAATCCATCTGATGGAAATCATTTCCTTTACTTCTTAAATTAATTTCTTCACTTTTCATAATTAAACATTTTATGATTCAATAGAAAAAAACAGCTGAAAATCTTATTGATCCTGATTTTCTCCTAAATGACAAATTTTAGCCCAAAGCTCAAAATGCTGTGAAACAATGAGTTTAAATCGTTTTCATGATAATTTGATGATTTTTCAGCTGAAAATCGAGCTTTTAAATCAGAACCTTACAGAAATGTTGATTAATGTCGGAGCTTGTTTTCTACAGATACTTTTAATCTGAGATTTATCCAAAACATCTAATAATGTAAAGAGCATGAGAAGATCACATCCGGCTAGCGGCTAACGGCTAAAGAAATATTTAGTGGTTTGATCTAAATGATGGAGGTGAATTCCGGGGTCAGAGGTCGCCCTTTACAGCTTCGGACCAGCAGAACCAGACGAGACGCGTGGCGCTGACCGCAGAGATCGGACCGGATCGTTTTAACAAACAGTTTCCATGACAACGGCCTGCAGGAACTCATTTCATCTAGGAAGTAGATCGGGTCAGAACCTTCAGTTCTGATGAAATATGAACTATTTGATGAGATGATTTCAACTTTGAGTTCTGTTTTATACAATTACAGCTCCAGAAATAATCACTTTATTAATATTCATAGAAAGTTGAGTGGAAGGATAAATTGTAGCTACAGCTGAACTAGCAATGGAGATAACTGCAGCCAATGTTTCCTGCAAAAGGAGCCCAGAGCAGGAAGTGATGTCAGAGACGACCATCCTGTCTAAAACCTTTATGGATCTGGAATCATATCCTGATGTTTTTAGTCTCTGAGCCAGAACCATCAGAACCACAAGATTTATAGTTTCTCTTCCTGAAATTAGAGATAAAAATATAGAATCTTTTTTACCAAAATCATTTTTTGTAGCTGAATTTTAACTTTAGAGTTTAATTAAAAAAGTTTTAACTTTAACTTTAGTTAAAGTTTTATTCTCTAAAAATTCAGCCTGATTTGGTGCAAACCTCCGATTTCATCCCCAGACAGAAACTCCTCATCTGTTTAACTTCAGCTGCAGGGTGTGTGTGTGTGTGTGTGCGTGCGTATGTGTGTGTGTGTGTGTGTGTGTGTGTGTGGGAACAGGAGTTCGTTGTGTTAATTCCTCCTCCAGTGGGATGGCAGCAGTTAGACCACAGCAGCTTGTTGTTCTCTAGTTCTTATGGACGCTGAGGCAGCAGAGAACATAGAAATATAAGCGTAGATGTGCAGCAGCAGCGCTAGCAGGCGGTATATGCGGCCTCCTGGACTGGATCCAGCTGGAGCGGACTGCTCTGCTGCTGCAGATTAAAGCTCTCTAATACCTTCACACTAAAAGGCCTGCGGGTTCTCAGAGGTCAATCTGCAGCATCAGGTTTAATCCGCAGCAACAACAGCAACAAACTGTTTATCTGCATGGAGCGAGACGACACTCATCACAGAGACACAACAAATCACCACCAATCACCGTCTACCCTCAACCAGTTAAACCAGTTAAACCAGTTCCTGATCTAAACCATGTTCTCATCATGTTAGTCATGATAGTTATAAATGTCACAGTTTCAACCTAAACATTTAGTTAATCTGAGTATCTCTAAGCTAAATATTTAGTTAGCTAGCTAACTAGTTCAGTTACTAGTTAACCAGTCAGTTGTGACTAGAGTTGCTCTGAGATCGTTGCTGCTACTGATCAACTTGGAGCAGGACGGCTCCGAAGCTCCGCCATGTTGTAAACCTGAGCGAGTGAAGTGGAGCTAATGGACCATTAGCTCCCGCCATGTTGGTTTGATTCTCTTCCACTCTTCCCAGTTCTGACTGGTGTGTTTACACTGGGATCAGTGTCATGATGTTCACAGAGTTCTGCTGCATCTTGTTACTTTTCTATGACTGCACCGTTTCTCTTGTTCACGTGATCCTGTGACTGTCTGGACTGCTGCTCCATGTCGCCCTCTAGTGGTCAGAAAGTTATCCGTCAGAATGAGGGCAAGATGTTTCTCCTCAAACTGGTTCTGAGCTGCATAAAACCAGTAAGAAACCAGTTCTACCAGAGGTTTAGGGTCATTATGTACGGTGGCTGACAGGTTCAAACAGTGAACAAAATGCAAGAAAAAAATGCTGCAACTACAGGAAGCAATGGAGGAAATGTCACAAACAGAAATATAAAACTCACCTCCAGACCACCAGGGGGAGCTCTAAACATGCTGCTCATTTCAAATACTGTAAAAGTTATGAAGCTTAACGCGCCTTTTCTTCCTCCAACTCTCTTCAGCCTGGTCCCGGATGATTTGCGGTTGACTCCCCCTAGTGGTCTGGAGGATGTGTGAAAGATTTTGTGCTGTTTTTCTATTTGCACCATTTTGTTTCTATTCTCTTTCATTGCAGCATTTTCAGTCATTTTTTGCAGTGTATTTTGCAGTTTGCCTCAGTTTTCACAGCTGTTAGCTGTAACATGCTCACAGTGAAAAACTGCTGGACTGGATCAGAACCGCTGGTTCTGCTCTCCTGTGGGCTGTGCAGAGAACTGGACCTTGGTACCGGTTTAGTCCTGCAGGAGGCGCTGCAGCTCTGGCTGGATCTGGTTCCAACCTGTTAGCAGAAGCTGTGATGTGACCTTGGTGATCAGTTCTGGGTTAATAATTATAAAATCATCAGAGTTCAAATAAAATAAAATATAAAACAGTTTATAAAGACCGGAGGAAGAGAGGGAGAGGAAGAGGAGATGGAGGGAATAAACAGCTGATCGACAGAGAGATGGAAGGAAGAGACATTTGTGAAGAGAAAAGAGAGGAAGAGGAGGAAACCAGACAGACGACAGGAAAACAGACGATTCGCAATCACCCCATGTCTGCACCACCCCTCCTCCTCCTCTTCATCATCCTCCTCCTCTTCATCGCCCCTCCTTCCATTTTGTCCTCCATCTGATGGAGCTCCAACACCTCAGGGCTTCAGCATCACATCTGAGGCTGCAGCAGCCAATCACCGTCTGCCAAGACGCACAAAACCCAACGGGGGGGAAATATGGAGCAAATCTATGACATCATAGTCTGAGTTATGACGTCATCTCTGGGCTGATTATTTTGTCATATTAATAAATAAAATAATCCACGGAACTGCAGCAGCAGCTGAGTCGAGGAGCTACAAAGTTTTAGCCTTCGCTTGAGAAGGAAATGGATGGAAACACATTTCCTGTCTGTGACCCCGCCTCTTGCCCTTTGACCCCTGGAGAGATGTGCCAGCCCGCTGGCGGCCCCAACAGGGACAAACATGTTGGATGATGGATGGAGACACTAAATAAATGGGTGGACCCTCCCATCCACTGCAGGATCTGCGCCTTACCAGAGGCACCAATCAGCTGATCCGTTTCCCCAGACCGTCCCGTGACGCTCCGAACCGCGTCGGAAAGCAGGAAGCAGTTGACAGGACGATAGCAGCACATTCCTGAAATCATCTTCATTCTTCTGTGATGTTCGCTCCCTGCTAGCTAGCAATCTTTACTTCCTGTTTGTCCTAGCGCTAACCCTTCCCCCGACCCGACAAACATCCCTGGGGGATTCGCTCCAAACCATTAGACAGAAACAAAGCTAACAGTCTCAACACACAGGAGGCGACTTCACACTCTCTGTTCCTCTATGGATCCATGAGCGGCTAGCCGTCCTCCAGCAACATTCAAACACGTAGACGTGCGCTAGCAACGCAACACTGAACAGTTGTTCAACTATGTTGCTGTAGTGTCCTGTGCGTTGTGTTGCTCCGAGTGACGGAAAACTTTCACCTTTCCTAACATGCCTGGCCTCCTGTGCGTTTTTGGTTTTATGACACTTTAAAGGTTTGCTCAAAACTAGCATGCTAGCTGGACGGAAACGTGTCCGATCAACAGTTGTTGATCCATCCCGCCTCACTGGAGCTACGCAGCTGCAGGAAGACAACGGCCGTTTGTCTGCTTGAAGAATCTCCTTTGCTGAGTCATGATTCAGCCTCCACTCTGAAAATGCTGCATTTACAACCCAAACAACGACGAATCGGAGGCATTTCAGTTCTTCTATTTTTATTATTTCCTTTATTTAAGCAGGTAAACCTCGTTGAGATCTGGATCTCATTTTCCAGAAGGACTTGGGCAGAAAGTCTGAAATACAGAAAAACCTGGTTAAAAAATAAAACTAACTAATACATATGCACAAGTGCACAACAATAGAAAACATTTTAAAAACAGTGACAGTTTAACAGAGTCTCTTTGCCTGTTTTTAAGAGAAAATCCACTGAAATCAGTTCTGATACCTTCAGCTGATTCCAGGCTGAAGCAGCCACAACACTGAACCCTTTTCCGTTCAAACACGAGGAGCATGCAAAAAAAAATATGATTTGAGCGTAAAGAATGGGAATTAACTGATGTATGTAAAAAGTGTTTCAGTGTTTCTGTCTCAGTCAGCCTGTGAAACAGCAAACAGAGCCGCTCAGCCACTCTGGGATTATCTGGAGCATGTGATG
This sequence comes from Gambusia affinis, assembly GCF_019740435.1. Lineage (NCBI taxonomy): Eukaryota > Metazoa > Chordata > Actinopteri > Cyprinodontiformes > Poeciliidae > Gambusia > Gambusia affinis. The sequence goes on from NC_057873.1 coordinate 633,449, forward strand.
GATGTGTTTACAGCCCCGCCGCTCGTCTCCACCTGAGAGCCTCCCTGCTGCAGGCGGCTTCCCTTCCTCACCTCCGTCAGACAGACGGCGCTCGCCCAGCGCGTGACTCATCAGGCTGATTCATTCATTCAGGCGCTGCTACTACCACACTGCTCACGGAGAGCAGAGGAGCATCTTCTGCTCGAAGGAAACAGGCCGACTGCAGACAGGAAGGTCTGAGGCACTCAGGGAAGAGTTCACTTTGCCATCAAGCCGGGAGGAAAAGGTTCAATTCCCGCCAGAAGTCCTGCACCGACCTCTGCAGGATGTGTCAGAAAGAACCGGGACAGTTCAGTCGACAAACACCAACAGACAGAGACTTTCTAGACACTTCAGGTCCCAGATGGGGCCCAGAACCGACTGCAGGATGTCTGATACTCACTTCATCAGTCTTTCATTTGCCAATAATTCCCAGTAACTGTTTGATAGATTGTCCTCAGCTGCTGTCCGGTGGTTCAGCATTTCCCGTTCTGCTCCTGAATGTCCTAGATGTGCTTTGATTTTAACTGATGGTTGATCAACAGGCTGTCGTTGAGCTGCAGTCGGATGAACCCGGTGTGTTAAATCAGGGAACCGTTTCAACCTGCAGGTTTCCTTCAGGACTAGGACTGGGAAACACTGCGGTCCTCTAGCTGGTAGAAATATGAGGACGGACTCTGTGGACCGGCGGTTCCTGCTGAGATCAGGAGTATCTGTAATTGATTCATGGGTTGATTCATCTACTGGCTTATTTCCACAGAGAGTACATGTGTTTTAAGATCCCAATTCACTGTTGATGGATCAAATCAGCCGGTTTCCTCATGATTGGCTGTTTGGCGACCAGCAGGTCGTCATTTTGGGCAACGGTTCTGGGTCATAACGGATCAACCAGCAGCAGGTTTAATAAAGATCCGACAGTCGATCCTGTTTTAGCCATGAAACCTGCTGCAGGTCCGCCGGGTCTTCCTGGGTTTAGTCGGGTCTTCCTGGGTTTAGTCAGGAAGACCCGGCAAAACCGGGTCTTCCCGGTCTGGTCTAAAACCAGGGTTTTAGACCCTAAACCCTAAACCCTGGGTTTTGGGTTTAGACCCCGACTAAACCCGGGGTCTTCCTGGGTTTTGCTGGGTCTTCCTGGGTTTAGTCGGGTCTTCCTGGGTTTAGCCGGGTCTTCCTGGGTTTTGCTGGGTCTTCCTGGGTTTAGTCGGGTCTTCCTGGGTTTAGTCGGGTCTTCCTGGGTTTAGCCGGGTCTTCCTGGGTTTTGCTGGGTCTTCCTGGGTTTAGTCGGGTCTTCCTGGGTTTTGCTGGGTCTTCCTGGGTTTAGTCGGGTCTTCCTGGGTTTAGTCGGGTCTTCCTGGGTTTAGCCGGGTCTTCCTGGGTTTTGCTGGGTCTTCCTGGGTTTAGTCGGGTCTTCCTGGGTTTTGCTGGGTCTTCCTGGGTTTTGCTGGGTCTTCCTGGGTTTAGTCGGGTCTTCCTGGGTTTAGTCGGGTCTTCCTGGGTTTAGCCGGGTCTTCCTGGGTTTAGTCGGGTCTTCCTGGGTTTAGTCGGGTCTTCCTGGGTTTAGCCGGGTCTTCCTGGGTTTTGCTGGGTCTTCCTGGGTTTAGTCGGGTCTTCCTGGGTTTAGCCGGGTCTTCCTGGGTTTTGCTGGGTCTTCCTGGGTTTAGTCGGGTCTTCCTGGGTTTAGTCGGGTCTTCCTGGGTTTAGCCGTGGAGAAAAGATTCCTTCAGTTCCTGACTTTCTGAGAGGAAAGGAGGACGGAGTCGGCGTGTTCACACACCAAGCTTTAACTTCTCCAAGTGTGGCTTCTTCTGGAAACATCGTAGCCGCGTTGCATTCCCCGTGGAGATCCTCCCTTCATTCCTCATTCACAGCACAGCCTGGTGGAGACTAACTGAGTGGCCATGGTTTGGATCCAGACTATTAACCATCTGTCCCTCTCTCTCCTCACTCTTCTCTTCTCCACAGGAGTTTGGAGGACTAGTAGGATGCTGAGAGCGTTTCCTCCTCGCCACTGCGCTCCATGACCTGAGAGCGCTGCCGCAGTGGGAGGAACCCAGCACCAGAAAGTCACAGAGGAAGAGGAAGGAAGAAGGTCAAGGAAGGAAGTTCAGCTCTGATTACTGTTTTCCCTTTCTGAGATGGCGGCGACTGAGGTCAGCGCGGCACCAGTGGTCCAGGAAGATGGGAAAACCCCAGAAAGCAAGCCAGCCGAGGTGGAGCAGCCGGTCAAACCCGCAAACGCAGAGACTGTCGGCAGCGAAGTGGTGGAGAACGACGGCTCGGCGGTCAACAGCGAGGCGGCGGAAAACCAAGAGACTGTGAACAATGACACAGCCGAGGAGGCCGGCGGGGAGGAGGAAGGAGCAGCAACAGGTGGGGAGGCGGCTCCTCCTCAGAGCTCAGAAAGCGCCTCTTCCACCGAGACCAAGACCTCCTTCCTAGACTCCTTCCTCAACAAGAGCGGCCTGGGGAAAGTGATGGCGGGCAGGAAGAAGAAGGAACACGCCGCAGCCACAGGGGGAGCTGAGGAAGCCGCCGTCGAAGGAGGTGAGAAGGACGGAGAAAAGGCAGGAGAGGAAGGAGCGGAGGCCGAAGGAGGAGCCGAGGGACAGGCGGCAATGGACAAGCCTGCAGAGAACGGAGAGAAGGAGGAGGAGAAGAAGAGCAAAACTGCAGAGACCAAATCCACCGTCCGCGATCTGATCCGGAAGCCCGTGGCGAGGATCTTCTCCCATCGCAGCACCGAGAAGAAGGACGGTGGTGCAGCGGAGCTCGAGAAGCAGGTTAAGGTCCGGTCCCGGTCCCTGGACCGCCTGGAGGATCCAGAAGCGCTCAACGTCACGGCGGACGCCCCGGTGGAGGAGGGCGGAGCGGCGGCAGGAGCAGAGGGGGAGCAGAAAGCTTCGTCCTCAACTACCAAGCACATGAAGCGCTGGCACTCCTTCAAGAAGCTCATGGCTCAGAAGACACACAAAAAAAGTGGCGGCGGCGAAGACGGGAAGGAGGAGGGAGCAGAGGGAGAAGCAGGAGGCGGAGACTCCTCCACCCTGGACTCCAAGGAGTCCGGTCACAAGCGCTGGAAGCTGAAACGCTCCTGGACCTTCCAGGGTCTGAAGAGGGACTCGTCTGTGGTGGGCATCAGCGCCAAGGCCAAGGGCTCGGACAAAGAGTCTGCTGACAAAACGGAGGAGGGCGCAGGGGGAGGAGAAGAAGAAGAGGAGGGGAAGGCTGAGGCAGCAGCCGAGGAAGAGAAGACGGAGGAGGAGAAGGCCGAGGGAAGCGAGGAGGAGAAGGCGGCGGGAGCCGGGACGGTGACGCAACACGCCAACGAAATCTGGACCTCCTTCAAGAAGCGTGTCATCCCCAAGAGCAAACGGGCCAACACAGAGTGCGCCCCTGCTGGTGAGGAGGACGCCACTGCAGCCTCTGGTGAGAAAACAGGATCTTAAAATCCAACCGCTACGCCAGCTAGCAGCGGCGCTTCGTACACAGGAGACGTTAGTCAAACTAAACAGCAGCTCAGTTTGACTGTCAGGCACGGTGGTGGAGGAGTGATGGTTGGGGTTGTTTACCTGGCAGTCATGGAGTGGACTCACTGGTTTCCACAGCCAGCTGGGTCAAGGGGTGCACTTAGTTTTCAGTCAATGTTTTTGTTTCGGTTTCTTTCTGAGATTTGACTGATGCTGTTTAGTGAAACCCTGGAGCTGACAGAGTTTCAAACATCAGGTTGGGTTTGGGAGTCTGAGGTGAAATTCTCCCCTCGGGTTGTTCCCGTTGGAAAGGCGCTTTAAAGACGTGGGAGCTGGTCTGAGCGGCGCTGCAGGCCCGACGGGTTTGAAACAGCAGGACTCCAGGTGGCGTCCCAGTGGGACGCCGCTGCAGCTCTGGGCTCAGGCTGACTCTGAGTCCACGCCGTTCCACGGAGGTCAAGGGTTAACCCTAACCCTCGCAGGCAGCTGATGTAGTTCACTGTGTGAAATTCAGATTTTACAGACGCTCCAGTCAAAATGAGCTTTTGGCTGCAGAAAGGAAGGAGTGACAGAAAAAAGGAAGTTGGTCGGATGTTCCTCTGTAGGCTGTAACATCCAATCAACTCTCCGTAAACCAATCAGCTTAAAATCTGTTAATCCTCAAAACCACGACAGAAACAGCCAACCTCCAGCACCGGGCAGCAGCCTGGAAGAACGGGTCGGCCTCGGTACCAGCAGCCGCGGTTCCGCCCGACCGCCAGGCAAACGTTCAAATGTCACAAAAACGGATGAAAGGAAAAAGGCAAGTTGGTCGACTTCCCTCTGCTGATTAGGAGCCAATCAGCCGGCTGAACAGAGCGTGATGTCATCAGATGTTGACATTATGCATGGCTGGAATAAACAGGAAGTAGAAGCTGCTAACAGGAAGTAGAAGTTGCTAGCTAGCATGAGCCAGGGAGAGTCCTCCCCTCCCTGCCGTAGGTTTGGACTTTGAGATTTTTCAGAGTGTGGTGCCTCTGGTAAGGCACGGACCCAGCAGTGGAGGGGAAAGTTTGCTGCGTCAGAACTTTTCCTGCAAATGTGTTTCCGTCTTTAGCACTTTAGCTCTTTTTCAGAACAGCCAAAAATTGCCTGAAGTGACTCAGGAAGCCATTTTAAATTATGCCATTTCTATCAACACGGTTAATTAATCGTCTGGACCGGCTGAAGGGCGGTTCTGAAGCTGGAGCGGTTCCCTGCTTTGGATTACACTTCAGCTTTCAGGAATAAAAATGTTCCCAATGTTTGATGCAGCAATGGGTCGACTCCCTGACCAGTTCAGTTCTGTTTCTACAGCTTAGATTGAGTCTCTGAACTCCTGAGACTCCAAAGGCAAAACACTTCCAGGGGAGGAGTCGCCACTTTAACAGGTAACAGGGCAGCTATGCTGCAGGTTCTCTAAACATCCTGCAGCCCTGATCTCTACAAGCTGCAGCTGTTTTCACATTCGGCCATTTTCCTGTCAGCTCTATAATCATTAAATCAACACTGAAAGTTAAAACTATTCATGAATTATTTCAAAGCTTTCTGGATTCTCCGGGCAAAACCTTCATGGGTAAGAAGCAGCGGTGAGCACACTTCCATTAATCCGCTAATAGGTGAGCTAACTTTTTCTTTGGCGCTGTAGCAATTTTGCTAACTTGGAAATCATCTAGTACATTTACCTTCCCCTAAATTAAAGGTTCTGCTTTCTTTTCTGCTGCCTAAGATTTTAATACTTAAACTAGTGGTGGGAAAACTTTTGCTAATCTGTAAATGCGCTAATAGCAGAGCTATTTTTTAGCCTTTTTGCTAGCTTTGAAAACATTCTGCATACTTAGCTACGCATAAAATACATTTTCTGGAGAAATCCTGAAAGCGCTAATTTACTTGGCTGTTTTATAAACTCTCAGTTGAATAACGTTTGACATCCATGTTGAATGTTAACAAGCAGTTCAGTTTCCTCTCCTGATACAGTGCAGCAAATATCTTTTATTTTCTACCCAGAATGCATTGCTGTAGAAACGTAAACTGTTTAAATATGCTAATGTTAGCATGCTTTCTGACCAAAGCCCTACTATGGTAGAATTTAGTGCTTTAGCATTAACAGAGCTAGTGTTTATCAGCAGTGCGTTAGGGTTAGCACAGCTAGCTGCTGAGAAGCTTGCTCTACAGAAAGGGTCATTCAACATAATCCAGACAAAGAGAACTGCAGTCTTCTTTGGTTCAGGTTTCCATCCAGTCGGTTATTAAAACGCTCGTTACTTCTGGAGTAACGCTAACCAGTTAGCTAACGTTCCTCCATTTCCTGCGCAGGTGAGGAAGCAGCTGCAGAGGAAGGCAAAGACTCCAAATCAGCCAAGGCCAAGCGTTCCCACTTTGGCCGTGCCGTTTCCCTGAAGAACTTCATCATGCGGAAGGGCAAGTCCAGCAGCGTGGACCAAGGCGAAGGCGCCAAGGAGGAGGAGGAGGAGCAGGAGGCCGCTGAAGGAGGAGTCACCGCAGAGGAGGGCGGCGCTGACGGCGAGGCCGCCGCAGCGACCCAGGAGAGCAACGACAAAGAGGCAGAGGAGAAGACTGTGGAGAGTGGTGGCGAGGCGGCGGAGGAGCCAGAGAAGAAGCTGGTGGAAGCGGCGGAAACCAACGGTGAGACGGGCTGCTCCAACGGCGTGGCCGAGGAGAACGCCACCGAGAACCACCAGGAGGAGGAGGAGCAGACGAAGGACAGCAGCCCTATGAAGAAGAGCAAGGAGGGCGTGAAGGACGACGCCAACGCCAAGATCATCAACGCCACAGCGGCTGTGAACAGCGGTGAGTTCGAGCGGATCGGCTGGGACTCTGACGAGCCTCAGAGCGGCTGCGAAGGAGGAGGAGCTAACAGCAAGCGGCAGCAAGACAGCAGCAGGAAGCAAGGCAGCCATGTTGAATCCAAGCTAGCACTAACCGAGAGTAGGGAGGAAGAGAAGGAGGAGGGGGGAGAGGCAGAGTCTCCCCAAAACGGAGGCTGTGACCTGGGAGGCAGGGGGGAGGAAGAGGAGGAGGAGATGAGGAAGAGGGACCTCCGAGAAGCAGCCGTGGCTATCGTTCAAACTGTGATGTCAGCAGCTACCGTCCAATTAGAGAGGGAGCTGAGCATCGACAACGGCTTCAATGGCCATTATAAAGTTAGATACTGACGACACGAACACGCTCCTTATATTCACACTTTACTGCACATAATCACAGTCACATCAAAACACTTTAGCACAAGCATGAACTCACGGCTTATAGGTTTCCATGGTAACAGGGAAAGAGGTTTACACCCGATCTACAACTTTAAGGCCAGTTTTGGACCCGGTTCTGATCGGTTCTGATCATCTTTTTAAAGCAGCAGCAGTGAATGGAAGCAGCTGAAAGTCAGTTTATCTTCACTACAGACTTTAAAAAACGTGATTTTTAGATTTCCACCACGTTTCTAAGAACATCTGGTTTGGTGCTTCATCAGAACCAGAACAACCAACAACAAAGAGTCATGAGTCCATGAGTCACTCTGTAGATAACATAAAGCTGCACATGTTCAGGTCCAGAACAAACAGCGGCCATTTTATCTCACTGAGCCTCGAGTCTAGAGAGGAAAAAAAAAACAATCATTTGTGTTATTTAGCCGTTCATCTGAGAAAAACATGGCACTTCATTTTAGCTAGCTAACTAAATATTTACTATGCTAAGCAAATATTTGGCTCAAACCTAAACATTTATTTAGAAAGCCAAATATTTAGCTCAATGTTAAATATTTATGTCAGAGCTAGCCTAATGTTTAGCTAGCTCTGAATTAGCTCATCCTTTAAGCTGCAATGTTGTTCAGGAAAAGAGGGAAAACAGATAAAGTTGTGATTTGAAGCAATTTGAAAGCTGGAGTTTAATTAAAGGTTTCAGAAAACCCAGCTTTTATTTTGATAGTCCAAGTGAATCTGCATATTACCTGAATATTTATGTGTAAGCTCAATAAAGAGCTTGAGTCTAACATTTAGTTTGGAACTGTGGCATTTATAAATGAATAACATGATGAAAATATGACTTTGAAAAATGAACCAATTATTTTTATTATGACAGGATGAATAACCCTCTCATTATGGCTGATAGTTTTTGACAGAGTACCTTCACAAACAGCAAGGAGATTCCAACTTTAACTCCACTACAATTAGCTGCAAGCTTTTACTGCAGCAGTTTTGTGTTTGAAAACGTGTGCTAACGCTAACGTGAACCTTACGTTCATTTATTTTCATGTGCCGTTTGAAGTTTATTTCCAGGATTTCAATTCAGTATTTAATTATTATAGTAATATATTACGTTGCTTGTCAGGTTGCTTATTTACCTTGCTGAGAAGCGTTCCAGTGAGTTCAGCTGATTGTGGCTGGATGGGCTGCTGCCACAGGGCGACACCTTCACCGGGGGCGACCAGAATTTTAAACAGGCCTGATTGCTGATGGGAAGTTGGTCATGAAGTTTTACCACCATTGTGCTACACAATGGATGACACATGATTACTCTGACATTCGGCCCAGTCAAAGAAATTGTTGCATAGAAATGAGCCACAAAATGCGCTGAGCATGTTGGGATGAAAGCGGTCGCTGTCCGGCAGCGCCCGCTTTCATCCCAACATGCTCAGCTGGCGCCGCAGCAACGCTCCCCGGAGGCTCTTAGTGACGTGTTGCTAAAGGGGTTTTGCCGTTTCTGTGACTTTGTTCTGTCCCAACCTGCAGATGTTGCAACGTTTCATAATTTATTTTCTCTATTTGTACACCAAACATGAGAGAATCTACAGCATTCAGATACAAGTTATTATTTTAAATAAATTAAAAGAGGATTTTTACCCTCCAGGTCGGAGATCGAAGAGCAGAACTAGCTTCCCTTCGTTGCACTGACAACAGTCTGAAGGAACGATTATCATTCCTGAGAGACACAAACCCTCCACTCCAGACTCAAGTACCGAGTTAATTTGGGCCAATGCTGAGTTAGTTGGCTGTTTGTAAAGCCCCTTGAAGCTGAATTAAAGTGAATAGAGTTAGAAAAACAAAAGATTACACAGTTTTTTATATTGTTGTCTGCATACTGGCTGCTGTTCCAGGCAAAGCTGTAATCCGGAAATAGTCCAGATAGTTGTACGTTATTTGTTTGGTTTTCTTCCTAAGTCGTCTTCCATGACAAACTTTACCTCAGAAAAACGTTTTGATTCATTGAAATCATTAGCAGTACAACTGCAGACTGTTTTTATAGTTGATCTTCCTCATAGAGCTTCCAGGTGCCAGTATCTGTTAGCCGTAAATAGCTAACTAGCTGTGACCATCAAGCAGTCATTAGCGGTCAAAATTAAGGCTTTATTCACAATCTTCCATCAGTTAATGGCTGATCTGATATTAACAAAGGCTTCCTAAACATCTTGTGGCAGTTGAATTAACTGTGTAGCTGTTAACTTTACCAAGCTAAATAGTTTGAGTTCTGGTACTGCACATTTTAATGAAGGAAAGAAAACTTTAGTCACATCAACAGAGAAGAAAAATCAAAATTAGCCTTTACAAAGTCTTTTAAAACCTTCCAGGCCTCGTACTCAGCAAGAAGAGGTTAGCTTTAACTAGCTAACTAGTCCTAACTGATGTAGTTAGCTTTGCGTCTGCAGTGAAGGAAACCAGTTTTCCAGTTGACATCAAAAGAGTCGATCGGTGTGACATTAAAGAGCTTTTTAGCTAAACCTCCTTCACCGAGTTTCATCACCTAAACTTAGTTATTAGTGGTTGGATTGGAAAAGCTAACCAGCTCATAGAGTTAGCTCAGTGTTTCTGTTGAAAGAAGAAAGCTTCTCAATGGGACATCAAGATTGATAAGTGCATCAATTAATAGCTAATGGCTATTAGCTAGCTAATAGCTCACATGGTTAGTTTTTAGTGAACTCATCAGTGAATTATTGAACAGAGTTCAGACTTCTGTCATCTGTCAGGTTTATTTTTGTGTCCGGATGTAAACGTGGTCAGATTGTTTCTCTGAAGTGACTGACAGGAGATTCAGACGCTGCTCTTCCTGCTGAATGTGATGAAAATCCTCCATGTGACAGCAGTGCTGGTTTTTCTTTCTGTTTCCTTTAACACTAAAAAACTAACAACCCTAGTGACCAACATCTGTACTAAACCACTAAACTCACATCTAATCTTTTTTGTATGACTGCTTTTATTATTATTATTCTATTTTTAATACATTTTTTTCAATCTCTTTTGTTATCATTTGCCAGACAAAAAGGCGGGAAACGTGTGAGGCCAAACAAAGAGGATTAAAACTGCCCGGGATTCGCTGAGCAAGGAGCTCTGAGCCCAGCCCCCAACTCTTCCTCCTCCTCCTCCCTCCACCCTCCTCTTCCTCCCGAATAATCGGAGTAATCACGTAAACAGATCACCACGGTGAGAGACAGTCGGAGCGAATGAGAGGGATGCAATTCATGTAGATGAGAAGTTAAAATACTTCCTCAGAAAGCAATAATTCACCCCACCTCCATCCGTCCATCTCCCTCCGCCCGGGTCGTGCAGACTAAACGTGCATCCTGTTTTTTTTACTTTTTCTTTGCTTGTCTGTGAGATTTTATATTGTCTACCAGAGAAAAGAAAATGCAGAAATGTAAAAAAAGCCTCCTTTAGCTCCCCCCACCTCAATCACTGCCGACGTCTGATTGGTGGATTTAAATGTGAAGGAAACAAAAAACAAAAGACGAAAAAAGACTCTTAGTTTTATATTGATGACCATTTTTGTTCATAGTCCCCTCCCTCAGCCCCAGTCTTCCCATTGCTCCCAGTAGACGAGGACTGCCCCCACCACTGCACCGTCTTCAGCTCTGTGTGTTTAATGTTTTAGACTGTTATATTGTGTACCTGGAATAAAAAGAAAAGCAAAACAGCTTCGATGACTAAAGTCAAAATGTTTCTTTTTCTTGTTTTCCTGTTTGGTTTTTGATTCTTTGTTTTTTAAAACACCATCTTCTCACTGTTGCATCTGACAATATGCTGTAATTCATAAAACAATAAAAAGCAACAATAATAATAACGATGATGATGTTTTGTTGGTCCGAGTTTTCACATGTCTGCTAGCAACTTGTCAAGAAAAAGATAGAAAAATAAAGACTAAAATCTAACAACTAAACTGCAAGTCACTGGGTGTGTTTCTGTTTGGGGGCGGGGCCTGTTCTGATTGGTCGGCCGTTAATCTGCGTATCGATAATCCCGTTACGTAATGGGAGAGTGAGGCGAGATTCCTTTGTACTGAAGATCTGTGAGTATTATGGGATGCCAGACGCTTCACACCTTTTATCTGCTGCCGTTTCCTTTATGTAATAAAAACAATAGATATGAATTAGTTTGGTCCTTTTATAGAAATGAAAAATGATCTTCAGTCCTCTAAAGGATTTGAGCTGAAAAGGTTCAGCAGATTTATTTTAGACAAACATGAGGAACAATCCTTTAATCCGGCGCTGCTCACCAAAACATGATGCCTGATTATAATATGATCAACAATCTGCCTGCTGGATTACGATGGATTTACAGCAGCTCGGAAATTCATCTGCAACTTCCCTCAAGTGTTACTGACACTGCTGCAAAGACATTCCTAATTAATTCATCTTTAAAAATATTCATTCATAATTCTACCAAATTCACCGACAGTGAAAAACACCTTTATGATTTCCTGCAGCATGTGACTGAAGAGCGTTTTAAATTAATATTTTACTTTTCTAACTCAAACCTCTGAACCAAATAACCAGAATAACTGGACGACTTTGAAGAGAAGCAACGGATGCAAGTCCAGGTGTTCAAAAGGTGGTTAGAGGGCCACAAATTTTAAAAGTGATCTAACTGTTGTTTTTATTTCTAAGAACTGAGTAGAAGAAGTTTCATCCAGATGATCTTTATTTTAAATATTTAAAAGTTTTTAGAAGGTAAAGAGAGGATGAAGTCACTATAAAACTACGGAGAAGTTGGACCAACGACTTGCTCATGTTTAATTTGCAGCTAAAACAAAAATATATTCTCTTATCAAATCAGAATTTGACCCAATTCAGGCGCCGAGGCGTCCGCCGTGTTTTTGTATTAAAAGATGTTAAGGTGACAGAAAATGTAAAAATATTACTGAGTAATTACTAGTCTTAAAAAAGATAATCAAAAATACAATTAAAATGAATATCAATTATTTTCACTTCTGTTTAATCCAAAGTAAGTCAGCGGCTCCATGAGGCCCCCAGGGCTTCAGGGGCCACAAATATTTTAACACAGATAATAAATATAACATTTATTTATTGAGATGATCAAAGCTGCTGAATTTGATTTAATAATTTCAACATAAATTAAAAGATTTTCAATTGTTTAACATTTAAATTTAGGATTTTATGGAGCTGGCAAGTTTACTTTGTAAAAGTTCAAACAGCAATATTCATAGTCAGATTGTTTTGTTACCATAGCAACAATCTGATGCTGTGACTTTAATCTGTGAGTTTGAACTGTGATTGGAGTTTGCTCCAGCTGTGATTGGTCCCAAATGCAAACTATAAACTCATCTTTTAGAAACAAATTTGCCCCGTCAGTGAAACACTCAGAGCAAGAGACTCTTTCAATCCGGATGAAATAAAAAGTAAATTTTTTTTATTATAAATCTTTCTAAAGATAAAGACAAGCATGGCGGCCGCCAGGCGGCTGATACACCGGAGGAAACCCTGAAACTCATTTATCATTTTATTTTTTAGTCAGTATTCCAACACTTCCTAAAGCATTAGTGACTTGGTCAACATTATATAATGTAAGTGCGCATGAATCAGATCGAATAAGCCAAGTTTTATGAACTTTTTAAAAATCAAACAAATTAAAATTATTCATCAATTATACAATAAACAAATTATAATAAAACGGATTTCAGACCAATAATGAAACAGAGACCCGGTTGCTCACCTGCTCACAGTGATGAAGTGAAAACATCTTCACGCCTCACATCAGGCGGTCTCCATGGCAACCACCTTCTAAGGTCATCTGCTGTTCATGCTCACAACTTTCTGTCCTACCATCACAAACATAAAGACGGTGTCTGCTAAACTTCCTCCATGTTCCAACAGATTTTACAGATGGCCGTCCAGCAGGGGGCGTCAGACACACTGGGCTTTATTTACAGGTGGCAGAGTAAAGGGGGAAGAGGTTGGAGTCCTCAGAGCCGAGCTAAGAATAAAGTTTCCCTCCTTTGCAGATTTTGCCAGTATTTTTTACATCAGTTTTCTTTTTGGTCGTGAAAACAAAATCGTGTTTCCAGCCATGAAGTTTTGGATCCGTTGCTCTGCTCTGCCTGCTTCCTGCCGGCAGGCCGGACCCGTTCAGATCATTTATGTTTTTCAATAAAGTTTTCCCAGGCGGTCTGATGATCCGTTGGGATCATTCCTGCCTGGAATCTGCAGTGTATCTGGATTATGTCACTAATGGTTACCATGGCGTTGGCGGAGCAGCGCCATGTTTAGCCCGACCAGAACCGGTTCTGTCCAGAGGAAGAGGAGGCAGGATGAAGCTTCAGCAGGAATCAGGTGAAAATAAAAACTTTATTGGTTTAAACATAAAGACAAACTTTACAAAATAAAAGGCATTAATTCTCCGTGATTTCTCTCTCTGGTTCCCTTTGACAACGCAAAAACCGTAAAAGCAAACCCGACAGACAGACGGCCAGCAGGGCGGCGCCGCTGCACAACAACAATGGAGGCAAGCGGCGGCTCTGCAGAAAGCAGATCATTATTATAAATATACAGAATGATGGATTCAGCTTCCAGTGAAACGTTTACAAAGCTCATAAAGCCGGGAGGGAATCGGAGAAAATCCAAAAAACTCTCCATCCTCCATGTCCATTTAGAAACTCCGTCCGATTCACTCCATCTTAGACATCTCCAGCTTCGTCGTCTGGGTTTCCTGAAACAGAGAGATCAATATAATTCATTCATTGATTGATTGGGTTCATAGTGAGCTGCTTCAACACAACACCTGGCTGTTAGCCTGTATGCTATCTCAGTTAGCACTCTGCGTCCTGACAGGAGCTGGACGGTTTGATCGTTTTTAATAATTGGCGTTTAAAGCTGAGGATGTTTCATGAACAGCAGATCATTTGTAATAACTTTATGCTTCACAATGAACAACAGGAGAGCAGAGAAGACAATCAGAGTCTTCCCGACTAACCCTAGGGTTTAATAGAGCTCTGTATCATCATCATCATCATTAGTAACACAAACAGCCTGTCCAGTAGGAATGAGCAGGATGAAGGCTGGTTTAAAAATAAACCAGGTTAGAGGTTAAATTCAGGAGAAACCAACATGGAGGACAGACTGCTCCAATCAGAATCGATGACATCATCGACAATTAAACGCAGTTTACGCTCCTACTGACGGATTCATTTCATTTCACGACCCAAAGACGACAAGAAGACGACAAGAAGACCGGATCTGAACTGGTCTCAGCCGGATCCACCGGGTCGGTCAGCAGAACTGGACTCTGGTTTTGCTCCTCAGATTATTAATGGCTGACGCAGCTCAGCCCTCCTATCATTGCCATGACAACAAGCATGATGCAACCATGGCGACCGGTCAGCTGTGCTGGGCATTTGGCTCCCCCTGCTGCTTAGATGCAGGACACCACCAAGTGGTTTCTGTGCATCAGGTAACCATGGTAACCCTCTGGGAGGTCAGAGGTTAAAGTGACTAAACTGAACATTGATCACACTGGAAAACCAGAACCAGGAAGTGAAACCAGGAAGTAGGAACTGACCTCGTCTGAGTCCAGAAGAGGGGGTAGCGCTCTGTGGAAACAAGAGGAGCCAGTTAGCTGGACGCTAGCTCGATGTTATCTGGAGGCTAGCTCGATGTTAGCTGAGGCTAGCTCGATGTTATCTGGAGGCTAGCTCGATGTTAGCTGAGGCTAGCTCGATGTTATCTGGAGGCTAGCTCGATGTTATCTGGAGGCTATCTCGATGTTAGCTGAGGCTAGCTCGATGTTATCTCAGGCTAGCTAAATGTTAGCTGAGGCTAGCTCAATGTTATCTGGAGGGTAGCTAAATGTTAGCCGGAGGCTAGCTCAATGTTAGCTGGAGGCTATCTCGATGTTAGCTGAGGCTAGCTCCATGTTATCTCAGGCTAGCTAAATGTTAGCTGAGGCTAGCTCGATGTTATCTGGAGGCTAGCTAAATGTTAGCTGGAGGCTAGCTCGATGTTAGCTGGAGGCTAGCTCGATGTTAGCTGAGGCTAGCTCGATGTTATCTGGAGGCTAGCTCGATGTTATCTGGAGGCTAGCTCGATGTTATCTCAGGCTAGCTCGATGTTAGCTGAGGCTAGCTCGATGTTATCTGGAGGCTAGCTTGATGTTAGCTGAGGCTAGCTTGATGTTATCTGGAGGGTAGCTAAATGTTAGCCGGAGGCTAGCTAAATGTTAGCTGGAGGCTAGCTCGATGTTAGCTGAGGCTAGCTCGATGTTATCTGGAGGCTAGCTCGATGTTATCTGGAGGCTAGCTCGATGTTATCTCAGGCTAGCTCGATGTTAGCTGAGGCTAGCTCGATGTTATCTGGAGGCTAGCTCGATGTTAGCTGAGGCTAGCTTGATGTTATCTGGAGGGTAGCTCAATGTTAGCCGGAGGCTATCTTGATGTTATCTGGAGGGTAGCTCAATGTTAGCCGGAGGCTAGCTCGGTTCGGGTTGCAGAGCAGGATCTGACTCACATATCGGCCATCGATGACGGGATGTTCTCCTCCACCCACTTCAGATCTTCATCCTGTCCCGAAACGTTCACAGCAGAACCGCTTGATTAGTAAACAGCTAAAGCTGATGAAGATGGTGGTGATGAAGATGATTTACAGAGCTTACCACTTTGTTGGGTTTGGCCGTCCCGTTGGTCTCGGTCTTCGTCCCCCTCATCTTCATCCCCTCTGATGGGAAACAAACAGCAAAGCTTCAACATGTCAGAGTTCCTGGACCAGCTGAAGGCGGCGGAGGAATAAATGTGGATCACAACCAAAGTTTGGTCCGCTTCCTGTTCACTTCCTGTCTGGGCTGAACCGTTTAGTAATACATCTGTAGGAACTGATGACCAGCAGCTACAGAATCTGGTCTCCATAGCAACAATCCAGAACTACAGAACCAGATGAGACACGTTTACAGTCTGACCCGGATGGAGACCACAAAAACTGGAAAATTATCATTCGAAACATACCGTGACTTCTGCTGGCCTTAACCTTTTTACTTTCCAGTTTATTTTTTTAAAGCGGTCGCCACTGATGAACAATTCCTGTCAGATTCCAGCTGCTGGAGCCAGCCAATCAGAGCTCACGCTTTAGACACGCCCACTTTGAGTCTGCAGAGAACCTCGACTCAATCAGACGGTCAACAAGCTTCAACATATAAGAAACAACACACTAAGCCTCAAGACTTCAGTCATCTGCTGCTTTTCCAAACATATTAACTATTTAATAAGGATTATTATGGGATGTGCACCGATTAAATATTAAATATTAAAACCAGTGATCCCCTGAATCAAACAGGAAGCTAAAACTTCACTTCATGACAAACTGCAGCTTCACTGGAGGCTGCGAGGAAGGGCTGAGGAAGATGAACGATGAAGGTTTCTGACCAAAAGCCTCGTTCATCATGGGCTCCTTCTCCTCCTCATCCTCACTGTCCACGTCCACCAGGGGGCTGAAGGCGTACCTGACATGCACAAACACAGTCCACTTAAAACCACAGAATAAAACAAGACCCAACCCAGAACGCTTCTTACATCTGATTATTGGCCGACGGTCGCCATAGGAACATGATGACCAATAGGATGATGGAAAACAGGAAGCGCCAGAAAGCGTCTTGGATCCAGACTTCTCTCCAGTCCTGAACCAGAAAGGATGAAAACATTAGACACGTGATGACGGAGAGACAAGAGGGCGTCTCCTTACTTACAGAGCGACACCTGGACATGGTGAAGTTCTTCGCCGTCCAGATGATGAAGATCACCGAAGCTGAAAACGACACAGAGCTTTAGAAAGGCAAGAAGAGGAAGAGGAGGAAGAGGATGCATTCCCGCACCGATGACAGCGAAGATGAGCGTGTTGCTGAAGTGTCTGAAGAGAGAGAGCTTCACAACGTTCCTCCTCAGCTTCAGCAGCTTCATCGTCTGAGCCAGGCTCACGAAGATGTGGAGGCAAAGGTCAAGGAAGCTTCATCAAGAAACTAAGACGCTACAGCTAACCAGGACCAAATGCTCCAAGTAGAAACAACACAGAGCGCCATCATGGAGGATTCTAATATGGGGGATGCTAGCATGGATCGCCAACACAGAAGAAGCAGCAACAGCTTGATTCTCTACAGCTAAAAAGGAAAGGTTCGGTAGCGGATATCCACCAGCAGAGGGCAGAGTCGAGCACAGCCAACGGAATAGCAGCCAGAAGAACAACATCATCTTCAGCCTGAAGACAAAGGGAGCAGGAGAAGGAGATGAACACAAGAATAAAGGAGGGAGAAAAAGTAGGATGAGAAAAAATAAATAGAAGTTAAATCAGCAGCTGACTGGTTCTCAGAGGCTTTTTCTTCTGTTTTCAGATTAGAAATCTGAACCTGGAGTTCAGTCCAGGCAGAAACAACGAATCGAACAGCGAAACAAGATTCAATCATGACTGAAGGCTCTGACGCTGTAAGGATATCCACCAGACAACGCAGGAGTCGGTCAGAGCCAGAACCACGTCACAAACCATCAGGCTCCGGTCGTCGTTCCCGCGATCCTGCAGAACACACGGGTTAGACCGGGCCGGAACTGATCCACAACTTGGCTGGAGCAGGTACAACAGAACCTGGCCAACGGGTTAGAACCTGAGCCACTGGAACCGGGCCAGCAGGTCAGAACTCACTGTGTGGACCCGCAGGATTCCCTCGATGATGGAGAAGAGCAGGTAGAGCAAGCCGACGCCGACCACTCTGTGCAGCAGGGCACCCAGCCTTGGCCTGACAGAAACAGGGGGGGGGGTAGAAGGTCAAAGGGGTTAAAGGTCATGATAGCTTAGAAACAAAGAAAACCTACAAATATGGGAATCATGAAACTCTGTAACATCAACTCCGGATGCAAAAACTGAGTTTATTTTTCTTATGTAATAAAACGCATTAAAACAGATGTCTGTGAGTTGCCAGAGTGAGGCATCTCACTGCAAAGATCCTCTATGCAGGACGAGAGGAAGTTCAGGAGGGAACCTGGAGGACCAGTCAGCAGTGTTCTCAATCAATTTAATCTTTGAGACATGTTAATAAACACAAATGCTGTCAGAACCTTGAACCGGCTAGGAAGTGATTCGTGGTTCTGGGCGACCCGTTCACTCCAGGCCTGGTTCTGTTATACTACTGGGATTACTGTTCTGTGATGGCAGCAGCAGCAGCTGGACTCACTTGATGATTCCGTATCCCAGACTGCCGATGATCACCAGAACTCTGGCCAGCGTCCGCTTCACGGCCGAAAGCACCTCGGCAAACACATCCGCCCCCGGGACTGCAGGAGGACACATGACAGCTCAGGAAGTCAAACCAGGAGGAGACAATGGCTAATAGGCTAACATGATACCTGGCTAATAGGCTAACATGATACCTGGCTAATAGGCTAACATGATACCTGGCTAATAGGCTGACATGATACCTGGCTAATAGGCTAACATGATACCTGGCTAATAGGCTAACATGATACCTGGCTAATAGGCTGACATGATACCTGGCTAATAGGCTAACATGATACCTGGCTAATAGGCTAACATGATACCTGGCTAATAGGCTGACATGATACCTGGCTAATAGGCTAACATGATATCTGGCTAATAGGCTGACATGATACCTGGCTAATAGGCTGACATGATACCTGGCTAATAGGCTAACATGATACCTGGCTAATAGGCTGACATGATACCTGGCTAATAGGCTAACATGATACCTGGCCAATAGGCTAACATGATACCTGGCTAATAGGCTGACATGATACCTGGCCAATAGGCTAACATGATACCTGGCCAATAGGCTAACATGATACCTGGCTAATAGGCTAACATGATACCTGGCTAATAGGCTGACATGATACCTGGCTAATAGGCTAACATGGTATCTGGCTAATAGGCTAACATGATACCTGGCTAATAGGCTGACATGATACCTGGCCAATAGGCTAACATGATACCTGGCTAATAGGCTAACATGATACCTGGCTAATAGGCTAACATGATACCTGGCTAATAGGCTAACATGATACCTGGCTAATAGGTTGACATGATACCTGGCTAATAGGTTGACATGATACCTGGCTAATAGGCTAACATGATACCTGGCTAATAGGTTGACATGATACCTGGTTAATAGGCTGACATGATACCTGGCTAATAGGCTAACATGATACCTGGCTAATAGGCTAACATGATACCTGGCTAATAGGCTGACATGATACCTGGCTAATAGGCTAACATGATACCTGGCTAATAGGCTAACATGATACCTGGCTAATAGGCTGACATGATACCTGGCTAATAGGCTAACATGATACCTGGCTAATAGGTTGACATGATACCTGGCTAATAGGCTAACATGATACCTGGCTAATAGACTGACATGATACCTGGCTAATAGGTTGACATGATACCTGGCTAATAGGCTAACATGATACCTGGCTAATAGGCTGACATGATACCTGGCTAACAGGCTACCTGATACGCCGTCAGAGTTGATGCTCTGGAACTCGGCGTAGTACACGGCTTTCTCCAGCATGCCCAGGAAGATGACGCCACCAATCCAGAACTGGATCCGCAGCAGGCTTCTCCAGTAGCAGGCGGACAGAACCAGCCACAGCACAGCCAGCAGCACATACACGATGCACATCACCATGTAGAACTGGAGAGACATGGAGGACGTTAGCAGGACGCTAGAGTTAGCCAGGGGAGTTAGCAGGATGCGTTAGCAAAAGAATTTAGCAGGAGGTGTTAGCCAGTGGAGTTTGCACAAGGAATTAGCATAATCAGTTAGCAAGAGGAGTTAGCACCCATGTCCGTGCTACAAAACGTTTATTTGAGTTTTTACTGGAGCAGCAGCACCTGACCCGAGGTCAGAAAGAATCTGCCTTTATTTTGAAGGAAAGCCAAGAAAATGGCTCCACCAGTCTGCAGGGTCCATACGTGGTCTAGTTAAAGGCCTACAGGAGCTTAACAATGTCTAAATGTTCATGTTTGTGTAGGGCGAGGCCAAGCTGTAGTCTCTCATGGTTGCTATGGAGACCTAGAGACCCTGAAGATGGGTCCAGCGGACCCGCTTCAGTCCGGTCTGGTCCAGTGATTGGCTCACGCCTTCTTCCATGTTCTCCTGTTTTACCCATTTTGAACAGAGTTCCAAGTGAAGCAGCCCTCTGAGGTGAGTCCAGTTTATAACCCAGACAGGAAGTCGAATGACATCATGTTTCAGATCTGAACTCTAATCATGTTTTACAAACTAAAACATGATTCAGTCAGATTTACTTTATTCTGTTAATTCTGGAACGTGGATTTTGAAATTTTAAAAAAAGAAATACATTAAAAAAAAGGTAAATTAAAATTGTATTTAATAAACAGAAAACAAATGTAAAAAGCTGGGATGTTTTTATCTGCTGCTAAATAAATTAACAGTAAAACAATAAATTAAGATTTTATACACATCTTAACCAGGATACATGTTTAATGCGTGTGTGTGTTTGATTGTGTGTAAGACCTCGTGGGGACCATTTTCCTGACTCATACTACGTTGTGGGGACCCACTGCTCCCTGTGACTGGCTGACCCCTGACCCAAAAACAGGACTAGGGTGTGAACTGAGTATGGGTCAGGATAAAGGTAAGATTTAGACCAGAGGTCACCAACCTCCTAGAGACTGGGAGCTGCTTCTTTCATTTTACCTCAGAGTGGCCATCTTTTTATTATTCCTATCTTGATTTGATACACAGTAGGTCAGAGGTCACCAACCTCCTAGAGACTGGGAGCTGCTTCCCGGGTCCAGAGCAACACGAAGGGCTGCTGGTTTGATTCAGACATAAATATTGTTGTCTCAGCCTTTATAACAATATTAATATATGTATATATGATCATATTAATGTTAGGGATTACTGACAATAGTTATCAGTAATAATTTATCATGGCAGATATGGTTCATTACTATCATGTGATCAGAAGTTCTTAGTTCAGAGTTGTGAGTTTGATTCCCTGTTGGAGATTTTCTGTCTGATTCTAAATTGTCCAAAGTGACTGAGAGTCTGGATTGTTGCAGCTGCAGCTGAACATCTGGAGGCACTGAGAGATTTTCCTTTAGATACAAACAGAAAAGTTATTATTATTTTATTATCCAACCCTCTTTACTATTAACTAAACTGGAGAGAAAAAAAGTTCTTTTGTGCCAAAACATTTTGTATGTAGCACATCAGTGTGAGTCTGTGGGGGTCAAAGGTCAGCCAGAGCCTGAATCTTATTGGTCAGTTTGTTTTTTCTGTGAGCTAAAAACGATGAGTGGAGTTTGAATCTCCCGTTGTTCTAAGATCCTGAGTTTTTACAGTGTGCGGTTCTGTTGGGTCGTCGGTTTATGAACTTTTTTTGGTTCCATGAACTTAAAAGCTGACGGGTCGCCTGTTGGCTGAAACCAGGAGATGTCGAAATAAAAAATGTCCGACAGATCAGAAGGTAAAACTAAACCACTGAAGCAGAACACACTTTGTTTTATTTTAACACAAACGATGTTAAATGATAAAGACATGGAAGTGAAGCCTATAAACCCAGTAGATCCACGTCCAGAGGAGGATGTAGATTCCAGGTCCAGGTGGTGTCAGAGTCCAGAGGAGCAGAAGGTGAAGCAACAATGTTTGATTCATTGGGAACGTTTCCACTAGATTAAATGGTTTAACCCTCAGTTTTAGCTCCACGCTCAGGAAGAGCAGCAGAGGTCAGTTAACTGGTGACCCATCAGCTCTGCAGGTCAGGAAACATCAAAGAAGCTCATAAACCGGCGACCCAACAGAACCGACCCGGTAAAAAGCTTCACCGGGATCCAAACGGCTCTTAGAACTACAGGAGGTTCAAACTCTGATCATTCAGTTTTATCTTACAGAAAAAACACCAAATAAACAAAAGCAAACTGACCTTTAACCCCCACAGACTCCAACGTGATCTACGTACAAGATGTTTTGACACATAAGATCTTTATTTTCTCCACAATTTTGTTAATTGTAAAGAGGATTCATAATAAAAATTTCAGAAATTATTCTTTTCTTTTTTTACTCCAAGGAAAATCTTAAGATAGGCAGAGAGGGAGCAGCCTGCAGGCGCCGCCGCCCTCCGATAAAACCCTGCAGGCGCCGCCGCCCTCCGATAAAACCCTGCAGGCGCCGCCGCCCTCCGATAAAACCCTGCAGGCGCCGCCGCCCTCCGATAAAACCCTGCAGGCGCCGCCGCCCTCCGATAAAACCCTGCAGGCGCCGCCGCCCTCCGATAAAACCCTGCAGGCGCCGCGCCGAACAGTTTTATGCATAAAGCAATTTATTTTAAACATTTTGTATAATTTACTTATTTTTATCTAAATATAAACAAATGTTATTAATTCAATGTAAAAACATTAAATTAAATCATGTCTTTGGCAGTGCTCCCTAATGACAGTGGCTATTTTTAGAACTTGCTCCATCAGGCCACTGACCAGGTCCCATCGGGCGACTGGGGGCCCGCGGGCCCCGTGTTGGTGACCCCTGGTTTAGGCTGTAGAAACGAATAGAAGTCAATCCAAGGTTCCTACAAAGATAGCCATGCAGATGTGTGTGTGTGTGTGTGTGTGTGTGCGTGTGTGTGTGTGTGTGTGTGTGTGTTGGGGTCTCACCACCATCAGTGGCCACTCAGTGGCTGATATGAAGCCATGAGGTCCCTTCATGCTGACCTGAACTGGAAACAGAAACACAGAACCAGTTCAACCAGGAAGAGACCAAACACCCTGTGTGTGTGTGTGCGTGTGTGTGTGTGTGTGTGTGTGTGTGTGTGTGTGTGTGTGTGTGTACGGACGTTGCATTGTACACGGCCTGGTTCCGGTCTTCTGGACCTTTATGATGAACATGTAGGCTCCGTCCTCCCAGGTCCGGGCCACGATGTCGACGTCGCTCTGAGGAACAAACAGGGTCAGCTCCCTGACCTTTCACCCCACAACAAACCCTGACCCGGTTCTGGTGACCCGACAGACCTGACTAGAGGAGCCATCAGCAGCCTGAGGACCAGAGAAGAAGAAGATCAGTCAAGTTCACATGAAGGTTCTGGACCATAGGTCCAAACGTCTCTGACCGGAACCGGACAGAACCGGGCCGTACCTTTGGTTCTGGTTTCTTAGCTTCCCTCCTCCTCCTCCCGGATTTTTCCTTTGAGTCAGAATGGAAAGACAACATTAGAGTTCAGAACCAGAACTGGACTGGCTGATATAGCCGAACCAGAACCACACCCAGCGACGATGCGTTCACTGACCGCAGGTAAAAACCGAACTGGTTGACCTGAATTGTAACCTGGTCCAACAGGGCCGGTTTCAACTCCAAGGCTAAAGTATTGATCAATTCAGAACCAGGTCGGGTCCAAACACCAGCCTGGGTTTCTGCTGCCTCCAGCAGCTCAACTTTAACCTTCTAAAAGTCGATTCAAGGTCACCGTGAGTTACACTAAAGGTCACAGAATCTATCCTGCTGCCAACTGCTGGGCAGGGGTTTTATTTTTTACGTTAAAAGCATTTTTAATTAAATAACTTCAAGTTTAATTTTGAGTATTTTTTATATTTAGAGGGGAAAAGTCTATTTGAGGAATTTAACTTAAAAAGAAAAATGATGAGAATCAAAGTTTCTTCCCGTTTCTCCTGCGGTGACGTTATCAGTGTTGCTGCTTTTGGACCCACCGGAGCGGACAGTGATGATGATGGTGACTGTTGGTTCTTCAGCAGCGTGGGCAGGACCGGCTGCGCTACGCTGAACTGAAACACCAAGCAAACAGCTTTAGTTGCGTCTTCGTCTCCGACTCGGCGGCTGCTCACCCGGCGGTCCTCACAATGTAGGGCTTTAGCTGGACACTGATTGGCTCGTGGGCGTGCTTTATGAAGGCCCCCGATCCTCCCTCTACTTTCACCGAGTCTGAATTGAAGTAATCCTCTTTATTCAGCTGGGTGGAGACACAAACATCAACTGAGCCAAAATATCCTACAGAAATACAGGCACTTGAAGGCAACGCACCTGGATAACAAGATTAAAGCTGCAGGAACTTAATAAAATGTTTTAGTGATAACTGTCACTATGATCCAGAAACAGCCAATCAGAGCCAGGAGGCGGGTCTGAGCGCTGTCAATCACAATCTCGTGTGACGCTGTCCATTCCTTTGTTCTCTGCTACACTGCAGCTAGATAGCTAGCCTGTTACAAACATCAGCTAATCGCATAAAAAATTACAACTAGCGCAATAGTTTCCATTTCCATTTTTTCTGTTCCTACCAAAAACTGGATGATGAAGTTCTCGGTCGGCTGCTTCGGCCTCAGCTAGCAAAGAATTCATCATTTCATTTTCTGCTGTTTTGTTTATTTTGGATATTTAAAATGTCCAGTGTTAAATGTTTATTAGAATAAGGTTTATTGATCTTTGAGAATGTTTCCATTACTGGAAAATGGTCTCAAAACAACAATATTATTGTTTATCACGATAACTTCTGGATCAATTCATTATCCAGCTAAATTTGTTACAGTGAAAGGCCAAAGCACAGCCTGTCGCTAATGCTAATGCTAAAAAGCGCAGTCAAAAATGACAGCAAATAAATGGTTTTTCTGTAACAGCAAGTTGTTTCTCTGGCATTAACACAATTAGAGAGTACATGAGGATGATTGACAGCACTAAGATCGATCTTTTCATAAACTTTCTGTTTCATATCAAACTGTCACAACATGGAGGCAGTTTGGCAGAAAACATTATCTTTAGAAAAGTTTCTGAAACTTTTCAGCCGCATCGTTTCTGCTCCAAATGAACCTCTGAGCCAAACCAGGACCCGGCGGTACCACCAGGACCGAGCCACTTACGTCTTTCTCGTAGACCTCTTTGTAGCAGTGGGAGTTCCTCAGGTACCAGAAAACCTCTATCTTTGAGGACGGGGAGCAGTTCTGAGGAACAGCTGAGACAAACACAGAGGTCAGGGGTCAGGGGTCAGAGGCCAGGCCGGAATCGGACTGGGTCGGAACTCACCTCGCAGTTGGATGGTGCTGCCGTTGAACAGCGTCTTCCTGAAGAGGAAGAAGTGGTTCTCCTGAAACACAACCAGAACCAGAGGATCCGACTGAACCAAACCCAGGAGCAGAGGTACAGCAGAATGGCCTAGTCAAAGCCCATACCCAAAGCTAACTTAAGTCCTGTCAAGAAAACTCAAAGATCAAAAGTTTGGTTCTTGTAAATAGAATAAGGAGGTTCTGGAGGCTTGTAACGCGTCCGTGAGTTCGGCTCCTCTCTTAGTGACGTCACACACACACACAATTCTGACTACTAAAGTTGTTAAATTCTCATTAATTTGCGCATTCCGTGTTCGCCATTTTCTGATCAAATCACTTCATGTCCCTGACTCGGCTTTAATGACTAACCCAGAATCAGCTCCATGGAGCAGTAGAACCGAACCAGAACCACCTGAAACCGAACTCTCTCTCTCCTCCTTGGAACCTTTTAGCATCACTAACTTCTAGCTAACAGGAAACTCACACCGACGTCCACCGTCCACTTCCCCGGTTCCGATATGGCCCGGACGAGTCCAGGTCCGGCGGCCAGCAGCAGCAGCAGCACCGCAGAGCAGCAGAACCCAGAACCGGTCCGACCCGGACCCACAAAACCCGCCATTCGAACCAGCAGGAAGAAGAAGGGACCAACGGAGAGACAGTTCACAACAAGCGGGACACTTCCGGATTTCGGGTGATGACGACACATGAAGAACAAGACGGCGTTCAGGGACTGTGGGACTTTTTAAAAACAACAACACTTGAGAAGGTTTTGGGAGATTCTCTGACCCGGTTTAGGTCCAAAGCAGGTTTCCATGGCAACATAGAAAATTTAAATCGTTTTCTGCTTTATTGTGTCACTTAGTGTCATATTATTTGTGTTTTGTTCTCATATTTGTTTTTGAAAAGCTGAAATTTTGCTGATTAAATACCTTCATCCCCTTCAGCATGACACTGTCTCCTCTACCTCCATTTGTTTATACAAACATCTCTAAAAATTAACCGGAATGTTAGGTTGAGCCTGTTGGGATGTTTCATCCTCGGTGTTTATCACATTTTCATCTGAAAAATGGGGACAAAAATCACCTGATCATAAACCAGGCTTAAACTTTCCTTAAACTTTCCTGAAGCTCATTTTCCTGTCCATCGAATCAAGTTCAGGGATGTGCTCTGAAGGACGGTTATACATTAACGAGTTGTTAAAATATACAACGCTCTGTACTTCTTAAAATTAAATAATACTGAACAGCTATTCACATTTCTGCAATCTGACACTATATAAATAAAAACTGCCTTGATTTGACTGAAAATATTATTTAAGCTCTCAGCTGTTGTTTCTGTGTCATTCTGAGGTCTGAGGGTGAATAAATATTGTGGACCGAGTTTTACACCTGGGTGGAGAAAGTACTCCTGGATCAGTGCCTGTAGTGCTTGGAGCTGACCCAAAGGAGATGTAAACCTGTTCTGGTTCTGGTTTAGCTGGAGCTTTCCTCCGGTTCAACTGAATCGTTTTTCTCCAATGTTTTATTGTCTGATCAAACGTGTCGGTTAGAATGAACCTGACTGTCTGCTTGTAGAGCTCCAAGGTACAGCGTGTGGCACTAAATATAACCACTAGGGGGCAGCAAACGTTGACTGACATCAGGGTTGAGAGGAGGGTGTCTTTCAGGCTGACTGGTTCCGCCTGGATCAGGTCCATCAGCTGTGAGCAGGACGCACCCAACAGGACCGGAGGAACACGTTTCTGTTTGTTCATCAGTTCACTGACGGAAACTTACAGTAAAACCACTTTTAGTCAGAGTTTGACTGTTAAAACTGTTCAGTTTTTAAAAGTGTTTTTGGTTGGAATATTTTCTGTAAACTCTATAAATGAACATTTTGAGCTTGCTGGAAATCAGGCTTTTTGCCTGACAATAACTGCATTATCTGCTGCTGTCTGCTGTATGGAAACAGAATGTATTAATGTTCAACTGTTAAAATATTTTAGGTCTCTGCATTCACTGAGTACTAAATAAGATTAGATAACGTTGAACATCTTTTCACGTTTATCTAATCTGGCACTATACACATAAAAACATTTTTTTTATGTCAATAAAATAAATGTTTTACATGTGTTTTATATAAATATGAATATGAGATATTTACAGAAAATATAAATATCTTATATTTTAACTGCTTAAATATTATTTAAGCACTCAGCTGTAATCTTAAAGCTCTATTTCACAGATTCGGTAAATATTTTTTTCTGCTGTTATGGAAAGTCTCAAGATAAATGAGAAAAATTTGAGAAAAATGTATTCTGTGATAAATTCTTATTAAGAAAACACATTTCTATTAAAATACTGAGGTATCAACTCCAGTCCTTTAAATATCATATTTATTTAGTTTTTATTTTGGCTTTAAATTATTATTTAAAACATAAACATCTTCATGAACAAATTTTTAAAGCATTATGCCATGAAAAAAAGAAGTGGCCTTTCCTGTTGGACCTGAACGCAACAGGTTTACTCTGCGTTAGTAACATGGACCGGTTGGGCGCTGCTGGTGGGCGGGGCTAATGGTGACGTCAGGCTAGGAGGAACCGCTGCCTGGTTTTGTGGACTCTGTTTCTGGGAGCGTCTCCAGTCCCCTGCAGTTCCAGCTCCGTGTCCTGGTTCCGGTTCTGGTCCTGGTCCTGGTTTTCTCCTGAAGCTCCAAACTCCTGTAAGTACCAGAAAACGTCCTGCTTTAAACTTTACTCTGTTGTTGACCATCGGAGCGTCACACCCACTGGTGGAAAGTTACAGGAACAGCTGGAAGTATTTGTTTGGACCGGAGACGCTTTGGACGAGTTCAGGTCCAAAACATCTCAACGTTCTAACGCCAAAGCAACTGAGAAATTAGTTTTACCAAAACAACATCAATCAGCCTTTATTATGCCATATTTTCCTCACAAGCAGCCAGATTTCCAGTTTTCTTGGACTTAGCTTCCTGATATATGAATACTTCAGAAAATAAACTCCACGGAGAATTTAAAGGGTTTGTAAAAGCCCACATGATTTATCATTTATCATCTTCTGATTGGCTGATTCACAACCTTTTTGTGGATAAAAATTCAAAGGAATTCATCCAACAATATGAGGAAGAGAATCAGAAGACAACAAAAAGCTTCATAGTCATGACCCTCAATGAAACGAGTCGGGTGCCGACATGGGCTGAAATGCCGATCAGAGAGGAAGAAGCCATGTCTTCATCTCTTTGTCCTGGTCTGATGAAACTGAAGTGGGACTGTTTGGATATCCATGCCTTTATCTTCAGTCGTATTGATTATTGTAACGGCGTCTTCACAGGTCTGTCCAACAAATCAATCAAACAGCTGCAGCTGATCCAGAATGCTGCTGCTGGAGTTCTAACTAAAACCAGGAAGATAGAGCACATAACACCAGTTTTAAAGTCTCTCCACTGGCTCCCTGTAGCTCAAAGAATAGACTTTAAAATACTGTTGTTAGTTTATAAATCACTGAATGGTTTAGCACCACAATACATTAAAGATCTGTTGCTGTTGTATCAACCTTCCAGAACTCTCAGGTTCTGGTTCTGGTTCTGCTCTGCATCCCCAGAACCAGAACCAAACGAGGAGAAGCGGCATTCAGCATCTATGCACCAAAAATCTGGAACAAACTTCCAGAAAACTGTAAAACAGCTGAAACACTGACTTCCTTTAAATCTCAACTAAAAACCCACTTGTTTAGAGTTTTATTTGAAACGTAATCAATTATAAATTTATTGATGGAATCTGACTATGTTGTGTTTTTATTGTTGATTCTATGTTGCATTGTGTTTTTGTGTTTGATTTGATGTAAAGCTCTTTGAAATGCCTTGATGCTGAAATGTGCTATACAAATAAAGTTTGATTGATTGATTGACATAATGACCATTGTCACATTTGGACGATGTACCATCCTAGCTGTGAAGTACGGTGGTGGCAGCAACAAGTTATAAGGCTCAGCCCATAAAACGCCAGTGGATTCATTCAGAACAAGCTGGTTCATGTTATGTTATATGTTATATGTTTCAGTGTCTAATTCTCAGGTGGTCATAATGTTCTGCTCAGTGTAGAACTATCGGGTTTGATCCAGCTCTCGGGATGTTTGTAATGATGCAGTTAGCAAAGCATCGAGAGACAATCAAAGATGGGTTCATTACATTTTCTGACATGACCAGAGGCCCTTGAATGCATCGTTCAGATGTAGCGTAATCGTAAAGTCCAGGAAGACTTTGAACTCATCTCTTCATGCAATTCCTCTCTCCTCAGGTCTTCTCAACATGTTTCTGACCAAGAGTTTGATCGGTGGCATCACCAACATTGTGAGGTGAAAGCTAGCGCCCCAGGCTAACGGTTTCCATTGGTTTCCTTTCACTATGCTAAGCTAACTGGTTCCTGTTTTTCCGTCCAATAGCAACATCAACCCGTCTCAGTTCAGACCCTCAGACCCAGTAAGTACCGACAGCAGTCTATAGGGTCCGCTAGAGAGATGTATTGCAGGCAATGTTTGTCTAAACCACAGGTGTCAAACTCCAGTCCTCAAGGGCCGCTGTCCTCCAGTTTCTAGATGAGCCACAGGTACAAAACACTGGAATGAAACAGCTTGATGACCTCCTCCTGGTGTAGAGGCCTGCAAATGACCTAATTACTCTATTCAGGTGGTGCAGCAGAGACACATCTAAAAGTTGCAGGACAGTGGCCCTTGAGGACTGGAGTTTGACACCCCTGGTCTAAACGATAAGATGAAGAGGCCTCATGTAGCTACATACTGGCAGATGAGGTCAGAGGTCAAAGGTCAGAAAAGCAGTAAACAGCTGTAAACAGTTTTGATGCTTCAGGGCTGAATTTCCTCCCTGGCTGTTCTGGGTTTGGGACATGTTGGGGCTGAAGGCACCGGCTCACAGAGAGCGCCTTGTTGCTCTCCCTCAGTCTGACACAGGCTGCTTTCTTCCCCCAGCCGCCGCCACGTCGACCTCTGAACTACGGCGAGGCTCACGAGAACGATGAGGAGAAGCAGTTCAGGAAGGTCTTCCAGCAGCTGGCCGGAGACGTGAGTTTCATCACATTTTATTGTTTTTTTTCTGACCTGCAGCTCTGACCAGGACTAGAACCAGATCCGGTTCCAAGATTCTGTCTGAATGAGTCTCTGAGTCTGAACAGAACCGACTCGGACTGTAGGACAAAGACCTTTTACAATCAGCTGGTCGAGTCCCACAAGCTGAACCCTTAATGAACCTCGAGCTTCGTTTCTGAACTAGGTTCTGAGTAGTTACAGTTAATGAGTACCTGGTACTGACTAATTACAGTTACTGAGTACCTGGTACTGACTAATTACAGTTACTGAGTAACTGGTACTGACTAATTACAGTTACTGAGTACCTGGTACTGACTAATTACAGTTACTGAGTACCTGGTACTGACTAATTACAGTTACTGAGTAACTGGTACTGACTAATTACAGTTACTGAGTACCTGGTACTGACTAATTACAGTTACTGAGTACCTGGTACTGACTAATTACAGTTACTGAGTAACTGGTACTGACTAATTACAGTTACTGAGTACCTGGTACTGACTAATTACAGTTAATGAGTACCTGGTACTGACTAATTACAGTTACTGAGTACCTGGTACTGACTAATTACAGTTACTGAGTACCTGGTACTGACTAATTACAGTTACTGAGTACCTGGTACTGACTAATTACAGTTACTGAGTAACTGGTACTGACTAATTACAGTTATTATTGAGTAACAATTTTACTTCTACTTAAGTATAAACTGGTGATGGGACTCATTGACATGTATAATGAGGTTCATTTCAGGGCCTATAATTATTTGATCACCTTTTAATCAACAAAACAAGCAACATTTTAATTTCATAAACATATTTTTGCTGCTAACCTGTAGAATAAGTAAACATGAGCTCAAGAGTGGGCTAGCATAGCTAACTTGAACACAACTATAGCCTTTTACATCATCCAATCAGATTGTTAGAAGCAGAAATTAGAAATGAGGAATTAGAAGCAGCTTCCATCTCTGCTGTTAGCGGATGTGGCTGTGTGTCAGATTTACAGGCATACCAGAAACGCAGAAATTTAAAGGTTCTGGCTGAAACTTTTGTAAAAAACATAAACAAAATGATTAATTGTCTAAAAAATTCTAGCATTTTAAAATTGGTGACATTAATTAATCAAAATGAATGCATTAAAGTGTATCAGTATTGCTGCTGGTGAGAACCACAAGTTCACAGGAAGTTCAGAAGTTCAAGCTTCTAGATTTGATATCCTGGTTGCCATGGGAACACTTGTGTCTCTGCAGGATGAAGGGGAACTCATCATCTTCATCACCTTCTCTTATGTTAGTTTTAATAGGATGAATTCTAGAATAGCGCCTCCTGGTGGCTGCCTGGCTCTGATTGGTTGAATTGTACCAGATTGGACATTTATTTCTTCTGGTTCTGGATTCAGTTGGAAGGATTTTTGATCATACTTGTTTTGTTGTGTAACCATAGCAACAAGGCGATCATAATGGACAATGGCTCTGATTGGCTATTCGTTGGAGTTTTTCTAACCGTTGAGACAGACAACTTGAATGAATGAATGAATGAATGAATGAATGAATATGCTTTATTAACCCCAGAGGAAAATTCAGCAAAAACAAAGGAGGTGGATTAGCCGAGCTAGCTAATAGCTCAAGATGTCATCCATGTTGCTATTTCACGTCTCTGCTGCCTGGTGTTGAGCTGTTAGCGTGTCAGGACGGTCTTCAGTCAGAGGCCCCATCAGATTCACCGCCATACTGACAGCTACTGGAGAGGCTTTCTGCCACAGCCTCATCATCCTTACAGATTCTGCAATGACCTGAGTTACAACATTTAATTTCCTTTTGGGATTAAATCCAGAAAATCACTGAGCTTTAAAATAAAATGTGAACCACAAGATAAAAGGTTGATTAAACTAAGCTATATTTAGTTTGATAAAAAGTGTGAGGAAAAGTTTGCTGAAAGGAAAAAGTTTCTTTAAGGGGCAGCCTCCAGTGGAGGTTCTAACTGGCTTCTGGTTCTGACCTGATCTGAAGCTGAAGCGCTATCTGCTCTGAGGTGAGCTCGGGAGTTAGCTTTGCTCCTCCCTGCTGCCGTTTGTCTCCAGCTGATCTGATCTGCCCTCCAGCTGTCAGCGGCTTCGTCACCTCTCACCACACCTGCCTGACTGCCGACCCACCCTCACTCCCTCCAGAACCGGTTCTGCTCACAGGCGGTTCTCGCTGGGACGCCCCAGTTGAGTTTGGAGATTCTGGTTCTGCCCCAGAGCCCGTAAGTGTCCCAGTCTGTGGGCAACATGCGACTGTGTCTGGCTGCAGGGCGTTTCGCTGCATTCCTGACGTTTTTTGGCAGGGCAGTGCTGTGTGTGTGTGTGTGTGTGTGTGTGTGTGTGTGTGTGTGTGTGTGTGTGTGTGTGTGTACTTGTTTTCATGACATATCAGGACATTTTGTGATAATGCACTTTCAGTATCAGGACATTTGGAAAGAATGAGGACATTTTCCGCATCCTTATTTGTCAGTGTATACTGGAATGTTCTAGAAGCCCCCAACACACCTCAGACTTTATTGCTTTCACTGTTTACAATTTACATATGTCTTTAAAGGTAAAGCCGTGCAGAGCATCTTGTGGAACTTCAAGTCCTGTTTAAGGAATGCGAGTAACCTTTGATGTGCCCCTGTTTTACATACTATGTGTGTGAGTGTGTGGGTGTGTATGAATCAGCCTGGGTGTGTGCACCAGTTCAACCAGTCGGCTCTGTCTGATGGTCACCTGAGCTGAGATTCTGGTGGGCAGAGCCAGCAAGATCTGTGCTGCATTTAGGAAACAAGAAATTCTCAGTGTTAGTTTGAGAAAAAGCCAATAAAGTTCTGTTCTGTTAAAGAACCAGGTTCAGCTCTAGAACTGGCCCAGATTGGCTTTTGGTGACAGCAGGTAGGAGTGGTTCTGGGTGTTTCTGTGTCTCTGTGGTTCTGATTCCAGTGGTGAGTCAGAAAGTGGCAGAACATCAGAGGAGAGAAGGAGAACCGGGTTGAGTCAGATCGGCTGTGACTCACTGTTTATGAGTGGAAACCCGAATCCTGCTGCGGTTCTGCTGCAGTAAGCGGCTGCAACAATCAGAGCTTACGGCCAGGACTGTGCCCAATAGAACCCACCCAGGATTACTGGGTTCTGGTAATAATAAATAATTAAACAAATAATAACTTTTATGTATGTATTTGATTTCACATTCATGTCCTGATTAAAGAAGAACGCTCTCGAGTTTCTGTTTCTCTTTATTCTTTATTATTTTTATTATTTTGGTTGCTCTTTTTTTGCCGCACTTCTTCTCCTTCATACTTTGTGCTATTTTAACCATTCAACTTTTATACTATTCAGCTTCCTCTCCCAATGCCGACTATATCTCTTGGTGTTCATAAACTTCATACTTTTTATAATATTCAGTTATTTATGATTTTTTTTCACCCCATAGAAATGGGGGAAACAGCTACACTATGTGGCAGAATTTAGGATTACAATATAAAATGTCGGTTGTGCTTCATAATTCATGTCTCACGTCAGCTTCAAACGCTTTTACCATTTTCACAAAAGCATTCAGCATTCACACTTGCATTTTCATAGGAAATGCATACTTTCTAGTTGAAGACTGACCTCTGACCTTTGCCTTCTTCTTGATCACCCTTGAACTGAAATAAACCAAACACAGAGTTGGCTAGCTGACATCACAAACTAACTTGTTTCATGCTAACTGTGAGCTAACACATGTTTATCACATTAAATGTAAATAATCAAACCATTTTTACAGAAGATGATTATTTTGTCATAACCAACACTTGCTGACATTTTGATGTCGATGTCAACTCAACTAGTGAACATTTCAGCATTACTGTCGGCCATCTTGGATTTTCTGATTCCTCAGTTTTCCTTTTTCAAAGAATACAAAATAATGTTGGACAATAACCACCAGAGGGAGCTGTAGGGCTGATCAGTGTCCAGAAACTATAATAGAAATATGAAAAGTATGGCGGGCATCTGAAGAACTCTGTAGAACCTCCTCTTGCTCTGGAACATCTGCAGGTTTGATGGAAAACAGTTTTCAGAATCTCAGCTGGATTCAGGTCTGGACTTTGACCAGGCCATTCTAACCCATGAATCAGCTTTGATCTCAACCATACTAGCTTCAGGTCGCAGCTTCCCTCAGCATGATGCTGCCACCGCTGTGTCTCACAGTGAAAATGGTGCTTTCAGGAGAACAGATTTTCCTCTCAGAGCCTCTGATCATCAGTGTGTGTGTGTGTGTGTGTGTGTGTGTGTGCGTGTGTGTGTGAGGACAGGACATGGAGGTGAGCCCCACAGAGCTGAAGGACATCCTGAACAGAGTCATCTCTAGACGTAAGACTCTTTCATTCTCTCTAGCACCACCTGCCAGGTTGTCGTTCTGCAAAGGTCAGAGTTCAGCTTCTGTTTTCTTGTTTCTCCTCAGATTCGAACCTGAAGACTGACGGCTTCAGTATTGAGTCCTGCAGGAGCATGGTTGCTGTGATGGACGTATCCTTTCAGCCTGTAGGCTTCACTCTCTTCCTCCACCTGAGTTTGACCTTTGACCCTTGATCCGATCCCCTGCAGAACGACAGCACAGGGAAACTGGGCTTCCATGAGTTTAAGTATCTGTGGAACAACATCAAGAAGTGGCAGGTAGGTAGCGCCGCCGCCAGGGCCGTGTTCTGGGTGTGGCAAGCCGCTCATGGCTCTGGTTCTGGTTTTGTCTGCAGAACATCTACCTGTCCCACGATAAGGACCGCTCGGGAACGATTGGCTCCGGGGAGCTGCCGCACGCCTTCCAGGCTGCAGGTGAGAAACCCGGCCAGCTTAAATGATTGGGGAAGGTTGGGAACGGTTTTTGATTCCACCTCTGGCTCCAGGTTTCCCTCTGAACGACCAGCTCTACAAACTCATCATCCGCCGCTACAGCAACGAGAATGGAGACATGGACTTCGATAACTTCATCGGCTGTCTGGTGCGGCTGGACGCCATGTGCCGTAAGTTACTTCCAAGAAGCTCTGCTTATGGATTTATTCAGATTTATTTCATTCAAAAGATTAATTTTAAGGTGAAGCTTCTGTTAGGTTGACATTTTAAAAATGACTGCTGCAGTACGGACTGCCGTTTGTAAAGCTACACAGTCAAAAGTTAACAGCAATAATTTGGTTAGCAAGTTAAATATTTACCCATAGTAATATATTGAGTTCAATATTTAGTTTAGCTTCAGGGTAAATATTGAGCTTGCTAAATAAATATTTGATTTAAAAATATTTATTTATTTATAAATGAATGAACAACATGGTGAAAATATGACTGAGAAATTAACCCCATTCTTTTTTCTCATGATCTGCTGTTAATTTTAGTCTGTAACTTTACAAACAGCGCCCAAATAGCTCTGCATCTTTCCCAAAGTACATTTTTGATATAACCTGGAACTTCGTATTGTTTAGAAACTTTATAAAAAAATAACTTTGATCAATTCAGCAGCCTTCCAGACTCTGGAAGGACCTGAAATGTTTCCTCCATGAAGAAATAAAAACATGTTTTTAAAATGCTTCTCCCTGTAGCATTAACAGATAAAAATGACGATGTTGATGATGATATTTGTTTCTCAGGAGCGTTTAAGACCCTGGATAAGGACAACAGCGGCGCCATCGACCTGGACATCAAGGAGGTTTGACTTTGCTCTGTTTTAATGATTCGATCTTGGCGTCCTGTTCTGATGGACCGCCTGCTGGTAGTTAATGTTGCTGCATTTCCTTCCAGCTGCATATGAGTAAATGATAGGGGATTATTTAAAGTTTCTGCTTGTTAAGCTGTTCTTTAGAACATAATTCCTCCTCCTGAAGCATCATCATTAGTTCTGCTCATCATTCCTGCAGAGTTCAGCATTTCAAAGCTTTTCCTGTAGAGTTTGAAATAGAAAAATGTCATAATATTAACAAAACCAGACATTGTAACGCTGTTATTGAATATTTCTGGTGGAGCCACATTTTCCCCACTAATCTCTTCTTTACCTAATCTTAAGTATCAGTTAAACCCTAACGTACATAAAGCAGTGTATCATCTGCATATGGTTCAATTCAACATCGTTTTGCCAGCGTTTTTGCTGCCCGTGAGGCAAAACTGAGGGGAATTTTATTCCTGAGAGTTAGTTTACTGCGGTTTATTGTATCCAGATGTGTTTCATGCAGAGTATCAGGTGAAGAGAGCCTGAACATCGACTGTCTCTCTCTCACAGTGGCTCCAGCTGACGATGTACTCCTGAAGCAGCGAAAGGAATACTTCTTCTGCTCTTCCTGGTTTTCTCTCTACAGCCATAGAAATGGGACCAACTGAACAAAACGTTTTTTCTCTGGGACCAAAGAAGAGTTGGTGCAGTTTTGCTTCTGCTGCCAGGTGGCACTATAACATCTCTGTTACACTGATGTCTGTATTTGATTTGAAAGATCTTCATGCCGAGTCTGGAAAAATTCTCAATGTTTTAAAGTTTTAAGTGACCCAACTGGAAATAAACTCTTAATTCTTTCCTGTGAGTTTGTTTTTTATTCCACACATCAACCAGAAGTGTTACAATCCTCTGGCCTAAATGTTTTACCAGAGCATTGATCTCTTGATTGAACTTCCACCTGATTTCATCTACATTGGAAAAAATATGCAAAGTTCAGTCTGAGTTATTACCTACAAAATGTTACTTTTTATTCTCATGAGTAGTGGAATATTTTAGTGCTGCTTTTGGTCCTAAAGGTTGTAATATTTTTTTATTGGTATTATTGCATACAGAGGTGTTCATATTTAACAGGGATAAACAATGTCGAGCATAAACATATTATAAAAACTGATGTCAAGATGCATGTTTTCAGGGAAAAAGGCACATGCAAGACACCTTTAAAAATACAATAAATAAGTAATAAAAATATGTACAAATATCTACATATGAAAAGCAGAATTTGTTCTGTGCTGAATACTTAATTTTTCATTGAGATTTTAACAGAAATTTTCAGGATTTATTTTCCTATTAATTTTTTTATTAGATGTTTTTCACTTTTATATTATCTAATTATTGTTTATTTTGTAATAAATACAAAATTTATTTTGTAATATTATATTCTAAATATGATAACCATATGAATGTAGTTCATAAAATTACATTTATGAATACATTTGTTATTTTCTTACTGTGTAGCAGTGAAAGGGGGGGGGGGGGGGTCATCAGCTACATATTAAAAATGATTTATGTCCATGATCAACTACACACAAGCCGTGGCTCCTGCGCATCCGCACACTGTGAATTTAGTTCCAAAGTGATCACCAGATGGCGGTAGTGAGCCAGTCAGGTTAAAAACTAATTTAAAACACAAACAGTTTATTTGACTTCTTCACTTTTATGAATTTAAACTAAATATAAATTATATTTTTAAATTTAAGCCAAGGAAATACTTATATTTTAAATATTTTTCTATTGGTGTTTTTTAGTGTGTGAGGATCCTTTCTGCTGCTGGGGCGTGTTTGCTTGGTGAGGAGGGAGGAGGAAGAGAAGGGTGGGGATGCTGAAGAGGAACAACAGGTGATCAGCAGCAGCTGGCGGCTTCAAGGCGAATATCTGGAGGAAACGAGCAGAAAACAGGAAGACTGGAAGATCTGATGAAAGGTAGGAGAGTTTCTGTCACTTACTGGAGGATGAAGGCTAATCAGGGAAGAAGAGGAGCTAAAGGGAAGGATTTAAACTCCGAATGTGTCAGTCAGTTTCATCGATAGCATTTATCTCTTCCTGAGTTCAACAGATAAAAAATTCTAACATTTTTAATCCCATCAGAAACTTCTGGTTATAAGACGAGCAGAGAGACAGTAAGTCAGATAAACTAACCCGTCCAGTCCTGAATGAGACCGAAGCTTCAGAGTCATGACCCTTAATTAACTGAATGGACCATCATCATCATCATCATCATCATCATCATGAAGATGATTAGATCAGATCATTCCTCCTCTTCCTCCTCCTGCAGGTAAACTGCTGAGTTTAGAGGAAGATGAAGAACCTGGCTGATCAGATTCTGTCTTTAGATTGTTATACAAGAATATTCTGGAAAGTTGACAAACTTTTTAATAAAAAATAATAATGTGAGAAATACTGTTTCACATTATAAGGCTGTTTTATTCTTAATGAGAAAATCGGGCTTTAGTGATACAGAGCATTTATATGTTTTTATGATTTATGTTAAATATACTGATACACATTATTTTCCAGATTTATTTATTTATAATTATACATCAGACTTTGCATAGTCCATAAACAGACTTCCCCCTCTTCAAAATAAGAGCATGACTATAAACATCCGAATACATGAACAATTGATAACAAAAACTTCAACACAGATGTTGATCTTTATTCCACTGAAAGTTTAAAACACATCCAAGAGAATGAGAGCTTAAAGATTTATCTGAAAAAATTAATTAGTAGAAGCCAAGTGAGCTAAACATTTTCAAAGATATCAAAGAAGCTAAATGCCAAGCTAAAAAGTAGCTCTGCTGTAAGAGCATTAGTAGAAGGGTGCCCACCACTGGATGGTGGTTGGATGTAATCAGGAGATCTCATTGTGTCCAGCAGACTCAGCCTCTCCTCTGACCAGAACCTGAACCAGAACCAGCTGTGGTAAAATGGCGTCCAGCTGTGCTGACCCGCCCATCCTGACGGAACAAGAGGAGTTACAGAGGAGAGCCAACCAGGTCACAGATGAGGTGATGACATCACTAGTAGCTGTAACAATTTGAGGAAACCAGATCAAGCTAGTCTGGATTATTTCTGTCAATAGTTTTCAAATTATCTATTCAGCATAATAATCCATAATCCAGTCTAGGTTTGTTCATGTTTATGGAAAACTGGATCTATTCTCCAAAAGTCTAAAAATAACCTGAAGAGGGGATGCTGTCATGGAAGCATCACAGCAACACCTGGCTCACCTGGTTGCCATAGAGACAGCCCTAGGTGAAGTCAGGGGGTGTGGAGCTAAACTCGCACACACACTGTGGCTCGTTATTTACCAGCTCCTGAGCGTCTCAGTGGGGGGGTCCCACAGGACAGACAGCATGTTGACAGAGGACAGCCGCCGACTCAGCAGAACCTGTTTAAACACTGGATCAGAACCAAAACCCAGCCTATTCAGATCAACCCGTCTGCAGAAAACCTGAAAACAACAAAAATAATCTTACATTTTAACTGAGGCAACATTTCTTTATGTTTCAGTCCCTGGAAAGCACCAGACGGATGGTTCAATTGGTGGAAGAGGTGCTCACTCACACACACACTCACACACACACACTCACACACACACACACACACACTGTAATATTAATTTTCAGTCTTTTTAAATAAGCAGCCCAAAGGTTTCAGATTATCTGAATTCTGATCAAACTGAATCAAATGTAGCTGCAACGACATTTTAGTCAATAGGTTAAAAACAATGAAATTATAGATTATTTATATTATTATTATTAATATAAATAATAAATAAATTATATATATTATTAATTATATATATTATAATAAAAACCAGGACAAATCACCAAAAAACAGTTTCTACCTGATGACAATCATGGCACTAAATTTAAAGACATAAGAACTTCTGCTCTTGACACTAAACTCTGTTAAAAATGTAAACTCTGTTAAAAATATAAACTCTGTTAAAAATGTAAACTCTGTTAAAAATGTAAACTCTGTTAAAAATATAAACTCTGTTAAAAATATAAACTCTGTTAAAAATATAAACTCTGTTAAAAATATAAACTCTGTTAAAAATATAAACTCTGTTAAAAATATAAACTCTGTTCACTCTGACACCTCCAGGCTCTGCAACCATCTTCTGATGTCTATTTATTTCTTGTTTTGTGTTGTTTGTTTCTTCATCTTTTTATGTATGTATATTTATATTGTGTGTTGTGTATGTTTATATAATCTGAACTGTAACTCGAGTCAAGCACGTTGTAATCTAATGATGACAATGACTAATAAATCTTATTTTATCTTATCTTATCTTTAGTAATAACCGGCAACATTTAAGGCTGAAATCAGAGGTTTACATCTAATTAAGAGTCTCATTTTTTTTCTGTTTAAACTTGAATGAGAACCAAATTTCTGATTGGTTCAGAAGTTTGGTTCTGGTCAGAATCAGAAGGGTTATTTGCTAAAAGCAAAAATAATGAGAGAAAGAATCTGAGATTTATTTATTAATATATTCTAGATCAGAAGTTCACAGCAGATTTTACTGGAGATAATAACGGTTTACTTGATAATTAACAGATTTTTATGTTCTCCCCCTGCAGAGCAAAGACCTGGGGATCAGAACTGTGGTGATGCTAGATGAACAAGGAGGTAAAAACTTCAACGTCATCACAATACCATCCATCCATCCATCCATCCATCCATCTTCTTCCTCTTATCCGGGGTCGGGTCGTGGGGTCAGCAGCTTCAGAAGGGAGGTCCAGTCTTCCCTCCCCAGCCACTTCTTCCAGCTCCTCCAGAGGAATCCCAAGGCGTTTCCAGGCCAGCAGAGAGACATAGTCCCTCCAGCGTGTCCTGGGTCTTCCCCGGGGTCTCCTCCTGGTGGGACGTGCCCGGAACACCTCACCAGGGAGGCGTCCAGGAGGCATCCTAACCAGATGCACCTCAACTGGCCCCTCTCGACGTGAAGGAGCAGCAGCTCTACTCTGAGTCCCTCCCAGATGACTGAGCTTCTCTCTCTAAGGGAGAGCCCAGACATCCTACGGAGAAAACCCAATTTGGCCGCTTGTATCCACAATCTCGTTCTTTCGGTCATGACCCAAAGCTCATGACCATAGATGAGGGTGGGAACGTAGATCGACCGGTAAATCGAGAGCTTCGCTTTTTGGCTCAGCTCTCTCTTCACCACGACGGACCGGTACAACGCCCGCTTGACGGCAGACGCTGCACCAATCCGCCTGTCGATCTCCCGCTCCCTTCTTCCCCCATTCGTGAACAAGATCCCAAGATACTTGAACTCCTCCACTTGGGGCAGGACACCCCCCCTGACCCGGAGAAGGCACTCTACCCTTTTCCGGCTCAAGACCATGGCCTCGGATTTGGAGGCACTGATCGCCATCCCAGCTGCTTCACACTCGGCTACGAACCGCTCCAGTGAGAGCTGCAGATCACGACCTGATGAAGCCAAAAGGACCACATCATCCGTAAAAAGCAGAGATTTGATCCTAAGGCCACCAAAACGGATCCCCTCAACACCTTGGCTGGTCCAGAGATTCTGTCCATAAAAGTAATGAACAGAATCGGTGACAAAGGGTAGCCCTGGCGGAGTCCAACTCTCACCGGAAACGAGCCCGACTTACTGCCGGCAATATGGACCAGACTCTGACACCGGTCCTACAGGGACCTGACAGCCCGTATCAAGGAGCCCGGTACCCCATACTCCTGGAGAACCCCCCACAGGGACACGGTCGAACGCCTTCTCCAAGTCCACAAAACACATGTAGACTGGTTGGGTGAACTCCCAGAACCCTCCAGGACCTGCTGAGGGTGTAGAGCTGGTCCAGTGTTCCAGAACCAGAACCAGAACCACACTGCTCTTCCTGAATCCGAGGTTCAACAATCCGACGGACCCTCCTCTCCAGAACCCCCGAATAGACCTTGCCAGGGAGGCTTCAGAGTGTGACCCCCCTGTAATTGTAGCACACCCTCCGGTCCCCCTTTTTGAACAGGGGGACCACCACCCCGGTCTGCCAATCCAGGGGAACTGCCCCCGATGTCCATGCGATATTGAAGAGTCGCATTAACCAACACAACCCTACAACATCCAGAGCCTTAAGGAACTCCGGGCGGATCTCATCCCCCCCCGGGGCCCTGCCACCGAGGAGCTTTTTAACCACCTCGGCGACCTCGACACCAGAGATTGGAGAGCCCAACCCAGAGTCCCCAGGCTCAGCTTCCACAATAGAAGGCATGTTGGTGGGATTGAGGAGGTCTTCAAAGTATTCTGCCCACCAGCCCACAACATCCCGAGTTGAGGTCAGCAGCACACCATCCCCACAGTAGACAGTGTTGGTGCTGCACTGCTTCCCCCTCCTGAGACGCCGGATGTGGACCAGAATCGCCTCGAAGCCGTATGGAAGTCTTTCTCCATGGCCTCTCCAAACTCCTCCCACGCCCGAGTTTTTGCCTCAGCAACCACC
This sequence comes from Gambusia affinis, assembly GCF_019740435.1. Lineage (NCBI taxonomy): Eukaryota > Metazoa > Chordata > Actinopteri > Cyprinodontiformes > Poeciliidae > Gambusia > Gambusia affinis. The sequence continues at coordinate 675,547 of NC_057873.1, forward strand.
CGAGCCGCATGCCACTTCGCCCTCCGGTACCCATCAGCTGTTTCCGGAGTCCCACAGGCCAAAAAGGCCCGATAGGACTCCTTCTTCAGCCTGACGGCTTCCCTCACCGAAGGTGTTCACCAACGGGTTCCGCCTCGACAATGGAGGCAGGGAACACGGTCCGCTCAGACTCCATGTCCCCCAACTACCCCGGGACGTGTTTGAAGTTCTGCCGGAGATGGGAGTTAAAGCTCCGTCTCACAGGGGATTCCGCCAGACATTCCCAGCAGACCCTCACACCACGTTTGGGCTGCCAGGTCTGACCGGCATCCTCCCCCACCCGAGTGTCCAAGACATACGGCTACAGATCCGATGAAACGATGACAAAGTCGATCATCGAACTGCAGCCTAGGGTGTCCTGGTGCCAAGTGCACATATGGACACCCTTATGCTTGAACATGGTTTTCGTTATGGACAATCCATGACGAGCACAGAAGTCCAACAACAGAACACCACTCGAGTTCAGATCGGGGGGCCGTTCCTCCCAAACACGCCCCTCCAGGCCTCACTGTCATTGCCCACGTGAGCGTTGAAGTCCCCCAGCAGAACAAGGGAGTCCCCAGGTGGAGCACTCTCCAGTACCCCCTCTAGGGACTCCAAAAAGGGTGGGTAACCTGAACTGTCGTTCGGCCCGTAAGCACAAACGACAGTCAGGACCCGTCCCCCCACCCGTAGGCGGAGGGAGGCTACCCTCTCGTTCACCGGGGTAAACCCCAACGTACAGGCAACGAGATGGGGAGCAACAAGTATGCCCACTCCTGCCCGACGCCTCTCACCTTGGGCAACTCCAGAGTGGAAGTATGTCCAGCCCCTCTCAAGGAGACTGGTTCCAGAACCAGAGCCATGCATCGAGATGAGACCGACTATTTCTAGCCGGAACCTCTCAGCCTCACACACACTAGCTCCGGCTCCTTCCCCACCAGAGAGGTGACATTCCACGTCCCAAGAGCTTCTGCAACCGAGGACCGGACCGCCAGGGCCCCCTCCCTCAGCCGCCACCCATAACACATCACAATACTTCACCTTCATCACAGTACTTCTGCACTAATGTAAAGGTTAAACATGTTTATGCTTTCTTGTCATAAGTGGAGTTTTGTTAGTTTGATCTGTTTCTTTAACAGTGTGACTAAAATAGATGTTTGTCCCTCTTGGTGACTTTGCCTGTTTGCAGCATCTGTGATGCCATTTCTGTTTTTGCGACAGGAAGTTGGCCTCTTTTCAGAGAGCTGCTACTTTCAGCTCCCAAAATCTTTTTTTTCTCAGATTTCTTATCATCTGCAGCCTCATATATTTACATAACTTGGGAATTAGGTATGTTTTGCATGATAATCCTTTGGCATTCAGTGCTTCCTGAATGAGAAGCCTTATTCTTCCCTAATTGTATGTATTTGTTCTGTTATGAAAGCAGACACTTTTGTATAATATTTTAATCAAACATTTCATTTTTAGCAAAAACAGTTGAACCAAACACTGCAAGCAAATCTGGACTCATAATGATATTTTTTTATTTTGTATAATATTTTTAATCTTCAGCCAGATGCTGCTTCTCTGCAGATATCAGTTATATTTCTGTGTTTTTGTGATGCACTCTGCTCCTCACCTGTTTGTTGACTGAGGCATGGACTCACCTGTGCGTCCCGTCTCTCACCCTCTCTGTTTTGATGATTTGCTATGATTCCATATCTTCACACATGGCTGGCCACAAAACTGCCATGCTAATCAAAACAAAGTTCTGCTGTGAGCAGAGTCAAAGAGAGTGAGAGCTGAGCAGCAAGGGCGGAGCCGTGTCTCCACCTCTCACTGCGCTGCTGCTCGGAGATGGATGGATGGATGGATGGATGGATGGCTGGCTGGCTGGCTGACTGGATGGATGGATGGATGGATGGATGGATGGATGGATGGATGATCAGATGGATGATTGGATGGATGGATGGATTCAGACCAGGAGTCTATCTCCATGGCTCCCCTCTCAGACTCAGACTGACCAGGTCTGACCAGGTCCATGTGGGTCTGAACTGGACCGGTCCGTGTTTGCTAGTTGAACTTCCTGTTCCTCACAGAGCAGCTGGAGCGGATCGAGGAGGGCATGGACTCCATCAACAGGAATATGAGGGAGGCGGAGAAGAACCTGACAGACATGGCTCAGTGCTGCGGCCTCTGCATATGGCCGCTCAGGAAGTATGGCCGTCTCTGCCGCTCGACCGGCCGGTTGCCTCCTCCTGGTCCCAGCTGCATCAGAAACCGCCTGATCTCAAGTTAAAATCAGGATTTTCTCGTTCAGGTTTACTGAACACCAGCTGAATGCAGTCTGGTTGGAACCACCGAGTCTCTGAAGGTTGATCAGGAGAAAACTTGATGGAACTGGGCACCAGACTGGAACTACCACTACTAGCGCCACCTGCTGGTCCTGACTGGGCCTTAGTTATGAGTTCTGCAGCGTTAAGAGTTTAAGTTGCTGTTTTTTCAGTTAATAGTTGCAGCTTCTTTTGACCTTGCTTGGCTCCTTTGTTTTTGTGTTTTCTGCGTCCTCCTTCTCCTCAGAGCAACTGGAGCGGATAGAGGAAGGCTTGGATCAGATCAACTCTGACATGAAGGAGGCGGAGAAAAACCTGACTGACCTGGGGAAGTGCTGTGGTCTCTGCAGCTGTGAGAAGTAGGTGGAGGTGACGCTTCCACTCCCCCATTCAGTAAACCAGTAGCTAACCAGCCAGCAGGTTCATGTAGCGCTTCTATAGTTCGCTTCGCTTCTAGAGACCCCGTCCTCATTTCTTTGTATTTTCCTTCTAAGCAGGCAGATTTGCTTCTAATCTGTTTCAGTGGTCGATAAAAGTTGTTCCCCAGGATTTCTGAAAGTCATTTAAACTTTTTCTAGAAATTTCATTGATTCATTTGGTTCAAGCAACATGTCACAAAAACACAAGTTGTTTCAATAAAAATACCAAAAACAACACTGTATTAAGTTGTTTATCCTCCTGATGGTCCGATAGACCCAGTTCTATCAGAACTCCATCATCTGCTCCACCTGCAGCTGCTGTGGTTCTGAGTCAAACCAACCTGTTCCCCTCCTGGCCTGTGGGGGCGCTGCACCAACAACCACTGAAGGAAACCACACAAAAACCTCTGAAGACACTGAGAGCAACTTCCTTCTTCACCAGATGGAAACAAGATGGAGGCGTCAGATTTTAGTGTTGGAGGATTTCTCTTTAGTCTTTGGCTGAAGACCAGGAGACATTTCTGCTGCTAGCACTAGGCTAGCATGTTAGCTTTGGTTGGATTTACCCAGAATGCCTTGCGCTGTAGTCCACTTCCTGCTTTTGGAGTGGGCTCCGGTCTGCTTGGCGTTCACACTCAAACAGGACCAGAGTTCACTTCAACCGAACCCAGACTGAGATTTGGAGAACCAGAGGTCAGAGGTCGATTACTAGACAGATGGACTGGATTTGGATTAAAGTGGTCTGAACTGGGCTAGTGGGAACGATGTAACCTAACGCAGAAAATTGGATTTCGGCTCCAAAAAGGGGGATTCTCAACCAGCTGCTAGCTGAAAACTTTCTTCTCAAGCATCGACTTCAGGCGTTTTGCATCCAATTTGTAAGAACTGAAGAAATACAGGGTGTGGTACTTGTTGTTGACCGTTTCTTGATTTTGATTTGAAGCAGACTTCTTCTCGTTCAATTGTTCCTCCAGCGGTCCCTCCTCTGGAGGAAAAGTCTTCACTGCAGCTGATGCTCCTTTGAGTTATCACCCAATTCTGAAAAAATGACTTTTAGTTTTGATTTATCTGGCCAACGTCTTTTATCCACTTTGCCTACTTTAATCCTTGTTTTAAACACATTAGGTTTAATTTCATGGTTAGGAACAAATCAGGTCTGAAACAGGGTCCAGAGAAAAACTCTGGCAGGTTTGGAGAACAATGGATCAGATCAGGTGTGACACAGGAGGGAAGGTATGAAGGAACTGAGTATGCTCAATACCATACCTGACATCAACAGCTGTACCCAATCAGAGGTCATTGACAAGGTCACTTTCTCTTCTCAGACTGAAAGCCTTTGAGGAGAGCAGGGCGTACAAGGCAGTTTGGGGCGGAGCCTCCAATCAGGATGGGGTTATAGCCAATCAGCCTCCAACGTCTCGGGTCGTCGACCAGCGAGAGCAGATGATGATGAGTGGAGGACACATCCGCAGGTACACAGAGCAGCTAGCGAGGCAGCAGCAGCCTGGTGGCTGTTTGCTTTATTCCGACAGCCTGGAGGTAATCCAAGCCGTCATTAACTCCCCGCGGCAGCTGCTCAAACATGCAACATCATCACACACACACACACACCGCCTCCTTTGTTTCAGGGTGATGGACGACGCCCGAGAGGATGAGATGGAGGAGAACCTGGCTCACGTGGGGAGCATCATGGGAAATCTGAAAAGTATGGCTCTGGACATCGGCAATGAGCTGGAGTCACAGAAAGATCAGATTCACCGCATTACGGAGGCGGTATGAAAGCTACGACTCATCAGTGTTAGGATTGAGTTGGAAAATAGTTTTTAAAAACACTAACAAACAAGGAATCACCACTCCAGTTAACTCCTACTGATCCCTGGTTCACACGGTTAAAAACCTGAGAGACTCCACACATGATGATAGAAATAATTTGGTCCTACACACCGCACACAGACCGATTTCACTCACCAACATTCACAAGTCAGACGGGAAATCTCTATAAGCCACTTGAGATCAAATATGATTTCAGAGTAAACAAACATGTCCGACAGGGAAGAAGCAGTAGCCACTGTTTGCGGACTAAAAAACGATACAAAGACGTCTCACTGGACTTCCTGGTGCGTCACGGCCATTTTAGTTTCCCCTCTGTGTTTCCATCACCTCGTTTCTGATTCAACAGGCTGCATTATCGCTGGGGAGCACCACATGCTGCGATGTCGGGTCAAGACAATCCAACATCTTTAATATCCCTGAGTTCAGATCTGAGCGTCTCAACGTTCTTCTGATCAGACCGGATCACTTTGAACACATGACAGGAAGATCTCTGACGATTATTTTTAAGGCCAATCACAATAATCGGTTCGTTCTTAAGATTGGTGGAAGGGAAAATCGGACCAAAATCGGTCTACAGTCTAGACTAGTGTGAACCAGACTTAATACCTTTCAGGTAGGATTCAGTGGAAAGACTCCACACACAAGCATTTGCACAGCTTGAATATGTTCTCATTTCGTCCTTTTACAGCCACTAACTTCACTGTGTTGAACAGACACACTGCATAAGGATGAAGTCAAAGAAAAACGATACACTATTCAGCCCCCTTTACTCGTGTACCACAAAACAGTCAATGCAGAAGCAGGAGCATCAAATTCCCACTGATTCATAAAAACCAGGCTATAGATTTAATAAAATTACCAGTGTTGTAGAATATTCCAGACTGTTGTTGGTGATGCCTTCCTGTAATGAGGCACCTGCTTCCTGTCTTTGTCTGCAGGCCAACGTGAATGTCTCCCGCATCAACGCCGCCAACCAGAAAGCTAACAACCTCATGAGGCGATAGAACAGACCAGCCGACCTGATTAGAGTCCTGAGCAGACAGCAAAAGAGGAACCTCTGACGTTGTTCTCTTTATTTATTTTCAATTCTTTAGTGACCAGAAGTGCTTTAATCTGACTGCAGGTTTTCTTTTAATCACTTCACTTTTCCCCCTATGAAGCATCCTCAGGTCCCCACAGCAGCACCGCTAACAGCAACCGACACAAGCTGATCAGGCTTCATGAGGGTTCCTTATTTTGGGAAATGAATATTTTTTTTCTGTTTAGAACATCATAGAAGCAGGAACAGCTGCTGATATTCCCAGAAACCAGTCCATTCACCAGTTTGGCCAGTACCCGTCAACCCTCCCCCTCCTCAGCTCTTTCTACTGCCTCTCATGTTCCTGACTGGCTGGAAACACGTGTGCCATGGCGCCCTCTTCCGGGGTTGCCGGGCATTGCACCCAGGAGGGAAACACGCATTTGTTCTCAGAGAAAGATCATTGGAGCCCCCAAGCGGCCGAATATGGAACTGCTCCTTGCCGGTCACTCCATCTTCTTTCCTCCCCCTGCATCTTCTGAAATGGAAGTGAAACAACAAAGCGCTCCACATTAATGAGTCATGGTAGGAGAAACTAAACGTGTCACCAAAAGAAAATACCAAAAAGTAGAATATTATTATTACTTGAAATATTAAATGTTTAATTGTTTGGTTGTATCAGAAACAATGGGCAACCTCTTTGTTTCATGTTTTTATTTGTTTTTATAATGAATTTAGGATTGTAAGGTTAAAATGAAAGGATGCTTTATTTGCTCAGAATTAGAAAATCTTTAGGTCGTAAACAAAAATCCTAATGTCTTTCATTAAACCCACAAAATGTATTGAATTCGACATGAATATAAGTTTGATTTCAACTTCGTAAACCTCTATAACGCTACCTTTATTTTTTATATTTATGCTTACAGTAGCAGGGTAATGTTTATTCATCTTTGTTACTTTGATTCGTTTCCCTCATATTGACAATTAATTGTACTGTCACCCAAGCATGACGTCATTTAAAGACAACTTTATCTCAGACTCACTTCAGACAAAGAAAGCTAATTGTGATGTTCTGTAACTAAAATAAAACAAGTTCTCCACTGAAATAGTTCAGTTTTCTGACTGTTTTGTGTGGAAATGAAGTGGTTGGTGTAAACAGTTTCCAGACCAGCAGGGGGCGCGCAACTGGAGAAAAATGTTGCGCGTTTAAGGAGAGGGAAAAAACGAGTGCGGAGTCTGCGCAACGAAGTTTCGGGAGAACCGCAGAGAAAGAAGGAGGAGGAGGAGAACAGCGCCATTTTTATTTTACTGGTAATTATTTTTCGACTCATTCTGCTTCACATCAGCGCTGCATGGCGTCGTTATTTACCCGAAACAAACAGCTGAAGTTCAGCTTCCGCGACAGGAATGGTGAAAATGCGAAAGCAGAAGGAAAAATCAGCAGCGTTTTGTCTTCCACCGAGAGCCGCGATTAACCCTCCGAACGACGCCGAAAAACAGAGCCCAGACTGGCCGGAACATTCCAGAAGAAGACCGGGTCCACACCGAGACCGTCACGATTTGTTCTCCGCCCAAAAAACGCTTTAAACCGGCGCAGATTAGAGGAGAGTCTGACGGCAGCAGCCCGACTCAACCATCAGGGAGGAGAGGCTGAACAAAGACCTGCAGAACCGCTGCTGATTGGCTCACAGCGGACACGTGACCGGCGCAACGTTCGATTTAAATCAGATAAATTAACACGTTAACAAGTACGCAAACTGTTTCTTCCGCATTTAACACGACCGTCCGGCACAGTGGCAACACTTTCAGCTATAACTCATATTTTAATATAACTTGAGTAGATTTAAATACCTTTCATTATTCTAATTATTCGAAAATTAAGACAATAACAACAAGCTGAAGTTATTTTAGTTATTTATAACTAACGTTATTTATTACATTTACATTCACAATGTCTGTAACATGTGGGCCAAAATCAATCTTTTAACAAGATATTTTGCTTTCTATTAATTTTTTTCAAAACAAGTAATATTTATTTATTGAATGATTTACAAATAAACATAAAAAAGAGTGAAGAAATATAACAAAATGTTTACCTTTTTCTGAAGTTTGGATAAATCTGAATCCCCTAAAAATACTTCTACTAGTGCTTAATTCAGCTAAAACGTTCAGTTCAATTCTGCAGAAAATCAAACTTTGTTCATCCAGACAAGTTACAAGCTAAGTAATTCTTAAAGACACAGACTATACAGCAGTGGTCCCCAACCTTTTTAGTACAGCGGACCGGTCAACCCTTTGGAGTCTGTTTTGTCCTCCGTGTATGTATGTGTGTGCATATATATATATATATATATATATATATATATATATATATATATATATATATATATATATATGGAAAGCCGTTAAGCTGTTATAGGACCAGTTGCCCCCGTTATGCTGCCCCCTGGTGGAGTTTTCAGCTACTTCCATATCAACATTATACCTACTCATTCTGCTTCCAAACATAAAAGCAAGAAAATGAAAATATCTTCGTATGTTTTCTTTTGGATCATAATGAACTGCAGCACCTCAGGAAACTCAAGCAGCAGGTTTTCTGCTGCATCGTAACTTTTTAAAAATTATAAGAATGAGTTTTGTGATTTAAACAGTTTATCATTGTTCAGACTCATAGATTTTAAGGGGAATTCTGCTTAATGTTTGCTTGTTGTCTTTATGCAGATTAGCATTAAAACAAAACAGAGACCTTACAATGAGGTCAAATATGCAGCATAAGAAATTCTACAGAAACCCATTTAATAAATGAGAACATTAATAAAAAATTATTTATTTCAGCAACTTTATCACTAAGTAAAAACACTATATGGGTTAGTTGCACACAGGCTGATGTTTTCCAGTGGTTATTTCTGTTTTCTGCTTCTAGTTCATGAACATCCGTCCATTTTCTTCCACCCTGGTCCCTGGTGGGTCAGGAGATGCTGGTGTGAGAGGCGGGGTCACCCTGGACAGGTCGCCAGTCTGTCGCAGGGCAACACAGAGACACACAGGACACACAACCATTCACACACACACACAGAGACCAATTAACCTGACAGTCATGTTTTTGGACTGTGGGAGGAACCTGGAGAACCCGGAGAGAACCCACCATGCACAGGGAGAACATGCAAACTCCATGCAGAAAGACCCCGGGCCGGGAATCGAACCCAGGACCTTCTTACTGCAAGGCAACAGTGCTACCCACTGTTCCACTGTGCAGCCTGGTTAATAGAAAACTTAACTGGGTCACATGGAAACTTCATGAGTCTGTTGGGAGCAGCTCAGTGATGTTCCCCCTGTCCTCCCTGCAGGTCTGGGCCCGGTTCTGATGGATTTCCCAGAGGATCAGAAGATGGCGCCGCCCGGCAGCGGCGGCGATGTGGTGTGGGGCGAAGATGAGGAAGACGGCGCCCATGGAGGAGTGAAGGAAGCGTTCCGGTCCAAACCCCGGTTCTCCTACACGGAGGTGAAGCTGCTGCTGGATGAGGTGAAGAAGAACAGACACATCCTGCTCAGTGAGTCGTCTGTCTCGCCGTCTCCATGGCAACCTCATCAGAACCTGTGCAGTGATGCTGTTAGCAACGTTTCGGTCTCCTCCTGTGTATCTTGGCTTCCTGAGTCATTCAGATTTCCATTTAGTAAAAAAATGATTCATAACAAAAACACAATTTTTGGTTGAATCCCTGAAAAAGGGATGAAGCCAGTGGAAGAACGGAGCTGCTGGATGTGGACCAGCAGGGCCACCGTACCGCGCAGAAGGCCTGATGGACTAAACATGACGCTTCTCATCTCAAACCGTAGTAGGATTTTATGACATAAATAAACATGAAGCAGAAGGAAAATGAAACATTTTTTACAAATAAAGATCTGCCTCTGAGTCTGAGCTTCTGCCCCAAATTATTCACACCCTGAGTTTAAATGACTTTCATCCAAAGCTAGTCAGAAATAATAAATGGATCTTTCTATAGTTCATAAAAGTATTTCTAAGTATTTTTAGTCACTTCCTCTGGTATTTAACAATCATTTCTGCAATTTGTGGAGCTGCTTTAGAAATATTTCTGCTATTTTCCGGATTTCCTCGTGGAGAACAGATTTGATCGATCAGGACATCAGGAGAGAAATACCGCCACCTGTAGGTGGGAGTGAGCATCACTTCAACACAATGTTTTGATCATTATTGCTGATTTTCACGTAAACTGGGGGAAAGTTTAGGCTGATCTGGAGCTCCGCCCACCGACCCCACAGGAAACATGGCGCCATATCAAAACACCGCCAGAATCTGGGTTAGGCTTTGAATATTTCTGGGCCTGGCTGAGACTGAAACAGTCAGACTGGAGCGAGAGATTCAGCTCTTTGACTAGGCCATTCTAAGCCATTGGATCAAGGCTTTATTTGTGCAGTTCATGATCATCATCCTCCTAATCCTGAGTGTTTTTCTTCCAGAGAAGTTTAACCGCGGCGTGTCGGTGGACGCCAAGAAGCAGAAGTGGACGGAGATCACGGATCGGATCAACAGGCTGGGCGAGAACCACCGAGAGGTCCGTCCCTCTGTCCTCCTCCGTCCCTCTGGGCCAATCACAGCCCACCTTCGTCTTATCGCTCCCTCTTCGTTCCTCTCAGACGCGGCAGATAATGAAGAAGTGGGCGGACCTGAAGTGCGACGGGAAGCGGCGGCTGCTGGCCCTGCGGGGCCCCAACGGCTCCAACCTGAGGAAGAAGCGTCTGGGCCCGGTGGAGCGGATGGTGCACCGCATCCTGAAGATGAGTCCATCTAGAGGTCAGCAGCCATGTCTCCTTCTGCTTCCCCTCTGTCCTCCGGACCTTCAGCCTGACTAGATCTGGTCTCAGCTTAGATTTGTCAGATCATTTTTGGCGACCTGCTGTCCCGTTTGTGGTTTGTCCGCTCTGGGCTGCCGTAGAACCAACATGTCCGTGCCTGGCGGCCCGGTCTTTTACCAGCTGCTGTCGTGTTCGGGTCCCCAGATGGCTGCAGCGACCAGGACTGGAGTCCTGCCGAGGATTTTCCCAAGCCTCTCCAGACGGGTCCGCTGATGCAGCCGCCGGCGCCGTATTCCTACCTGAACCTGAACGAGAACTCTGGTTCCCATGGCGACGGCCTGTCCTTCGACATGTCGCCTCTGTCCTCGCCGGAGAACGAACCCGGTGAGCAGATTAAAAATGGTGGTAAAAGTAGGCAGAGATTAATTTCTGCAACATTTATGCCTTTAATGTTCCAATCAATTTATTGTACCATAAACACTTCTCTAATAATACCATAACTGATGCACCTGGGGGCGGGGCCACACACACTGACAACAGCCCTGAAGGTAAAGGTGTAAGCAACGCAAGTCCAGTATGTGTGGGGTCTGCAGAGCTGCTAGCTGGCTCCCTGACCTTTGACCTGTGCAGCTCCTGGGTGGAGTTACATCCTCCGCTGACCTGATGTTGTTGATGTTTTGCAGACGAGCTGATCCACTCCTCCTCCGAGTTCGAGCAGGCCGATGATGAAGGTAAGATGATGATGATGATGAAGGATTCAGTCTGCTGCTGGTTCTGTTGGGTCTGGACCAGAGCCGGGTTTCAAACATCCAGTAATCGATTTGAATTGATTTTTCTCTGAATGGCCCAACATAGGCCTGTCGCGATAAATAATAAATCAATTAATCGTACGATAAATTAAAACTATCAACCTCATTTTATTTATCGTCTCTTCCAGCCTTTTTCTCTTTCTGTTGATGACACTGAATGAAAAAAGGTTCAACTCCGCTGCTCTCCACTGACCCTCCCTTCCTCATTTCCTCAGTGTAATGTCCAGTTCACACTACACCATCTTAGAGCTGTCGGCCGATTGTCGGCCCATTTTCAAAACCTGAGAGATCACACATTAGCCGACAGAAATCCTAGGTAGAACGGTTCCATCGGGTTCCATCGGGTTCCATCGGGTTCCATCGGGTTCCATCGGGCCGTGTGGTGTCCAACAATGGGCACAAAATAATGACTCCAAGTCCAGTGAAGTCATTTTAAAACCAGGCATTAATCAATGCTTTACTACAATCTCCCTGCAGTGCATGTGTCTCTAGTGTCAGCGTAACGTCCTGACTGAATGAAAATCATTAGAACCTTTTTATGTCACGTTAACGAAGAACAGCTGAAAAGTTACCGGTTCATCAACTGGTACCAATTTGGCTCCAACTCCTCCCCTCATCATTTCTATATTCTTTACACCAAATGTTTTATAAACATTAATGTTGTTTCCACATATCATCTCCAATGTCCGCTGGACTTCGGGTTGCTCCGTGTCAGCTGTTTGGGATTCCCCTCTGTAATTTCCCCTCAGAAAGCAGGAGGAGAATCCGGCTTTCTGATTGGCTACCTGTCACATTCAACAGGCTGCGTTAAGCTCCCAGTGGGGACAACCCCTGATTTAGATCGAGCGCCACAACGATCTACCGTAACACACCACACACTACAGGATGATCGGTTATGAAACCACAAGAGACAATCTGAGAACATCAACGTTCTCAGATTGTCTTAAGGGGAAAATGTAGGAGTGAACTAACGTGTAGTGTGAACTATTGCATCAGGTAGTCGATGTTCCATCTTCTCTATTTAAATCTAATGATTACTGAAGGACAATATGGTTTACAGACTTCATAATCTGAACTCTTTTGGTTGAATCCAGTATTTATTTACACTTTGGTGTTTTTATTCATTTTTGTTAATGGAGACTGAGAATCCATTTTATTTTAGTTTTTGGTTGTTTTGTTTATTTGATCAGTTCCAGTGTTAAATGTTCTTTTGAAAATAAAGTGTATCTATCCTTGGCAGGAAATCACATGAATTATTATGTCATTTCCATTAAATCAGAGTAAAAAGGTCTTCAAACAATATTATCGTTTATCGCAATAATTATTGAGACAATTAATCGTTCAGTAACATTTTCTATCGTGACAGACCTAGCCCGATTCAAATCATTGACGCTTTAAATTGATTCTTTCAATGCGCCTTTTACCCATAATGCCTCACCTGTACCATACTAAAGCAAAACGGCAGAAACTTTGAAAGCCACCAAAGTGAAGGCAGCAGCCAACTGGATGAGAGCCGGACGGTTAGCAGGCTTTGCTACATGGAGGTGGAACAGAGAAATGTAGTAAAAGGTAATAAATTAATGAGGTCAAATTAAGGCAGTTAAAGGTAGTAAGAAGTAACTAAAGGTAGTAAATTTTCCCTTCAAAATATTTTTAGTTTTCCATTGATGCTGACTTGTTGTTTTAAGTTTGTTTTACTAGAATCTGTATAAAAATTATAACTCCGGTACTGGCAGGACCTGGGCCGTCCCAGATGGACTCCAAGCTGCTGTGCTCATGCGTAATGTTGGAACCGCCTAACGTGTTGAGACGAACCAGTCATTTTGCTCTTCGCTGTGGGAAAATCTAAGTTTTCAGGCGTGGGGAGCTGCAGACAGGCAGCGGTCAGAGCCGCAGCAGCTAAAGTCAGTTAAATAACACCAAAGCATCGCTAACACACTGCAGTGTGAACAAACTCAGAAGTTAACATTCAAATGTAGGAAAAGTGGTAAAGCTTTTACGTACTAGTTTGTCATTCATTATTATCCGACACCATTTAGACACGTTTCATGTTGTTGTTTACCTCCAGAAATTTCACAAAGGTAAAAAGACGATTCTTCCTCCTGCCCTCCGTAGCCGGTAGAACGGTTCCGGTAACGAAATGAAACCTTAATTTAGAGCAGTGCGCCACAGCAAAGGGAGAATAACTCAGAAAAACCATCAAAGAACAACTCAAACCACCCGGATCTCCTCCTCCCTCACTTTCCGTGTCGGATAGCTACGCGCAGACTGGTTGCCATGGCAACAAGCAGCTCCACTATATGCATGAGGATCCGTCACCATAAAACCAGCAAAGGTTTCCCACACAAAGGGCAGCAGATTGAGTCCTCAGCAGTTCCATGATTCAGGATGGATGTTTATTTGGGATTCTAACCATCATCTGAACTCTGGTTGGTTTAAACAGCTGCTCTCATTGTGACCATGATCTGACAGAGTCGGTGTGTCGGTCTGTTCACTGACCTGTGAAATATGACACCTTGAACCTGGTCATGGAGTTGTTCTAGTGGTGGCGATTAGCAGCAAGCTAATATTCTGAGAATAAAACAGCAGCTTGTGAAATTGGAATATCATTGCATTTACTGATATTCTTTAAAAACAAATATCCTAATGTCTTATGGAGTCAGGATAAGCACTAAAAATACTTCCTGTTTCTAACATGTGAGGTTTTGGTCAAGTTAAAGTCACAGTTAGATCTTCAAGTTAGTGGGATAAAGTTTCCATGAGTCGTCGTCTAACATGGGTCAGTGAGCCGACTGCAGATTCTCACAGATTATCAAGCTAGAAAAAGTTTGATCTGTCCATTTAGATTTCAGCCAGTGCCATGTTTTTCACTGAAATGTTGCTAAATGTAGAAAGAAAGTCTGTGAGTTGGTAACGGTGGGGTCACTATTGGTAACTACAAGCTTGGAGACCCGACCCGGTGGGTCGGTCAGTCAAACCTCCCACTGCAGAGCAGCAGGACAGAGATGATTTATAGACCTTTACTGACTGGATCAGAGGAAGAGATTCACCTAAATATCCACCCATTCCCCAAGGTTGAGAAAATCGGTGCGACATTGGCTCAATTTTGTGTTGGTTCTGTGAACATTCCCCAGCAATTGTGTTCTGAAGGTTCTGGACCTCAGGCCCGGCTGCCGGTTCTGATGCTCAGTGCCCCCTTCTCTCCTCCAGGTCCGTCCTCCCAGGACGTCAGGCAGAGGATCAGACCCGTCTTCACGTACTCTAGGACTCACCAGAACCAGAACCAGAAGTCCTGCAGCCTCCCTCCAGGGGGCGCCGCTCCTTCCTCCTCCTCCTCTTCATCGGCAGCGGCCGGCGGCCCGCCACCCGCCCCGTCGCTCCCGTCCCGTCCGTCCCCGTCCCTCCTGTCCTCCCAGAGCCTCCAGCAGCAGCGCGCGGGCCGCCTGCTGCTGGGCTCGGTGTCGCGTTCCCTGGAGGTTCTGACCCGGTCCGTCCAGCTGCTGGTGGAGAACCAGCAGGAGTTCGTCCAGGAGTCGCTGCAGCTGCAGCGGGACGCCGTGGACGTCCTCAGGGACTTCTCGGAGACCGCACTGCGAATGCTGAGGGACAAAACCAGCAGTGGACCTCCCGGACCGGACCAGAAGCCACAGCAGAACAACCAACAGAATCCCCCTACTGGGTCCCAGCAGCAACATCCAGCCTCACGGTTCTGACCCTCCTACTGATCCATCTGACCAGAACCAGAATGCAGGACACGCTGACCAGGTTCCGACCCGGTTTTTGCCGTTGGTTCTGACCCGGAAACTGCCCAGCGGCCGGTTCCGGCTCTTTATTTATTGACATTCTGTTGTCCTCATGTTGGCACCAGGACAAACGGAGAAAAACTCCCAATTATTTGTATTTTTTAATCAACTGACTTTATTTTGGTAAGTTGTCAACAGGAAACAAAAACATAACAATAAACTAACCCATAATTTACCAAAAAAGGAAATTTAATTTAAAAAAGGAACCTGTCCTCGCCTACCCCTACTGAAATGGTTTTTACTAAAAATATGATTGAAAATAAAACATTCATAATTTCAACAAAACCTTGAAACCTTGAGTTTCCGGTTTATAAATTAACAGCAAACTTTGGTTCTTTTAGCCTGTTGTAAGAGAAAAATGGCAGTTAAATTTACAACAATTTATAAATTTATTAATAAATGTATCGGGTTGTAACTAAATATTTACAACCAATATTTACATAATTAGCTTGCTTACTAAATATTTAGCTCTAAGCTATTTAATTCCAAACTATTTAGCTCTGAGCTAATATGCAAATTCACTTGCCAATAATTGGAAGTGGACTATCAAAATAAAAGCTGGTGAGCTTCTTTATAAACTCCTGCTGGTCAGTCTGATGCATTTCTGCTGCTATAGATCTACAAGGAAACATCAGGATGGCCTTTAAAACCTTCCTGTAGAAATGTGAAAAAATACACATTTATCATGAATAATAAATGAAAGATGAGATTCTGCAGAATCTGTCCTCCAAGATGGCCACTCTTTCTCCCAGGGCTCTTCAGCAGAGAGGGGACATGAGCTCCACTGAACACCTGCTGCTCAGCTGATGCAAGTCCACCTCGCTGCAGCAGACAGGAAGGGGCGGGACGGACCACTGTCTGTCTCAGACCTTATTGGGAAATGAGACCATTGGACGCCGGAAGTGAAGGGGGCGCTATTTCCTATATTTTCCGTCTCTCCTGTTTTTATTTTCTTTTTAATTCAGTGATATGTCTTCACTTTTAGGAAGGATTTTCATGCCATAATTAATATTAAATAATAAAGACTTTGTGGTATTCTGATTTGGTAATGTAATTATATTAGTTTTGTTACCACCCCCACGCCACTAGAGGCAGGATCAGGCCCGAAAAGATGCGACTAAGGAAAAGATTTAGAAGTAAACAGAAAGCTACAGAATTTGTTACAAACTGTGTTGAACTGAATAAATAAAAGAGAGAAGTTTAAATAGGTGCTGAGAGTGAAAATCCTTCCTAAAGGTGAAAATATATCACAGAGTCCAAAAGAAAACAAAAACGGGAGAAACGGATAATATAGGAAATAGCGCCCCCTTCACTTCCGGCGTGCAATCGTCCCGCCCCTTCCTGTTTGCTGCAGCGGTCCTTTACAGCTGATGATCACGTGATTGGCCGTCTCACAAACAGCTTCCTGTTAGCTAAGTACAGCATAATAGCAGCACTGATACAACTTGTACACCTTGTAGCCTGTCTGCTACAGTCTTATGTTAGCTAAACAGATCAATATGCAACGTGTATCTGACTCACACTGAAGATTTTATTTTAGCAGAAAAGGTTTTGGACTAAACTGTTCCTCCTGTTAGCCTCTCTAGCACCAAGTACAGCTGGTCAATCAACCATCACTGTGTTCAGGGAACCAACGATTAATAATCCAGAAATAAACTTGATATGGTAACGGACTGAATGTTTTGTTTTTAATGTAATCTTTACTCGTCTTGCGGACGCAGGTGGTTGCCACGGTAACAGGTGTGCTTAAACTACAGTGAGAGAGTAAAAAGGTAGGAGTGGTTTTGAGTTGATCACCTGAACTTGTAGTAGCTGATATATTTTTGAAAATCCGACAGAAATGATGCACTAATGGAGTCATGTTTACGCGCCGAGGTTTTGTTTGTGAGACTTGCGGTCACGTGGGTCGTTTGTGGGCGGATGTTTTATCACATTGGAAAGTGATAAAACATCTGTATTCAGGAAACACAGTAATCCAGTCCAATAAACAGAGTAACAGCTGAGACACTGCTCCAGTTAAATACGCATTTTTGATCTAAATTATCACAAGTATAGGAAAGGACAAATTTACAGGGAAAAACTATGCACAGTAAATGCAAGTCATATTGGCACATGAATTTGTTAAAAACTGTTTTTAACAAACACACAGTTTAAAATTTCATTAAAGTTTATGCTTGGTAATTTAAGATTCTTGTTTTACTACCAAGTATAAATTATTTAGGCGAATAATCATTTTCAAAAAGAGACAAATCTATTTGCACGTTAAATATAAACAATAAACGCCTTTTAAATCATCAAAAATCACAAAATTGCTTACATGACCCTCTCAATATGGCGGACATGTTAGGGTCTGGCGGATGCCCTGTGTGGGTGGGACTTCCTGGTGTTCTATTCCGTGATTGGCGGGTCCAGCCTCTGACCCCAGTGCGCAGACTCGTGCTTCTCTCCGGTACAATGGCGGCAGTCGGAGCGCCGTCCTCCGTGTTTTCTCGGGTTTCTGTCCACGGAGCAGCAGCGGGAGAGTTAATAAAGCTGTAAGACAGAAACAGCAGCAGTTGGTGAACTCTGGAAAGAAGAGAAACGGTTTGAGGCTCAGCTGGAACTGCTCAGTAACTGTTAAAGGAAAGTTTGGAGAGAGAAAAGCTAGCAGAGATGTGGAGACAGCAGGTCAAACAGCGACTGGATGCAGCAGAGGAGCAGAGACACGAAATACTGGATGCTGCTTTCAGCCCCGAACATCGGCTGCACACATCAGGTTTGGAGATTTACCTTCTTCACCAGGGATGGGAGCTGCAGGCCGGGAGCTGCTTGGTTCTCCAGGAGAACATGTGAAGCTGTTGGTCCTTGATGCTCTTTGGATGCAGAACTAGGAGTTTATCCAATATGGCCGCCGCACATTTACAATGAAGCAAAAGTTTATTTTCATTAATGTGTTGCATTAAGAAGATCAGAGAACATGTTTGTATAAAGTTTGACGACATAAAAGGCTAATAAACGGATTATTAGCTTCCATTGATCAACAAGCCATTTTCTGTCAAGAGCTGAAGCTACTCAATGACAGATTATTATTATTATTATATCCTGAATAAACACGTTCTCTGTTTTCACTAATAAATTAGGTTTCATTCACTGTTTAAATGACTGAGTCCAGGTTTAACCAGCAGATCTTTACAGATGAACAGGTGGAGTCCAGACCTGTTAAACACTGAGAAACATCAATAAACAAATTCAAAAGTAAGCAATTATTAAAGCAGAAAATTATAATGGGTAATAAAGAAATTATTACAAAGGATTTTTAAAAAGGTAGTTAAAAATATGCATTTGCTTCACTATGTAATGTTATTACTGCCAACTTTTTTACAGAGAAATTTTTAAAAATTAGAGGATTAATCTGCACAACCACAATAAATCCAGTACCAATGTACCGAAACAAGACAAAGGCAGAGAAATGACTCAGTTTCAACACTTAACTACAAAAGCTTAGAAGAAACGATGAACCCATGAAGTTCCTCTTCCTGGATGTCCGACCCAAACTGACCCAAACCTTTCCTCCAGGCCGTCCAGCCTTCATCTGATCTGAATAATAAACTTCTGGCTCATCAGGTGAATGAAGCAGCCACTTTCAGTCTGGTTTCCATGGTTACCACAGCACTGAGACCGGCCTAGTCAAAGGGTAAAATGGACATCCATATAAACCTGGTGCTGGTTCTGCTTGACCTCAGCATCTGAAAATAAATGAAGAACTTTTGTACTTTTAGCTAAGAGCTGTTAAACAACTGAACAGGTTGAGAAAGTAAACTTCTAAAGTCCTTTCTGAACCGAAGCTTCAGCCCGGAAACCTGCCGTATCAGGCGCTCACCTCATGGCGCCCGTCTGGGGAACATAATCCTTACTTTTCAAAATAAAGCTCACATCACAAAAGTGTCCAGCCTGTAGCCATAGTGTTTCCCTGACTGGCTCTACCGCCGCAGCCTCATCTGCCATTTTCTCAATCTCACCGTCTCGTTCACGTCTTGCTGCAGATTGGCTGGTCACATGATCAGTGCAGCGTCTTAAAGAGACATGAGCGTAGCCTGCCTATGCACAGCCAAAAGAGACAAAAACAACTTTTCTTTTTTAAACACATAGAAAATACAGACTAGGGCTAAATAACGTCAGTCAAAGTCATGAATCTTGGTGTTGGTTAATTTTTGGTTTATCGCCCAAACATAAAATTATGTTTAAGGTTTAGAATCTCAGGAAAATACAGAAGGTGGCAATTTAATCACTAACCCTTCTCTGATTTACACTGCAGCCTCCTTAAAGAAGAAGATGCTGTAATCATCTTTAGGTTTGCTGACTGTTAACTCAGTGCTGTGTACTTTAAAGTGCTTGCATATCTACATGCCAATATCTACCTGTTTATCTCTGAAGCTCCAGTTGACTGTTTTTTATTGTTCCTGAAAGTTAAAAATGCTCTATTATGTAATAATTATAATTTCAATAATAAGTTTCACTGTCTTTATAATGTTAACAGGTTTCATTGTTCATTATGTTCATAAAGTGTTTCTGTGTTCCCTGCAGATGTTCAGCAGGTTCTGCTGGTTAAACAAGAACCGAGTCCTGATCCGGACCAGAACCACCCAGAACCCGTCCACATGAAGGAGGAAGAGGAGGAACCCTGGAGCAGCCAGCAGGGGGAGCCGCTCAGCGTGAAGGAGGAGGCTGATGCCTCCAGGTCTCCAGTCATTGCTGTTCTCATAAAGAGTGAAGATGATGAAGAGGAACCTCTGATCGCTCATCTTCATCAAACAGAAGATGGAGAACTGCCAAGCAGCAGCTCAGCTCAGCAGATGAAAACAGAAGAGGGCTATGGAGAAACAGAATGCACCATAAATCCGGATCCAACCCCTCATGGAGACGCTTCCAGCTCTTCAGAGACAGAGATCAGTGATGATGATGATGATGAGGTGAACCATTCTGGGTCAGAAGATGAAGGCAATGAGAATGACTGCAAAGGCTTCAGAGAGAATACAAACATGGACCAGGAGAGGGAAGTCCAGACAGATCTGAAATGTTTTAAATGTACTGAGTGTGGTCAAAGTTTTACCAAGAAAAAACATCTCACAGTTCATATGAAAGTTCACACTTTGGAGAAACCGTTTGGCTGTGAGGTTTGTGGACAAAGATTTGATGAAAAGTCCTATTTAGACCAACACATCATAATCCACTCAGTAGAAAAAACATTTGTTTGTAACGTCTGCAGACAAATGTTCAGCCAAAGAACACATTTAAGCAGACATATGAAAATCCACAGCGGGGAGAAACCGTTTGGCTGTGATGTTTGCGGACAAAGTTTTAACAGGAAATCCCATTTAAACAGACACCTGAAAATTCACACAGGGGAGAAACCTTTTGGGTGTGACATTTGTGGACAAAGATTTCATGAAAAGGCCTATTTAGACAGACACATCAAAATCCACTCAGGAGAAAAACCATTTGCTTGTGATGTCTGCGGACAAAGATTTAGTAGAAAGGCACATTTAGACCGACACATGGGCAGCCACGCTGATGAGAAACCTTTTGGTTGTGACGTTTGCAGACAAAGATTTACCCACAAATCTGCTTTAAACAGACACATGATTATTCACACAGGAGACAAACCATTTAGCTGTGAAGTTTGTGGACAAAGATTTAACCAAAAGTCAGTTTTAATGACACATGTAAGGATCCACACAGGAGACAAACCCTACGCCTGTGATTTTTGTGGACTAAGATTTAACCAAAAGTCAAATTTAAACAGCCACATCAAAATCCATACAGGATACAGACCGTTCAGTTGTGATGTTTGTGGACAAAAGTTTAACCGAAAAGGAAATCTAAACATGCACATGAGAACCCATGCAGCAGGGAAGAATCTTTAGATACTCCGACGGTGGAGGAAGAAACCTGGGCATGTTCTGACTTAGATCACTTCAAATTACTCCAGAACCTTTTTACCTTCTTTTTTTTCCACGAAAAATATATTTGGTTTCAGAAACATTTAATCACGAGCAGAACAGACAGCAATCAGTTGATTTTATCAGATTGTTAGGAAAAGTGCTGATGTATCTTTCGTCTTCTCGGCAGCAAAGACTCACCTGAATTTTAAACAGGCTGTCAGCACATCCCATTGTAACCAGCAGCGCCCCCTACTGTCTGAAACAAGGAGCCATGGGTGATCTGTGGGCTTGTTTTCTGAAGGACAAAACATCATTGGTTCTCTTCAATGAGTCTCATGAATTAGACCCATGAGCTAACACCACTAGCTGGAGCTAACACTAGCAGCTGTAGCTAACACTAGCAGGTGGAGCTAACACCACTAGCTGAGCTGGAGCTAACATAGTATTTTATTGTATTATTTTTATATCTGAAATAAGTATTTTATTCAGAGAAAGTCTGTTCTAACTAACTGTGGATCTTTTTAAAGTTTCAGATAAAATAAATGAATAAAATTAATCTGTAAGATTCTGGCTCATAAAGAAGAAAAACCTAATATTCAGTGTGAGAAGATTAGAATATTGGAAAAAGTTAAAAATGATATTTATGTAAGGTAAGAACAAATGATAATCAGAACATCTAGACCCACGGTGCTCAGACGGGTCCAGAACATGGGCTGAGGAGAACCAGAACCAGACTGCTGCTCAGAGGTCCAAAGTCCTTTAAGTTTTTATTTCAAATCAAGGTGGTCCAACAGAGCTCAGCTTTCGTTCTGCCAGAACCTTCAAGTGTGTGAGAACCCGTCTGACCTCCAGACAGGATCTGAGCTTCGTCTGATGAGTGTGAGGAAGATGCCAGCCTGCCTGCAGCTAACAAGGTTTTCTGATGTCTAATCAGAAATATTAGCTGATTAGGCTATCAGCTAATGTTTCAGCTGACTGTCGTAAATACTTTAATAAACAAAACTGAAAAAATAAATAAATCGTCACATTTAAACTGAATCAAATTCAAAGTCCTGAAATTTGTTGATTTTTTTTGTGTGTGTTTGGAGCAAAATATTCAGTGTTTCTTCTGATCCTGCTGTGGCACGAGACTCAAGGAAGACTCAACTTCCTGCACAGATGTGGGATAGTTTCTGTCACAACCAACAGGAGACTCCAGGTGGACTACATCCACATTCCCTGTCCTCTGAGCTGGACGATCAGAAAAGACGATGGGGGAGAACAACTGAACGTTCTTGGAGATTTGAAGTTTCTTTAATTACTGAAGAGAAATTGCTTTAATTTCTGATCTGTTGAACATTGCATTTTTCAGTGTTTTAGTTTTGTCAGTACATTTAGATCAGTCTTATTAAAAGAAACAAATCCAGTGATGAAGCAGCAGCTTTTGCTGAAATGTTTTATATGATATAAACAAGTTATATTAAAAAGAACAAGAAACTTGCTGAATAGGTAATTATTGATTCTTCAATAGGAAACCAAAATATTTCACATCAATTTGGAGACATGATTTAATTATTGAATATATACTTTCTTAGTTCTACTTTATTGTGCTACTTTCACTGTAATAGTTGAAGCATTTAGATTTAATTTAAAGGATACCGTTGAAGTTATTTTTTTAAAAACGCTCAACTGGCTGGAAAACATTAATTGGTGTAAATGAAATCCAAATTCACCTTTTGAGTCAATGGAGTTCTAGAAATGTTTAACTTACTGGGTATATGTACAACTTTTAGTTTATTTAATCACATTAAAGTTAATTTAATTATTCAATATATTTAAAAATATACTTTACGTGAGAAAGAAGAGCTCTGCATTTCAAATGTATCACAGAATAAACAGCTTGCAAAAAAATGTGCTACAAATTCAGCTTTATTGTGAAGAAAATGCCACTCGGAACATGGCGGCAACGAAACGTGTGGCAAAACTTAAAGTGGGCGGGACTTCCTGGTGTTCTATTCCGTGATTGGCGGGTCCAGCCTCTGACCCCAGTGCGCAGACTCGTGCTTCTCTCCGGTACAATGGCGGCAGTCGGAGCGCCGTCCTCCGTGTTTTCTCGGGTTTCTGTCCACGGAGCAGCAGCGGGAGAGTTAATAAAGCTGTAAGACAGAAACAGCAGCAGTTGGTGAACTCTGGAAAGAAGAGAAACGGTTTGAGGCTCAGCTGGAACTGCTCAGTAACTGTTAAAGGAAAGTTTGGAGAGAGAAAAGCTAGCAGAGATGTGGAGACAGCAGGTCAAACAGCGACTGGATGCAGCAGAGGAGCAGAGACACGAAATACTGGATGCTGCTTTCAGCCCCGAACATCGGCTGCACACATCAGGTTTGGAGATTTACCTTCTTCACCAGGGATGGGAGCTGCAGGCCGGGAGCTGCTTCAGTCAAAACAGCGGAGGTTAGCTCGCTGCTAAAATTAGCTCCGCTCACACGGTTTATTACGGTAAAAGTCAGACTGACTTGAAGTTAACGTCAGTATACGTTTGACCTTTTAATGAACCCGGAAGTAATGAGAGCGGAATGCATCTGGAAAAGATCAGTCATGACAGAAGTACAGCAGCATGCTTTATCAGCTTTATTTATTATTAACACACATGGAGACAGTTTCACTCGATGTTGTTTCTCAAAGTTTTATTAGAGAAACACAACAGGACAGAAAGTTTTAACTGTGACTGCTAGCATGTCCTGTTTTCTGAAGGTAGTTCAGGAAGGTCAGACCTTTGATGCTGGACGATATAAATGTATATCCCATTATGCAACAAACGTTTGTTTTTGCTGCTAATCAGTCGTTGAATCAATTAGAGGATATAAATTTAAACATTGCACTGACGGTTATTGTAATTGATGCTAATTACGTCCACAAGGAGCTTCAGGATGAATCTGTTTAATCCCAGCCTGTAAATCCTTTTGTTGCTGCTAATTCTCAGGCAACAAGAAAACATTTTATTGTTTCTAATTCAAAGTGATCAAAAAAAATCACGTTGTCTCAAGTTGGAGTTATGAAAAGCTTTAATATTTCAGTTTTTCTTGTTTCATGTCATTACTCTAACATGCAGTGTTAGCAGGAATGTATTTTCTTGAAGATGTCTAACATGCCAGTTTCTGACAGTTTTAGCTTCAGTAGGTTCAGATTCTGGTTCAGTTATTAGAGGAATTATTCTTCCTAGGGGGGATGTACAGTGGCTCTGTTGCCTTGCAGCAAGAAGGTCCTGGGTTCGATTCCCGGCCCGGGGTCTTTCTGCATGGAGTTTGCATGTTCTCCCTGTGCATGGTGGGTTCTCTCCGGGTTCTCCGGCTTCCTCCCACAGTCCAAAAACATGACTGTCAGGTTAATTGGTCTCTCTAAATTCTTCCTAGATATGTGTGTGAATGGTTGTGTGTCTCTGTGTCGCCCTGTGACAGACTGGTGACCTGTCCAGGGTGACCCCGCCTCTCGCTGGAAAGGCAGCAGCTCCTCTTGCTGGATGCACAGGGCGACAGTGGAAAGAAACAACTCCAGGACGTTCTAACAGAATCAGAACCAGGCTCAGTGGGAGTGAAGCATTGAATGATAGATTAATCTTAGAAAACATGTTGGGTTCATTTTTAATGGCTCCTGTTCTATTTCTGTATGTTTCCAGCATTGACTTGAGCAGATGTTTGTGGTTCCCTGCAGACGTTCGTCCCACTGCCGCGGTCAGAGAGGATTCCCCGGAGGAGCCCAGCTCTGACTGGGACCCAGAACCCGTCCGGATCAAGGAGGAGCAGGAGGAGCTCTGGGACAGTGTGGCGGGGGAGCAGCTGGACATGAATGAGGAGATGGAGAGCACCAGAAGAAGAGTCAAGAGTGAGGACGAAGATGAGGAAGAGGAGGAGAAGCCTCCTGTCTTACTGGGCACTCTCCCTAGCATCAGCTCAGTGAACCAGATGAAGTCAGAAAGCGATGAAAAGGATGGAGAAGGAGGAAGATCCAGAAGGATCTCAGATTCCAACACACATGGAGACACTTCCAGCTCTTCAGACACTGAGGTCAGTGAGGAAGAGGATGGTGATGATGAGAACCATTCTGACGCTCAACTCAAGCCCTTGTCAGACTCCGAGGCTGAAACCGAAGGGAGTGAAGACGACTGTGAGGAGAGCGGCTTTCGCAAGGCGAAGGGGAGAACTCCCAGCAGAGCTTGGAGCTGCGCCGAGTGCAGTAAACGGTTCGCCTCCAAGCGCTCCCTTCAGAGTCACATGGCAAGTCATTCACAACAAAGACCTGATGGGAAGGAGGAGAAATGTTTTAGTTGTGACATCTGTGGGAAAAGCTTCAAGAGAAAAAGTCACTTAAACCTTCACACAATAATCCACACAGGGGAGAAACCTTTTGGCTGCGACGTCTGTAAACAAAGATTTGGTCGAAAGTCTCACCTGAACAGACACATGACCATCCACTCTGGAGAGAAACCCTTCCAGTGTGAGAAATGTGGCAGAAAGTTTGCTAGTAAATGCCGCCTCAACTCACATCAGAGAGTTCACTCTGACGAGAAACCATTTGGCTGCGACATGTGCGAGCAAAGATTCAAGGACAAGTCGGCGGCGAACCGACACATGAAAGCCCACTCTGGAGAGGAACCAATCAGAGAAAAGCAGTTTGGCTGCAACCAGTGCACTAAAAGGTTCACCAGTAAAAGTTGCTTGAAATCACACCTGCGAATTCATAGCGGAGAAAAACCGTTTGTTTGTGATCTCTGTGGGCAGAAATTCTTCTACAAGGCGAATCTGAAAGCACACATTCGGATTCACACAGGGGAGAAACCCTACAGCTGTGACGTGTGTGGACAAGACTTCAGATCCAAGTCGCATCTAAACACCCACCAGAGAATCCACACCGGAGAAAAGCCGCTCAACTGTGACGTCTGTGGACAGAGATTCAGCCGCAAGTCGCATTTAACCAGACACATGAAGGTCCACACAGGAGAGAAACCCTTTGGCTGCGTTCAGTGCAGCAAGAGGTTCACCAACAAAACCGACCTAACCTTCCACCTGAGAATCCACACAGGGGAGAAACCGTATGCCTGTGATTTCTGCGGGAAGAGATTCATGGTCAAATCGGCTGCAAACAAACACATGAGAGTGCATTCGGGAGTGAAGCCATTTGGCTGCCATCTTTGTGGGCAAAGGTTCACAGCGAAGCCCAGTGTGAAGAAACACATGATCATCCATACGGGGGAGAAACCCTTCTGCTGCAACGTCTGCGGGTATAGATTCAACCTGAAGACCAGTTTAGACAGACACGTTAGGATCCACACCGGAGAAAAACCATTTGGTTGTGACATTTGTGGACGGCACTTTAACCGCAAGTCCACCTTAAATACACACATGAAGATCCACAGAGAAGAGAAAGTTGCCTAGAGAGGCAACTATGGAGAAAGTTTGAGTTCACGACTTACCTAACCAATACACTTTACAGGTTTGTTTTGAAATTGATGTGATTTGTGAACAGAAATGGTATTTCATTTATGGAATCTGTTTGTGGACCTTATAGTTATACCTTTAATGAAAGGTAGCTGATCATTTTAGTTGTTTCTCATGTTATCGAGTTGTTTATCTGGAAAAATGCAAACTGTTTTAGCTGTAATGTTTATGGGAGAGATCGGATCTGGTAGAGAAAACAAACCTAATAAACACTTATCCTAGAGAGCAGCTCCATCTGATCCACAGCCAGATTTGAAACGATGCAGTTCCTCCTTCTAACCACAAGTTGAATTAATGGTTAGACTGAACAGAAAACAGTCTGGCCACTTGGTGGATTGATTCAGTTAGCGAATAATTAGAGCATTTAAGTCCTTTGATCAAAAGAAGCTGCTTTGATCTTGACTGTTACGTGTCAGAAGGTCTAGTCAAAGGCCAGCCCCTGAAGGACTGGCTGCAGTATGTCGTTACTGCCACAGAGAGGCTGAAGTCTTTAGTACCAGTTCCTTTTGTCTGTAAATATTAGCTGTTATTAGAACCACTTCTGCATTTTAAGGTGCTGAACTGATATTTATTTGTAGTTTATATTTATTTTAATAACCAGGCGCTTCTGAAAGGAACATCAGCTGCTAATTAAAACCTTTCAGTTTTCAAATAATCAGAAGTTTGACTGAAAGCTCAGCAGATATGAACCGATTACCGGTTTTATCAATATTTATGTGACTCCAACCAGAATCATCCTTGTTTTCTGATCTTCTGTTGCCCACCTGTCCTGGTTCTGATCCAGTTCTGATCCAGTTGTGAACCAGCCCAGTGCTCCAGAGTTCGGCAGGAAGCCATGTTTGGTCTGAGCTGGTTACTCACGGTTAGCTCAGACTCATCATGCTGGATCCTCGTCCTTCTCCTGGTAACAGAACCTCAGATCAGTACCGGTTCTGGACTCAAAGTGGTACCGACTCATTTTGGCCGTTTGACTCATTTGGGCCCCAGCTTGGTGGAAAGACTCCTGGTCATGAAAGGACGCTCGGGTTTAACTTCCTGATGGAAACATAAACATCATTTTATTTCAGTGTCTTTAGGATAAAAATCTAAACTTTATGATTTTGTCTTCACATCTCTGTCACTTGTTCTCTGCTTGAGGCGGCCATGACGGGAGCCGGGTGTTCATGATGAAGCCCCGCCTCCCGGAGGCAGAACCTTCATCCTGTTTGGGTTTGAAAGTCTGCTAGCTTCTGGAAGGAACAGAAACAGACATGTTTGCTTTTCAATGGGAAGCAGAAAAACATTTCAGTCGAACCGGATCAGGCAGGTTGGGCTCAGGTTGTTGTCCAGCTTCTATCTGATTATTGTAAGGTGGTTCTGACATAACTGTTCTTTTATGTTTCATGTTTTTAAATGTTCTAACTAATAAACACATTTTACCACAAAACACTGCTTTCTAAGAAACTT
This sequence comes from Gambusia affinis, assembly GCF_019740435.1. Lineage (NCBI taxonomy): Eukaryota > Metazoa > Chordata > Actinopteri > Cyprinodontiformes > Poeciliidae > Gambusia > Gambusia affinis. Next base: position 703,415 of record NC_057873.1, read on the forward strand.
TGATTATGACGGGAAAAAATCTGAACGATAATTGAAAATCTAAATTGAACCACTTTTTATCAAATTTGAACACAGTTCTGGAAGCCGGCCTCTGCATTCAACTTCAAGACCACAGCCGTAGAAATATTGCGAACATAAATCCAAGCAATAATCCACCGTATTTTCCAGACTATTGAATGCACCTTGCTGTAAGCCTCATCTGCAGAGTTTTTAACAAAAACCTGGAAATATACAAGCTGCCGCTCTCGCTTTTCCACAGCAGAGAGCAGCATCCTAATAAATCTATGAAGGACGCATCCCTCCGTCTCCGACACCGAACCGTGGGTCGGTTCACGTGGAGCTGCAGCAGCCATCGATGTGTCCTACCAGATCTACAGCTTCAACTTAAAAGCTGCATCATATGAACTTTGTGTTGTTTCCGTGACAAGGGGAATGAGTTTGAAAACATTTCTCTGTCGTTTTTAACAAGTACCATGAGCTTGTTCTAAATCAAAATCAGCACTTTCTTCTTTGATTTCTAATTTTGACTTCCAATGATTCACTTCCTCCTTCTTGCCAAGCTAACGCCGCCTAATGTTAGCGTGAAGCACTGGTTCTGATTTGGTCTCGGATTATTTAACGTTAAGTATTATACGGGGATAAAATGAAGCGTTTATTGGGATTCCTTGGTTTGTATCTGCAGCTTCAATTCACAGCAAATCTTCAATGACTTTGAAACAGAAACTGATTCAATTGAGTTCCAGAAATGAAACCACACCCCTGTTCCAACCCTGAAAGGAAGCGGGTCTGTCCGGTTCCGTCTGTCCCGTTCCGTCTGCCCGGTGCTGAGTCCAGCCAGGCGGAGTGGACCGATCTGCGCAGGGAAACATCCCGACTCCAGCAGAAGTCGAGGCAGAGTGGGGAAATATTCTGCTGCCTAACGAGTGAAGATGGACAGGAAGGACTGGAGATCCTGCTGGATTACTGGTGGTTCATTCTATTTATAGGACACAACTGGAATCTCTGCTTTAATAGATTTGATTATTGACTACTTTTTCAGTCATTTCAGATGTGAAAGGAAGACTGAAATGTCACTTGGCTGAAGATGAAGATGATTTTAGAGATAACCTTCATCTCCTCTCATTACTCCATGAACCAGGCATTTAAATCATCTGATCTACTGCAGCGATAAACCATCAATGGACCAAATCCTGCAGCTCCTACATCACACTGATATGATGCACATATTGCAATAACAATCTCATATATATTCTAATAGCCTAAAGTTTTGCTCCAGGCCATCTTGTCATATTTCCAAATCAGCCCCACTGATTATCAGGTGGTTGGAGCAGCTGGAGGTTTTATATTCTAGAAACCAGTTTTCCATCCCTGGCTGTGGTCTGGGCCCAGTATGAAGCTTCATTCTTCTTCTCTTCTGCCACAGTGAATCATGTCTGCAATCAGTCCTCAGGCCTTTCATAAATTTCCTTTCTGCTCTAATCGATCTAGTTTTGGTATTTCATAAATCACTGGATGTAATTATTCTCAGTTCAACCTTTGTTTAAGTTCCCTGTGTTGGCTGAAGAGTGAAGGATGCCGTCCCACAGCAGTGTGTGACCAGCAGGCAGTGGTTCTTCCATCCACAGCTCAGGCTCCTGTTGGTTAAATGAATTAAATATTAAATCTCTAATATCTATTTCATCCTCCAAATGACACCAAGCAGCAGAATCCAGTGAGTTCATGTTCTCCAGTCATAGAAACTTCCAGATCATTTAAAGGGAATAAACTGATTAACTATAGCAGCAAATAAATATTCAACCTAAGTGAACTATTTTTCTGTAACCTTTAATCTTTTCCGTGAACTTCAAACCTGGATTATTATGGGATAGAACTGAACGTGGAGGTGGACGAAGAGTTTCCCAAACCGTTTAAATTGTGATGACGTCACGTAAAGACGCCCTTTGGGCAAAGTTATGGCAAGCTATTTTACATGAAATGGTCTCCATCTAACGATCTATAATTACACTCTAGAAATCTAAAGTGAGATTTTATGAGAAAGAACCACAGTTTGACTAATTCATGCATTTACATTTTGACTAGCAATAAGAATGATTCAAGATATCTTCAAGGACATTTTGTCAGATCAAAATACCTTTCAGGACGCCTCAATGCTGGCTCTGGTTTTATCATTTGAAGGGGCAAACACCCAGAATTACAATACAAGATATATAGAATGTAATTACAGCTCATCTAAATGACATTTTTATATATGAGAATTAAGAACAAGACATAAACCCCTGTGCTGCTCTTGGGCTGTCCAAACAGTTGCCTGCAGATTTAGATTTCCTGCACAAAATTGTCAGTAAAAGTTCATCAGTAAATGAGGAGAAAGCAAACTTCATTAATGTGAAGACTTTTCAGAAATTTGCAGAGAATCTATTTATTTATTCTATTTATTCTCTTCTGATAAACATAATGCTGTCAACCCATCCTGAAATTTTTCTTGAAATTTCAAAATATCACATACATCTGGAAAGCTTTGACTAAGGAATAATTATTCAAGATATCATTAATATTGCAAGAGTGAAAATTGGAGTTATGAAAATGTAAAATGTTTTGGAAATATTTTATTTTGAAAGGCTCGCTGGATGGGGGAGAGGAGCCGAGTTTGGTGACAGCTGATGGAGTAGCAGAAAAGAAATGAAATGTTTGATACTGAGAAAGAGCTCAATTGTTTCTGTGGATTATTCTACAGAGGAGAATCCCAGGATCTGACCGGTCAGAATGTTCATTCAGGACAAATAGAGCTCTGTTAAAGATTTCATCCAGGTCTGCTTCAACATTTCTACAATTTAATTTGCATTAGTCAGATCTATATAACATCTAAAAATAAATGAAAAATAACTTTAATTGGAGGAATAACTAGTCATAGCAAAAGGTAAGATATCTCAAAGTTACTGTAATTACTTTACAGATAGTAAGTAGTTTATTGTAAACATCTTGAACTGAAGCCTCTCTGTAACTTCATGGCATATGGAAATAGAAAACTCTCACTGATATTCAGGACATGAACAGTCCACTAAGACATTTATGTTTAGCAACATTTTTGTTTCACTTTCTTAGATGTTTATTTATTTCTTTCCATTGTAAATGCTTGTCTTGGTTTCAGACCTTTGTAGCCCAATGAGATCTCAACATGTAATAACATAAATTAAACGTATTATTATTTATACTAGTCAGAATGTAATTAGAGAGATCTCAAATATGTATTTTCTCAGTCATGATATAATTAGAAGCGTCTCAATTTGCTAATATGTCGAGTCATTAACTAATTTAAGATATCTTGAACGTGTGACGGAAAAATTACAATAAGGTCACATCTGCTAGTCATGTTGTATGAAATGTTTATGAACTCTCAACAAAAGAACTATTTGGGTTTCATGTAGAAGGTTGGAAGTTGTTTTCTACAGCTGCATCAGAACCAGACTGTCTCTCCTCTTGTTGATTCTTTATCTTTGGTATAAAACTCTTGTGTTTCTCTGACTGACAACTTTTCATCCAGACCTGCTTCATCACTGATTGTCCTACAGTCTCTCTGTATTTTGCTCAATATATGAATAAACCTGACTGAGTGATTTTACCTAAACGGTGTTTGGAAATAGTTTTTTTCCACGACAAACGTAAGCGTGGGGAAACCAACTTTATGTTAAAACGGCCTGCCATACTCTTTGGGCACCTTACCATCAAGCATCATGGCCGCTTTTATTTCGCAATCGAAGGTCAGACAAACTTTCACTTCTGATTGGTTACATTTTTAAAGAACCCACCTGCTTTTTCAACCACGTGATCCCACGCTTTTGTTACTGCCTCTCGCGCCTGCCAGTCAAAGACGCTCCAGCCAATCAGGAGCTCTGTCCTCTGGCTTTACGTCACAGGTGCTCACCGGCAGCTAACGCTAGGATCCAAGATGTCCGCGATGTTCCCCATGTGTGTGAGAGCTAGTCGGAGCCTTCTGCGGTTCCAGAGCGGGACGTCAGCTGCTTCCAGCCCGCAGCAGCTGCTGGATATCATCCGGACTCTGTCCACGGAGAAGAACCCAGCCGGTACCGGCGGTGCGACGGGAGGGCTAGCCCAGGCTATCCTCCAGGAGAGGCTTCAGCAGAGTCAGGTGAGGGGCGCTCATTTTGCTCTACAGGCAGTAGCAGCTGCGGAGACAGCGCTGTTCACGGCTATCTCCGCCCGTCTGAGCTGCTCCTGTGATAATATTCAAAGCCACTCCTAGCTTCAGTCGGTCTGACATTTAGCTAAACGAGACAGCGCTAATCTTTGGATGTCTGAGCTCATGAGTTGCAGTTCAGGGATAATGAATCTGTCACCTCCCACTGCTGCTGTTAGCTTCCTGTTAGCTTGCTGCTAACCTGCTGCTAGCTGTGTTGTTGGACCGGTTCTGTGTTATCTCGCAGCCATGAAGCGGCTTCAGATTGTTGGAGATAAATATCCAAGGTCTGTTTGTTGTGAAGGTCAGAGGAGAAGACCCCGCCCTCCTCTTCCTCCTCATGGTCGTTTCAAACATGCCCCACATTAAACCAGGGGTCGGCGGTGATTGACACCGGCACCAGAGCAAGTCTTCATGGGTTTGGTGGTGGAGGAACCCACGCGGTTCTGCTGCAGCCCCGGGTCACCACGGAGGAGTCATGGAGCAGTTTGGTTGTCCTCCTCTGGACAGTCCTGGCTTTGTCCCCTTCTGCAGAACATCAGCTTCTGGTCAGGCTCTGTGGCCCGAGTTCTAGCAGTGGTACTTGTGCTGTTGTATCAATCTTCCAGGCTTGTCAGGTCTTCTGGTTCTGGTACTGGTTGTGGTTCTAGTTCTGGTTCTTCTCTGCATCCAGAAGCCAAACTTGGAGAAGCTTCTATGCACCACAAATCTGGAACAAACTTCCAGAAAACTGAAAAACAGCTGAAACACTGAATTCATTTAGATCCAGACTGAAAACCCTTATTGAGGTTAGAGCTGCTTTTGATTAGTAATAACTGGAACATTGATCAATATATTAGATGATTTTGATGAAGGTACTCATCAAAATGTAATGTTTGTTTCTGGTTTTTCAAATGTGACTGATGTTTTCAGACTTCCTTGTTGCGTATTAATAATCTAGACTGATTAGTTCTACTGGACTTGTTTATCTTGGTAAATGGTGTGCAGCCGTAGAGGACGCCACCGGCCCAGGCCCGGCTCTGGGGGCGTACGTATAAAACATGTCCGCCGTCTCCTGAAGCTCTGTACTACAGATGGAGGATGGAGGGTCCAGCAGCAGCTTAAGCTGTGAGACTGAATGTTTGGCTCAGAGTTGCTCAGTAGAACCAGTAGAACCAGTGGGACCAGTTGGACCAGTTGGACCCAACCTTCGTCTGACTGTTTTCCAGGGTCAGTCGCCACCAGAGGGCGATCCGGGCCAGAAGGATGGAGAGCAGACGGAGGACAGGAAGCAGAAGGAGAACTCGGCCTACGCCAAGAAGATGGTTCTGCGGCTGGCGGGGCTCATGGGAGTGGGCGGGGCCGTCAGCCTCGTCTACATCTTTGGTGAGCGAAGCGTGCAGACAGACGGTCCGGGTTCTGGACGGGTTCTGGACATAAAGCCTTCAGGCTGCGCATATGTTTAGGTTCTCTGATGATTCAGAATCTTCTGCTGATTCTGGAGCTGAACCCAGAAGGTTCTAGTTGGACCGGTTCTGTTCCCAATTAAAGATGCAAACAATTCATCAGCTCACCGTTAACTGTTGATTAATGTTGGGTTTAAAAGAGTTGCAGTCCACTAATGACCTCAGCTTCCTGTGGTGCAGTTTGGCCTCCGTCCAGCAGGGGGCGCTCATCCTCAAGCAGAGAAAGTTAATCCAGAATGAAAGATGGCAGAAGAGAAACGGTCCAATTAAAGTCCAGCTTTAATTGGACTTTCTGTGTTTCTGTTTAGAAATATAAAAACTTAACGAAATCCTAAACGTCTTCTTTTATTTCTATTCAGCAACTAAAGAGTTTTGTTATGTTTTATAAATATGTCTGTTCAATAATTGGAGGAAATCCCAGGTTTCATTTAGTCAGTCAGTATTTATCGCAGCTGAAGCAAAAATCATGTTAAAACTAAAAAATGTCATAAAGTTCAGGATTATGAAGAAAGTTTCTTAGTTCCAGAGAAAACTCAAGTTTTTAAGAATGAATCTTTAGTCGATCAATAAGATCAATTAACTGATCAATAACTTGCACCTTTAGTCCGATCCGACCCGTTTTCAGGTCTGACGTTCTGGTTCTGGTTCTGCTGCAGCTGATGGACTCAGCTTGTCTCAAAACCTGATTGTTTTCTCTGTTCATAAAAATCTTATCCTGCTCAGAACTGAAATGAAATATTTGACCTGATGAGGCGACAAGCTGGAGGCCCAGCAGGGGGCGCCACTCAGTCCGGCTCCAAGCCCAGCAGGGGGCGCCACTCAGTCCGGCTCCAAGCCCAGCAGGGGGCGCCACTCAGTCCGGTTCGGTGGAACTGGTTCCTTAAATATTTTATTTCCATGTTTGGGTTTTCTTTCATTCATCCAGTGAAAACAGAACATTGATGACAGAAATAGCAGTTTGTGTAACAAACAGAACCGGGACTAAAATCCTCACAATCGATCACTTAACGACCAGATCGATCATTTCCGACGGTTTGATAATAGATTTATAGTTTTTCTCCTCCGTCCAGCCTGGAGAAACGCTTCAGTTTGCTGTTTTGGTCTCAACCAGCAGAAACTTTTATTTGTTGAAATCGTCTCGATGTGTTAAATGTTCCATTAAAGGTTATTGATTTGGAAAATGGTTTTTTCATTTTGGCACTTTAAGAAAACAACAAAACAATCACTTCTGGGCTCACCAGAACCAGAACCGGACCGCTGCTCTGACGTCCAAAGTTAAAGTTCCATCTGGATCTCAGGGTCTGGAGGAAGCGTGGACAGAACCAGAACCAGAACCGGGCTTTTGCAGGTCCAGAGGGAAGTTTTCTCAGTCAGTGACGATCTGAGCCACATGCTGGTTCTGGTTCTGGTCCACTGGGTTTTCAACCAGCGGAGCCATCTAACAGAATATTCTAGAACTCTTCAGGTTCTGCTGGTTGGAGATACTGGTTTGATTCTCCAGCAGAACCTGGTTCCGACCCAGACCGAGTCAGCAGAACCAGCAGAAATCTCCCAGAACTTTAGTTTCTCCTCGTCACCTCCACAGTTGTGATCAGATCCCATCTGTCCAACCAGAACCAGAACCAGAACCACTCCGTGATGGCCTGGACCTCCGGTTCTGTTGGGACCCAAATAAAGGAACGTTCTGTCATTTCTCCTCTTTAGGGACAAATTCAGAGGACGAGCAAGGAAACAGGGTGAGCTCACACACACACACACACACACACAGACACACACAGACATACAGACACACACACAGACATACACACACACACAGACACACACACACACACACACACACAAACAGACACACACACACACACACACACACACCCACAAACAGACACACACACACACACACACACATACAGACAAACAGACACACACACAGAAAGACAAACAGACACACACACAGACAAACAGACACACACACACACACACACACACACACACACACACACACACACAGACATACAGACACACACACAGACATACACACACACACAGACACACACACACACACACACACACACACACACACACACACACACACGCACAGACACACACACACACACACACACAGACACACACACAGACATACAGACACACACACAGACATACACACACACACAGACACACACACACACACACACACAGACATACACACACACACAGACACACAGGCACAGACACACACACACACAGACACACAGGCACAGACACACACACACACACACACAGACATACAGACACACACACACAGACATACACACACACACACACACACACAGACACACACACACACACACAGACACACACACACACACAGACACACACACAGACACACACACACACAGACAGACATACAGACACACACACAGACATACAGACACACAGGCACAGACACACACACAGACACACACACACAGACATACAGACACACACACAGACATACAGACACACACACAGACATACACACACACAGACACACACACACACACACACACAGACACACACACAGACACACACACACACAGACAGACATACAGACACACACACAGACATACAGACACACACACAGACATACACACACACACACAGACACACACACACAGACACACACACACACACACAGACATACAGACACACACACAGACATACACACACAGACACACACACACAGCTGCAGTAGTTGGAAGGAAGATCTGCAGTTCTTCATTTCTCTTCATGTTGTGATTATTAGTTTTAACAGAAATGTATTTTTATGAAATGATGTGAAATATGGCAGGAAACTTACTGAGTCGTTCACTTGGGCTCAAACAGAACCTGAACCCTCCATGGGGTTAAAGGTCACCAGGTCATATATCTAGTTCATCTGCAGTTCTTTGTTTGGCCACCAGGTGGAGCCCTACACTGCAGCAGGCTGTAGTGAAAACCTGAAATGTTCCAGTTTCCACTGATTCAGATCCGACTGCACTGATGAAACGATTCATTGATTAACGATTCATTGATTAACGATTCATTGATTAACGATTAGCCTCTTCTGCTGTTTGTCCTGCAGATTCCTGATGAGTTCGATAAAGGTGAGTCTATTTGGTGTTTTCCTGATGAGTCAGATGAACGGAACCAGAACTAGACATGACTGGGTTTAGTCCGACTGGTTCTGGCTGTTTAGAACCTTTTTAACCTCAAACTGAACATGTAAAGTACGTCAGGTTTCGTCTGGAGACGGACGAGATGGGTCCAAGTGAACTGGACCCCAGCAGAACCAGAACCCAGAAGTATTCGTATGCCTGAAACGTTCCTGAAACGCTGCGACTCCTTCAAGTTTTTAACTGTAACTCTGAAAAGTGGAGCATGGATTTTTTATTGAGTCAGAACTCCACCGGGTCGGACTGCAGAACCACCTTCTGGTGTTTGTCTGTTCTGCGGCTCAGTCGGACTGGATGGAGATTCTAGTCTGGACTTTGACTAGGCCACTTTAAGCCAGCAACATGCTGGGATCCAAACCATCCCATATATCTCTGTCTGCCTGTTCAGCCTGGTTCTGTCCATGGTTCTGGTCGTTCTGTGAGTCTGGAACCAGGACCGCTGACCTGAAGAAGCATGCCACACCTTTCAGATTTGAAGGCTCAGGCTTTCAATCCATTTCCATGACGACAGCTCTACTGAAACTTTGGCAGGAAGGGGAAAGTTGAGTGGAAGGAAAAAGTGTGGCGTCAAATGCAATGAACTCGAGGAGGAAGAGTTCTTCAGGATCAGCGCTCCGCTCCTGGTGTGTGTGTGTGTGTGTGTGTGTGTGTGTGTGTGTGTTTCTCCTCTTTAGGCTCTACTTTGCATTGATGAGCCCAAGGCCTCATGGGAAATGTAGTCTCTGATGATCCTCAGAGATCTGATGGACCGGATCCTCCAGGTTCTGCTCCTGCACCGGTCCAATGTTACACCATCCTGTGTTGGTCATCAGAACCGCATCCAGGTTCTGAAAGGTAGCGGGTCCCATTAAAGCTCCGGTTCCGACGCGGTAAAAGAACCGTCAGGGGTTCTGATGGAGAACCCAGAGAACCTTCCAGAGGTCCGATCTGCTGGAGCTGCTCGGATCGCACCTGGTGATGAAGGGGGAGCGGTTCTGCTTCTTCTGCTCCGTCTTCATAATTGGACCTGAACCGGTCTTTCAGAACCCGGTGCTGCTGCTGAGGCTCAGACTAAAGCAGCAGCTTGAAGAACTCTGGTGTCGGTTCTGGTGGTTCTGGTTTCCTTAAAGCTCACTCATCGGATCAGATTCTCGTCACCACCAACCCGACCCGGTACCGACGGGGTTCTGGTGCTGCATATTCCTACTAGAAAACACAGAAAGCCTAGAAGAACCGAACCAGGCCCAGCAGAACCTGTGGCAGGTTTGGGTTCTGATGGGTGTTCTATTCTGTTCCAGATCCGCCCGTCGTCCAGCAGCTCAGGAGAACCTACAAGTACTTCAAGGACTACCGACAGGTGAGCAGAACCGCCAGCCGGGTCGCCCCTCCGACCCACACATCTTCTGGAACCAGGAGCGGCAGAAATGGCTCCAGACCTGGTTCCTCCGGTCTGGAGCAGAACCAGGTTCATGAGGTTCTGCAGGTCCTACATGGTTCTGGAAGGTTCTGCAGCTTTGCCGTCTGTCCTCCAGATGATCATCGAACCGACGAGTCCGAAGCTGCTTCCCGACCCGCTGAAGGAGCCGTACTACCAGCCGCCGTACACGCTGGTTCTGGAGCTGACCGACGTTCTGCTGCACCCGGAGTGGTCGGTGGGTCGCCGTCTCTCTATGACCTTTGACCTGTGCTGAGGCTTGCGTCGGAGACTCCGATCTCCCCCCGGTTCTGCTGTGAGCCGGGCCGGTCAGAACCTGTGACCCGATTGTTGTGCTCTGTGTCCAGCTGTCCACTGGGTGGCGCTTCAAGAAGCGGCCCGGCATCGACTTCCTGTTCCAGCAGCTGGCGCCGCTCTACGAGATCGTCATCTTCACGGCCGAGACGGGCATGGTGAGCAACCCGAACCCAACGGGTCACACGGTGCGGTCCTGCGGGAACGGGTCAGAACCGGCTCTGTTTATGTTCTGACAGACGGCGTACCCTCTGATCGACAGCATCGACCCGCAGGGCTTCGTCATGTACCGCCTCTTCAGGGACGCCACGCGCTACATGGAGGGGCACCACGTCAAGGTCAGCTTCTGGCTCCGGGTTTTTGACCGGGTCCGGTCCGGGTCTTTGTCTGGAAGTTTCTGGTAAACCCTTGATGGGTTTGTCGGTTCTGTTGGTGTAAAAAAATAATTAATATGTTATTATTTGTTTGTTAAAATTTTGAGGTGTTTTCTGATGAGGGAATTTTTAAATGGTTTATTTCCAGTCAGAAAGTTGTACCAGTTTCTCAGTGGGGCCCCCTGTGGGGCCCCCTGTGCGGCCCCCTGTGCGGCCCCCTGTGCGGCCCCCTGTGGGGCCCCCTGTGGGGCCCCCTGTGGGGCCCCCTGTGCGGCCCCCTGTGGGGCCCGGCATCCTGCATGTTTCGGTTCTCCCTGGTTTAACGCAGCTGGATCCGGTGGTGACTCATTACAGGAAGTACAACATGCTGGCTGTGAGCCTCCAGGCCTCCAGGGGGCAGCGCTGGGTTCAAACCGCGACACAATTAAAGGAAGAGCAGAACGGCAGGCGACCGGGTGGGTTTCAGATTCAGCCGGCCGGTTCTGACCCGTCTGTCTTGCAGGACGTGTCGTGCCTGAACCGGGCCAGCAGTAAGGTGATCGTGGTGGACTGTAAGCGCGAGGCGTTCCAGCTGCAGCCCTTCAACGGCCTGGCGCTCAGGAAGTGGGACGGAAACTCCGACGACCGGACCCTCTACGACCTCGCCAACTTTCTGAAGGGTGAGCGGTTCTGGATCCGGCCCGAGGCGGCCCTGGTTCTGGACCCCTCCTGGAGTCGGAACTTAATTAATTTTAGTTCAAAATGATCAGAAATGTAAAACCAAGAAACTGTGTGAATTGTGGGAATAAATAAATTGTAAAATCAGGATTTAAAAAAGTTTTAATGAGGAGGAAGCGGCTCGGCCCGTTTGGTTCTCTCAACAGAATCACTCAAAGTTCTGATGATGATGAATAACAGCACAAGCTCAACATTTATTCAGAAAATTATTTCCCTCATTTATGATTTTCTGTCAATAATCAGAACATTAAAGGTAAATAAACCAAAGTTCTGAAACTGAACATCCGGACCGTTTGACCCGAACCAGAACCGAACAAGAACTGGATCCAGATTTAATTCCTTCTGTTTCCAATTACTCAGATTTAATCATCTGTGTTTCCGGTCCTGGTCCCGGTCCTGACCCGGTCCCGGTTCCGACCCGGTCCAAGACCGGACCCGGACCCGGTCCCAGTTCCGACCCGGTCCCGGTCCTGACCCGGTGTGTTTCCGTCCCTGCAGCCATCGCTCTGAGCGGCGTGGACGACGTGCGCGGCGTTCTGGAGAACTACGCCCTGGAGGACGACCCCATCGAGGCCTTCAAACGGCGCCAGGCCCAGCTGGCCCAGGTGGGACGGTTCTGGTTCTGATCCGGTTCTGTTGTAGTTCTGGTTCTGACCCGGTGTCGCCCCCGGCAGGAGGAGCAGCAGCGCCTGGCGGACCTCTCCCAGCAGAAGAAGTCGGCTCTCTCTCTGGGCTCCATCACGACCCGGTTCTGGCGGTCCAAGCAGCAATGAGGCCCGCAGAACCTCCCAGCCACACCGCTCCACCCGGAGGGCGGGTTCTGGAAGTGGAGCTCTGGCTCCGGCCCCATTCCTCTCTGTGTGTCCTGATTGGACCCAGGTGAGTTTGGACCTGCTGGAGGTCGGCGGCAGAACCAGAACCGGCTCTGGTTCCCTCCTCCGCCCTGGACCGGACCTGGTATCGGCTTCCCCCCCCCGTCCTGAAGGGGGCGCAGTAACTCTGACAGTACAGAATAAATCACAGATGTTTAGATGTGAGCAGCGGTTCTGGTGGACGTTGGACCGGACCGGAACCGCTGGAGGAGCTGCTGCTGCGGTTCTGTTGGCCTCATGAAGCTCTGAACACAACAAACATGTGCTGTGATGTGTGAGCCCGGCAGGCCCGGTTCTGGGCTGGAACCGGACCTTCAGAACATCAGACCAATAAAAAGTTTAAGAATAAACTCAGCCTTCTTCCTTCCACTCAACCTTCTCTGCGTCTGCTGGCCCGTCCACTCAGCTGGATCAGAACCAGAACCTTTTATTGGTGTGATGTAATATTCTGATATTTACTGGAATAAATGGGATTTTCAACCAGAACATTGATTATTAATTATTGATTGATTCTTCCATGAGTCATCAGAACATTTCTGAACATGTGGCAGAGGTGGCGTCATGCTGTGGGCTCCCGTTGGTTCTGTTGGACACCTGATGGAGTTCTGGTCCAAATCCGAGTCGGAACCATTCATGATGGTTAAACTAAAAATGAAACTTTTTAGTTTTGGATCAGAATTTTATCAGAACTTTTGTTTCCAGATTTTCTGCTTGAATGTAAACATTTTTCACTGTTCAAGTCGGTTCTGTTGGGTCAGAACCTGGAACATTTACTTAGTGATAAATTAATCGAAGTTCAGCGGAACCTGAATCAGAGATGATGATGATGATGATGATGATGATGATGATTGGACCTGCTGGTTCTGAGACCCGATGTTTGAGTAGAGCTGCGGAGACCGGGCCGGGTCGGTTCTGGTTGGAACCAGACAGTTCATCAGAACCTTCTGCTGGTTTCTGATCAGGAGTTGAAATGAAAGTCGGTTCTGTTGGTTTTCAGCAGAATCTCCACTTAATGAATGTTTTATGTTACTGGGTCAGCGGTTCTGATTCGGCTGGTCCTCTGTCTGGCAGAAATTAATGCGTCTCCTCTGGACCGGCTCTACACTTTGGTTCGGTTGGCTGAACCGGGCCAGACGCCTCCAAATTGGACGCGGTTCTGTTTGGAAACGGAAGCTGCTGGGTCAGAACCAGAACCGCCGCGGGGTTCGACTCTACACCAGACGGCGGGAGTCAGGAAGCCGCAGATGTTCCCAGCTTCACACCCGCAACCTCCTCCCGCAACCAGCTGCGCCAAACAAAAGCCGCAGTTCGCACGAGGTCGCGAAGTGCGCGCGCCGCCGCGGGGAGCATGAAAGGGCCGCGGCGCGTGGCGGGAACAGGAGGTCGCGCGACTTTTTGTCACCTGCCAGACGGTCAGCAGGTAGGTGTGAAACCCCCACGCTCTTCACACTCCACACACACACACACACACACACACACACACACACACACACACACACACACACACACACACACGCACAGAAAGAGGAGGAACATTCGCGATACTTTACTCCAGTTTAAATGGATCAGAACCGGGTCCAAACGGCGCAGAACCACGTTCGATCAGTTGGAACCAAACAAAGCGCTTTAAAACTTTACATTTGGTTAAATATGATCGAAATAATCAACATGGATCAGCAGCAGGTTGGCTGGAGCCTCCGTGTTTCTGTTCTTCGGTTTTCTGTCTCATTTTAACCGCAGTTTGAAAATTTTATTAAAAAATATAATTTACTTTGAAAAATATCAACCTTCGTTTCCATTTTTCCAGTAAAATTTGCAACATTTGAGCTACATGATGAAATGGAACCCAATAAATAAAAAGATTACAGTGGCAGAATAATGAGACGATGAACAGTTATAATCCAGACCATAATAATCGATTCAGCTCCAACCAGCCTGGATGAGTTTCTCTGATCTCTAGAAATGCAGAATACTTTAGCTGGTAACGCTTTTGGTTCATCTTTTCTTCTCCTGGAGTCACTTTGGGGTCGAACTCATGAAGTCTGAATGTGTGACGCATCATCTGCGTTGTCATGGTAATTGATCTTATTTCCTGCTTTGGCCTGAGCCAGTGGAAGCATATAGATATTGAACCAGAGGGTCCTGGGATGGAGCCTGGGGAACCCCACATGTGACCTCTGACCTCTTGAAGAGACGTTTCATGTTGAAACAGAGAAATCAGTTCTTCATGTTGGACTGGAACCAGTTGAGTTCTGGACCAGAGTCCGACAGTTCTCCAGTTGGTTCAGTGATATGATCAACGCTGAGGTCCAACAGAACCAGAACCAGAACCAGCTCTGTGGTTGTTCCATGTTGATGGTTATCAGTTTAAACTGAGGAATTTTGGACCCATCTTGGTCCAGAACTAGAACTCTTGAGTCAGCAGAACCCACACACGATTCTGTTCAGGACCCACTTCCTGGCAGTATGGGTCCAAGGGAACCGGTTCTTCTTTCCGGATCACCAGTTCCTCAGCAGTTATTTTCGGTCCAACACGTCCTCGCGCCGCTCCGTTCAGGTGTCGGATCCGGCGCCTCAGCAGACTTTCCCACGGTCTCCAGGGCAACCACCTCCTCCCCCGGGGCGGGCACGCGCCGGACGCATCAGGTTCTCACCTCAACAGGAGCACGTGCCACCTCCTGCCTGCGAACCAAACGGCGCAGTGATCAATAGTTTTCACACCGCAGAAAGGAGGAGGTGAGAATTCAGGATGAAAGGGCGGTCAGCTGACCGACAGCCAATCACAGAGCAGGAAGGGAGCATTGTAACTTCTCCCATCAAAGCGCCGCTGAGGTTCGCAGCACGCGCTCAAGCGTCACATCGATCCGCAGATGGTGCGCGATCGAATATGCGTAAATGATCAGTCTGATGACGCCTCCTGGCGTCGCGTGCGCGCTGCTCTGTCCCCGGGAGAGCTGCACGCGCCCTGCCGTCACTCATCGGCTCCATCATGATGGAGGCGCGTGCGTGTGAGCGACTCGTGCCTTGGCACGCGCTGCTTTCTGAGCTAACAGATGAACACGAAGTAGGTTTGTGAGCATGCGCACACGCTTGGCTTACCTGTCTGCGGCTCACCTGGACCCACACACTCAGCGGTTCTGTTAGAACCAGAACCAGCAGCAGGTTCTGGACTGAATCTCAGTTCTACACGAGGTTCGGTCCAGGTGAGAACAGACAGAACCTCCTGACCTCAGAACCACCTCTGGATGCAGAACCGGTTCTGCATCCAGAGAGGAACGGCTCCAGAACCAGAACCGGCGCTGACCTCCAGAACCAGAACTCTGGTGTCAGTTCTGTTGGGTCGGGTGATCAGATGAGAGCTGCTTCCTGATTGGCTGCCAGGACAAGTTCGGTTCTGGAGCCATTCAGAACAGGACGGATCCAAACGGAACCACAGTCTTCAGAAGAGTTTCTGTTTTTTGTTGAGTGTGACGTCATTCAGAACCAGAAGGTTGATGACCTGGAAGCAGGTCGGGTTCTGGGTCGGTCCTGACCGAACATCAGAACAGGAGATCCATCATGTCTGCTGGGTCGGAACCGAGCTCCTCTGGCTCAGGAACCCCCTCCCCCTCCGGCTCCTCCCCCTGCCCCCCCCCCGCGCCTCTATAAAGCGGAGGTGAGAGCGCAGCTGCCGCAGTCCAGAGTTCAAACAGCCGCACTTCAGTTTCTTTTCAGTGCGGAAAGTAGATCAGACCTGAAACCCGCCGCTTCTTCTTCTTCTTCTTCTTCTTCTTCTTCTTCTTCTTCTTCTGCTACTTTTGCTACTTTTCCTTCTTCTTCTCTTCTCGCTGCGATTCGGGTTTTGTTCCTCCGCAGTATTTGGGTTTTATTTTTGGCGCAGATCAGCGAGCATCGGGCCGGCGGCTCTCAGACATGTTGCGGTTGTTCCTGCTCCTGCTGGCGGTGCCGGTGCAGACGGTGAGTGGTTCCGACAGGTTCTGACGGGCCGGACCGGGAGTCCCGCGCCTTTACGCACAGAGACTGAAGTTTCCCTCACTGCCCCCCATCCAGGTTCGCTCCACCAAGGCCGTGTTCGAGCTGAAGGTCCAGACCTTCAGCAGCTCCCGCAGCATCTGCGACCAGAACCGGGACTGCCGCATCTTTTTCCGCATGTGCCTCAAACATTCGCAGAGCGTCATCAGCCCGGAGCCGCCGTGCACGTACGGGAACGCGAGCAGCGCCACGCTCCCCGCGGACCCCGGCTCCATCTCCGGGAGCGCGCCCATGAAGGTGAACGTCTCCTTCAAGTGGCCGGTGAGTGACCGGAACCGGACCGGTTCCGATTAGGTGAACGGTTCTGTCTGAATCGAGAACGGAAATTATTTGAAAATGTTTGGAGAAAACTTTGAAAAAGAGCCGTGTGACGTCAGCACGTGACTGACAGTTTATTGATTATTGATGATTGTTTCGCCGCAGGGCTCCTTCTCGCTGATCCTGGAGGTTTGGACCTCAGACTCCTCAGGTGTAAAGTCCGCAGGTAACGACCAGCTGCAGCGGCTGCAGCGCCGCGCACTGACCGCCAGGGGGCGGCAGAAAACATGTTTACATCATTCAGCATCACAACGTCCCACTGTTTACACTTTTATTTGGGTTTTGATCAATTTTTAAAGAAAGAAATGTCCTAATCTTTAGGGATTCAGATGAATTGATGAAATAAATTATGCGTAGATTTATCTGCTGTTTTTATCGATTCTGAAGGTTTTGATTAAACTTTAATCTTCCCAGTTAGAGGTGGAAAACATCTGGCCTGCAGATACAGCAGAGGATCCTGGGGAAGTTTTCCTCTGGAAAGCCGTTTCAGTTTCTCTGAGTTGAAGCAGTTTAAGACGCTGACCCCAGCTGATCGTGACTCCGCCATGTTTCTATCTGCTTGTTGCCCAGGCAACCAGCAGCTGCTGATCCGGGCGTCCCGCCTCGGCAACCAGGCGGTCGGGGAGGAGTGGTCGCAGCAGCTCCACCAGGGCAACCAGAGCGAGCTGAGCTTCTCCTACCGGGTGGTGTGCATGGAGAATTACCACGGCGACGACTGCTCCACCCTGTGCCGGCCGCGCAGTGACGACTTCGGCCATTACCGCTGCGACGCCCAGGGCCGCCGCCGCTGCCTGGAGGGCTGGGAGGGCAACTACTGCACCGAGCGTGAGTTCATCTCCGAGTCCTGGAAGAGCGGCGTGTCTTTAGCTTCAGCCTACACTGTAAAAAGTAATAAGTTCACTTTACTTAAAAAAAGTTAGGAAACCGATTGCCTCAAAATCTTCAAGTAAAGTAGCTAAAAATAACTATGTTTAGACCACTCAGATAAAGGCAGTAAACCTGAGTACCGTTAACTCAAAATCATTAATTGGGTTAACTGTAAAATATTCATTCAGACAACTCATGCAATGGCAGTAAACTTGAGTGCCGTTAACTCAAAATCATTAGTAAAGTTGACTATAAAATGTCAATTATGACTACTTCAAATTGTGAGTTATGCCAATTAAGCAGTACTCATAAAAATAAGTTATGTTTACACGTTTAAGAGTTCACATTACTTGCAAAATATCAGGAAACCGATTGCCTTGATATGTTCAAGTAAGATGAACCAAAAGTGTTAAGTTATTGGAACGAAGAGCCAACAGACAGTTTGAATGGAAAAAAATGTATAATAATTAAACAAGTTTACCTTAAATACAAGGTTCTCAAGTGTGGTTACATACACACTAAACTGGAAACAAA
Organism: Gambusia affinis; assembly: GCF_019740435.1. Lineage (NCBI taxonomy): Eukaryota > Metazoa > Chordata > Actinopteri > Cyprinodontiformes > Poeciliidae > Gambusia > Gambusia affinis. The sequence continues at coordinate 721,668 of NC_057873.1, forward strand.
GTTTTCCACAGACTTTTTTAGGGGAAAAAATGACATGACTTTTTTTCTAGGGTAGCCTTCAATCTAATATTGAATCCTTCAAATGGCCCTCAGTCTTTAAAACTTTGAGAATCCCTGCTTAAATGTCTTTGTTGACTGGTGTGAAACAAAAACTCAATTCTCAATACTAGAGCCTAACATTTATCATAACATTGATAAAGTAAATAGTGAAGTAGTGAAGTGAAGTAATGTTTCTCCTCATTAACATAAAACCATTTAGTAGTCTGCAAATGCAATGATGCTCTCTCCAACAAAAAAGAATCAAACAAGAAATAAAAATCACTTTTCCAATAACAATAACAACGTTGATCCATAATGTCACATCACATTCACTCATTGCATCAGAAGATTTTTGAGTGATTGTATTTTTGGTTTTAGGGATTTATGTCCAAGTGAGAGAAGCACCCTTTGGATGAAGTCAAAGGTGTACTTCAGTTGTTGAGGGTACTCCAAATTCAGAGAATAAATAAGTCCAAAGAGCAAACACATGGCATGTGGAAGATTCCCAAGATCATTCATGACAAGACTTCCTTCCAAAATGATGGCAGTACTTGAAGACTGGAGGTGCAGTGAGTCAGTGGAGGCCTGCCTGTCCTCAGGAATGATGGTCAGGATCCCAATGGGGGTGTGAGACACGTCTGGGTCTTCGCAGTCCTAACAACAATAGAAGCAACACCACAATTACATATCAACATAACACTTCTTTAGGGTGACCAGACGTCCTCTTTTTCCCGGACATGTCCTACTTTTCAGACCTAAAAAAATGTCCGGGGGGAATTTAAAAATCGTCCGGGATTTTGGTCAACTGCCTCAAAACACATTACATAGCTTACAGTGCATTGTGATTACATTGCCACTCCGTTCCACTACTCCATTCCAGGTTTCTTTGTATGGCAAAGAAATCGGTAGCACATGTACACACATGTGCTACCGATTTCTTGTGCTACCGCAGGTTCTACCCCTCCACCCCCCGTTGGCGCATGTGTGTCCGCCGATTCTACCCCCCCGCCAACAAAAAAAGAAGTGTCCTCCTTTTCAGAAACCCAAATCTGGTGACCCTACACTTCTTCATCACGGCTGCTTCTCCTACAGTTTACAGCTGTCCCACCTATGGCAGTCTACTCATCATAAGCCTTCTATGACAGTACAGCGGCTTTTTTAACCCGCCAACATCTTTATCCTTATCCCTTTTCCTTTTTTTGTTTTGCGCCCCGGACAGCTTTTTTGCTCTGCCGCTCCATCTTGTTGCCACTAAATAAACATGATATTTTCGACTAACGTTAGTCCCAGGCATCGCTAAATCATTACACATAAAGTTAACCTCAAAACCTGGACTTACGGATGAATTATATGGCCGAGATAACAAATATAAGTTTGCTAAAAAACAGTGGGACTTACCGTGACAAAACTTAGCTGCAGCAACCGCCGTATTGTTGACAGTTTGGCGTGTCTTTCAAACACGTCGTCACTCGTCAGTGTCCAATGCGCATGTGGGTTCAACGAGAGCTGCCGAATGATGCCGAGTTTTTTGCTGGTTATGCAGATGCGTTTTGCTCACTCATAACTCCAAGTTCGGGTTACTTGCTGCTGATGAGTTTGATTACTTGCCTCAGTAGAAAGTTGTCTTTGCTAAGTTTAAGTTAGTATAGTCAACAGAGTAAGCTGGAATGAGTTCAGGTCACTTTTCTTTTTGAGTACACTTTACTTTTACATTTTACAGTGTAGCTGCACTGTCCTCGGCCGTTGCCATGGCAACAGGTCATCAAACCAGAGTCACTTCTGGTGAAAGATGTTGTCGTTAGCTGTGTGTGTGTTTGGCTCTGAGGTCTGTTGCTTTTGGTTTGGGCTAAACAGTCGGCCCCCGACCGGCCCTCCACCGGGGATGGGGCGGGGTGGGTGGGGGGGGGGGGGGGGTCACAAAATTCATCCAATCAAAATATAAAAAGAACGTTCACCGATTCAGCAATAAATCTGATGATAACAATCAGAAACAAAACGGCCTATTAATTCAAATAAAAAAATGTTTCTGTTTAGTCGAACCAATTTTGACCATTTTTGACTGTCAGTCCAAACAGAATCACTTCTGGCAGAAGTATTCACACCCTGGAGCTTTTCCATATTTTCTCCCACTGGGCCAGACGCTGCGCTCTGATTGGACAGTGAGACGTGCCAAGCCTCAGCCTGCTGTAAACCTCCTGCTGCTCCTCCATGATGCTGTTTGCTCCAGATCATCTCTGAATCTCTGAGGCGTCACAGAGCAGCTGGAATAACACTGGGATCAGATCAGATCAGATTAGATTAGATCAGATTAGATTAGATTAGATTAGATTAGATTAGATTAGATTAGATTACACACAGCGAGTCATTAGCAACCATCAGGCAACTTCTGAAAGCAACTGGTTGAATTCAGAGAAAAGGGGGCTGAATACATTTACACACCGCACTTTTCAGTTTATTTGTAAAAATTGTGTTGAATCAGATTTTCTTTTCTTTCTACTTCATAATTGTATTACATTCAGTTCCTATGAAATATTTTTATGTTTATGGTTATAATGAGACAAAATGTGCAAAAGTTCCAGGGTGTGAATACTTTTGTAAAGTAAAACAGATCAAATAAAAACTAAATGCAATAAAATAAAATTCACAAAATAACTTTTTTAATGTTTCATCCAATTCAAGCAAAGATGTCGATATCAGAACCATCATTTAACAAAAAGCACAAACATGCATGTAGAGTTTATCATTTTACATTTTAATCATCATTCAGGTTCAGTTTAACACGTTTCATTTCCAATATTAACAAACCTCATGAATTATTTTTATTCTCTCATTTCTCTACCAGCAGAAAGACGTTTGTTCAGAGTTTTAAACATTATTTCCACTTGTTTTATTTGTACAATCTCTTTAAACTTTAAAGTATTAAAGAGTTTATCAGTTGTTTCTTGATATCCACTTTATTAATAAACCTAGTAGTTTTTTTAATCTTAACTAAAATATTGATGTTTTTTTACTTGCATTTTCTCAGATTTCTGAGACAAATAAGGAAAAACTAAAGAGGAAAATATGATAAACAAGCCTTTAGCATTTATTAAATCTCTTATTTTAAACAATGTTCCAATAGTTTTTGCAACTTTATTTCTAAAATATTCAATATAAGTTTGCCTATAATAATCCCTAAAAATGTCTCATAAACTTGATTACTTTCATTATTATTGATCCGATTAAAAGATAAAACATGAACTTAGTTTTTCCTTCATTTGCTGATAATTTATTGTAATCTAACCGGCTATGGAATAAAATAATTACTAATTATTATTATTATTTTCTACTGTTTTCATTATTTCATCCAGATTTTTTCCAGAAAAAAAGCAATTTGTCTTCAAACATTATAAACTTTAACATATTGTTTAAATAAAGTCTAAATAATTTACTGAGCCTTGAGGAAAACATTTTACAGTTTGACTTTATTAATCTATTACTCTAGTAACTAAGCACTGATATGAAACCATAGAGGTCGCATCTAGATCTATAAACTATAGATCTATAATCTGTAGAACAATAATCTCTACATCTATAATCTATAGATTGGCTCATTCAGTTTGTTATTTTATTAAAGTTTTTAGGAATATATTTCCAATATTTCAGTGTCGTGGTTTCCATGACGACGGCCTGCAGTCTGTTTTCAGTTTAATGGAAAAACATTTTCTGTTTTCATTTTGTCAGAAAAGTTTCAGTTAAAACGATCTGTTACAAATAAAGAGGAGAAGTTTATTAATATTATAAATTATGTTTTTGATTTATTTCTGATGTTTGTTCTTTTAGGGGACGATAACCATTAGAAATTATTACACGTATTTCCAAAACTGTATTATATCATCAACATGAACATTTGGCCAATCATAATTTATAATTCTGCTTTCATTTCTTCCTCAGGTGATTTTATTCTAACTCAATTAATAATTTTCTGTGTCATATTTAAATGAAACTGATTACTAATATCCAACATAGTAAACATTGAACTGAAAATGTCATCAGTCAATGACGCTCTGTTATTAATGTAGGTATTAGCAGGGCCGGTCCAAGCCTCCATGGGGCCCTGAGCCAAACGTGGCTCTGGGCCCCTCTAGTTCTGCTAACCTTGTGGACCGGCTGCAGTCAGCAGTCCGATCAGTACATCATTCACACACCTGCTGTAAACTGATTGCCTCTCTGGCTGTTTAATAGGAAACATTTATTGACCAACTGCTTTATCCACCAGTTGGTTTCTGGGAGCCGATTTCCTTCATTTTGGGGCATCGTGATCAGCTGATACTTCCATGTGAAGCTGATCTGATCTTCATCATTAAAGGTTTATAGATCATCTCTGTCCTCTTCTGCTCTGAGGTTTGACTGACAGATCAGGGCTGAATGTTTACAGTTAACAATATTAACTTCATTGTTACCAACTCACTGACTTTATTTCTACATTTAGCAACATTTAAAAATTCATATCAGCCTAAATCCAAACCAGCAGGTCAGGCTGTTTAAAGATGGTAACCAGACAGAAACCTGCCATCGGTGCAGCTCTACACATATTCATCACATTCTTTGGTTAAATTCATTTCTCTTAAGGTAAAACAGCTAAAATGTCATTTATACCAGGTGAGTCTTTCTCCCCTGAGAATATGGACCGGTACCGGTACCGGACTGATTCTGAGCCTTCAAAGGATTTTAACAGAAGTTTCTCATAATTTAGAAGTTGATGTAAAAATAATGTTTGTTTTAGCTACTAAATGATTTTGTTCAGCAGCAAACAACAAATCCCAACTGCAGCCTAGAGCAGCTCATCATGTAGCAGCTCATCATGTAGCAGCTAATCATGTAGCAGCTCATCATGTAGCGGCTCATCATGTAGCAGCTAATCATGTAGCAGCTAATCATGTAGCAGCTAATCATGTAGCAGCTCGTCATGTAGCAGCTCGTCATGTAGCAGCTCGTCATGTAGCAGCTAATCATGTAGCAGCTAATCATGTAGCAACTCATCATGTAGCAGCTAATCATGTAGCAGCTAATTATGTAGCAGCTAATTATGTAGCAGCTTGTCATGTAGCAGCTAATCATGTAGCAGCTCTGTAGCCTGACGGAAAAACACACACACACATATATATGTAGATATATCTAGATAGATAGATTATATATATGTATCTATCTAGAGATATCTATCTATCTATATATATATATATCAGCTCCACTGAGGGGCCCCTTGGTGGCCCTGGCTCCCTAAGCAGCTGCTTAGTTTGCTATGCCTTGGGCCGGCCCTGGGTATTAATATTAATGGAGAGAAAACTAAACCAAACACTGTTTTATAAATTCTGTCGTTTTAGTTTTCTTGTTAAATTTCAGCAAATCAATGTGAAAATCTCCACAAATAAAAGTAAACTTTTCATTGTGCCTTTCATACGTCTCTAATATTTTCTTAGTAAACTCATCTATGGAAGAGCCAGGATTTCAATAAACACAACTAATTAAAATATGTCCAGGTGTATTACCCTCAGTTTTAACATCCATCAATGTTATTTTAGTAACAACCATCCCTCTCAGGCCAGACCTGACGTTCACCAGCGTTTCTCTATTCGGGTCCTCAGGCCCCCCACCCTGCATGTTGTTTCCCTTCTGCCACACACCTGGATTGAATCTGTGGTGATCAACAGGTTTCTGCAGCATTGATGGTGATGTAATGATTAGAATCAGCTGCTCTGGAGTAGAGACATCTAAACCATGCAGAGCAGGAGGCCTGAGGACTGGAACTGAGAAGGACTGGTAACCTGTTCTGACTGAACATCTGATCCATAGACCAGTCTTCCTCAAACTGGTGGGCCACTGCTGGTCCGTGGCCGCCCCCTACTGGTCCGCCAGGTACTGCATTAAACGACCGTTTATTTTCCGTGACGTCAGCTCATAGTGCAAAGCTACAGCTAGCTTAGCAAGGGATTGGGGAAATAATGATGGATAACTGGCTTAAAACCAGGTCACTCAAAAGAAAAGCTACAGATACCGGTGGAAAGGAGCTGGAAAGAGTTTTACCTGACCAGAGGAGGCTGAAGCTGCTGTGGTTCACTAGCGAATGGATTCCTTTGAACGGCTCTATGCGGTAGGAATCAACTCAGTTAGTCAGAACTGTTCTTTGTTTGTATGACTTTGCTTGGTAATGAATGATGCTCAGCTTCCACATCGACAGCTATTATTATTTTTATTTAATTAAGAATTTTGAAATTAAATAATTAAACACAGTAGATAAATGCCATTGATAGAAATGGGTTGATTATTTTTCAGTGGTGGGCCGTCAGGGCCTGCAGGCCTTCTCTGCTGGCCTATAAATATCTGAATCACAGACTGATGTTAATTATATTTTGTCCATAAATACGTATCAAATAATTCCAAATGGTCTGTCCGCTTCCTTTCACTGCTAGCCTCCCGGTTGCGCTGCTTCCAGACGTGTTTTTTCATTTTTAAGCATTTAACCAATCACATTTCAGCCACGATTTGTTGCCAGGGTCAAAGAAATCTGCCTGGAGGCCTTCACAATCTGTTCTTCTTCTTCTTCTTCTTTTCTATTATGGCGGGTCGCAATCAACTTTAAGGTGCATACCGCCACCTACTGTACACGAGTGTGTTACAATCTGTTCTGCGGGACCTGTAGCATAAAATACGTGTCGATCAAACGTTTGCTTCAACCAATCAGATTTTGAGTTGGCGACACCAAGGCCCTCTAGCAGGCGTGCGGAAACGTCAGCGTATTCACGCGCTTTGATTGGATAGTCAGAGTGGACTAGCCAGAGCTAGCAAACTGCATCTGTAGCATCTGTACAAGGGTTGACAATGCATAAGGGACATTCTCAACCCGTAAGCGAATTAACACTTATGCCAGGAATACGACAGGGCGGGCTGGACTTTCAGCATCAGCTTCGATGGCGATAGAAAAGGACTTCTTAACAGAACTGAAACGCACGGATAATCTGCACAACAGAGCAATCAAAATCTTCTTGAGGAAAGAAAGGAGGATGGATTTTGTGTACAAATAATCAGGATTTTTGGTGAGTAAAATGTTGCTATATTCCTAAAGAATATTGCAATTTTATCAGGTTATTTTTGACGGTTTTTTAATGTGTGTCGCAGCTGTACCTGCAGTAGAAGTTTTATAGCCATAAAATAGTAATTGAGGGTTGGATTGATTCAGACTGAGTACTACTGAAGGCCTAGGTGTGAAATGTACGGCCCATCACTGTTATTTTTATATTTAATGGTGCAGAAAATGATGTTTAGTTTCTATTAAAGCAACTCAAGTCTATTTTTCTTTAATTTCTAAATCATAAAAAGGCCTAAATGTTATTAATGCACATAACTCTTGGAAGTAAAGAACAAATTGGTTTTTTATTTCCTTGTGTCTGACTTCATTAGAAAGTTTAAACACTTTCAGAATCTGTAAATAAATAAAATTTTATTTGTACAGCACATTTCAGCATCAAGGCATTTCAAAGAGCTTTACATCAAATCAAACACAGAAACACAAAATGATGCAACATAGAATCAACAATAAAAACAACATCAAGTCAGATTCCGTCAATAAATTTATAATTTATTACGTTTCAAATAAAACTCTAAACAAGTGGGTTTTTAGTTGAGATTTAAAGGAAGTCAGTGTTTCAGCTGTTTTACAGTTTTCTGGAAGTTTGTTCCAGATTTGTGGTGCATAGATGCTGAATGCTGCTTCTCCTCGTTTGGTTCTGGTTCTGGGGATGCAGAGCAGAACCAGAACCAGAACCTGAGAGTTCTGGAAGGTTGATACAACAGCAGCAGATCTTTAATGTATTGTGGTGCTAAACCATTCAGTGATTTATAAACTAACAACAGTATTTTAAAGTCTATTCTTTGAGCTACAGGGAGCCAGTGGAGAGACTTTAAAACTGGTGTTATGTGCTCTATCTTCCTGGTTTTAGTCAGAACTCCAGCAGCAGCATTCTGGATCAGCTGCAGCTGTTAGATTGATTTGTTGGACAAACCTGTGAAGACGCCGTTACAATAATCAATACGACTGAAGATAAAGGCATGGATGAGTTTCTCTAGATCTGGCTGAGACATTAGTCCTTTAATCCTGGAAATGTTCTTCAGGTGATAGAAGGCCGACTTTGTGACTGTCTTTATGTGGCTCTGAAGTTTCAGGTCAGAGGTCATCACTACTCCCAGGTTCAGTGATTGGATGGGGTCAAAGGTCACCTGGTGACATCGTAATGTAGAGCTGTGTGTCATCTGCATAGTTATGGTAGCTGATATTATTTCCTGTTATAACCTGAGCCAGTGGGAGCATATAGATATTGAATAAGAGGATCCTAGGATTGAACCTAGGGGTACCCCACATGTGACCTTTGACCTCTTTGATGAGAAGTTTCCAATTGAAACAAAGATACAATAATAATATTCACAGTGCTGTTTATGACTGAACCTGGTTTCTGGGTCTATATCAGCTTCTATATCATAACATCTATGATCTTTAAGATCAAAAGTCTTCAGTTGAATTCTTTGACTCATGTTGTTCGCCTCCATCAGTATGTTCAGAAATACAAAACAGCCCTGTAATGTTGGGTTCAAGTCAATGTTGTTCTGTTCATCTAGATCTATATATCTATATTCATCTATATTTCTCCATCGCAACAAGATTTCCAATGGTTAGAGTCTTGGCTTCTGAGGAGAAGCGTTGAGTTGGATCAGTCTGTAGGGTTCTGGTCCATGTGGCCGCTATTCGCTAAGCAATCTGCATTCTAGGTGTTCATTCACTAACACATGATTTAGTTAGGGTCAGGTCAGTTTTGTGTTTTGTACTCACAAATCAAAGGTATTTGGTCTTTTCTTCCTTTTATCGTGTCCAGAACCCTACGTTCTAATAATCAGCTTTTACTGACAGTTCCTCGGACCCGACTTAAGAGGAAAGGAGAACGGGCTTTTTCTGCTGTTGCTCCTTCTCTATGGAACAATCTACCTTTCCAAATTAGATCTGCCCACAGCCTGGATCATTTTAAATTGCTTCTTAAAACTCATTTTTATTCCTTGGCATTTAATTGAACTAGTGTTTGATACTTTGTTTTTATTCATTTGTGTTGTTGTCATTCTTGTACAGCACTTTGGTGCAGTTCTATGCCTGTTTTAAAGTGCTATATAAATAAATTTGACATTGACATTTTATCTGGATTTGTATTTGGTTTTTGCGGCTTTGTATAACAAGCAGCAACAGTTTTACTGTCCAGTAAAATCCCTGGGCTGCTGAACAACTTTATGACTTGATGCTCAGTTCATCTGGTTTTGCATCTTTATTGCCTCCTGCTGTTGTCCTCCGTATGTTTGGTGTGTCGTCTTGAGTCCAGATATCAGCACGTCCTCCTTTCTTGTTTACCTGGAGCCATTTTGCTTCTTGTCAGCTACTGAAAATCCTGGTAGTTAACCAGGCCTTTGCTGGTTGTTCAAACACATGTAGTCAAAAAGTGCTTAAAGTTGAAAAAATGGCAGAAATGGTCCTACAAATCCAAACATTAGCTGAAAATCAAACTGTAAACATTTACTTAGATGTTGACTTGTATTTCAGACATTCAATAAATTTTCACTAAATTGGAGGCCAGAATCACACAGTCCCTTCTAGCCAGCGGCCAGCTTCCAAGATGGCCGCTGGCTATTCATGGATGGTTATTACATTAATAAACAACAATAAAGCAAACAGTTCATCAACCAACCAGCCAGTTTGTCAACCAGCCAGTTTGTCAACCAGCCAGTTTGTCAACCAAACAGTTTGTCAACCAACCAAACATTTCGTCAACCAATCAGTTCATCAACCAAACATTTCATCAACCAGTTAGTCAACCATCCCAATAGTTTTTCAAGCCAACAGTTCGTCAACCAGTTTCTCAACCTAAGAGTTTGTCAACCAAGCAAACAGTTTTTCAACCAACCAACCAGTTTGTCAGCCAGCCAGATTGCCAAACAACCAAACAGTTCGTTAATCAACCAATAAGAGTTTATCAATTGAAAGGTTTGTCAACCAAATAGTTTGTCCACCGAACAGTTTGTCAACCCATCACAGTTTGTCAACCACCCAAACAGTTCGTCAACCAAACATTTCATCAACCAGTTAGTCAACCATCCAAACAGTTTTTCAAGCCAACAGTTCGTTAATCAACCAGTTTGTCAACCAACCAACCAGTTTGTCAACCAACCAGATTGTCAAACAACCAAACAGTTCGTTAATCAACCAGTTTGTCAACCAAACAGTTCGTCAACCAACCAAACTGTTTATCAACCAAGCAGTTTATCAACCAAACAGTTTGTCAATGAGTTTGTCAACCAACTAAACAGTTTGTCAACAAATTTGTCAACCAACCCAACAGTTTATCCACCAACCAAACAGTTCATCAACTAAGCAGTTCGTCAACCACCCAAGCAGTTCGTCAACCAACCAAACAGTTTGCCAACCAACCAGTTTGTCAACCATACAGTTAATCTAACAACCCAATAGTTTGTCAACTACTTTGTCAACCAACCAAACAGTTTGCCAACTAAGCAGTTTCTCAACCACCCAAACAGTTTATCAACCAAACAGTTCTTCAACCAGCCAAATAGTTTGTCAACCAGCCAAGCAGTTTGTCAACCAGTTTGTTAAGCAACCAAATAGCTTGTCAACCAAGCAAACAGATTATCAACTAAAGTTTGTCAACCACCCAAACAGTTCATTAACGAAGCAGTTTGTCAACCAAACATTTTTGTCAACCAGCCCAATAGTTTGTGAACCAACAAAACAGTTTTTCAACCAGTTTGTCAATCAACGAAACAGTTCATCAGCCAAAATGTTTGTCAACCAAGTAGTTTATCGTCTGAGCGTGGAGGAAATGATCATTGAACTTTGACATCCTTAAAAATCAGTTCCGATTTTTCCTGCAGTATTTTTGCATTAGCATCGAAACTTTAACTAGTTTTCTAAATAGACCAACATCACATTAACTTTGTGCAATAAAAGCAATAACTGCACCACATGTTTGGCTTACCCGGTTCTCTTATTGTTCAGTGAGAACTAGTTCATTTAGTTCATTCATTAGTTCAATCGTATGAACAGTTCACTTAATGTCTGCATCCTTAAAACAATTACAATGTCTTGATTACATAAAACAAAATGTAAGTTGGCCTTAAATGTTGACCGCAGGGATATGGCTTAAAAATAAAATCTCAGATTATCTTCATTTGATTAATCAGATTTTTTTTTTCCTGCTTTAATTTTTTTTAAAAAGAAAATAAAAATGACAGAAAATATTTTCCAAAAGTGTCATCAGGACCTGGCTCTGAGCATGTTGTTTAATTAGCAGCATGTGGTCAAATGATCAAAAACAAAAACTATGATTAATCGATAAAACTGTTTTTCTGTTGAACTTATAAAACCTGTCTTTAGTTTTGCTGTGATGTGATTTTTAATCTCATCTGTTTCTGTTTCTCTCTGGATTCTTCTGACAGGCAATCGTTTGAGTTGTACGCTAACATCTTCACTGACTCTCTGACTTCAGGCTAACACCAACTAGCTGCTGATACACCCTTGCTAGCTAGCTAGCTGGTTAGCCTCTTTGCCCATATTGTGAGTAATAGATTTGACTGACAGAGAGCAACAAAAGTTAAACATTTTGCAACCTTTACGTTTCGCATCGTTAGCCTGTTTAAATTTCAGGGAACAAAATTTCTTGAATGACAGCATTGCTTGGCTGGAGGAAGGCAATGATTGTTGCCGCATCGTGAGTTTTGTAAGAAATGACCGGAAAGGGAGCAAAGTTTGCCGGCAGTTGGACGGATGATGTTGTTTTTCAGTTCTGTTGCCAGGCGCTCTGGGCAGAAAGCCTTTCTGACACGGAGGAGAGACACAAACAGTCTTTGCTCTGGTTCAGCACAACCCCACACCATCCCTCATATTTATAGTTTTCAGTCTAGAATTTCATTCAGGGTGGCATTAAAAAGGTCTTAAAATGTCTTAAAGTTGACCAGCAGATTCCCTGATCCAGTCTGCAGACGGCCAGAGTAAATAATCTACTTTAGTTCAGCATCAACAAAATGGCTCATCCTGAGCTCTGACTCGGACGTCGTCTCTTCTGTAATGTCACTTTCTGTTATTATTTTCAGTTCGTCCAACATTTCCTCGTCAGACGTGGCCAAGCTGGGCGCTGCGGCTCAAAATAAAATCTTTTCATACCAGATCCAATCTCCAATTTCAAGCTTTTTCTTTTTCCCTTCTTGCTTTTCCCCCCCCAAAAAATACAAATGCCAAAATATTTTGAAAAGGTAGATTTTATTTCAATCATTCCTTCAGGGCTACGAGGATTTTTGTTTGGTTAAAATAATATGATCATAATATTAGCAGAATAAAGATTTAATTTGACCAGAAAACTGTTTCTAATTGAAAAAGTTGTTTTAAAGAGAAAAAGCCTCAGTAGGTTTATCAGGATGTGATGAACTGTTCATTCATTCTCTTCTAAACAGATTCAGTCGTTTCAAAGTCCTGCTGATGATGAAACAATGAACGAAAACGTCTAAACGCTTCTTCTTTCTCAGGGCAACTTATTGCTGCAGATCCACCAATCAGTTGATCAACTTCCCATCAGAGACCAGCTGGCTGGTTTCCTGCTGACATTGATCATGATATCTGAAGTTCTGCTGAGATTCCAATAAAATCACAAAGAACTGTTTGTTACTGCGTGGTTCAACCATCACAGCCCCACAAACACAAATCCTGGTTTTAGAGCAGCTTTCCCATTTCTAAACCGTTTCTATAGAACTGCAGTCGCACAAAGATCCATCTGTATCAGTAAACTGCATTTCCTTATATTTTCTAATTCAGTGACATTTATTGATACTCTCTTTGAACAAACGGTGGAGAAACATGAGAGCAGCGCAGCATTACGATCGTTGCTCTGATTGATTTAGAGACTGAAAGAGAGATTTAGATTTTTAAAAACTCATTTATTCACTCAGTGGTGAAACGTGGGAACATTCAACACGTCAAATGAACACATTTATGAATGAAAGTTCAGAATTAAAGTAACTAAGACGCCGTTACTTAGTTACAACCGTCATAATCCCAAATATTCTGAAAATATTTAGTTCATCCACTTTTAAATATTTATTTTTTCCTCCCCTCCAGGGGTTTTTGTGGCTCTATTGTCCCTCATATGACAGGAAGGGGAAGGAGAGGGAGGAGGACATGCGGTAAATGTCACCGGTTCCGGGAATCGAACCCTTGACGGCCACGTCGAGGGCTCACTACGGCACGCCCATTTATATTCTGTCATCACTCTTGCTCTAGTTTTACATAATCAGTATTCTGTTCAAATATGTTTCAAGCTTTGCTTGACCTAGAAAAATATTTAACAACCGTCCAATTTTCTTTTCTAATAGAAACAAAAGCATTAAACGCAATAATACCAGTAATAATAATCTCCGTTGTAAATCACCAACATTTTTATCAGTGGTGTCTTATAAAGTAATCCCCATACAGGTTTCACCTCAAAACCAACTTTAGGAAAACTTATCTTTTTTATCTTTTAACTTTATTTTGTTCAAAGCTTTAACATATTTCATATATTTTATCTTTCCATTCACAGAATCCAAAAGTGTCCATTCATTCAGTTCTTTCTCTAAAAAATGTCCAGGACATTCAAGGTCTTTCATTTGTGGCTTAAAACAGTTTAAAGAAGGGATCAGCTCCATCAGTCCATCAAACCGTCCCTTATGAGTCTTTTGTCGTCTTCTGAAAACATTCGCTTAAACGTTGCAACATAACGCCTTCAGTTCTTAAAGAGTGAATCTCCAATCTTTGAGCCGAAGGAACAACATCGTCCATTTCGGTTCAAGCAGATGTTTCAACGTGAAACCCTCCTTTTCACCAACAGTTCAGAAATCAGAGCCATTTTGTCCCAAACTGAACCCAAACGGTTCCAGTAAGAACCAGTTGAAACGCGTTCCAACTCTCTTCCTTTCCATCACGTTCCAAGATTTTAACACACTAACATAAAATGGTAACAAACACTTTACATCAGGGGTGGCCGACCAGACAAAGACCAAGAGCCTCATCATATGCATGGGCACACATGAACACCAACCCTCCCTTCCTCATACTCAGACATTTGCTCAGCCAGATTTATTGTAAATTTCACGCAATATTTTAACAGGCCAGACATTTTCAACAATGAACACTGTGCAAACAAACTGTTTAACCAAATAAACAAACAATAATAGAACAATTTACAATACATTTTTCCTTTTATTATGTGCATTACATGTGTTATTTAATGGGACTTTCTTTCCCTGCCATTTTGAGCGCGAAAGGTTTTTTATTTTACTCTTACTGAAAAACTGCACACATCCGCATTTGACGAAAATACCGTATTGCACTCAAGTGAAGCGAAACTTGGATATTATAGCGACCCTACAGGATGTGCTAAATGTTACTGGATGTTACGCTGTTTAGAGATTAAAATTAGAGTGTATGATTTCCCATTGTCCGCGAATGCATCAGGATGGATGAGAGAGTGAGGGGACGGGGGATTGAGAGTGAGGGGTGAGCGGAGGTTTGTGAGAGCAGATGGCGAACGACTGGAAAGAGTAAGGCTGCAAGAGAAACAAAGACTGTGTTGTTTTTGCTGGTTACGGCCAACAGTAATGGTGCTGCTGTTGTCAATAATTGGCAGTTCATTTGACTACTTTTCGTCATTATTGCACATCTGGCAGAATGCGACTATATGAATGTAAGAGCCGCGTGGAACCGGTCGAGGAGCCGCGTGGAACCGGTCAAGGAGCCGCGTGGAACCGGTCAAAAGAGCCGCGTGGAACCGGTCAAAGAGCCGCGTGGAACCGGTCAAAAGAGCCGCGTGGAACCGGTCAAAGAGCCGCGTGGAACCGGTCAAAGAGCCGCGTGGAACCGGTCGAGGAGCCGCGTGGAACCGGTCGAGGAGCCGCATGGAACCGGTCAAAGAGCCGCGTGGAACCGGCCGAGGAGCCGCATGGAACCGGTCAAAGAGCCGCGTGGAACCGGTCAAAGAGCCGCGTGGAACCGGTCGAGGAGCCGCATGGAACCGGTCAAAGAGCCGCGTGGAACCGGTCAAAGAGCCGCATGGAACCGGTCAAAGAGCCGCGTGGAACCGGTCAAAGAGCGTGGAACGGTCAAAGAGCCGCGTGGAACGGTCGAGGAGCGCGTGGAACGGTCGAGAGCAGTGGAACCGGTCGAGAGGCGTGGAACGGTCAAGAAACGCGTGGAACCGGTCAAAGAGCCGCATGGAACCGGTCAAAGAGCCGCATGGAACCGGTCAAAGAGCCGCGTGGAACCGGTCAAAGAGCCGCGTGGAACCGGTCAAAGAGCCGCGTGGAACCGGTCGAGGAGCCGCGTGGAACCGGTCGAGGAGCCGCGTGGAACCGGTCGAGGAGCCGCGTGGAACCGGTCAAAAGAGCCGCGTGGAACCGGTCGAAGAGCCGCGTGGAACCGGTCGAAGAGCCGCGTGGAACCGGTCGAGGAGCCGCGTGGAACCGGTCGAGGAGCCGCGTGTAACCGGTCGAAGAGCCGCGTGGAACCGGTCGAGGAGCCGCGTGGAACCGGTCGAGGAGCCGCGTGGAACCGGTCGAGGAGCCGCGTGGAACCGGTCAAAGAGCCGCGTGGAACCGGTCGAGGAGCCGCGTGGAACCGGTCGAGGAGCCGCGTGGAACCGGTCAAAAGAGCCGCGTGGAACCGGTCGAGGAGCCGCCTGCCCATCCCTGCTTTACATTATATTTTGAAAGGTCAACAATAAATAAAGTTTTACCAAAACCTAAATTGCCAACTTTTGAAAGAAAAAACATTCTGTAACTTTTCTCCACAAAACATTTTGATCACCATACAGAAACCTCAGTAAAAACTGTAATCTGAAACATGAATCAAACCTCGTCCTGCTTCTTCTGGTAAAAACAAAACCCAAAGTGAAATTTAAAATAATAGTCTGTAATTTTAGCAAAAGTCCTGGCGTGGTTCAAGAACAGATAAATGATGCCATAAAGGTGAAACAACCAGATTATTAATAATTAGTTTGCAGCCTCTGTAAGATAAAAACCATTTTTTTAACCATCAGTTCAATAAAACCCTCTGAATTTTTCATGACCTCTATTTGACCTGCAACCTTTTCCTGATCTGACATAATAAAGGTTCAATACTCAAAGAATAAAACATTCCTGACTTTGCACAATCTTGGTGAATTCCTCTCTTTGCATTAAAAGGTGACTTTCACCACTATTGACTTTCCATACACCTTCAACGTCACAATAAAAGGTTTGAATCCTGGCAATGAACCCAGAGGAGAAACCAAAAGCTTTCAAACTCTTCCATAAATATTGGTTCTCCACTCCACTCCAAAGTTTAAACCCAATAAATTAGAGACGTCCAAATAATCTCAAATTAAAGTTATGCTCTCTCTTATTGATCTGCCAGGGATGCAGTAAGACTGATCGACATGTATAACTGGATCAATCACGTTTCTCAATCTGCATGCCAGAACCTTTGAGAAGATCTTGTAGTCAGTGTAGTGTAGTGTCTCCAGTCCTGATTTCATGAACATCACCTTCTTAGCAATAAGAGCTCTGTGACAGGAAGGCCTAACATTCCCTCTGCCACCCTGTTACTGAGGACAGATCTTCAGCCCAAACAGGTCAACATATAAAATCTTTGTCTTGGTCCGACACCTTGGGCAAGTCCTTAAGAAACTCTTCTTATGAATACAAATCTTCTCTAAACTCGCTGCCACACAACGTTGAGAACAAGTCCACAGCTCTTTTCTGCAGTTGGGTGGGATCTGTCAACTCTTCTTCAGAACGAAGCCAATGAACGAGACGATTCTGTCCATTTTTCTCTGAGGGAGTTTTCATTTCAGAGACACTTTGACAACGTGAAGGTAGCAGAGCTCCCTGCTCTGAGCCCAACAGATCAGCCAAAGCAGCTTTTTCCTTTGGACTCACAAAAACTCTGAACATCCACAATTTCAGTCTGTAATTTCACCATTTCTCTTGTAACATTGTATGTGTATTGATTATAAAAGTGCTGAATTTTAATTTGACCCACATCCCACCACTGCTGTTCCTACATAAACTGACATTTCATGAGTCTCCACTGTTTCAAAAAAAAAAAAAATCCTTTTTTAAAACAACCATCATTTAACAAAACAGTATTGAAACGTCAATATGCACTTTTAGGTCTTAAATTATTTCTAAACACATTTCCTACGATCATCCAATGATCAGAATCTGATCTAACTCTCTTTACAATGAGCCCAGGAATATTGACTGGTCTTTCCATTCTTAAAGCGCCACACATCAGCTAAATCATAAGTTTCAATAATACGTTTCAATATTTTCCTTGAATGTACATGTGGCTCCAAATGATTCCTATATAAATCATTTATTGTACAATTAAAATCACCTCCTAAAATGAAGTAATCTGTTGACACAATCTAATAGTGTATTAGCCAACTTTTCTAAGACAACACAACGTTCACAGGAGCATATACATTCAGTAAAATAAACTTTATATTTTTATACTTAACAATATTCCAGATACAATATCTTCAGGTTCAACAGAAACTGGAAGAAAATGTCTTGAGAAAAGAAAAGCTACTCCTGCACTGAGCCAAGTTTTATGATTTCCATCCTTTTCTTTCTTCCAATCAACCTGATTATCAACATTCCTGAGTTTCTTCAGCAAAAGCTACATTTAGATTTGAAAAGTTCAAAATGCACAGCCCCTTTTCTTCACATCCCTCGCACCATTAATGTTCAAAGATGAGATTTTAAATCTACTCATAATCACACAAAAACTATCCAAAGAGAAAAAGAAGTTTCTTATCAGCCTTTTTTAACTTTCATGTAATTCAAGATTTTTTGCACCAGTTTTTGAAGTCTCTATACTTCAGTGTCCCTTAACCCATCAGATGTCCTTTGTCTCATTAACCATTTAACTGAGTCAACAAACATTTTTCTGTTTGGGAACAAATCATCCATGACCACATCTTGTTGTGGTCAGGTGGGAATTTCTGTGCAGAATTACCAAGTCCTCCCAAACCGTGCAGCACCAAACCGAATAATGAATTAACAATACTCAATTTACTTTCAAATTCCTAAATATTAACCATTTCAACCAATATTTGGGGATTTTGTTTTCCTGGAGTCTTATGGAGAAGGTAAGCATTTCCATTTCACACATTTCTTCTACAGTGGCTGCTGACTGGTCACAGTGTCTGTGGGCTCCCACTGCGCCACTTCCTTACTGATTTCTTTCCTGCTATCAGTAGTATTTTCAGTAGGTATTTATCCTGAGGGTTGAATTTATTTGGTAAATCACTTAGATATATTCGGTGGCCGGGCCCCGAGGGGGGATGAGATCTGCTTGAAGTTCCTCAAGGCTCTGGATGTTGTAGGGTTGTGTTGGTTAACGCGACTCTTCAATATCGCATGGACATCGGGGGCAGTTCCCCTGGATTGGCAGACTGGGGTGGTGGTCCCCCTGTTCAGAAAGGGGGACCGGAGGGTGTGCTCCAATTACAGGGGCCTCCAGACATTCAGGGGCCCCTAGAAATGGTTAAATTGTAACAGACCATAGATCTAAACCTGTTGCATCATTTCTAGAGAATAAAAATGTTTTTACATTTTATTTAATGAATCCAGCTGAATGAAAAAAAAATTGACATTTAGGATTTAATTAGGACATTTACTTTGTAAGAGTTTAAAGATTCATCTTGATAGTTTGATTGTTGTTACCATGACTACAATATGGTGTTTTTTTGTGTTTGTTCACAAAGATCACAGCCAATAACCAATAATCAGTGATTGATTTTAAACTGGGCCAATAAACCTGGTCTCTCTCTCACAGACTCACCTGATCGACATTTAAACACGTTAGTGATGCTGAGGTTCTTAGGGGCCGCAGGGTTCTGTCCAAGGCCCCATATTACCTTGGGCCGGCCCTGGAGGAACAGCTGCTGGGCTGGAATTACCTGGAATTTACCTGGAATCCCCTGGCGGCCCCTGGAATCCACCTGGAGTCACCTGGAATCCCCTGGTGGCCCCTGGAATCCCCTGGTGGCCCCTGGAATCCCCTGGTGGCCCCTGGAATCCCCTGGTGGCCCCTGGAATCCCCTGGTGGCCCCTGGAATCCCCTGGTGGCCCCTGGAATCCCCTGGTGGCCCCTGGAATCCCCTGGTGGCCCCTGGAATCCCCTGGTGGCCCCTGGAATCCCCTGTCAGTCCCTCTGATGCTGTGGAGACATTTAGATTCATGTTTGTCTTCTTGCTGCGGTTCTGATTGTTGCTCCAATATTTTCTCTGATGTTTATTTCATGAACTCTAATTGGACCGAATCTTCCTTTAACACTTGAGGTTCTGCAGTAACTTCAGTTTACAGCCCAGAACCTCCAGCAGCTTTAACCCGCCTGGTAGAAACGTTGAGGAGAAGCAGAGCGAACAGTCAGCAGGTACCGGGTGGTACCAGGCTGGGTGGTACCGGGTGGTTCCGGAGCAAGGCGGTTGGTACCGGGTGGTACCAGGTGGTACCAGGCTGGGTGGTACCGGGTGGTTCCGGAGCAAGGCGGTTGGTACCGGGTGGTACCAGGTGGTACCGGGGCGAGGCGGGTTCTGTCCCACTACTACAAGGACGATTATAAAAATTGAAGTAGAAACAGTTTTTCTAATGTTTTTATTCACAAACCAGTTTATAGAAAATATTCTTGCCCATAATTTGATAGTTAGAGGAACAGAACCTCCTCATGGACCCGCAGTCTGAACAACATGGAGTCTTTATCAACCTGAGGGCAGCCAGGCCAGTTTATTTTTACTAAATGATTATATTTAGCTAAATATTATTGCTCAAACAGGCCTTCTGACATACAGATTAAAAAAAATAAAAGGAAAACATTTTGAAAAAACAACTCAAAAGGGCTCTAGGGGCATCAAGGATAAAAGTGGCAGGGGCTCAAGCCCCCTTTCCCCCCCCATCTCTGCACGTGCCTGGATTTGTATTCATTAAATATTATAATTATTAAATATAATTCCCTTAATTTCTGGGTCTTCCCTCATTTTTTGAGCAAGTGGTTCTATAACAAGTGCAAAGAGAAAATCCTCGCCTGCATCCTCGTTTCAGAAGGATTGTGCCTGATTGATTGATTATTGATCCAGGCTACTGGTGAACTGTATATTGATTTTAAACAGTTTGATTGTATTATTAAAGCCAAACCGCTGCAGAACCAGATATAAATAATCCCATCGTACAGAATCAAAGGCTTTTTCAGCACAGAAACTGATTGCTAAAGATTTCAAATGATTTCTGCTCATAATGTGTGACGTGATCCTGTCTGGTCTGGATCAGTGAGATCGGGGAGAATGTTTTCTAATCTATTGACAATTATTGAAGTGAATATTTTGTAATCAATGTTCAATGGGCCGGTATGAGCTACACACACTTTTATCCTTTCCTGGTTTTGGTATAACGGATATTATCGCTCGTCTCCTGGATGCTGGACTTTCCCCTCCTTTAAGCACATGATTAAAACTCTTTAGCAGCAAAGTGTTAAAGGTCTCCTAAAGATTTTATACCATTCAGCTGGTAATCCGTCTCCTCCGGGTGCCATATAATCTCTATCCACCTCTGCTGCTGTGATATCTGCTGGTATCCACTAGTTAGGGGCGATCCAGAGTCCAGAAACTGTTTTACTGAGGGAAGCTCAGTTAATTCAGGTTGACTATATTTTAAATGATTTTTGTATTTCGTCTGGGGAGAAACACATTTGGGTGAAAATAGGGTTTTTAATTTTAAAGATGGATCTGTCTAATTGTTTTAGTCGCCAGGCCAATATTTTTTTTGCTCAAGGTCCATTTTCATAATAAGTTTGTTTAATATATTTGAGGTTATGTATGACTTTGTCAGTGAGTTTCCTATTCAGGTTTACTTTATTGCAGCTACTTGCTGGAGTAGAGCAGGTCTTTGGTTTCCATGTTTCTGCTCTAAAACGTTCAGCTGTTCAGTCATTTTTCTTTTTTCTTCCTTGATGTCCACATTATAGTTTTTCCATGCAGTTCTGCTTTTGCTGCATCCCCTGATATACTTGGAGACATTTCTTTGCTGTTAAACCAAAAGCCTGTGAATCTGTTGTGGACTGTAAGCGTTGGTTCTCTGACCTTCAGGAATGGAGGAATCAGCAGCAGATTCTCTATCGCTATCAGAATCAGATACAACCTCTGAATAGTTTGCTTTCCCACACTTTTCTTTTAACTGAGTCTTTTCAGGTTTTTCCCCTTTAGATTCTTTAAATTTTCTTTTAGTGTTTGGTACTTTAAAACACTTTCATCATCCCTGACCAGATTTCCTCCACCATCAACTAAATCATCAACATCCATTTCTTCTTGTCATCCTTCTTGTGTCGTCGTTTGACTCCCTTTACTAGACCGGCAGAAGTAATCCCATCCTCAGTGTCACGTTCTGAAACATTTGACTGCTTTAGCTCCCCAGTTGAACCTCCCTGTAGCTCCATGTCCGCTGATCTCTCCTGCTCTGGATTCTCGTTCACCTGAACAGTCTCTTTCTGAATATTTTCAGTTCAATTACAAACTGAATGACCCTCCTGCATCCAAAACACCTCATAGTTTCCGTTGTCGCAAAAATAGTGTAATCAAAGCCGTCAACCTTAAATTTCCTCTCTATGCTCAGTTCCTCAGTATCATTTTTGAGAATCATAAATACTTGTCTTCTAAAAGAAACAACGTGTTTCAACTTTGCTGATTTGCAACCTGACAGGAGCATTTTCATTGTCGACCTGACCGCGACGTGACGGTTCCTCCATCAGCACATCGTCACTGATGGAAGGTGGAAAATTAGAAAATCTTTTTAGTCGGGTTCATTGAAGGGAAAACGGTAGTTTGCATATTTCTCAAAACAATTCACCTCGTCAATCGAGTCCAAAAACAGAACCACTGCATCGGTCATCCTGGACGCTGCCTTCACACTTTCACACCCAACAAGTTTCCAACAGCCAAACCTCATTCCTCTACCTTTAATTCATTTTCTACTAATATAAATGGAAAAGTTTGCCTGTCCAATAAGAAAATTCAACAAATTACACTTATTCAATTCCTTTTTTGTATAACCTGCACCACATATAAAAGCTACTTCAGACCAACAAACACCACGTTTTTAAAAACATCTTCTAACAAGAACAATGGTGAAAGTTGTTTACACTCAAGAAACATGTGAAAAATAGTTTCTACTTCTTCACAAAACAGACATAATTCATTTAAATCTTTTCTAAATGTAACTACAAAACTGTTAACACTCACAGCGGCGTGTAAAATCCTCCACTGGAGGTCGCCTGCCTTTTTACTCAACGGGGCTCATAAAAATCTCTACTGGTTTCTGATTATCCCCGACTTTAAACCTTTCTCTCCAAACAGTATCAGTTCTTCCACTTAATTGTTTCTTATTCAACCCTTGAACAATCAGTTTATACAAACATTTTCCAATCAACATACAAAAATTCAAATCTTTTTCAGTGATCAATAGGTGACCCGTCAATTCAGAGAAATCAATATTCATTCCCATTTCAGGAAACGGATCCGTAGAATCAGGGAGTTCTTCTCCGTTACAAAAGTCCACCAGCATCTGCTTTTCATCCAAAGTCAATTTTCCAACCAGAGATCTAAAATAGTCCTCATGACTCGAATCGATTTTAATCCAAGCAACAAGCCGTTGCCTCTGTGTTTTGACATCCTGGTCCAGCCGTCTCCACAACGTGTCTTAATTTTAAAACTTTATTCTGCAACAGTCTTCTT
Organism: Gambusia affinis; assembly: GCF_019740435.1. NCBI lineage: Eukaryota > Metazoa > Chordata > Actinopteri > Cyprinodontiformes > Poeciliidae > Gambusia > Gambusia affinis. Next base: position 744,587 of record NC_057873.1, read on the forward strand.
GACAATCCGACTCCATCTTCTAACGCCAAACATGCTTCAAAAATTAAAGGTTCTTCCAGAAGCCAAAACAAAGATACAGTTTTTAAAACATTGGCATTTCATACAATAATAACATTTTACAATTTAGCAAAAACAAAGAAACATCTAAACCAAAACCTCCTACTCTTTTCAAAATAATGCTTATTGGCTTCCACAAATTATCCTCCTCCCTCCCCATTAGTGACAAAGTATCTAAATCTGAAACTGATCTGTAAAAATTAAATTCAAGCAATGGCCTAGATCTCACCAGGTTACCAAATAAAGAAACCACGTCGATATTCAACTCTTCCTCCTTCTGCTTATGGATGCGGACATTTTAGCCTGTCTTGACAAAAAGTTTACCAATTAGCATTTACTCTTTCCCTGGCGTGTCAATTTAAAACCACAAATAAATCCATGTTTAGTGAAAATTTCCCCATATCTGTAGAAAATAATTCTCAAAAGCACAAAAGGAGCTGACAGACGAACACAGTCAGAAAAACAATGAAACTGTTTGTCTCTGTTCTCAAAATGGGCATTTTTCTCCCACATCAGGATTAATAACAGAAACTAAAGAGTTTACAGCTTCAATGCCATGGAGGAGTCTCCACTGTAGATCTGCATGTTTTATACAACGATTTCCATTCAGCTCTGATTCCAGGTGTTCAGGAGAGATGACTTCTCCATCCTGTGTCACTGAATCCATTCACTCTGTTTTGATTCACTTTTTACAATCAGCTTATAGACAATTTTTCCAGAAGCTCCTTCTAGGGAGATTCCTTTACTGTCCACCGAGTCTAAAAAAGGCCCAGAGCAGTTCTTTATCCCAGGAAACAGTCTGAAGGATGGAAAAGGGTCCAGGTGATTTGGTAACATGGTACCTTCATAATCAGTCAAAGGAAACATTCATGTTCATTTAACTTGTGCTTCCAGTACAGTTTCCACGAACGCTGACCAAGAACTCAAACAGATTTCATTCCCAAACAATCAGCGAGTTTAACAGGATCATCCAGCCGAGGTCCACCACCCTGCCAAGGCAAGAACCTTTTGCAGTGTGGAGCAGTCTGGACCAGGTTGTTGTTCCCCAAACAGGACAATCCAACAAACTCCCAAACAGAACCGGTTCCTAGAGCAGCAGAGACTCCGCCTGCTGCTGCCTCTCCTTCCTCAGCAAAGTCCACACAGAGAAAACACTCATAAAAAAACTGGAAGAAGAGTTCAGTTTGCTGGAGTCCATCAGAAAGAGAGGCAAATCCAGACCCGTGCCACCAAATCTCTGAAGAACGCAGCATGATATTCTCCTCCACACCAGACCCGCGGGTCCAGTGAGCCGTCTGTGAATAAACTGAAAACGAAAAGCAGCACCTCTGCTGGCCAGGTGGACCAGGCCTTGTCCACCTTCTTCTCTCGGCAGAAAGAGAATACTTTGAGGAATCCAGTGAGGTTTGTCCCAAAACAAATCCACCATAAACCTTTGAACACTCGATAAAAGAGAAACTGGAGGATCAACACACATCAACCGATGCCACATGGTGGAGGAAACTAGATTATTAATGACAAGAACATTTTAGATAAAATCCACTTCCACTTCAAAAGTCGACCCTTAACATTATCCAAAACATTTTCCCAATTTTTCCCCACAAACGTGTCGTTTCCCAAAGACACACCCAAATATTTGAGCCCTCCTTTTTTCCACACTGAGCCTCCAGGCAGACTGAGTTGATCCTCCAACCTACTTCCAGTAGTTATAGCCTCACTCTTTCTCCAATTTACTTTGCAGAAGAGATACAGCCAAAACAAAAGACAGTGTTTACTAAAACATCAATATCTTCCTGTTTGTTCACAGAAACTATAACATCATCAGCATAAGCTGACAACTTTAAAGAAACATTACACCCAGGAATAGAAACACCACATAAATCTTTCCTCAGATTATGAAGCAAAGGTTCAATTGCCAAGGAATAAAGCGTCCCTGACCACGAACAACTGCCTCACTCCTCTTAAAACATTGGATGGAGAACTGAAGCCTCCATTTATTTTAAGTACACTCGCAATGTCACGATATAAAACCTGGATCATAGCTGTGAAACCAAGGCTGAAACCAAAAGCAGTCAAAGTTTTCCACAAATATTGGTGTTCAACCCGATCAAAAGCTTTTTCTGATCTATTGAAATCAGACCAATATCTATACCCAATGAGCTGGAGATTTCCAAAACGTCTCTGATTAAACTGACATTATCACTTATCAGTCTGGTAGCCAGGACTTTAGAAAAATATCTAGCAGTCCATGCAGAGCAAAGAGACTGGTTGCCAGTTCCTTAGATCCTGCAGATCTCCTTTCTTTGGGAGCAGAGCGACGACTCTACAGCTCAGACAGCCAACCTCTCTGCAGACTGTCTATGATCACCTCCAACAAGTCCTCACTGATCACAGACCAGAAGGACTTGTAGAAATCAACAGGAAGACCGTCCAGGCCAGGGGATCAACCACTCTTTAGGCTCATCAAGGCAGCATGCAGTTCATGCAGAATGAGCTGAGCCTCCAGTTTCTGATTGGCTTCAGCATCAACCTGAGGACGTCCTTCATAGGAACCATCTCTCACATCAGGATTCACTCTTAAAAAGGTCTTTATAGAAACTGACAGCAAACTTCCTGATCCCCTCAACACCTTGGCTGGTCCAGAGATTCTGTCCATAAAAGTAATGAACAGAATCGGTGACAAAGGGCAGCCCTGGTGGAGTCCAACTCTCACCGGAAACGAGCCCGACTTACTGCCGGCAATGTGGACCAGACTCTGACACCGGTCCTACAGGGACCTGACAGCCCGTATCAAGGAGCCCGGTACCCCATACTCCCGGAGAACCCCCACAGGGCTCCCCGAGGGACACGGTCAAACGCCTTCTCCAAGTCCACAGAACACATGTAGACTGGTTGGGCGAACTCCCAGAACCCTCCAGGACCTGCTGAGGGTGTAGAGCTGGTCCAGTGTTCCAGAACCAGAACCAGAACCACACTGCTCTTCCTGAATCCGAGGTTCAACAATCCTTCGGACCCTCCTCTCCAGAACCCCTGAATAGACCTTGCCAGGGAGGCTTAAGAGTGTGACCCCCCTGTAACTGGAGCACACCCTCCGGTCCCCCTTTTTGAACAGGGGGACCACCACCCCGGTCTGCCAATCCAGGGGAACTGCCCCCGATGTCCATGCGATATTGAAGAGTCGCGTTAGCCAACACAACCCTACAACATCCAGAGCCTTGAGGAACTCCGGGTGGATCTCATCCCCCCCCGGGGCCCTGCCACCGAGGAGCTTTTTAACCACCTCGGCGACCTCGACCCCAGAGATTGGAGAGCCCAACCCAGAGTCCCCAGGCTCAGCTTCCACAATAGAAGGCATGTTGGTGGGATTGAGGAGGTCTTCGAAGTATTCTGCCCACCAGCCCACAACATCCCGAGTTGAGGTCAGCAGCACACCGTCCCCACTGTAGACAGTGTTGGTGCTGCACTGCTTCCCCTCCTGAGACGCCGGATGGTGGACCAGAATCGCCTCAAAGTCTTTCTCCATGGCCTCTCCAAACTCTCTCCTTTGGAGAGATTCAAACTCCACTCATCATTTTTAGCTGACAGAAAAACGCCAACCCATGAAATAAATAAAAACAAACTGACCAATAAGATTTATGCTTTGGCTGCCCCCCCTCACCCCTCTCCTCACAGACCGTACACAGTGTGTACAATATCTTTAGACACAAAAGGACTTTTTTCTCCACAGTTTAGTTAATAGTAAAGAGGGTTGGATAATAAAATAATAATAACTTTTCTGTTTGTATCAAAAGGAAAATCTCTCAGTGCCTCCAGATGTTCAGCTGCAGCTGCAACAATCCAGACTCTCAGTCACTTTGGACAATTTAGAATCAGACAGAAAATCTCCAACAGGGAATCAAACTCACAACTCTGAACTAAGAACTTCTGATCACATGATGGTAATGAACCATATCTGCCATGATAAATTATTACTGATAACTATTGTCAGTAGATCATTAATATGATCATATATACATATATTAATATTGTTATAAAGGCTGAGACAACAATATTTATGTCTGAATCAAACCAGCAGCCCTTCGTGTTGCTCTGGACCCGGGAAGCAGCTCCCAGTCTCTAGGAGGTCGGTGACCTCTGGATTAGGGAGAGAACAATCTTTCTCTGCCCATTCTTTCTTTCTAGTCTGTAGAAAAACTGGGACGGGGCGTCCATCTCTGTTACACTTAGGAAGCGTGATCTGATTAAGGCTCCTTTGGCTGCTGTGCCCAACAGGTTGGCCAGAACGGCCTTGTTAGATTGGAGGAAATCTAAAAACTCTGGGTTTCCTGTAGACGCTGCCAAACCCTGCAGCCCAACTGTCCGAGTCTCCAAGTCCCTCATACATCTGGTTATAACTCTAGTGACATTGCAAGTGAATTTAATTTGCTTAATTTGACATTTACCATAATCCCACCACTGTTGGACAGGAGAAAAATCTGATTTAGGTTGTTTATGACTGACCCAGAAATATTCAGAAGCTGTATTGTTTAAAAGAGCTGTATTAACATGCCAGTAGACACTCTGCACGCAAACATTTTTTTTAATCACTGTCTTTTTATTGAGTTTTTTTCCTTTAATACAGTTTGTGAATACAAAGAAGTGTATCTAGTTAAAGTGTTACTAACACATACTTAAAATAATACACACAGAGAAAATAATCCCTCCAAAGTAATCCCATTAACCCACCCTGGACTCTGCCCAGTAGGTCCACCCACTGCATTCCTATCCCTGACAGAAACAGAACACATTTTAATAAAATTAATTAACTTCATTAATCTGGAGCATTATTGTATGTTTTGAAATGAATCAAGAAAGGCTCCCCATGATTTTTCAAATGTACCAGTTGCATGTTGAAGAGAACATCTAATCCTTTCCAGTTTCAAACCTGACATGAGGTCACAGAGCCTCTGCTTGTGAGTTGGAGGAGCAGCAGCTTCCACCTGGTCAGAACTGAGCGCCTCAATATCAGTGAGCAAAATGCCAGGGCCCGTCGTTTAGAGGCTGGGAAAGGCAACACTGAACCACTGAACCCAAAGAGAGTCAAGAAAGGACCAGGTGTTACTGCTGGCCACCCCGGACATCGTAGGAAAAACATCTGTCCAGAACTGACCAAGAGCTGGGCAGGACCAGTACATATGAACTAGTACATACGGACCAGTACTTACGGACCAGTACATATGAACTAGTGTGGCTACGGCAGTTTTGTATTTGTCGCAGTATGGGGTGACTTCTGGATAGAAACGAGACAGTTTGCTTTTGGAGAGATGGGCTCTATGTACTATTTTGAACTGAATGAGACAATGGCGCACAGAGAGATGTTGTATTCACCAGTTTAAGTAGAGAGTCCCATGTCTCATCTGGTATAGTCATATTCAAATCTTCTTCCCATGCAGTTTTAAGTTCAGGTGAGGAGGATCTCTTTCATACTCAACATTTTATTATAAAGCCAAGAAACCAGCCCTTTACGAGTCGGGTTCAACAATAAAATGGTTTCCAACAGTGTAAACTCTGGTGGAGAAGTTGAGCCTGATAAGTGAGACTGAATAAAGTTTCTGGTTTGGAAATATCTAAAAAATGGGATTTAGGTAAACCATATTTAGTGGTAAGTTCCTCAAAGGATGCCAGATTCTTCTCTATAAAAAGGTCCTTAAAATAAATAAGCCCCCTCCGTTGCCACTCTAGAAACACCCCATCCTGAACAGATGGTTTGAAAAAATGGTTAAGTGACTTAAGAGGGAAAAGTTGTGAAGTTTAAAGTATTTCCTAAACTGGCCCCATATTTTCAGTGAGTGTTTCACTACAGGGTTTGAAATGGCGTTAAATGAAGAGAGTGAAAGTGGGGAACAGAGCAAGGCAGGGATGGATATATTGTTACCACTGCGTAGCTCCATAGCCACCCAGTCAGGACCGTCACCCAGGTTGTAGTAGAAATACCAAAACACTGAGCATCTGAGGTTGGCGGCCCAATAATAAAACCGGAAACTGGGGGAGGCAAACCCCCCCCCCCCTGCTGTTTAGGTTTTTGGAGTTGTAATTTATTAAGCCTTGGGCGTTTACCCTGCCAAATAAAAGACAAGAGAGTTGAGTCTAGCTCATTAAAAAAAGTATTAGGAATTAAAATGGGTAATGCCTGAAAGAGGTATAAAAATTTGTGTAGTATATTCATTTTAATTGAGTTGATTCGTCCCACAAGGGACATGGAAAAGGGCGTCCACTTTGTGAGGGATCCCTTCACTTGGTTCAACAGTTGAATCAGATTCTCTTTGAACAGGTTTTTATGTTTTCTTGTCACTGTGATACCAAGGTATGTGAATTTTTGTCTTCCAATTCTGAACGGCAGATTGGCTAAATCTGACATATCGGCTTTATTACCTATTGGGAGAATCTCATTTTGGTGAGGTTCAGCTTATACCCAGAAATCTGACCAAATTGACTAAATATATCGAGAGCTAAAGGCAATGAGATTGATGGTTTGGAAACAAAAAGTTAAAGGTCATCTGCATAAAGCGACACTTTATGTTCCATATCATTCCTCCAAATGCCGGAAATCTCTTTACTGGTTTTAAGTGCAACAGCGAGGGGCTCTATGGCCAGATCAAAAAGCAGGGGGCTAAGGGGGCAGCCCTGACGGGTGCCTCTTTGTAATTTAAAAGGTTTTGAGGTCTGAAAGTTGGTACGAACCGTGGCAGACGGTTGCTGGTATAATAGTTTAATCCATGAAATAAAGTTTCCTCCAAAGCCAAATCTGCTAAGGACCGCAAAAAGATAGTCAAACTCAACCCGGTCAAAGGCTTTTTCAGCGTCCAGAGAGACAACACACTCATCTGAATCTGTAGCGCTGGAATAAATGATATTAAGCACCCTTCTAACATTGAAATATGAGTGCCGACCCTTAATGAAGCCTGTTTGGTCTTTTGAAATAACCGATGGTAAAACAGTTTCAAGTCTATGAACAAGAATTTTGGCTAAGATTTTGACATCTGTATTTAAGAGAGAGATAGGTCTGTAAGAGGAGCATTCCACTGGATCTTTGCCCTTTTTGAAATAAATGTGATGCAAGCCTGATAAAATGACTGAGGAAGGGACCCTTGTTTAAAACAGTCAGTAAGGGTGGAGCTAAGCTCCACAGAGAGTAAGTCTGAGAATTGTTTGAAAGATACTGAGGGGAGACCATCCGGTCCTGGGCATTTGCCAGACTGCATTGAGGCTAATGCTAGGGAGACTTCTGCCTGGGAGATGGGTTCATCTAACTTGTTCTGAAGTTCTGGTGAAATTACAGGGATGTGAAGTTTAGCTAGGAAATCAACAGTCATGTTGGAATTGGTCTGTGATTGTGAGCTGTAGAGCTCCTCGTAGAAGTCCCTGAACGCATCATTAATTTGTCTGTGATCCGTGACCATACTGCCATCTTGTTTTCCAATTCTAGAGATATTTTGCGTTGCCCTAGAGCCCTTGAGCATGGTCGCTAATAGTTTATCGGGTTTGTCGCCATGCACATAAAATTTGGATTTGTTATGTAAAAGCAGGTGTTCAGCTGAGTGCACACGAACATTTTTAATAAACACAGAGCAACAAAACAGACAGTGATCAGAAAAACTAACAGGAATTATTTGGCAATTCTTAAATGTATTGAAATGTTGTTTGAAAGCATATATACGATCTAATCTTGCCAAGGATAAAAGATTATCTTTAGAATGACTTCATGTATACTGGCTCTGGTTCCTGTTGAAAGCTCTCCACACATCTGAAAGGTCAGAGGTCGCAGTCAGCTGAGGGGATTCAGCACGAGGCTCTAACTGGTTCCTATCAAGTAACAGATTTTCAGTGTAATTAAAATCTCCACACAAGAACAAATAATCATTATCACTACAATCATTTAGTGTCCCCTAAAATATTCAATAGAAACATTTTATCCGTCCTTTAGTTGGAGCAGAAACATTAAGAAAAACTAAATTCTCATTTTCATACTTGGCTTTAACTTTCCATAAATTATTTAAGGCTATAAATCTCAGTCCTTTTCACTTTTAAATTTAAATTTAATGTGCCTATTTTAAAATCACATACAGAGATGAAGAAACAAAAGAAAAGACAGAGAAACAAAGTATTTCTCTAAATATCCTCGTCTTCATCAGCAGTAAGTTCTGGGACTCTGACTTTCAACATCAGTTTCTTTAAGTGATACATTTCTCGATCTGTTAACACATCGTCTACAAAATGTCCAGTTTTCTTTGTTAAAGAGGATTCAACAAACATTTTTAAATCTGGAAAATATTCTTCCACCTTAATCAGCCTGAGTCCTTTAGTCTTTAGTAGAAACTCCTTCATTTCAGCAGGAGGATCCAGATTCTGCTGATCCCGACTCAAAGACAGGATACTATCGGACTCCAGAGCTTCAGTCTGCGGTCAGCAGGTCCAGAACGTTTCCTTTTCTGGGACACTTTCAACAAGTCCTGCTGTCATCCTCACAAAACAAAAAGCTTCATCAGTTCTTTTTCCTCCTGAATCAGATCATGTTTCATCTCACCATCAGCGACATCAACTTCATGAGAACGGTCACAATTTAAAACGGATCGCACTTCAGGCTGTTCCTCTGCAGTTACACCTGAAGGATCAGCAGGAACCAGCAACATCGAGACCCGCACTGACTGCCGTCAAACCGGCGGCACCGCGACCCCGACCCGCGACCCGCTTCGGCGGCACCGCGACCCCGACCCGCACTGCGATCCGCGACCCGCTTCGGCGGCACCGCGACCCCGACCCGCACTGCGACCCGCGACCCGCTTCGGCGGCACCGTCACCATCGGCAGCACTCGCCAACTGTGTTTTCTTGAGCTTTTCTGGACATGATCGTATTATATGACCTTCTGCACCACAACCAAAACATTTCATGTTCTCTGAAGAGGCAAAAATCATATAATTAAACAATCTACTTTGAAATTAAAGGACAGGATCATAAATACCTGCCTTCTGACACACGACATGTTTAAGAAGTGCAGAATCTTTCTGGGTGGAACTAGCTGTCCATAATGTGACAACTCCTCAACAAGGAGATCATTTTTAATAAACTGGATCTTTTTATCCAGCAGGAGAACCGTCATGAATGACAATGTCCCTTTCAACCACGTCATTCACCTTAGATGTGCTATCAAGACAGATCAGGATCGCACCATTCATACAGGAAGCAGATTTCACACCATCACAACCAGCCGCTCCTCCAACAGCTGAGGCTGCCTCCTCTACCCAACTGTTCACTGTTGGTATGACTGACAGCATGCCGATGGGTCAGCTTTTCTAACGCCGCACCGCCCTCCACAACGGCCATGACGCCAAAACACCAAACCAAACCGGTAGCTAAAAACTACCGGACCAGTCTGGAAGAAACAAAACTCAATTTATGATCGAGGAACGTGTTCAGAAACAACTTGTAGAAAAACGGTAGAAAGACTCAAAAAACCTCTCAGTCTAACACTCCCGTCTCTTCATTCACTGAGAGGGAGAAGCAAAGCAGAACAAAGAGTTTGAATTGGTAGTGATATTGGTTAAATATATTTCTGATGTAATTATTTAATATCTAGATGTTTTTATGGGAATATGATTTTTTCAGATAATTTTAAGAAGCAATTTTGATCATATTTCAGATTTTATTGTGGGTTCTCCCCTCCTTCTTTCCACCCCCTTCCTGTTGGATTTCTTTCAAAATAAATGCCACTAGTAGCAAAAATGTAAAGATCACGCTATGATAGGACAGGAGACAGGATGTTTCCAAGTCACTCGATATTTGTTAGGTCTGTTTAAAGTCCATTTTTCAGCGGAACAACTTTCTCTTGAATGCATTTATTTTATGTTAAATGAAACATTTCAAAAGTTTAATAATTTCTCTCATTTTGCCAAATTATATTTAACTCTGCAAGTCAACCCTGAAATTCTGATGCCCAGAATCACAAATCTAAATCTAAACCGTGTTACCGAGTAAACACAATAAAAACATGCTTTATGTGCAGCATTTTCATGACATGGTGCATTAAAATGAAACACTTTAGGTTCACTTAATGATACTGATCAGTGATTAGGGGATCAGGGTTATCACCTTTCAGAAATCAAAATAAGGGACGCCCACCAAAATTGTACTCCAATCAGAGTAGCATACCTTCAACACATTTATGCTGAAGTAGATTTACTTAAGCTTTAATAAAGTAGATGTAAAAAGTATTTGGTAAAAATCTACTCAAGTACTGAGTAATTGATCATAATACCTGATTTAATATTCAAAATGTGTCCTAAGACAGACAGACAAAATATAAAAGTTATGTGAACATTCTGGGGTTTTAAATAGTATTATCCAAATATTTACATAATCAAGAGTTTACATGAAGGCCGGTGCAGTCGCTGTGTTTGTTTGTGGAGAGCACTTAAAAAAAGAACAAAACAAAAAAACAGCAATATATTTCATCGTTTAATATTAAAGAGGGGCTTGTGATTCTTTCTCCATACAGCAGATTAAAGTGCAGAATTCAAATTTTTTATTGCTGGTAATTGTTAAAGTAAAATTGTGAAGGTTGAAAAAAATCGACCACTGAATATAAAAAAATACATTTATTTAGAATAACTTCTTCAGTTCCCCTTTTGGCCTGCAGGTGTGCTGTGTTTTTATTTATCATGTTTTTTCTTCATTCATAGGAAGTCAGATTATCCAAACTGGTAAAACACATTAATAAAATATTAGTGAAATAATACATTAAATGACCACTGGACAATTATTCATTAAATATATCAACATTTCTGAATAAAACACAGAAAATAATATAATGTAGAAAATATTTATGTATTTACTGTTAATCTATTCGTATGATTTGTTCTTTAAATGGCCACTTATTCTGGCTAATGCTATTATTTATTAAATATCATCCAAACTCAACATCCTAAACAAAGAACCAAACCATAATAGTCAACTAAAATCACAATAAGAACCTGAATCAATAACTAAATGTTCTGTACCATGTCAGCCTCAGGAGATGGTGGAGGATGAAGAGACTCTGATTTCTGGTTCTGAAGGTTCTGATGGGTCTGCGGTTCCTCTCCTGATCCATTCTGTCTGATATACAGCAGCACGCGGCGCCACGACGGACACTTTTATAAATAATTGCCTGTTCAGCTCACAATGCGCGTCTCTTCTCTCACGTCTGTATTTTTAAAAGTGTTTTTTCTTCTCAGGACTTGGAATCGGCCCTCGAGGCCTGGAGTTGCCCACCCCTGAGCTAACTGCTAGCAGCTGCTGATCCTTTATCAATTAGCAGCTAATCACTAGCAGAACAGGCCCCATGATGGGGTCCAGAATCAAATCAAATCAAATTTTATTAAGTCAAGTTCCATCAATAAATTTGTAATTGATTACGTCTCAAATACAATTTAGTTGAGATTTAAAAGAAGTCGGTGTTTCAGCTGTTTTACAGTTTTCTAGAAGTTTGTTCCTATTATCGTCCACTGATGGGGCCCTATTATCAGATCCAGAACGGGCCCCATCAGTGGGGAAAACACAGCAGAGGTCAAAGGTCAGAGAGGAAGTTGTTTCACTGAGAGCAGGAAGTGAATAAATTCTTCGGCTCACGAACCGTAAAAATCCCAGGTCTAGTCCAGCACTCGTAGGTGTGTGTGTGTGTGTGTGTGTGTGTGTGCTGTTCTCCTGGTAATCTTTTCTCTTCTCTCTTCCCATCAGCCATCTGTGCAGGCGGCTGCGGCGGGCACCGCGGCGTGTGCGAGGCGCCCGGACGCTGCCGGTGCAACGTGGGCTGGGAGGGGCAGCGCTGCGACAGCTGCAAGCGGCACCCCGGCTGCCTGCACGGCACCTGCCAGCTGCCCTGGGAGTGCAGCTGCAATGAGGGCTGGGGAGGCCTGTACTGCAACCAAGGTGGGTCCGACCCGGTCCGGTTTCCTCTAAAATGGCTGAAGACGAGACACCAGACTGACCTCTGACCTCTGGAGTCCACACAGAGCAGACCTGATGCGAGGCCCGGTTCTAAGAGCCCCAGGTCCAAAGAGGTCACATGACCTGGTGTTGACCCGTTGGGTCAGACGGACTGACAGACGTAGCATTCACTACAGAATCCTGGAAAACTTCTTATCCAGATGGTTTGTTTTTCCGGTCTGACCCGGTCCACACAGAATCAGCACCAGAACTTAACCTGGTCCAGAGCTGGTTTACTGTGAATCGACCCAATTAGAAACAGAACCAAGAAAAACTCTGACATCAGCTCAGAACCAACAGGAAGTCCCATGTCTCAACTTCCTGTTTGGTTTTACATCCCTTAGTGACTAAAGTAATAAAATCTTACAGAGACCAACCAGTAAAAACCTGACAATGTCTTTGAATTTTGGTTCAACAGAATCAATCAATCAATCAATCAATCAATCAGTCAATCAATCAATCAATCAATCTCTTTGCATAGCACATTTCAGCAGGGTAATGTTTCCATAGCAACTCTAACCAGCTGGTTTTAGTCTGAGAACCCAGTGACAGACTGCAGAACCGGGTTGGTGTCTCTATCTTCCTGGTTTTAGTCAGAACTCCAGCAGCAGCGCTCTGGATCAGCTGCACACTATAACTAAAAACCTGCAATGAGTAAAATAATATTTATCAGTAAAATTGTCTGTACCCTAAATTATACAGGAGTCAAATAAAGGGAAACATTCATTCAAAGTCAAATGCAGGTTGATTAAAATAAACAGTCCTAAGTTACCAAATCAAAACTTCCTGAGAGTCTGGCATTGTTTGGTCTGGCGCACATATTTCTGACTGAGCTCAGTAATTCTGCAGAAGGTCAGATGAGTTCAATATTTTTTCTGTCTTCAGTTAGGACAGTGAAAGTTTTAATGTGTATGTAAAATCTCTTGTGTTGAACTTCCTGCTGCAGCTCTCAGCAGCTGCTCACTGTCAGAGTTCACTGTCTGGAGGTTCAGCGGCTCCGTCTGTGAAATATCTCCACCAGTAGCACCGGTCCAACAGCAGGAGCAGAACCGGCGTCTTACACCACTAGCGCGTTGACTTAAATTATTGTTCGGTTATTTGTTCAGCTTTCTGACCGTGATGCTAATCCAGTGAGTGTTGGCTCTACCTGCTGACTGGACCCGGATGTTTTCAGTTCCTGCATTGAGCCAGGAACTGACTCAAATCCATCATGCAGCCAAATCCATCAAGTGTTTGATTTTTAAATATTATATTAGATTTGTTGTGTTGATGCGTTTTGACGCGTTTCAACACCGAGGTCATTTTCCACCAAAACACATAAACGTCTCTGTTCACTGTGAGTGTTGAAGTTCCTCACTACAGGGTTTGATGCTGCGCAGCCAGAAGGAAGCAGGAGAGCAGCTGCAGGCTGAGAAGGAGATACAGGTGATTAGGCCTGTTGCGATAAACGAGAAATCAATTAATCGTACGATAAATTAAAACTATCAACCTCATTTTATTTATCGTCTCTTCCAGCCTTTTTCTCTTTCTGTTGATGACACTGAATGAAAAAAGGTTCAACTCCGCTGCTCTCCACTGACCCTCCCTTCCTCATTTCCTCAGTGTAATGTCCAGTTCACACTACACCATCTTAGAGCTGTCGGCCGATTGTCGGCCCATTTTCAAAACCTGAGAGATCACACATTAGCCCACAGAAATCCTAGGTAGAACGGTTCCATCGGGTTCCATCGGGTTCCATCGGGTTCCATCGGGTTCCATCGGGTTCCATCAGGTTCCATCGGGTTCCATCGGGTTCCATCGGGCCGTGTGGTGTCCAACAATGGGCACAAAATAATGGCTCCAAGTCCAGTGAAGTCATTTTAAAACCAGGCATTAATCAATGCTTTACTACAATCTACCTGCAGTGCATGTGTCTCTAGTGTCAGCGTAACGTCCTGACTGAATGAAAATCATTAGAACCTTTTTATGTCACGTTAACGAAGAACAGCTGAAAAGTTACCGGGTTCATCAACTGGTACCAATTTGGCTCCAACTCCTCCCCTCATCATTTCTATATTCTTTACACCAAATGTTTTATAAACATTAATGTTGTTTCCACATATCATCTCCAATGTCCGCTGGACTTCGGGTTGCTCCGTGTCAGCTGTTTGGGATTCCCCTCTGTAATTTCCCCTCAGAAAGCAGGAGGAGAATCCGGCTTTCTGATTGGCTACCTGTCACATTCAACAGGCTGCGTTAAGCTCCCAGTGGGGAAAACCCCTGATTTAGATCGGAGCGCCACAACGATCTACCGTAACACACCACACACTACAGGATGATCGGTTATGAAACCACAAGAGACAATCTGAGAACATCAACGTTCTCAGATTGTCTTAAGGGGAAAATGTAGGAGTGAACTAACGTGTAGTGTGAACTATTGCATCAGGTAGTCGATGTTCCATCTTCTCTATTTAAATCTAATGATTACTGAAGGACAATATGGTTTACAGACTTCATAATCTGAACTCTTTTGGTTGAATCCAGTATTTATTTACACTTTGGTGTTTTTATTCATTTTTGTTAATGGAGACTGAGAATCCATTTTATTTTTGTTTTTGGTTGTTTTGTTTATTTGATCAGTTCCAGTGTTAAATGTTCTTTTGAAAATAAAGTGTATCTATCTTTGGCAGGAAATCACATGAATTATTATGTCATTTCCATTAAAACAGAGTAAAAAGGTCTTCAAACAATATTATCGTTTATCACAATAATTTTGAGAGAATTAATCACTCAGTAAAATCAGTTATTGTGACAAGTCTATTGATTAGTTTTAGTGATCGGCAACGAGACACGCTGATCGATTACTGATCATACACTTTTTCACAGAAATCAGCCAATTATCATGAGTGTCCGATCGAGCTCTAATATATACAGTGTGCAGAACCTTCAACCTGCCAAGCCTCTGGTAGAGGAGCAGAGGGTGAGAAGGGAATTATTATTATTATTTATATATATGTAAAGTAAGTACACCCTCTCATTCCTGCAGATATTTAAGTTGATCTTTTCATGGGACAACACTGACAAAATGACACTTTGACTCAATGAAAAGGTCTGTGTGCAGCTTATATCACAAGATAAATTACTCTATACAGCCATTAATGTCTAAACCAGCAGCAACTAAACAGACTACACCCCTAAATGTCCAAACTGAGCACCGCTCGTCATCTTCCCTCCAAAATGTCATGTGACTCGTTGGTGTCACCAGGCCTCAGCTGTGCTTAGGGAGCAGGTGTGTTCAGTTTTGCAGTACAGCTCTCACTCTCTCTCCTACTGGTCACTGAAGGTCCAACATGGCGCCTCATGGCAAAGAACTCTCTGAGGATCCTAGAAGACCAATTGTTGCAGCACATGAAGATGACCGAGGCTGCAGGAGGATTGCTAACACACTGGAACTGAGCTGCAGCACAGTGGCCAAGATCATCCAGCTTTCTAAAGAGCAGGTCCACCCAGAACAGACCTCCGTTGGTCATCCAAAGAAGCTGAGAGCACATGCTCAGAGTCACATCCTGATGCTGCGTTTGAAAGATGGGTGCAGGGTTTCTGTCAGCATTGCTGCAGAGATGGAAGAGGTCAGGGGTCAGACCACATCAGATTGACGCCCCAGAAGGAAGCCTCTCCTGAAGTCTGCACACCGTTTGCTGAAGACATGTCAACAAAGGACATGGATTCCTGGAAGCAGGTCCTGTGGTCTGATGAGACCAAGATCAATCAGTTTGGTTCAGATGGTCTCCAGCATGTGAGGCAGCTGTCAGGTGAGGAGCACAGAGAGAAGTGTGTGATGCCTGCAGTGATGCAGCAGGTGGTGGGAGTGTCATGGTCTGGGCCACAAGTTTAGAGCGCGAGGAGAAAGTTTTGAGAAAGCAGAGTGAATATTTGACAGAGAGCAGAAGTTTGGAGTAACAAACATTACAAATTTGAGAAGAAAGACATGAAATCTGAAACGGTGTGCTCTGGAAATATGGCAGGAAAATTACCCCATACTCTAGATCAGTGGAGTCCAAAGTGGGTTCTGGAGGTCCGGCATCCGGCACGTTTTATTCTCTCCCTGGTTTTACTAACAACCTTTCAGCAGGTTGATGTTCTTTGGCCTCTAATGATCCATCACTGGATCCAGGTGGGTTAAACCAGAGAGACTAAAACATGCCGGACCTCCAGAACCGACGCCCTGCTTAAGATCTACGACTCTGGAACTATAACTAGATCTGTAACTCTAGATCTGTAACTCTAGATCTGTAACTCTAGAACTGTAACTCTAGAACTGTAACTCTAGATCTGTAACTCTAGATCTGTAACTCTAGAACTGTAACTCTAGATCTGTAACTCTAGAACTGTAACTCTAGATCTGTAACTCTAGATCTGTAACTCTAGATCTGTAACTCTAGATCTGTAACTCTAGATCTGTAACTCTAGATCATTCCTCTTTAATAACTTCAGTTCCTGTTCAGATAATTTTCTCTGTTCTCAGCATTTGTTCAGTGACTGGATGGGGTCAAAGGTCAGCTGGTGACATCATAATGTTGAGCCGTGTATCATCTGCGTCGTCATGGGAACTGATCTTATTCCCATGGGAGGGCCATTGAACCAGAGGGGTCCTAGGATGGAGCCTTGGGGAACCTCACATGTGACCTCTGACCTGTTGTTGATGATAATAATAATAATAATAATAATAATAATAATAATGCGTTTTATTTGCCAGCGCCTTTCAAACCCCCAGAACCTTTTACAACATTAAAAACACAAATTAAACAGTAAAAATGGCTGCAAGACACAAAACCACAAAATAACGGCAGTTAAAGTGAGAAGGAAGCTTCGAGCTTTGAGTCGACGTTCCGGGTGTCAGGAGGAGCAGCGTTCCTTTTCCCCACGCTGCTGAGACGGACCAGAGGCTCTGAGGATGAGGAAGAGGAAGAACGAAGGTGAAGGGCAGGCGATGAGCAGCAGGTCAGACCGATGAGGGCAAAGGTTAGGAAGTTGTAGTAAAATGCAGTGATGTGGTGAAATGAGGCCGTTTTGGTGGCGATGAGAGCAGCAGAGACTGGAACCAGTAGAAGTTTACAGATCGATTTATGAGGCAGGAGGGAATTATGGGAGAAATGACCAGAACATGGAGGCAGAGAGCAGAGAGAGGGAATATTACAGAGGTGGAAATTATTGTTAATATGAGAGAAAAGAGACAGTATTGTTGAGAAAGACGTGTTCAACCTGAGGGCTGGAGAGACCAGAGAACCGTCTGTGATGAGGCTTCACATACAGACGACTGAGACGTTTCCTATGGAAACAGAAATCCCAGTTCTATCAGACTGGAACCAGTCTAGAACTGGAACCAGTCTAGAACTGGAACCAGTCGAGTTCTGGACCGGAGAGGCCGACCCAATTCTCCAGTCAGTTCAGTAACATGATTAACACTGAGGTCCAACAGAACCAGAACCAGCTCTGTGGTTCTTCCACCATCTGTGTTTATATGGATGTCCTTGAACCCTTTGACTAGGCCGGTCTCTGTGCTGTGGTAACCATGGAAACCAGTCTGAAAGTGAAACACATTTTCCAGTAACGTTGCTGATGAACGGAGGTCAGAGGTCAGCCTGTGATTCTGTTTTGATATCTGGAGGAAAATCACTTGATGAGCCAGGAGTTTATTATTCAGATCAGATGAAGGCTGGACGGCCTGGAGGAAAGGTTTGGGTCGGTTTGGGTCGGTTTGGGTCGGACATCCAGGAAGAGGAACTTCATGGTTCATCGTTTGCTGCGTTTGGGTTCAGCACAGATTCTGGATTTGGTCGGATGTCCAGATTAATCCTCTAATTTTTACATTTTCTCTGCATCAGGCGGTTCTGTCTCTGGACGGTTTGGGATTCTGTCAACTGTTGTAAATAAAGTTCCAGCATTGTTCATGGTTTTCTTTATTACTTCTGCTAAGGATGGTTCCCTTGCATGGGTCAGTGTGGAGTGATGGCCTCACAGTCTCTATAGATCCATCCAGCCTGGGATCAGAGCGCTGGATCTCTGCCTTACCAGAGGCTCTGAACTCAACATTTCAAAGTCCAAACCTCCAGCAGGGAAGACTCTGTTTTTCTATTTGCTCCATGCTAGATAGCGACTTGTACTTCCTGTTTGCTGCAGCCGTGCGTAGCATCAACACTTGATGACATCACGCTGTGCGTCGCCTGGTAGATGGAAACACGACTAAGTTGGATTCTTTTTTTGCAACATTTAAAAAGTTTGTTCTACATCAGGGGTCTCAAACTCCAGTCCTCGAGGGCCGCAGTCCTACAGTTTTTAGATGTGCCACAGTAGAAAACACTGGAATGAAATGTCTTAATTACCTCCACCTTGTGTAGATCAGTTCTCCAGAGCCTTAATTATTCTGTTCAGGTGCAGCAGAGGCTCATCTAAAAGTTGCAGGACTGCGGCCCTGGAGGACTGGAGTTTGAGACCCCTGATCTACATTCTCCTGACGGCTGTGAGTCTCTGATCCTGCTGATCTGCTGCAGCTGCCTCAGGTTCAAAGACTTCCAGCTCCAGGAATTAGACCGGGCCGCTTCAGAGTCCTCCGTTCTTGGCTGTTTTCAGCTGCTGTGTGTTCGGGTCAGAACCAGGGATGGAGTGGAAACCAAATGTTTAGACCTTCAGTAAATATTTCAGGACATGGTTTTAATGGTTAAATGCAAAAAATAAAGGAAAATGACTTCTTGATAATAAACCAATAAGCTATTAAATGTAGCTAATCATTAATGCACATTCAATAAACTTAGACCAATAGACCAATTAATGTGTGTTATTTCTAGCGGCGCCCGATTAATTTTTGAGGTCAGAGGTCATGGGGTGTTGGTCCCCTCTGTTACACATTGTGAATGTCAGGTTGTTCATTGATAACATGGAGCCTGTCAGTCAGTCAGTCAATTTGATGATTGTTTGCTATTAAATGGTTGTAGAGATTTGGTGGAAAATAATCAGAAAAATGTTAAAAGTTGTCAGAGGGAACGAGCAGGAAGCAGCGGAGAAGAAAAATGTCTGCAGCCTCCTGAGAGCAGCTGAATGAAATCGACGGCATTAAAACATGTTTGTATGAATCATTACATCTTTG
The DNA here is from genome assembly GCF_019740435.1 of Gambusia affinis. Taxonomy (NCBI): domain Eukaryota; kingdom Metazoa; phylum Chordata; class Actinopteri; order Cyprinodontiformes; family Poeciliidae; genus Gambusia; species Gambusia affinis. The sequence continues at coordinate 763,768 of NC_057873.1, forward strand.
GTGTGATGAACAACCGGGAGACCGTCAGCTCTTCAGTTCGCCAAACACACACATCCCAACACACACACACACACACGCACACACACGCACACACAAAGCTCCTAAACGGTGACCTGCCAGAACCACACACAGTGAGAAGCTCTTAGAACTACGGGAAGATTCAAACTCTGCTTGTTCATTTTTATCTTGTAGAAAAAACTCCAAGCTGCCAAATTCACAACAGTAAACTGACCAATGAGATTCAGGCTTTGTGCGGACGTCCAGGACTCTCACAGACTTGCTACGGACAAGATGATTTGATTTTTTTCTCCTAAATGTTGTTAGTAGTAAAGAGGGTTAGATAATAATAAAAAATAAAAAACGATTCTTTTCTGTTTTACTTGAAGGAAAATCTAAAGGAAAAGTCGTACAGCTGCAAAATACACAGAGCACAGCTACAGGATGGATGGATGAGACAGAAATCACCCAAATATATGGAACAATTCAAAAATAGTAATAAAATAAATACCAAATATTCTCCAGCAATAGCAGTTTAGAGCAGCAGGACAAGCTAATGGTTCCAGTGCATCATGATGTTACGGCGCAGCAGCTGCAGCAGCAGTAACAGCAGCTGCAGCAGCAGTAACAGCAGCTGCAGCAGCAGCAGCAGTAACAGCAGCAGCTGCAGTAACAGTAACAGCAGCAGTAACAGCAGCAGCAGCAGCAGCAGCAACAGCAGCAGTAACAGCAGCTGCAGCAGCAGTAACAGCAGCAGCAGTAACAGCAGCTGCAGCAGCAGTAACAGCTGCAGCAGTAGCAGTAACAGCTGCAGCAGCAGTAACATCTGCAGCAGCAGTAACAGCTGCAGCTGCAGCAGCAGTAACAGCTGCAGCAGTAGCAGTAACAGCTGCAGCAGCAGTAACATCTGCAGCAGCAGTAACAGCTGCAGCTGCAGTAACAGTAACAGCAGCAGTAACAGCAGCAGCAGCAGCAGTAACAGCAGCAGTAACAGCTGCAGCAGCAGTATCTATCTGGATGCTGTGGGTCAGAAACCAAAAGGCAGCAGATTCTATTTGCTGCATGTTCCACTAGCTGTGCAGGAAAGAGATATCAATATTTTTGCATTAAAACAAAATGAGAAACAACATGAAGGAACTTTAATGTGATTGTTGTTTAGCAGACAAAATGAATTTCAACAGACCTGAAAACCATCAGCAGCCGTCGATATTTAAGGCTGGTTGGCTTTTGGAACAGAAAAGAGGGAAAAAGTAATAATTCATACAATTATTTTTTGTATTTTTTGACCTGAACCAAAATGTTCTGTTCTGGACAAAGTGTGGGTGAGCGTTTGGTTCGGACCGTAAACAGAAATGAGCCCAGTCTAAAAATGGTGACAAATACAGAAATCTCATTGAATTTTTAGGCAGAATTGGTTCAGACCTGGACCAGATCAGAGTCCAGTCCTTTTGTCAGATGTCAGAGCGGTTCATAACCCCGACCCGACCCGACCCGACCCGGACCGGACCTGCTGCATGTCTGTAAACCTTTATGATCTGGAGCCTTGGGTTTGGACCGGGTCTCAGAGCCGGAGGTTTTATCTGTATCTGTCTGCACAGAAACACACAGATGTCAGTCTCAGATTGTCAGAGTTGTGTGCTGGGACCAGCAGGGCCGTAAAGTGGGGGGCCAATGGCCCCCTTCACCCCCCTGTTCCGGCGCCTATGGTTATTTGTTACATTTGCATGTCGGTAAGACAGCTGGACATAAAGCACGACGTCTGGTTGTGGATAGACAGCTGCAGAAACAGGATTTGTGACGTTTGAACTGTTTTAATGACTGTTTGTGTGGAGCTGGTGAATCTGCTGTGGATCTTTCTCTGCTGTACTTTTAAAAGTTAAAAACAAATAATTAGTCATTATTAATATCTATACACCATATGAGTGTTCTCAGAATGAAGACATTTATTTGAATAGACTTGATTTGACCTCTATGTATGACATGAATGCAGATATATCAGATGAATATTCTTCATCTGGGTTTTGTGATGATAACAGTTTCATATTGTCCAGTCAGATCCTGCTACCTGCAGACAGCTGTTCCTGTGCAAGTGAAGCTTCTTGACTTGATTATTGATTATTGCTTTAGCTCTGCTGTTGTGAAATCAATAGAAATCTTTTATGAATATTCGATATCAGGTCATGCTCCATTTTTAATGATGCTGGATATTAAAAGTCTTCCAGGGTGTCTATGGGGGGCAAATAGTGCCCCACAGTTCAATTTAAATGGTCCAGACTCTCTAAAGTCAACTTACTAGCAAATCATATGAAAACGGATCTTGTGAGTAAAATAAGTTTTTCTCTTCGATCTATTAAAGCTCAGACGTTAACTGCAGTGATATTTGTCCCTGTATAGATCTTCACACCATGTCTGATGGCATTGTGGTTGGAATGAACGTGTCAGGATACGTTCAGAAGTTCAACAGCTAGATAAGATGTGAGAACAAGCAGGAAGACCAAGAGATGAGACTCCTAGATTATAAAACCCTGATCAGTGCAAAGTTTAAATCTGCCATTCGATACATTTCCACATGACAGCAGAACATGACAGCAGAACATGGCAGCAGACTCCATGGCTGACAATCTGTTTTGTAATGATGCCTTTGGAGTGATGTCAGAGCCTTGAACAGGTCTGCTGCATTTCTCCCCAGCACCATAAACCAGTGGTCAAGAACCTTTTATTTATTTACAGCCTGGTGGGAGGAACCGTCAGATAATGCTTCTGCATGTTGGTGTTCCTGCTGAATTTTAGATTTATTGCTCTGATTTTTCTTTTACAACGTCCTGCAGTGTGTGTTACATGGTAGTGTGTTGCTGTGTGTTAGTGTGTGTTAGTGTGTGTTGAATATTCAACATGGTCTCGGCCAGATTATCGCAGCCTGTTGGATGTGACAGGAAGCCAATCAGAGCGCGGTGACGTAAGAACGGAGGGAATCCCAAACTGTTGTCATGGCAACAGAGAGTCTGGTGAACATCGAAGGAGATATGTGGAAATGTTTATTACTACATGTAAAGGTCATTATTATATGTGCTTATGTTTATTCAGTTAAAAATGTTAACTATGAAAAAACAGAATAATTCTCTGCAAATCACTGAGCAGCAAATTGAGCTGCTGCTCCCTCCGACTTTATCAAACGGTTTTTATTTTGGTTTCGTCTTTTATGGTTTAAAATGAACCAAACATGAATCTAGAATAATCAAGCAGTAATGATAGTTAGTGCTGGGGTTTTACTGGATTTTCTTCAGGAACCAGGATGTTCTGAGTGGAACCGGTTCTTGTATGGTGTGTTGCTCCTGCTGTGTGTCTGGACTCAGGAACCGACCAGAACCTGTTGGACTTTTATGGCTCTGTGGTCACAGAGGTTTGGAGAATCGGCCCACAATCCTTAAATCCTGTGAACCAGACCTAAAACTCTCAGCTCTACTCCTCTTCTCTCTCTGCTGCCCTAACGCTCTCTGACTCTGGTCGCCATGGTAACGTCTACACATCCCTTCAAAATAAGATACACATGCGCCACAAAAACAAACATTTGACCTCAGGATAAGGACTAATGGAGAACTGATCTTGTTTCTCTGCAACCAGACGGTCCATCTGGGAGAGATGAGAGACACCAGAAGTGTTGCTGATGCTCAGGGTTCTTGGTCTCTAGTGGAGAAACAGTTTGAAGCTTCATGGCCTCATTAACATCCGGTCACCATATCATGCAGAGCTTGGACTGTGGGAATCACCTACTGGATAAATCCATCCTCCTGTCTCTTCTCTGGGCCTTTTCCCTTCATAAAGAAACTGATCGGTCCAATTGGGGCTTGGAGACCACTGGTCTAGAGGGCATAACTGGGGCTCATAATGCAGCGGATCTATGGAGACCGGACCTTATCTAACTGTGTGAGAAATGAACCCAGTGGATTGGGAAACATTGATGAGAGTGATGCGGTTATAATAACCCCCAGTGAAGTGCAGCAGGTTCTGATGGGTTTAGGCAGCAGGTTCTGGTGGGTTTAGGCAGCAGGTTCTGGTGGGTTTAGGCAGCAGGTTCTGGGCTGCTTGCAGTGTGTTTCTCTGGACAGTTTCCTGACTCCTGATTATCTGTTGACCTTCTGCTGATCATTAAGGACAAAACTAATGAGGTTAATAACTACACTGTAAAAAGAGCCACTGTAGAACTAACTGGCAGCAGGGTTGCCAGTTAGTTTCTGTAAATATTTTGGTTAAAGAATTACAGTTGTTTTACTGTAATTCTATTACAGTTTTACTGTGATTTGATGAGTTTAATTGTAATTTCTTTTAAAATAGCACAGTAATTATATAACATGGTTACTGTGATTTCATCACATTTTAAAACTGCAGTTCTCCTGTAGTAGAATTACAAACCGTTGTTGTTTTACAGTACTTCATGAAACTGAAGAACTTTGCTTTTAAAAGTTTAAATGTGAATTTACAACTTAATTAACCAAAATCTCAAAAAAAATTTTGTTTTTTAATTAAAAAAATAAACGTGTATATTTTAAAATCACTTGATTTTATTGTCAATTTAAATCTGGCAAACTGAAACAAAACTAAATGTAATATTTAGCAACAGGAATATTTGCCTGTTACACAGATGTCAAAGTATTGCAACCAAAGTGAAAAATACATAACTGATACTTTTACAGTCATGGTGATACGACATTGAATATAATGAATTAAATAATCTTTACTAAAACAAAAGTACCCAAATGTCAAATTTCCTAGCAAAATGTGTGACAAAGTCATAGAAACAAAGTTTTACCAGTTTTTCATGTAAAACTTACAGTGAAAATATTTTTCCAAACTTTATTGGAACCCCAACAATACATCTGAAACATTTGGACCAGTTTAAGACATAAACGGCCAAACAAAACCAACATGGAGGTTTTGTTTGGAGTTGGTCTCAGTGCTGAAGATAAAGAAAGAAAAACATGTTTTAATATAAGAGAACATTAAACTGTATTTATGTCGGTTAAAGACAGACAGGAAGTGGACAGACGCTCTGACCTTCCTTCATTGACAGACAGACAGACAGACAGATGGAGGAAGAGAAGTGATTGTGTGTAAATGTGTAATTTTCCCATTTTAAACGTTGATTTGGTTCCTGAAGGAGGAGGATGGATTCATGCAGGTTCCTGCTGAGTTCTGTATCAGTCGTCTTGTTGGTTTTTCTGTTTGTTCTTCTCTCTACGTTGAGGCCAATGAATCCCTAGAAACAGATGGAGACAGTTTAAAATTATCCTTTTGTTTTTAAGTACATATTACATTTTTAGATTAGATGCCTGTGAAATACTAAATATGTTTTGTAAAGGCATTACTGAAATAGTTCTCACCTATGAAACAAAACTCCAGGAGCTAGAAGGAGCTGCTGATGCTGTTTCCTGAAAAATAACAAGGTTCAGTGATAGTTTTAATTTAATACTCAGGTACACAGAGACATTTCCACAGACAGATTCATTCTGTGTTCTGTGTTTCTGTCGACTCTCTGTTCCTCCATCTATAGACCTAAAGCTGGTAGATACAGTAAGATGGTAACATCTCTCTATGTCTTCCATCCATCAGTCTTTGGACAGCAGGACGGACGTCACAGTGAGACACGGACATTTGGACAATCTGGGGCGGTGAGGGGGGTGAGGGGTCGGACTTGTCACCCCCATAAGATGCCGCCCTGGGCGGTTGCCCGTGTTGACCATAGCAGAATCTGCCACTGGCTGATTAATCACAATTAATCATGATGCCTAACTTTGTATTATTATAATATAAATATGCACACAGCTGTACAAACCTCTCTTGTTGCACGGCAACAATTTAAAATCCAAACAATTATCTTGAGTTTGTAATCTCTCATTCTCAACAGCAACTAAGAGAAATTTACTCCTCTATACACAAGTGGTACCAACCGATAGATAAGATCTATGTTATTAGATCTATTTTAATTTCTGTTCTTGGATGCTCCACTCTATTATGATATCAAACATCCACATTCTGATAAAATGTTTTGTCTCAAACCAACCATGTTAGTTTTCCAGGTTTTTACATTCAGGAAGGTTTATAGAAACTGAGTTTGTTTTAAACGTTGGTTTAGAAATGTTCCTCTACATTCATTTCCTGTGATGAAGTGACACTATTTTGTCCTCATCCAGCCGGTGAAGACAGCTGTAATTAGTGCAAGTGAAACTGTGGGCTAGTAAACTAGATGTGCACAAAGTTGACTAAAGACCCAACAAGAGAAAGTTGAAACTTTTCGTAGCTCCCCGTTTGTAACGTGTTGCTGTGAACCGATAACCTCCGCGGGAGAGAGAGACATCAGAGAGTAGATGGTTGGATTGATCTGTTATGTAATATTAAAACATTAAAATGTTCTGGTTAATCGCGTTCACTAACAGCTTAACGTTGACAGTCCTGTGCGAGAAAAACAAACACTTGACACATCCTACCTTCAAACAACAACAAATCTCCATCTGCATGTTTTAGGTGAACCAGAAGCCAGTGGCACAACAGGTGGCTCTAGTGCAACACATGGGGGCGCTGCACTGGAGGGGGAATGTTTTTCTTGCTAATCAGCATTTTATGTCCTGAACAGCTGTTTGTGAATGAAATGATCAATAACAGAGGAACAGCCCTGATCAGGCGCCCTGGGGCAGCGGCCCTTCCAGAACCCACTGAGGCTCGTTTTTTTTCTTTTAAATTTGTAATAATGCCTCGACAACAAGGAGGTAAAGATGGGGCAGAAACAGAAAAAACTCCAGGGGGGGGTGATAAAGATGTTGGAGAGACGAAGAAAAGCTTTTCAAAGTGGTTGAAAGCAGTGTTGGCAAAGTTACTTTGAAAAAGTAACTCTTTTTTTTTTTTTCCCCACCAGGGGGTCCTTTTTGTGGCTCTAGTGTCCCTTTTATCACAGCAGGCTGACAGGAAAGGGGGAAGGAGAGGGGAAGACATGCGGCAAATGTCGTCGGGTCCGGGAATCGAACCCGCGACGGCCGCGTCGAGGACTGAAGGCCTCCAAGGCGTGGGGTGCGCTAACCTCTACGCCACCGGAGCACGCCCCTTGAAAAAGTAACTTAGTTATATTACTGACTACTTGATTTGGAAAGTAACTAAGTTACATTAAAAGTAACTTTAGTTTCTTTCAGCAGCTGCTAACAACAACACTGTGAAAATCACATTGATCTTTGTTAATATTTAATTATCAGCTATTTTATAATGGTAACATCAACAATGTGTCTCCACTGATAAGGTTGAACTGAAGAGGAGATTGAACAAAAAAAAATAAAAAACGTGAATAATTTGTGGTCCACTGTTGTCTGGAAAACTCTAAGAAGGATTTTAAAGCCCCCCCTCCCCTCCCCCCCAGCCTCCAGGTTCTGTGTTACGGCCCTGCGTTTGGTGTCACTGCGCACAGATCTCCTCCTGCAGCTCACAGCTCAGATGGCTGCACAGATTTGTGACACTTATCTTAATATTAATAATCATAATGGCGTTAAGTTGCCATTATAACTATTGCCAACTCCGGACACGTTTATTCGTGGCTGTTTTCACGTTTATTGCGCTGTTCATATTGGTCTCGATGTTTGCAGTTTTCTGGAGCGCAACGTGAAGCTCGACGTCATTCAGAGGTAATAAATTAACTTGACATTAACAAAGACACAGCGGGACGGATCATCCGGGAAATGATGGACAGGGAGAGACTGAGTAAAACTACCTTAATGACGGACAAATTCTGGGATTTATTATGAGTCTCTGATTATTTCCAAACCCAAATGAGTAACTTCACGTTCAAAAACGAGCCCAAAAAGGCGCAACCAGCAACTCGTTAAATTTTCAAACGACTTTTTTAAAAAATGAAGCCCAAAGCCGCTTATAATAATCGGACTTGGCGACAGAAACTCAAAATAGTTCCAGTTTTTCCACCAACAAAATGCGCATCTCCCTCCATTGTTTACATTTCTGTTGCATAGAGACGTCGGTCACTCGACAAGACGAGTAGAGGAAATACGATTAAATAACAAAAGAAGATAGTAACGCAAAAATGATTTTGATAAGTAACTGTAGTCTGACTACTGGATTTGAAACAGCAACGCGTTAGATTACTGGTTACTGAAAAAAGTGGTCTGATGTCAGTAACGTGTTACAAATTAACGCGTTACTGACATCACTGGTTGAAAGACAGAAGGTAAGTAATGTCAGTGTATCAACAAGAGAGTTGTAAATATTCAGGTTAGCTTAAGCTAGGCTACAATAACAGCTGCTTGTTGTTCAATACGGGACGCGATTTATTCCGTATTGCTATAAATGTCTGACAGACTCACCGATCACACTTCTCAACAATAATGTAATAATAATGACCAAAACAAAACACGGGAAATATTAGGGTCAGCTAAATTGTCGTTGCGGGACCTAAATAGGACCCCAGGAACTGACTGTTGTCATGGTTACCTAGAGACGGACACTACGCAGCCGCAGTGAGCTGCTATCAACCAGAGTCTTTTTAAAATGTCCAGCCAATAAAACACCGTCCTTAAAGTAAAATCTCTGGTAGAAATACAGACGGTAGTGGGAAGACAAGGCTAAACAATCACAGTGAAGTTTAATAGGAGCATTAAAATAAATGTGTTGGTGACATTCAGTGGCAACCAGTGGGTTTGATATCAGACAGAATGGATCAGGAGAGGAACCGCAGAACCTAAAGAACCTAAAGAACCTAAAGAACATAAAGATCCTAAAGAACCTAAAGAACCAGATATCAGTCTCTTCATCACTCAGTCATTTCCTGAGACCAAAAAATAATATAAATGGCAATTTAAAGAACAAATTATACAAATAGATTAATAGTAACTAAAGATTGTGAAGAGAACATTAAAAACGTTTGTTAGGAAAAATGTTGATATCTTTTATAAATAGTGTTTTGTGGTCAATATTATTTCACCATTTTATTAATGTGGGTTGCCAGTTTGGATCAGGCTTCCTATCAAGCTGTAAAAATGATAGAAAACATGCTAACAAAAAGCCTCAGACCTGCAGCTCACAGGAGGTTCTAGACAGGCTAACAGGCTAACAGGCTCTTTGACTCACTGGTACAAGTTTATGTCCTGGGGGGTGGAGGGGGGGCAAGGGGAGGTGAGATGTTCGCATCCACCTCAGAAATATGTAGTTGTGCCCCTGCCAAAAGCACTTGTGTTAGCTGAGAAACAACTGAAGTTAGCTTTAGCAAACGAGCTCAATATAACCACATAAAATATATTTTTGCACACAGAACTGCAATATAACATTTTTTAAAAAGTTCTGACCCAGTGGGTCATTGTTGGCCCTCCAGCCTGTGAACATTCGCCTCCAGCTGGTAAAACTCCCACAATGCAACTGTACATTACAGATTTACAGTACATGTGTAAATTTCTGCACGTGATCCAGCTGTTCAGAAACATCCCATATACTTTCATACGCATTTCAGATCCCAATAAAAAGCTGTACTTTGAAAAGCCAGCCACCTTCCTGTATTCATGCTGTAGTTTTAACAGTTACAGTGCTGATCAATAGCTTTAGCTAGTGTGGTATCTAAAGTATTAGAAACCATCTTGCTTGGTCGGCTCAATCAGTTTATCAGTTCAACAGATAATAATTTGGTTTCAAAGCCACGTTGGGAACTGATTTCTGTATTTAAGGCCTGAAAGAGGCAGCAAGAGCATTTCTAAGAAAAGGTTCATTTGTTAATTGATTAATTTGATCAGGTCAGTCACTACAGGTTATTTGACAAATTAAAACAGAGAGGTGTTCCAGATATTATTAGATGAATTTTGGTTTCCTGGTGTTCTAAGCAGAAAATGGATGTTTAATGGTTGATGACTTCCTGTTTCCTGTTTCCTGTGTGCTGAGTAACTCTGAGCCTCAGGGTTCGTTTCCTTCACCTGCCCTGTTTAACGTGTTCCTGGACCACCTGTCTAAAGAAATAAACCTCTAAAACAGAATGTGTGATCGGTGACACTCTGGTCAATCACTTTATGTAAGCTGATGACCTGGCTGACCTCTGACCCTGCAGTGCTGGTTTTCAGCAGTTACTGAATTTCTGCTCTGATTATGGGTTGAGATTTGATGGGCAGTAAAATGCTAAGAAAACTGTTGTGCTTGTTGTAGGACTAAAGCAGACAAACAACTTTGTTTCTGTCAGGGGAAAAGTGAAATGTTCCAAAACTAAATATCTGGGTCACTAAATCACAGACCAGTTCTGTGATGATGGTCATATTTATCGCATGGAAAACATTCTGGGAGGAAACGTCATATGTGCACTGATGAGGTAAAAATAAGAGTTTAAAGCTCTCTGTGCATCCTGGCATGCAGCTCCTCTGTGGTTTAAATGGAACCAGGTTGACATGTCAGAACATTTCACACACTCATCACGCTGATACACCACTTTATGTGTCGTTTGTGCAGCTCATTGAACGTTTTATTGTAACGTTTTCACATTACAGATCGTGCACTAAGATCCCAGTCGGCTCTGTGGAAACATTAGTATGCAAGTTTTTATAAGACTGTATTTGTTTTTCTGTCATGCTGTCGTGTATCATCTCTTTGTGGACCACGAGTCTGTTGAATAAAACGGTCATCAGTCAATTACACTGCACTGTAGTTATTCTATATATTTAATAAAACAGTGAGAGATTAAGCTGATAAAGATGTTAAGTGAATAAAAGTAATTGATCAGAGCTCCAGTTTTCCTCTCCATCCGCCGACGTTCGGTGGGTTTTACCGTAAAATGGAGAAGCTGCTACTGTTGGAAAGAGGTTTCAGTTTGACCATGTTGAGTTTTTACAGTGCTTTGGTGGTAAATTAGACATTTCTACTTAATGTTCCTTGTGTTGCTGCAGATGCTCAGTAAAACTGCTCAGTCCAGTTAATCTGGTTAATCCAGTGATTTTTCTTTCTTTTTTGTGCTTTTGAAAAGCAAATGAAATCATTTTCTGGTTCCAGAATTTAAAATCAGACTTTCTGTTTCAGAGCCAAAGAGCCAGAAGCTCAACAATGATCAGCATGATTTCACCGCCAAGAGCAATAATAACACCAAACACTTAATTATGCTGCTTTCATTTCACACCCTGGATGTTAAAGGGAAGAGTTTAAATATCAATATCAGAACAAGATGAATTTATGACAATCTGTTATAGAAAACAGAGAGATTACTAGAATAATGAAGATTAAATCAGTTTTTATATCATCATCTGAATAAAAGTAAATAAAAGTAGTAAACATGAAAGTTTGTGCTCCAGAAAACGTGTATCCTGGACATCAATAAATTAGTAATCATTTTAATATTATCATGAGTCGATGCAGGCAGCGAAGAGGAGGAATTTAAAAACCATCAGAGCCAAAAGATTTACAAAAATCACCTGAAACACAGAAAGTAAATGTGCAGCGTTCGTCTTGAACTGAGTCTCCATCTGCTGACGATCAGTCAGAACCCACGTTGAGTCTTTAGTTTGGACTTGCTGCTGTTGCTGTGTGTTTGTCCAGTGATGCAGGTTTACGTCTCGCTGGTCTTCAGCTGCTTTAGGGTGATTTTGATGAGCTGAATCCAAAAGTCGCCTTGGTTTTACTCAACCAGGTCAACTTGATGCAACATGAGCATCAAAATGAATTTGTTGTTCTCGTGTGTTTGGGATCCTGAGGATCAGGAGGAGATCAGGACAGAGAGTCCACCAGGACAGACACTCAGTAATTCATCTTTAATCAATTTTTGGATGATAAATATTAACAGAAATAAACTGATTATGTCACATAATGTCATCAGTTTAGTCAGAAGATTATATTAGAATAAAAACTTAAAAACTGATGTCATTTTTTAATCCTAACTCAATTGAAAAAACATAGACAGCCTCCAAACATTCTTTTGTAACCCGGCGTTATAATTATTATTTACATACAGTGAGGAAAATAAGTATTTGAACATCCTGCCACTTTGCAGGTCTGAAGTTTTCATCTTGGCTGCAAGTCAGCTGAGAGACACAATCTAGAAAATAATCTGGGAATCCCAACGTCTGATTTCTAAATCGTCTATTTGAGAGTTACTGCTGTGAAAATCAATGTTAATATTTGGTTCAGTAGCCTTGGTTTGCAGTCACAGAGGTCAAAGGTCTCCTGTAGTTTGTCAGCAGGTTTGCACTGCAGCAGGGACTTCGGCCCGATCCTCCTCACAGGCTGAGCGAGACGGAAACTGAACCCATGAACTCGTTTAGTGACAGAGAGAAACAGCGTTGCTCAATAATTTGTCACTGGTTTGGATTTTATATGGAGGATGTCGAACAAAATGAGGTAAAATGTTAAACTGTTGCCACAAAAGGCCGAACCACAGATTTATTTCCCCCAATCAGATTATTCTTTACCTGCCGTTCAAAGCCGGTAGAACTGCTTAAAGTGAAACCTGGAGACGTAGCTGGGATGCATTTAGTGCTATGAAATGGGAAAAATAACTCAAAACTACTCATTCTCTTTTTTTCACTCTCTGTCAGCCTTACAACACACGTAGACAAGTTGCCATAGCAACGGACAACAACGCCTCTTTATGTATCAGGATTCATCATCAAAAACACTCAAACATTTTCCACATTCAGCTTGTTACAGTTTGATGCTTTTAGACTTCATGCGTAGTTTGTAATTATTAATAACTGATGCTATTAGCCACGCTAACACAGCGGTGGTTGACTAGCCACTGATGCTATTAGCCACGCTAACACAGCGGTGGTTGACTAGCCACTGATGCTATTAGCCACGCTAACACAGCGGTGGTTGACTAGATACCTGATTTACTGATGATCTGTCCAAAACACACTTTATTCCACAGAACATCTATTTCAGTTTGTCAAAGTCAACCATAACTGACCTGCTTCCTTCTCCCTCGCTTTTTTTTTCTCAGTTAAATCTTATTTCTCACCTCCTTATCTAGTCAAAGTGTAGACCAGGGGTCACCAACACGGGGCCCGCGGGCCCCCAGTCGCCCGAGGGGACCTGGTCAGTGGCCTGATGGAGCAAGTTCTAAAAATAGCCACTGTCATTAGGGAGCACTGCCAAAGACATGATTTAATTTAATGTTTTTACATTGAATTAATAACATTTGTTTATATTTAGATAAAAATAAGTAAATTATAAAAAATGTTTAAAATAAATTGCTTTATGCATAAAACTGTTCAGAACTGGTCGGACGCCTGCAGGGTTTTATCGGAGGGCGGCGGCGCCTGCAGGGTTTTATCGGAGGGCGGTGGCGCCTGCAGGGTTTTATCGGAGGGCGGCGGCGCCTGCAGGGTTTTATCGGAGGGCGGCGGCGCCTGCAAGCTGCTCCCTCTCTGCCTACCTTAAGATTTTCCTTGGAGTAAAAAAAGAAAAGAATAATTTCTGAAATTTTTATTATGAATCCTCTTTACAATTAACAAAATTGTGGAGAAAATAAAGATCTTATGTGTCAAAACATCTTGTACGTAACTCACGTTGGAGTCTGTGGGGGTCAAAGGTCAGTTTGCTTTTGTTTATTTGGTGTTTTTTCTGTAAGATAAAACTGAATGATCAGAGTTTGAACCTCCTGTAGTTCTAAGAGCCGTTTGGATCCCGGTGGAGCTTTTTACCGGGTCGGTTCTGTTGGGTCGCCGGTTTATGAGCTTCTTTGATGTTTCCTGAACTGGAGAGCTGATGGGTCACCAGTTAACTGACCTCTGCTGCTCTTCCTGAGCGTGGAGCTAAAACTGAGGGTTAAACCATTTAATCTAGTGGAAACGTTCCCAATGAATCAAACATTGTTGCTTCACCTTCTGCTCCTCTGGACTCTGACACCACCTGGACCTGGAATCTACATCCTCCTCTGCTGATCACATAACACATAATTGTTTATTTTTCTCTGCGCAGCTGATTGGAAGAACATTTTCAGGTTGGGAGGGGGAGGGACTGGTGATGCCTTCATAGGGTGTCGGATAAACCATACCAGTGAATTTAATGGCGAAAGTTTATTTGAACGACAATTTATACTCGATAGTTGCGATATAGCCATTTTAACTATCGTGAATTGAGGATATTGTAATATATTGAGTATATTTGATACCCTAGAAGTAAAGCCATTTATGTAAAACATTCAAATGAATTAATTGCACATTTAAGTGAGATTTATCAACACTATCACTGAAAGAGTCACAATGTCAGTTAAAAACTGATCGATTCGACAAAATGCCAAACTACCTCAATTTACATGATGTTATTCTGAAGGAGGCCATTTCGTAGCTCATCAGGTCCAAGAAATCTTTACAGTTTACTAAAATTAAACATTCATTTCACAATATTTCATCAATTTTTAAACTGTCAGTTATGGTGTTGACACATCATGGTTGTGATGAACAACTTAGGAATAAAACAGAAGAAAAAAGTAAAGAATAACATAAGCTAACTAGCCTAGCCCTGTTAGCAAAGGAAGAAAAAGGAAGACGTCATGGGGTCCTCAGGAGTTTTGATGCCCCCAATAACGCCTGAAAAAACGCCAAAAATTTGGGACAAATTTCAATTGAATTGGAAAATATTTAAAAATGAATTTTAATTAAATTTATTGATACTTTTCTAATTATTTATTTGAATACTTATAATTAATTTTCATAATATATTATCTTGGTATTCCTTTAACCGGGCTGCACAGTGGTGCAGTGGGTAGAGCTGCTGCCTTGCAGCAAGAAGGTCCTGGGTTCGATTCCCGGCCCAGGGTCTTTCTGCATGGAGTTTGCATGTTCTCCCTGTGCATGGTGGGTTCTCTCTGGGTTCTCCGGCTTCCTCCCACAGTCCAAAAACATGACTGTCAGGTTAATTGGTCTCCCTAGGTGTGAGTGTGTGTGTGAATGGTTGTGTGTCTCTGTGTGTCTCTGTGTTGCCCTGAGACAGACTGGCGACCTGTCCAGGTGACCCCGTGACCCCGCCTCTCGCCCAGAACACAGCTGAAGAGGAACCAGCAACCCTCCTGACCCCATCAGGGATGAAGGGTGGTAGAAAATGGATAGTTGGATATTCCTTTAATTGTTTTAAACTATTATAATGTTTTGAGTTTTGCT
The DNA here is from genome assembly GCF_019740435.1 of Gambusia affinis. NCBI lineage: Eukaryota > Metazoa > Chordata > Actinopteri > Cyprinodontiformes > Poeciliidae > Gambusia > Gambusia affinis. The sequence continues at coordinate 778,872 of NC_057873.1, forward strand.
CCAGGATGGGGATTTTAAAGACACCATCCACCCAGGAAAACATACATTGTTGTTCTGACATGACCCAGGTTACTGTTTCAGCCTATTTAGCGCGTTAGCTACTCACTGTGATCCATTTTGCTCTGATTTGAACTGGAGAAATCCACTTCCTGACCTCCATCTGAATTTGCACGTCATGCGGGTCACGTGTCTGAAACCCAGCAATTTTTATAAAACTTACATTCTGTAGCTGTAAAGGAAACAGTGATCGCCTCCTTGCAGCTGCAGCGCCGCCATTCCCCTCCTTGGATCTGGGATTCGCTGCCTCTCAGTCTGACAGGATCTCCTGGTTCTCTCAGCCTCTGATAGTCAGTTGCTAATAAAAATGATCGATCCGCCGTCGTCATCATGACCATCCTCACTGCGGCTGCAGGTTTCCCCTCTTCGTTTCCCAAACGGAGCCCCACTGCCTGCTGGGCTGCTGGGCGTCCATCCTTCAGGTAATCCTTTATATGCAGAACAGAAACCACTGAGCTCAGAACTGATCACCTGGTCGACGCCACCAGTCGCTCCGATATCTAAACTTTGCATTAATCAATCAATCAATCAATCAATCAATCAATCAATCAATCAATCAATCAAATTTTATTTGTATAGCACATTTCAGCATCAAGACATTTCAAAGTGCTTTACATCAAATCAAACATAAAAACACAATGCAACATGGAATCAACAATAAAAACAACATCAAGTCAGATTCCGTCAATAAATTTACAATTTATTACGTTTCAAATAAAACTCTAAACAAGTGGGTTTTTAGTTGAGATTTAAAGGAAGTCAGTGTTTCAGCTGTTTTACAGTTTTCTGGAAGTTTGTTCCAGATTTGTGGTGCATAGATGCTGAATGCTGCTTCTCCTCGTTTGGTTCTGGTTCTGGGGATGCAGAGCAGAACCAGAACCAGAACCTGAGAGGTTCTGGAAGGTTGATACAACAGCAGCAGATCTTTAATGTATTGTGGTGCTAAACCATTCAGTGATTTATAAACTAACAACAGTATTTTAAAGTCTATTCTTTGAGCAACAGGGAGCCAGTGGAGGGACTTTAAAACTGGTGTTATGTGCTCTATCTTCCTGGTTTTAGTCAGAACTCCAGCAGCAGCATTCTGGATCAGCTGCAGCTGTTTGATTGATTTGTTGCCATCTCACTGTATTTTCTGCTACTCCGTTCCGCTTCTCTTCCACGGTTAGTTGCACAACTTTACTTTGTTTCTTAGCAACAAAATTCAGCCCATTGTTATTTATTGAAGATGTGAGATTTCTGAAATCAGAGGAATCTAATGTTGCATTTAGTTTTTATGTTTGGAAGCTCGTTCCTTTTCACATAACTGGAAAACATTTGTAACATTTCTCTGACATTCGGAAAAATATGGTTTACTTATTTTTACAGAGGGGTCACCAACATGTTGCCCGCCCGAGAGCAACTTCTAAAAATAGCCATTGTCATTAGGTAGCACTGTCTAAAAAAATATTCAATTAAATGTTTTTTACCTGGAAATAACAATTTGTTTATTTTTAGATTTTTTTTTAAGTGAATTATAAAAACGTTTAAAATTTGCTGTATGTATAAAAATCTTTTCTAGGGTTAAAGTTGAGAATTATATGCCGGTAGATGTAGTTGATACGCCTGCAGCTGGACAGTTGGACGATTGGATAGATATTTGGACTGCTAGTTGGACGGATGGATGGTTGGACTCTTGGATGGTTGGATGGTTGGACAGTTGGATGTTGGACGGTTGGTTGGACTGATGGTTGGACGGTCGATTGGATGGTTGGACGGTTAGATGGTTGGACAGTTGGACGGTGGGATGGTTGGTTGGACTGATGGTTGGACCGTCGATTGGACGTTTGGTTGGACGGACAGTTGGATGGTTGGTTGGTTGGACGGACGGCTGGATGTTGGACAGTCGGACGGTTGGTTGGAAGGTTGGACGGACGGTTGGATGGTTGGACGGTGGGACAGTTGGACGGTTATTGGACGTTGGACGGTTGGTTGGACGTAGGATGGTTGGACGGTTGGTTGGACGGACAGTTGGATGGTTTGACGGACGGTTGGACAGTTGGATGTTGGACGGTTGGTTGGACGGTTTGACAGTTGGTTGGATGGTTGGACGGTTGGTTGGACATTGGATTGTTGGACGGTTGGTTGGACATTGGATGGTTGGACAGTTGGATGTTGGACGGTTGGATGGTTGGACAGTTGGATGTTGGACTGTCAGTTGGACGGTTGGTTGGATGGACGGTTGGATGGTTCGTTGGATGGACGGTTGGATGGTTGGACTCTTGGATGGTTGGACAGTTGGATGTTGGACGGTTGGTTGCACTGATGGTTGGACGGTCAATTGGATGGTTGGACAGTTGGATGTTGGACAGTTGTATGGTGGAACGGACGGTCGGATGTTGGACGGATGGACAGTCGGACGGTTGGTTGGAAGGTTGGACGGACAGTTGGACGGACGGTTGGTTGGACTGATGGTTGGACCGTTGATTGGACGTTTGGTTGGACGGACAGTTGGATGGTTGGTTGGTTGGACGGACGGCTTGATGTTGGACAGTTGGACAGTCGGAAGGTTGGACGGACGGTTGGACGGTGGGACAGTTGGACGGTTGGTTGGACATTGGACGGTTGGTTGGACGTAGGATGGTTGGACGGTTGTTTGGACGTAGGATGGTTGGTTGGATGGATGGTTGGATGTTTGGTTGGATGGTTGGACAGTTGGATGTTGGACGGTTTGTTGGACGGTTTGACAGTTGGTTGGATGGTTGGACGGTTGGGTAGTTGCATGGTTGGTTGGACATTGGATGGTTGGACAGTTTGATGTTGGACAGTTGGATGTTGGTCGGTTGGACAGTCGGACGGTTGGACGGACAGTTGGGTAGTTGGATGGTTGGACGGTGGGACAGTTGGACGGTTGGTTGGATGTTGGACGGTTGGTTGGATGTTTGGACGGTTGGACAGTTGGACGGTTGGTTGGACGTAGGATGGTTGGACGGTTGGTTGGATGGATGGTTTGACAGTTGGACGGTTGGACTGTCAGTTGGACGGACGGTTGGATGGATGGTTGGTTGGACAGACAGTTGGATGGTTTGACGGACGGTTGGACAGTTGGATGTTGGACGGTTGGTTGGACGGTTTGACAGTTGGTTGGATGGCTGGACGGTTGGATGGATGGTTGGGTAATTGGATGGTTGGTTGGACATTGGATGGTTGGATGGTTGGTTGGACATTGGATTGTTGGACGGTTGGTTGGACCTTGGATGGTTGGACGGTTGGATGTTGGACGGTTGGATGGTTGGACAGTTTGATGTTGGACGGTTGGACAGTTGGACGGTTGGTTGGTAAGACGGACGGTTGGATGTTGGATGGTTGGACAGTCGGACGATTGGTTGGAAGGTTGGACGGATGGTTGGACGGACAGTTGGGTAGTTGGATGGTTGGACGGTTGGTTGGACGTTGGATGGTTGGACAGTTGGACAGTTGGTTGGATGGTTGGACGGTTGGTTGGACCTTGGATGGTTGGACAGTTGGATGTTGGACGGTTGGATGGTTGGACAGTTGGATGTTGGACGGTTGGTTGGTAAGACGGACTGTTGGATGGTTGGACAGTCGGACGGTTGGTTGGAAGGTTGGACGGATGGTTGGACGTTGGATGGTTGGACAGTTGGACGGTTGGTTGGACGTTGGACAGACGGTTGGATGTTGGACAGTTGGACGGACGGTTGGATGTTGGACGGTTGGACAGTCGGACGGTTGGTTGGAAGGTTGGACGGATTGATGGTTGGACGGTTGGATGTTGGATGGTTGGTGGGACATTTTGTTGGACGGACAGTTGGATGGTTGGACAGTTGGACCGTGCTTCCAACCAACCAACTGGATGTTGGATGGTGGGACGGTTGGTTGGACATTGGACCGTTGGTTGGACGTCGGATGGTTGGATGGTTGGTTGGACGGACGGTTGGATCGTTGGACAGTTGGATGTTGGACGGTTGGTTGGACAGTTGGTTGGATGGTTGGTTTGACAGTTGGACGGTTGGACTGTCAGTTGGACGGACGGTTTGATGGATGGTTGGTTGGACGGACGGTTGGATGTTGGACAGTTGGACCGACGGTTGGATGTTGGACAGTCGGACGGTTGGTTGGAAGGTTGGACGGATGGTTGGGTAGTTGGATGGTTGGACGGTTTGATGGTTGGACGGTTGGATGTTGGATGGTTGGTGGGACATTTTGTTGGACGGACAGCTGGATTGTTGGACAGTTGGACCGTGCGTCCAACCAACCATCTGGATGTTGGGTGGTGGGACGGTTGGTTGGACATTGGACCGTTGGTTGGACGTCGGATGGTTGGATGGTTGGTTGGACGGACGGTTGGATCGTTGGACAGTTGGATGTTGGACGGTTGGTTGGACAGTTGGACGGTTGGACTGTCAGTTGGACGGACGGTTGGATGGTTGGTTGGACGGACGGACGGTTGGATGGTTCGTTCGATGGATGGTTGGATGTTGGACGGTTGGTTGGACGGTTGGGTAGTTGCAGGGTTGGACGGTTGGATGGACGGTTGGGTAGTTGGATGGTTGGTTGGACATTGGATGGTTGGATGGTTGGTTGGACGTTGGACGGTTGGGTGGTTGGATGGTTGGTTGGACGGTTGGGTGGTTGGACGGTTGGTTGGATATTTAGATGTTGGACGGTTTGACAGTTGGTTGGTTGGACGGACATTTGGACGGTTGGACGGTTTGATGGTTGGACAGTTGGTTGGATGGTTGTACAGTCGATTGGACTTTTGGTTGGACGGACAGTTGGATGTTGGACAGTTGGACGGTTGGACAGTTGGATGGTTGGACGTTGGACGGTTGGGTAATTGGATGGTTGGTTGGACGGTTGGTTGGTTGGACAGTTGGATGTTGGACGGTTTGACGGTTGGTTGGACGGACATTTGGACAGTTGGTTGGACGGTTTGATGGTTGGACGGTTGGTTGGACGTTGGATAGTTGCATGGTTGGACTGTTGGATGGACGGTTGGGTAGTTGTATGGTTGGTTGGACATTGGATGGTTGGACGGTTGGTTGGACGTTGGACGGTTGGGTAGTTGGATGGTTGGTTGGACGGTTGGGTGGTTGGACGGTTGGTTGGATATTTAGATGTTGGACGGTTTGACAGTTGGTTGGTTGGACGGACATTTGGACAGTTGGACGGTTTGATGGTTGGACAGTTGGTTGGATGGTTGTACAGTCGATTCGACTTTTGGTTGGACGGACAGTTGGATGTTGGACATTTGGACGGTTGGACAGTTGGATGGTTGGACGGTTGGGTAAATGGATGGTTGGTTGGACGGTTGGTTGGTTGGACGGTTGGTTGGACGGACATTTGGACAGTTGGTTGGACGGTTTGATGGTTGGACAGTTGGACGGTTGGTTGGACGTTGGACGGTTGGGTAGTTGGATGGTTGGTTGGACGGTTGGGTGGGTGGACAATTAGTTTGTTGGACGGTTTGACGGTTGGACGGACATTTGGATGGTTGTTTGGATGGACGGTTGGACGGTTGGATGGTTGTACGGTTGGATGGATGGTTGGACGGACAGTTGGCCAGTGGGACGGACGGCTGGAAGGTCAGTTGGACGGACGGGTGGTGAGTTGGACGGTCAAATGTTGGACGGTTGGATGTTTGGGTAGTTGGACGGGTGGACGGTCGGATGGTTGGTTGGACCTTGGATGGTTGGACGGTTGGGTAGACCTTGGACCGTTGGATGGTTGGTTGGACGGTTGGGTAGTTGAAAGACGGGGTAGTTGGACGTTTGGACAGTTGGTTGGACGGTTGGGTAGTTGGACGTTTGGACAGTTGGACGGTTGGACTGCTGGTTGGACGTTGGGCGGTTGGTTGGATGTTGGACGGTTGGGTAGTGGACGGTTGGTTGGATGGTTGGACGGTTGGTTGACAGTTGGTTGGATGGTTGGACTGTTGGTTGGACGGTTGGTTGGACATTGGATGGAAGGTTGGACGGTTGGGTAATTGGACGGTTGGTTGGACGGTTGGACAGTTGGGTAGTTAGACGGTTGGTTGGATTTTTGGATGTTTGGACAGTCGGTTGGATGGTTGGATGTTTGGGTAGTTGGATGGGTGGACGGTTGGTTGGACGGTTGGTTGGACGGTCGGTTGGACGGTTGGCTGGACGGTTGGATGATTGATTGGATGGTAGTACAGTTGGCCGGTCGGATGGTCGGTTGGCCCGTCAGTTGGACAGACAGTTGGGTAGTTGGATGGTTGGACGTTTGGTTGGACGGACGGGTGGACAGTTGCATAATCAGACGGTTGGTTGGATTTTTGGACGGTTGGATGGACGGTTGGACAGTTGGACGGTTGGGTAGTTGGCGGTTTGGTCGGATGGACAGTTGGACGGCTTTTTTGGACGATTGGTTGAACGTTTGGACTGTCGGTTGGATGGTTGGTTGGACGTTGGACAGTTGGCTGGTTGGATGGTCAGTTGGACGGACGGTTGGACAGTTGGATAGCTGGACAGTTGGACGGTCGGTTGGATGGTTGGATGTTTGGGTAGTTGGATGGTTGGACAGGTGGATGGTTGGAAGGTTGGGAGGACAGTTGGCTGGACGGTTGGACGGACGTTTGGCTGGACGGTTGGATGGTTGGTTGGATGGTAGTACAGTTGGCCGGTCGGTTGGACGGACGTTGGATAGTGGGATAGTTGGACGGTTTGGTAGTTGGACATTTGGGATGTTGGTTGGACGGTTAGTTGGACGGTTGGGTAGTTGGATGGTTGGACGGTTGGTTGGACGGACGGTTGGACAGTTGGTTGGATGGACGACTGGACGGTTGGATAGTTGGACGGTTGGTTGGGCGGTTGGACTGTTGGTTGGACGGTTGAACGGTTGGTTGGACGGACGTGTTGGATAGTTGGACTGTTGGTTGGACGGGTGGATGTTGGATAGTTGGACGGTTGGTTGGTTGGACAGACGGGTGGATGGTTGGATAGTTGGACGGCTCATTGGACGGTTGAATGGATGGACGGTTGGTTGGACGGTTGGTTGGTTGGACAGACTGGTGGATGGTTGGATAGTTGGACGGTAAACGGTTGGATAGTTGGATGGATCCTTAGACGGTTGAACGGATGGATGGATGTTGGGTAGTTGGATGGTTGAGTAGTTGGTTGGACGGTCGGGTAGTTTTGACGGTTGGACGGTTGGTTGGACGGTTGGACTGTTGGTTGGACGTTTGGTTGGACGGACAGTTGGACAGTTGTTTGGACGGACGGGTGGACAGTTGGACGGACGGTTGGATAGTTGGACGGTTGATTGGACGGTTGGGTAGTTGGTTGGACGGTTGGACTGTTGGTTGGACGTTTGGTTGGATGGGTGGTTGGATAATTGGATGGTTGGTTGGATGGACGGTTGGATAGTTGGACGGTTGGGTAGTTGGTTGGACGGTTGGACTGTTGGTTGGACGGACAGTTGGACAGTTGTTTGGACGGACGGGTGGACAGTTGGATGGTTGGTTGGACAGTTGGGCAGTTGGACTGTTGGTTGGACAGCTGGATAGTTGGAGGGTTGGTTGGACGGACGGTTGGATAGTTGGACGGTTGATTGGACGGTTGGGTAGTTGGTTGGACGGTTGGACTGTTGGTTGGACGGTTGGACAGTTGGGTAGTTAGACGGTTGGTTGGATTTTTGGATGTTTGGACAGTCGGTTGGATGGTTGGATGTTTGGGTAGTTGGATGGGTGGACGGTCGGTTGGCTGGACGGTTGGATGATTGATTGGATGGTAGTACAGTTGGTCGGTCGGATGGTCGGTTGGCCGGTCAGTTGGACGGACAGTTGGGTAGTTGGATGGTTGGACGTTTGGTTGGACGGACGGGTGGACAGTTGCATAATTAGACGGTTGGTTGGATTTTTGGACGGTTGGTTGGACGGTTGGGTAGTTGGCGGTTTGGTTGGATGGACAGTTGGACGGCTTTTTTGGACGATTGGTTGAACGTTTGGACTGTCGGTTGGATGGTTGGTTGGACGTTGGACAGTTGGCTGGTTGGATGGTCAGTTGGACGGACGGTTGGACAGTTGGACGGTTGGTTGGATGGTTGGATGTTTGAGTAGTTGGATGGTTGGACAGGTGGATGGTTGGAAGGTTGGGAGGACAGTTGGCTGGACGGTTGGACGGACGTTTGGCTGGACGGTTGGATGATTGATTGGATGGTAGTACAGTTGGCCGGTCGGTTGGACGGACTTTGGATAGTGGGATAGTTGGACGGTTTGGTAGTTGGACATTTGGGATGTTGGTTGGACGGTTGGTTGGATGGACAGTTGGACGGTTAGTTGGACGGTTGGGTAGTTGGATGGTTGGACGGACGGTTGGACAGCTGATTGGATGGACGACTGGACGGTTGGATAATTGGACGGTTGGTTGGGCGGTTGGACTGTTGGTTGGACGTTTGGTTGGACGGGTGGATGTTGGATAGTTGGACGGTTGGTTGGACGGACGTGTTGGATAGTTGGACTGTAGGTTGGACAGGTGGATGTTGGATAGTTGGACGGTTGGTTGGACGGACGTGTTGGATAGTTGGATTGTTGGTTGGACAGTTGGGCGGTTGGACTGTTGGTTGGTTGGACGGTCGATTAGACGTTTGGTTGGACGGTTGGATAGTTGGACGGTTGGTTGGATGGTCAGTTGGATGGTTGGTTGGACCGTTGGACAGTTGGTTGGACGGATGGTTGGACGTTTGGTTGGAAGGTCGGTTGGACGGACGGTTGGACAGTTGTTTGGACGGACGAGTGGACGGTTGGGTGGTTGGACTGTTGGTGGGACTGTTGGACCGTTAGACGGTTTGTTGGATGGTTGAACGATTGGATGGATGGTTGGATCCGCTCTGGTGCTTTGAGATTTTCCTTAAAAAAAAAAGAATTTTTGGATTTTTTATCATCTAACCCATTTTACTATTTGTGAAACGGAGGAGAAAAAAACTTTTGGTTGGACGGTTGTTTGGACAGTTTGATGGTTTTTTGGACGGTTGGTTGGACGTTTGGATGCTTGGTTGGACGTTGGACAGTTGGCTGGTTGGTTGGACGGACGGTTGGACGGACATTTGGACTGACGTTTGAACAGTTGGATAGTTGGACGGTTGGATTTTTGGGTAGTTGGACGGTTGGACCGTTGGTTGGACGGTCAGTTGGACGGACGGTTGGACTGTCGGTTGGATGGACGTTTGGACTGTTGTTTGGACAGTTGGATAGTTGGACGGTTAGATGTTTGGGTAGTTAGACAGTTGGACGGTTGGTTGGACCGTTGGACGGTTGGTTTGTTGGACGGTTGGATGGTTTGTTGAATGGTTGGACGGTTGGTTGGACGGTTGGATAGTTGGACGGGTGGACTGTTGGATAGTTGGACGGTTGAACGGATGGTTGGGTAGTTGGATGGTTGGGTAGTTGGGTAGTTTGACGGTTGGACGGTTGGACTGTTGGTTGGACGTTTGGTTGGACGGTTGTGCAGTTGGTTGGACAGTTGGGTAGTTGGACGGTTGGTTGGATAGTTGGACGGTTGGTTGGACGGTTGGGTAGTTGGATAGTGTAACGGTTGGACAGTCGGACGGTTGTTTGGACAGTTTGATGGTTTTTTGGACGGTTGGTTGGACGTTTGGATGCTTGGTTGGACGTTGGACAGTTGGCTGGTTGGTTGGACGGACGGTTGGACGGACGTTTGAACAGTTGGATAGTTGGACGGTTGGATTTTTGGGTAGTTGGACGGTTGGACCGTTGGTTGGACGGTCAGTTGGACGGACGGTTGGACTGTCGGTTGGACTGTCGGTTGGATGGACGTTTGGACTGTTGTTTGGACAGTTGGATAGTTGGACGGTTAGATGTTTGGGTAGTTAGACAGTTGGACGGTTGGTTGGACGGTTGGACCGTTGGAAGGTTGGTTGGACGGTTGGTTTGTTGGATGGTTGGATGGTTGGACATTTGGATGTTTGGGTAGTTGGGCGGTTGGACTGTTGGTTGGATGGTCAGTTGGACGGTGTGTTGCACGGTTGGTTGGACCGTTGGACGGTTGGTTGGACGGTTGGTTAGTTGGATGGGTGGACTGTTGGATAGTTGGACGGTTGAACGGATGGTTGGGTAGTTGGATGGTTGGGTAATTGATAGGGGTTGAACCAATTAGTCGACTAGTCGACTCTAGGACGTCTCGCGAGTTTTTACATTTCATGTCGACTAGTCGCAGTCATGTGATTGCTGGTGGTGACAGCCTGTGCTGCTCTGACAGCACAGTATATGTCACAAGACACAAGAAAAATAAGTTAATACATTAGTTTAAATCAGGGGTCTCAGACTCGCGGCCCGCGGGCCAACTGCGGCCCTCGGGACGATAGTTTGTGGCCCCCACCTTAATATGAAAGTTTAATGTTAGTGTGGCCCGCGAGCAGTGATGTCAGTAACGTGTTAATTTGTAACACGTTACTGACATCAGACCACTTTTTTCAGTAACCAGTAATCTAACGTGTTGCTATTTCAAATCCAGTAGTCAGACTACAGTTACTTATCAAAATCATTTTTGCGTTACTATCTTCTTTTGTTATTTAATCGTATTTCCTCTACTCGTCTTGTCGAGTGACCGACGTCTCTATGCGACAGAAATGTAAACAATGGAGGGAGATGCGCATTTTGTTGGTGGAAAAACTGGAACTATTTTCAGTTTCTGCCGCCAAGTCCGATTATTATAAACGGCTTTGGGCTTCATTTTTTAAAAGTCGCTTGCAGATTTAATGAGTTGGTGGTTGCGCCTTTTTGGGCTCGTTTTTGAACGTGAAGTTGCTCATTTGGGCTTGGAAATAATCAGAGACTCATAATAAATCCCAGAATTTGTCCGTCATTAAGGTAGTTTTACTCAGTCTCTTCCTGTCCATCATTTCTCAGATGATCCGTCCCGCTGTGTCTTTGTTAATGTCAAGTTAATATTTTACCTCTGAATGACGTCGAGCTTCGCGTTGCGCTCCAGAAAACTACAAACATCGAGACCAATTTAAACAGCGCAATAAACGTGAAAACAGCCACGAATGAACTGTCCGTAGTTGGCAATAGTTATAATGGCAACTTAATTCTAATTATTAATACTAAGATAAGTGTCGCAAATCTGTGCAGCCATCTGAGCTGTGGAGCTTCAGGAGGAGCTCTGTGCGCAGTGACACCAAATGCAGGGCCGTAACGCAGAACCTGGAGGCTGGGGGGGAGGGGAGGGGGGGCTTTAAAATCCTTCTTAGAGTTTTCCAGACAACAGTGGACCACACAAACTACTCACGTTTTTTATTTTTCTACAATCTCCTCTTCAGTTCAACCTTATCAGTGGAGACACATTGTTGATGTTACCATTATAAAATAGCTTACAAAAAAGTATTGGCAAAGCTCAATGTGATTTTCACAGGAGGCGGAGTGTTGTTGTTAGCACCTGCTGAAAGTAACTAAAATGTTACTTTTAGTGTAACTTAGTTACTTTCCAAATCAAGTAGTCAGTAATATAACTAAGTTACTTTTTCAAGGAGTAATCAGTAGTCCGATTAAAGTTACTTTTTCAAAGTAACTATACCAACACTGCCCGCGAGTTTGATATGATTGGCACTTTTCAGTGTTGTGTGCGGAGCTGAACTAACTTACCAATCACAGTGCTTCAAATGGAGCTCATTGACCCGCAGTGCCTCTCTGAACTCAAAGCCAAGTTCAGGGAGGTGAGTGGAAAAGCAGACAAGCTTGGGCAATTTTTGAGAGAATTGCCACCCAGCTTCCCTGAGCTTTCCCGAATGTTCAAGCGGACCATGTGTCTTTTTGGGAGCACATACTTGTGCGAAAAGCTCTTCTCTACCTTGAACTTCAATAAGTCCAAGTACAGGTCCAGACTTACTGACGAGCATCTTCAAGCTCTACTTAGGGTCTCAACTGCCTCCTCCCTTAAGCCAAATGTGGCTCGGCTATGCGAGAGGAAGCGCTGCCAGACCTCTAGCAGTAAGAAGTAGGCAGAAGAAACAGTTTATAAACTGTTATATTCATAACAGTTTATGTTCAATGTTCCATTCATGTTCAGAAAGTTAAAGGTTAAAGAACTGTTAATACAGCCATTTGAATCTGAATTATAATAATTACATTTATCTAGTCTTCTATAGCTGCTGTGTTATAATTATATTTTATTTATTTATTACTGATTAATTTTTTTTCTTATGAATTGTTAATTTATTTATTTTTTCATCTTATTTTGTGTTTAAAAAATAAAAATAAAGACATTTGATAACATTGGAATGTTTTTGTAAGAGCTTTTCTTGTGGAAAACCCGATGCGGCCCAGACTCACCCAGGCTCTACCTCCATCGGCCCCCAGGGAAATTGAGTTTGAGACCCCTGGTTTAAATGATATGTAGATGGATGCATATTTGTGGTTTTACAGTGTTTTTAAAAGGAGATGGAGTTGCAGCTGCAGTCAACTACAAAACACGAGCCGTCTAAAACTCGCCCCCTTCCCGCTAAGGATGTCACTTAGCGGCTCGCGAGTGTCTTTGTGACGACGATCTAACTAATACATTATGATGTTATGTTGCTGATTAAATAAAGATCTGTGGTAATGCCATCTAAAAGATGTGCGTTTCCTTTTGAATGTTGGTTTCCCAGCAACTTACTATTTATCATAAACTATCCCGATGTTTTGTTGTTTCACTTGTTGCTGTTCTGTGTAAATGCCGTATTTTTCCGTGAAAACGGGTAATAAAGCCTGTACGTTACTCCAAAGCTTTGCGTCTTGCGTTGCTATGACGTCTGGCGACTAGTCAACTCGACATCGACTCGACTTTTATCATGTTGACGTTGACTAGAAAATATCTTAAATGGTTCAATCTGCTGAGTCAGCAGAGCTTCCTGCCGCGCATCGGGCGGAGGAGAAGCAGGTGGTTTCGTTGAATTCAGCTGTAACCAAACGGGATCCGTTCATAACAAGTTTGGCTTGTGATGTTCCAAAAGCACCATGTAGTCAGTGTGATAATTTGACTCCTAACTATCCAGAGATCATCAGCATCAGCCGGTGTTTAGAAAAAAAAAAGTCAGACCCGACTTTGTGCAACAAACTTTTCCCCGCTGCTCACGAAGAATGATCTGTTTATTGCTCTTTTAATTCTCCATAATAGACTTAGTAAAAGCAGGAGAAGGGGAGTGTGTGTGTGTGTGTGTGTGTGTGCAGGCGGGCGGGGGGGGGGGGGGGGTCAATATTTGCCGTGAAAATAGCTAATAAAGCCTCCAAGTAGTTGTGAAGGGTTTTTGCGCTTACGTCACTATGACGTCACCGCGAGTAGTCGACATCGACTCGACTATTATCATGATGTAGTCGACCTTAAAAAATATGTAGTCGTTCAACCCCTAGTAGTTGGGTAGTTGGACGGTTGGACTGTTGGTTGGACAGTTGGGTAGTTGGATAGTGTAACGTTTGGACAGTCGGACGGTTGTTTAGACAGTTTGATGGTCCTTTGGACGATTGGACATTTGGTTGGATGTTGGACAGTTGGATGGTTGGTTGGACCGTCGGTTGGACAGTTGGATAGTTGGACGGTTAGATGTTTGGGTAGTTGGGCGGTTGGACGGTTGGTTGGACGGTCGGTTGGACCGTTGGATGGTTTGTTGGATGGTTGGATGGTTTGTTGAATGGTTGGATGGTTTGTTGAATGGTTGGATGGTTGGTTGAATGGTTGGATGGTTGGTTGGACGGATGGATGGTTGGTTGGATGGTTGGATCGTTGGACGGTTGGATGGTTGGACCTGCTCTGGTGCTTTGAGATTTTCCTTTAAAAAAAAAAGAATTTTTGGATTTTTTTATCTAAACCATTTTACTATTTGCAAAATTGTGGAGAAAAAAAACTCTTTTGTGTCAAAACATCTTTTACGTAGCGAGTCTGTGGAGGTCAAAGGGCACATCAAAGCATAAATGTTACTGGTCAGTTTAGTTTTATTTGGCGTTTTTTCTGTAAGCTAAAAGTGAATGAGTGAAGTTTGATCCCAGTCGCAGTCCTGACAGCGATCGTTCGGATCCCGGCTGAGCTTTTTACCGTGTGCGGTTCTGGCAGACATCTGCTGCTCCTACTGAACATCTCAGATGGAATGTTCCCCAAAAGGGTAGAAATGAAATGTTGCATCACCTTCTCCTGCTCCGGCCACCACCTGAACCTGGGAATCAACATCCTCCTGTTTCCATGGATCTCACAGGTCGGCTTCACTTCCAAAGACTTTATTATTTATCATGGTTTCTTTAAAACAAAGGTCCGCTGCTCTTGTGGTTTAGGTTTGTGCAGATCAGGTGTAGTGATAATTTTATGCTACTCTCTGATCTGCCTAACTTTTTTTAAAATCAATATAATTATATTCCTCTATAGCATCTGCTGGTGTCAGCCAGCGGCGACCCGTCAGCTGTTCAGTTCACAAAACCACAAAAAGGCCAATAAACCGGCGACCCGCCAGAACCGCACACGGTAAGAAGTTCAGGCGGGATCTTAGAACTACAGGAGGAGCTGATTCATTTTTAGCTCACAGAAAAAGAGCCAAATTAACAAAAGTAAACTGAGTGACCAATAAGATTGGGCCTTTTGCGCCCACAGACTCACTGATGTGCGTTACGTACAAGATGCTTTTACGCACAATATATAATTTTTTTGGATCAGATCAGTAGCAACAACAGGCAGAACTTTCTTAAAGAAATGTTCTAGAGTTATAGATCTAGAACATCCAGACAGCAGGAACTGGAGCTTAATTGACTTATAATTTCCTCTAGGGTTTTATAATTAAGTAGTTGAAATTGGGTCATTTTTCCTGTATTTGTTTTGTTTGGGTTCAGTGTTGGTTCTGACTTTATAGTGGATGTGCAGATTAATCCTCTGATTTTTTTAATTTTCTCTGAAAAGAAACTAGAAAACTGGTTGCAGGCAGCAATAGACTGAAATTCAGGTGGTAACGTGATAGGAGGGTTTGTGAGTCTGTCAACTGTTGCTAATAAAACTGGATCATTGTTAATGTTTTTGTTTATGACATCTGCAAAGAAAGCCTGTCTTGCATGTTTGAGTGTTAAATGATAGTAACGTAGATTTTCTTTATAGATGTCATAATGAAGGTGAAGTTTACAGCAGAGTTGTCTTGCAGATCGAACTGTTTGTGCATTTCTCCATGGAGATTTCTTCTTACCAGACACAACCTTCATTTTAATGGAATCAATGAAATCTGAAACTTTAGACTGAAAATCTTTTACCAACTTATCTACGTCATTACAGCTTAAGGGTGAGGAAGAAGAGTAGATTTGATTAAATGTTTCTGCTGTGTTTTCTGTGAGAGAACGTTTTGTGATGGTTGCTGTTTGTCCAAGTGGATTAAAGGATAAACAACTTTCAAAGATAACAGGAAGTGATGCGACATCAGTTACAGAGACATTGGAAATATTCACACCCTTACTGATAACCAGGTCCAGTGTGTGTCCTTGAGTGTGTTGCTTGTTTGACATGTTGTGTTCGACCAAAAGTCTCTAAGATATTAGAGATTTTTATCCCCTCTGTCTTGGGGTTTGTCAACATGAACGTTAAAATCACCAACAACTATTAAACATTCATAATTAATACATAAGAGAGATAGAAGTTTATTCAACTCAGTAAAGAAATTTTCCACATATGTTGGACTTTTGTATAAAGTTAGAGTTAAAGTTCGTTTGAGGCCTTTAATCTCAATTCCAAGATACTCAAAAGAAGTAAAGTGACCCAAAGAAATTTTACTACTATTTACTGTATTCTTAAATATTGAAGCCACGCCTCCTCCTTTTTTATGTTTTCTATTCTCATTTAAGAAATTGTAGTTAGGAGGTGCAGATTCAATTAGTACGATTGGTTCATTATTGTCATTCAACCATGTTTCTGTCAGAAACATAACATCAATATTATGTTCAGTGATGAAATCATTGATTAATAGAGATTTAGCACAGAGAGATCTGGGATTTAAAAGAGTTTAAATTTTAGTGACTTGGAGGACAAAATATCTTCAGTCTGAGGTTTGAATTAGGTACAAAGTATTTTATCCATCCATCCATCCATTTTCTGTTCACCCTTTGTCCCTGATGGGGTCAGGAGGGTTGCTGGTTCCTCTCCAGCTACGTTCCGGGTGAGAGGCGGGGTCACGGGGTCACCCTGTACAGGTCACCAGTCTGTCGCAGGGCAACACAGAGACACACAACCATTCACACACACACTCACACCTAGGGAGAATTTAGAGAGACCAATTAACCTGACAGTCACATTTTGGACTGTGGGAGGAACCGGAGAACCCGGAGAGAACCCACCATGCACAGGGAGAACATGCAAACTCCATGCAGAAAGACCCCGGGCCGGGAATCGAACCCAGGACCTTCTTGCTGCAAGGCAACAGCTCTACCCACTGCACCACTGTGCAGGCCAGCTGTATTTTATGTTTCTGTTTTTTGTAGCTTTTCTTGTAGTGATCCGGACAGGTAATGTCCTGTTTTGCAGTGCCGGGGGGCCAGACACATTCTGGGGGAAGACGGGTGTAAAGATAATATCTGGACCCTGGACTCAGACCTCAGAAACGCAGAGTGACGGATCCTCTGGGAAATCAGAGGCAGGTGGCTTAAATGAAGTGAGGTCTGTAGCATGAGTGCTAAGGAGAGACGTCCCAAGTAGAACCTGTTGATTCATTCCGTCTGTAAAATTGAGAAACTCTGGTCCAGAAGACATTTCTCCAAAGGTGTCTTGTGAATCCTGTGGATCCTGTGAATGAGTGGATGAGCCAGGAGGGGGCGGAGGAGGAAGGGAACCAGTCGCTCCGTCTCCAGTCGATGTTGTATCAGCTTGTTTTGGTTCCTGATACGAAGAGGGATCCATCCTAATCACAGATCCTTGAGCCTGTTCTTCTGAAGCGACGATCACATTATTGTCCTTGTTGATAAAATAAAAAGGTTTGCAGTGAGTATCTTTATCCCATGTTTATTAAGATTGCGTCCGCCTCTTCCAAAAAGGTGAAAGCGCTGCCAATAGATCCAGAGGTTATCGATGAAGGTCACTGAGCTGGTAGAGCAGGTTTTAATCAGACATTGGTTTATCATGCCCAGCCTGGAGTGTTTCTCGTCTCCCCATTGAGGTGATGGAATTGGTCCACTGAGAAATAACTTCATTTTTTATTTTCCCATAGTGTTCAAAAGAATATTAAAGTCCTTTTTCAGAATCTCAGATTTCTGCTTTGCCAGATCGTTGAATCCAACATGCACAACTAAACACTCAATATCTGGCTGATCAGCGGTTAGAGAGAGAACTTTGTGAGTACAGCTTAATTCAGTAGCAGAAATAATCAAATAAGTAAAATCAATCATCTAGTCTATCTTTCCCTAACGCTGACACTGAGAACTAAAAAGGGAACCTTTGAGAGAGACGGACAGAGTTTGACGTTTCGAACCCCAGACCTGGGCTGATGATGAAGAAGATGTTGCAGCAGGAAGAGGAGGCGGTTCATCGATGAAGGCAGGGATCTCTGTAGGTCTGATGATCTTCATCTTTGCCTTTATCTTCATGATCTGAAGCCACATGTTGCTGGGCAGACATGTTGGTCCCCATGAACAGGACAGTCTTGGGCTCTGTGGCCCCGGTTCTTCTTCAGCTGCAGAGTTCTTGACTCAAAGCTGCCTGGAGGATCCAACCAAAGGTTCCTCTTTTGTTCCCACCTTTTATAGGGTTCATCCACCTTTTGGTTCATTTGCATTGACCAGCACTGATGCTGTTTGTTTCATTGGCTGCCTGCTTGGACAGATGATCTCATGTCCATCACTGTATTAGAGACTTTGTGTCCTGATGTCTGTGTTAATGTCTCTGGTTGCTCAACAACCTGTTTCTGTGTTAATGTCTCTGGTTGCTCAACGTTCCTCCTACGTCCATTGCCTGCACAACCTTTTCTCTGAAAAGTTTAAGTTGTCCAACAATTTGTTTCCAAATAAGTTTGTTTCCATCTCTGCTTTCTGTTGGAATCTACACCCATAAAATCCAGAATAGCTACATTCACTTATTGATCTGGAAATGATTCAGCATTATTTTAATTTGACTGACTTGTGTTTATTTCACTCTTAGCCATCAGCCGTTAGCGTTAGCATGGAGTTATGAGTTGTTTACTTCCAGATAACATATTAGTTAGTAGTACTAGTATATTATGTTAAATCAGCATTCATGATATTCTTTATTGTGTTTAGTTTTTGGGCTAATTAACCGCTGCAGGGCCTGATCTGACCATCAGTGTCGTTAGGATAAAAAACGGGACGTTTACTGCTGAATAACGAGGTAGTTCCCGTCCATCAGTTTCTCTCAGCTGGACGTGAGTTGGGCTGCAGGACATGATCCATGATTGTGTTATTCCAGATTCCTTTTTGGTTTTGGAAAGCTAATAAATTACTTTCTTCCCTCTACACCGGGGGTGTCAAACTCAATTTCACCAAGGGCCACTTCAGCATATTGGCCACCCTCAACGGGCCACAATGACGGTATATATCAGGAATTATTTATACCGTCCTCCAGACTGCAACTTATAGATGCGTCCCTGCTAAAACATACCCCAGACAAAAGGTTGACTTCCCTCAGTAGCAGCAACTCAGTTCTGTAGAGGCCTATGAATGAGTCAAAGATCCAGGTGTGTTAGTTGGAGAAGGAACACATCTAAAGTTGCAGAGTGATAGGTCTGGAAAACTAGACTTGGTCGACCCTAGCATAATTATATGGAAATACAATGTTAAAAATAAATTAAACAACACCTCATATTGTTAAGTAACTGATTTTATGTATTCAAGTTTTAAATATTACATTTGAGTTTGCATGGATGTAAAATTACTGCTCAGTTGAAAAATTACAATACTTAAATCAGTTTTTAAAGATAAGCAGACAAAGAATAAAAACAAGTTTTGCTGTTAACTCTCAACTTCATTCACAAAACGTTTCTGTTATTTATTACACAACGAACATGTATTTCACATAAGAACAAAACAATTAGGCGATGTTGCCTGTCCTTGAACACAAAGCTGATCCCTTTTCACTCTGTCACCAACTCACACATCCTTGTTCACCAGTTGTGTTCTGTAAATAAACACAAAACAAAACACAAGCAAAATCAATAAACTATGTTCATATTCCAGTATACTGAGTTTTGGTTTTACATTAATTCTATTTTAATTCAGTTTGTTTGTGCTTACCAATGTTTTCTGGCCGGATGTCTGGCACCGTTTTCCCCTTGTCAGTTAAATGCGATGTCTGGTTTTAGTTCTTGTGCTGTGGCAATCCGCAAAACGGCGTGTAGGTTTTCGTCAGTAATGCGCGATTTGTGCTTGGTCTTGTTTAAATTCATTATTAAAAACATCTGTTCGCACAGATAGGTGCTTCCAAACATGGACAAAACACGAGCTGCATGGAGTCGAAGCTGTGGCATCAAATCAGGGGGAAGTAGACGGTAAAAGTCCTCAATTGAAACATCACGGTACTTCGCTCTCAGGCCACTGTCGCTCTGAAGCTCAATTAACTCCATCTGAAGGCGGTGGGGCGCACTGGAGACATCGGCGGTGAAAGGATTGGCAAAGATGTCAAAACTAGAGTGTTGCGATTTAAAGTCATAAAAGCGCCGATCAAACTCGTTTGTTAACAGAGTTAGTTTGGTAGTTAACCGAGCACATGAAAAAGCACCGGGAGATGAGGCTGAGATGATCTGACATGCAGGAAAGTGGACGAGATTGTTTTGTTCCACCTGGTACTTCCATAGATCGAGTTTGCGCTGGAAAGCTGTGATCATGTCGGACATCTGTGTGATGACTTGTTTACGTCCTTGTAGTTTCTGATTTAGCTGAGCAAGATGCTCGGTGACGTCACATAACATAGCAAATTCACACAGCCATTTCGGATCGGACAGTTCAGACAAGGGTTTTCCTTTGTTTTTCATGAAAAGATCGATTTCTTCTCAAAGTTCAAAAAATCGTTTAAGGACTTTGCTCCTACTCAGCCACCTTACTTCTGTATGGTACGGCATATCTTCATGCTCTGAACCCACCTCCTGCAAGAACATCTGAAACTGGCGGTGATTCAGGCCGCTACCGAATAAAGTTGACTGTTTTCATGACAGTGGTCATCACATTATCCAGCTCCAGAACCTTTCCACACAGCGCTTCCTGATGGATAAGGCAATGATACGTGATCAGCGGCGTCTGATTGTTGCTTTTTTGCATTTTTTCCTTCATTAGTCCAACCAAGCCTGTTTTTCCTCCACACATCGCAGGTGCACCGTCTGTAGTTAGTCCCACCAACCTTTCCCACGGCAATTTATTTTTACCGACAGACTTCTCCACTGCATCAAAAATGTCCCGGCCGGTTGTGGTTCCATGCAGCGCCACTATATCCAGGAGCTCCTCGGTTACAGACAGGTCTGGCTTCACCCCTCTAATAAAAATGGACAAATGCGCCGTATCCACGTTGTCTGTGCTTTCATCCACAGCTAATGAAAAAACTAGACAGCTGCCCATTTCTTCGGCCAGCTGTGTCGATAAATTTCCGGCAATTTCCTTAACTCGTTCCGCGATGGTATTTCTTGACAAACTGACATTTTGGAAAGTCTGTACTTTATCGGGACACACCTGCTCACACACCTTTAGCATACACTGCTTCAAAAATGCACCCTCCGAAAAAGATTTTGAAGCTCGGGCGATTTCTTCAGCTACAATAAAGCTTGCTTTCACCGCTGCATCATTTTTGGCTGTGGCTTTTGTAAACAATTTCTGCTGCATTTGCAATCTGCCTTTTAAATCTGCTGCAATTTTTTGTTTTTCTTGAAGGCTAAATTTAGCATTAGCTCCGTGTTTTGTTTCAAAATGCCGACGTATATTGTATTCTTTCACAACGGACACTGCCCCAGAACACAAAAGACATGCTGGTTTTTCACCTTGTAGTACAAAGAGGTATTCGTTTTCCCATCGTTCATGAAACAGTCTTCCTTGTAAATCGATTTTTCTATTCTTAGACATTTTGATGTTAGCTTGTCGATGTTTCAGTTTTATTCGCTGGGAAAATTAATAATCAGCTTGAGGTGACTCTGCTGCACTCTAGTGGCGAGAAGCCCTAATGTTGGCTGGTAACAATCGGAAGGCATTATGGGAGATGTAGTTTGTGGTCAATTTGTGCTCAAAACCTATTTTAAGTCAATCAATAGCCCTGTAAAACGGTGGTGGGGGGAGAGAGCCACATAAAATCACGTAGCGGGCCACATGTGGCCCGCGGGCCTTGAGTTTGACACATGTGCTCTACACTATCTGGGAAACGGCAACTTGGACCATGTTTATCTATTATTTTCCTCAAAATGTCTGACTGCAGCGTGTTCTCTATGACAGATACTTCCAATGCTGATTGGTCAGTTGCTGATCGATGTCCTGGAATGATTGGGATCGCTCTACGTTAGCATGGGGGTGGAGCCGGCGTCACGTCAGTTCTGCTGCTTCTGCTCCGAACGCGGGTTCTCGTCGACTACAGCTTTATGGTTTCTCTGTTTTCATTGTGATTAACAAAAGTTTACATTTTATTTAAAGATGAAGCATATGTACTACCGTATTTTTTGGACTTTAAGTCGCTACTCTTCGTACGCTTTGAACCAGGCGGCTTTTAGCCTGGTGCGGCTTTTCTGTGGATTTTTCTTCAACCACCAGGGGGCGCTCTTTAGCAGGAAGTGAATCATTGGAAGTCAAAATTGGAATTCAAAGAAGAAAGATCCGGCAGTACAGGAAGGAAATAGAGCCGCTGCACGTAAACTCTGTGTGAAGAAAACCGCGGTTTGGCGTTGCAGACGGAGCGCTGTGCATTTTTTATCAAAAAAATTGTAGGTGCGCTTTATAGTCCGGAAAATATGGTAATAAAGATTCACAGTTTCTCAACATAAACATTGCTATCGGCTGATTTTAGTCATTTTTAACGTATCAGAGGAATAAAACTGGGTTGATACTAACAAATGATACTTATTTTCATCTTGTTTCCATTTTTGTTTTTGCAGTAAAGGATTGTGGGAAGTTTAACTGAAGCAGAGGCAGGGTTTCCCGTAAAACCTGCTGAGCCCGGTGGCCCTGGCGGCTCGGTGTTTTTGTATCCAAAAGTGTTGAGAGGAACTGTAAAAATATTGCTGTGTAATTATGTGACTGGGAGATATTCCTGAAACTATAGAGTCTGAAACAACAAACCAAAGAATAAATATCCATTTTTGACTTCTGTTAAATCCCAACGAGTGGATCTAAAGCATGATGTGATGCCGGCCCCATAGGGGCCCCATAAGTTCTAACATTTTAACACAGAGCAGAGATGTAGAAACTTGACATTTGTTTATTGAAAATGAAAATGTAATATGTTGACAAATGAATGGTTTCAGCATCAATTTTTCTGTTTCTTGACTGTTGACTTTAATAAACACCACAGAGATGATTTGATCCATGATTAGTTGTAACAATAGACTTTATTTGAGAAATATTTATTTTACATGTAAAAGCAATGCCGTAATAATAATGCAGGCTGTTTAGTTTTTAGACATTTTAATAAAATATTGTCACAGAGAAGATAGAGAGTTTTTCCCTCCAGCTCTCGGTGAAGGCGGTCGTTTTGTTATCCGCTGCTCCCCCCTTCCACCTTCGCCCTGCTTGCTCTGTTTTTGTGCTGCTTTCTTTGCACATCCTCTGAATCTACAAATTATGGATCTGGTCAACTGGTTTCTCAATGCAATTGGTCAAATCATGTCAGCGAGGAGGCTGAGCAGAGAGACACACCTGGATTTATCTGGACTCATGATAACAGGATTTCTGTTTGGAGTTGGTAGATAATTGACATATCAACAAATCTGTGATGGATTGGGCCGACTAGCAAACTGGGCCTGTCACCATAACAAATTTTACTGAGCGATTATTTGTCTCAAATATTATTGCAATAAACAGTAATATTGTTTGAATACCATTTTAAACTGATGTAATGGGAATGACATAATAATGCAAGATATATCCTGCCAAGAATAAACACACTTTATTTTGAAAAGATCACTTAATACTGGAACTGATAAAAAAAATAAACAAAACAAGCAAAAACAAAAATTTAATGGATTCTCAGTCTCTGTTAATGAAAAATTCACTTGAATAAAAACTAAACAACATAAAGCCAAAGTGGAATAAAAACTATATTCAACCAAAACAGGACAGATTATGAAGAGTGTATGTTATATTGTCCTTCAATAATCATTAGATTCAGATATCCGATGCTTCAGTTCTCTCCTCCCTTAAGCTCAGGAAATGAGGAAGGGGTCAGTGGAGACCAGAGCTCAGCCTTTTTCATCCAGTGTCACCAACAGAAGGAGAGAAAGGCAGGAGAAATCTATAAACTCATTTATCATGCGATTGATTGGTTTATTGATTATGGCGACAGACAGGCCTATACAGAACAGCCTGAGATGTTGTGGGATAGGAGCAAGTTGAGCAAGAGCACATTGTGGCTCCCCTGTGGCAGCCTCGGCCCGCTGGCTCCCTCACATCTCCTGGCCACAGATACTCCCTGACATAACGGCCTTTTGCTCATGTCTGAATGTTGCTACATGTGCCTGTTTTTCCTCAATTGTCATGGCTTTCCCCTGTCTGTCTGTTTAGTTGATTACTTTTAGAAATTGTGGAGTACTCATTACTTTAGACTAACATTTAGCTTTATACTTTTAATATTGGAGCAAGACCTAGAGAAACTCCTGCTAGTTTACAAATCATGAATTTAGAAAGCACCATCAATTTAACAGCCAGAACAAGAATCACACATGGAGAACCAACATTTAGTTTTATCAAAGCAAGAATCCAGAGAAACCTGGACTAGTTTATAGATTATGGAAACTAGATGTCGTTTTATACTTTTGCCTTTTAGTCTTTCCTTTGGTTTGTTGTTTAGTTTGTATTTCCTCTAATTCATACAAAGAACTCTGAGCTACAATGATGCTGAAAATCTGCTATACGGATAAAATTCCATTACCTATCAATCAGTCAATCAGCCATCCATCCATCCATCCATCTTCTTCTGCTTATCCGGGGTCGGGTTGTTGGGGGTTTCAGCTTCAGAAGGGAGGCCCAGTCTTCACTCCCCAGCCACTTCTTCCAGCTCCTCCGGAGGAATCCCAAGGCGTTCCCAGGCCAGCAGAGAGACACCCAGGGTCTCCTCCCGGTGGGACATGAAGTCCTCAACAGGGAGGTGTCCAGGAGGCATCCTGACCAGATGCTCCTCAACTGGCCCCTCTCGATGTGAAGGAGCAGCAGCTCTACTCTGAGTCCCTCCTGGATGACTGAGCTTCTCTCTCTAAGGGAGAGCCCAGACATCCTACGGAGAAAACCCATTTCGGCCGCTTGTATCCGTGATCTCGTTCTTTCGGTCATGACCCAAAGCTCATGACCATAGATGAGGGTGGGAACGTAGATCGACCGGTAAATCAAGAGCTTCACTTTTTGGCTCAGCTCTCTCTTCACCACGACGGACCGGTACAGCGCCCGCTTGACGGCAGACGCTGCACCAATCCGCCTGTCGATCTCCCGCTCCCTTCTTCCCCCATTCGTGAACAAGATCCTGAGATACTTGAACTCCTCCACTTGGGGCAGGACACCCCCCCTGACCCGGAGAAGGCACTCTACCCTTTTCCGGCTCACGACCATGGCCTCGGATTTGGAGGCACTGATCGCCATCCCAGCTGCTTCACACTCGGCTACGAACCGCTCCAGTGAGAACTGCAGATCACGACCTGATGAAGCCAAAAGGACCACATCATCCGTAAAAAGCAGAGATTTGATCCTAAGGCCACCAAAACGGATCCCCTCAACACCTTGGCTGGTCCAGAGATTCTGTCCATAAAAGTAATGAACAGAATCGGTGACAAAGGGCAGCCCTGGCAGAGTCCAACTCTCACCGGAAACGAGCCCGACTTACTGCCGGCAATGTGGACCAGACTCTGACACCGGTCCTACAGGGACCTGACAGCCCGTATCAAGGAGCCCGGTACCCCATACTCCTGGAGAACCCCCCACAGGGCTCCCCGAGGCACACGGTCGAACGCCTTCTCCAAGTCCACAAAACACATGTAGACTGGTTGGGCGAACTCCCAGAACCCTCCAGGACCTGCTGAGGGTGTAGAGCTGGTCCAGTGTTCCACGACCAGAACCAGAACCACACTGCTCTTCCTGAATCCGAGGTTCAACAATCCGACGGACCCTCCTCTCCAGAACCCCTGAATAGACCTTGCCAGGGAGGCTTAAGAGTGTGACCCCCCTGTAATTGGAGCACACCCTCCGGTCCCCCTTTTTGAACAGGGGGACCACCACCCCGGTCTGCCAATCCAGGGGAACTGCCCCCGATGTCCATGTGATATTGAAGAGTCGCGTTAGCCAACACAACCCTACAACATCCAGAGCCTTGAGGAACTCCAGGCGGATCTCATCCCCCCCGGGGCCACCGAGGAGCTTTTTGACCACCTCGGCGACCTCGACCCCAGAGATTGGAGAGCCCAACCCAGAGTCCCCAGGCTCAGCTTCCACCATAGAAGGCATGTTGGTGGGATTGAGGAGGTCTTCGAAGTATTCTGCCCACCGGCCCACAACATCCCGAGTTGAGGTCAGCAGCACACCATCCTCACTGTAGACAGTGTTGGTGCTGCACTGCTTCCCACTCCTGAGACGCCGGATGTGGACCAGAATCGCCTCGAAGTCGTACGGAAGTCTTTCTCCATGGCCTCTCCAAACTCCTCCCACGCCCGAGTTTTTGACTCAGCAACCACCCGAGCCGCATGCCGCTTCGCCCGCCGGTACCCATCAGCTGCTTCCGGAGTCCCACAGGCCAAAAAGGCCCAATAGGACTCCTTCTTCAGCCTGACGGCTTCCCTCACCGAAGGTGTCCACCAACGGGTTCGAGGGTTGCCGCCACGACAGGCACCGACAATCTTGTGGCCACAGCTCAGATGAGCTGCCTCGACAATGGAGGCACGGAACACGGTCCACTCAGACTCCATGTCCCCCACCTCCCCCAGGACGTGTTCAAAGTTCTGCCGGAGGTGGGAGTTAAAGCTCCGTCTCACAGGGGATTCCACCAGACGTTCCCAGCAGACCCTCACGACATGTTTGGGCTGCCAGGTCTGACCGGCATCCTCCCCCACCAGTGGAGCCAACTCACCACCAGGTAGTGGTCAGTGGACAGAACCTCTCTTCACCCGAGTGTCCAAGACATACGACTGCAGATCCGATGAAACGATGACAAAGTCGATCATCGAACTGCGGCCTAGGGTGTCCTGGTGCCAAGTGCACATATGGACACCCTTATGCTTGAACATGGTTTTCGTTATGGACAATCCATGACGAGCACAGAAGTTCAACAACAGAACACCATTCGAGTTCAGATCGGGGGGGCCGTTCCTCCCAACCACGCCCCTCCAGGCCTCACTGTCATTGCCCACGTGAGCGTTGAAGTCCCCCAGCAGAACAAGAGAGTCCCCAGGTGGAGCCCTCTCCAGTACCCCCTCTAGGGACTCCAAAAAGGGTGGGTAACCTGAGCTGTTGTTTGGCCTGTAAGCACAAACAACAGTCAGGACCCGTCCCCCCACCAGTAGGCGGAGGGAGGCTACCCTCTCGTTCACCAGGGTAAACCCCAACGTACAGGCGCCGAGATGGGGAGCAACAAGTATGCCCACTCCTGCCCGACGCCTCTCACCTTGGGCAACTCCAGAGTGGAAGTATGTCCAGACCCTCTCAAGGAGACTGGTTCCAGAACCAGAGCCATGCATCGAGATGAGACTGACTATTTCTAGCCGGAACCTCTCGACCTCACACACACTAGCTCCGGCTCCTTCCCCACCTGTCAGGATCCATGTTTCTCTGTGTATTTATTTCTAGTTTTCTTGTGTGTCTGAGTCTCTGTGTTGTCCTGTCTCCCCGTGATTAGTTCCCAGGTGTGTCTCGTTCCCTGATTACCTCATGTGTATTTAATGTCACCTGTGTCTCCGTGTGTTTGTCGGATCCTCGTCACGTCTACGTCTATGTCTCGTCACTCCGTCGTCCTGTCCCCTGTGTTCTGGTTTACTCCATTAAATTCATCATATTTTACATGCAATCTGGTTCAGCTGCGTTTCTGCCTCACCTCCACCACCGCTAAACATGACAGAAAGATCCGACCACAAACGAGGTGAGGTCGCAAAATTTTTGGCCCAGCTGGACCGGGAGGTTTTTCGGGGAACTAGACTGGTCTTGGCACCCCCCGGATACGGTCCCCTCCGTTACCTCCGCCAGGGAAGCAGGCGACCTGAGCCGCCGGTGGACCCGGCCCCTGGTCGCTTCCCGAAAACACTACATCCTCTGCCAGCCCGGAAAGAGCGACGTGAGCCGCCGGTGGATCCGGCCCCTCGTCGCCTTCCGGGAACACGCCCTCCACTGCCAGCCCCGAGAAAACGACCTGAGCCGCCGGTGGACCCGGCCCCTGGTCGCCTCACGGAGCCATCACCCCCGCTGCCTGCCCCGAGGCGCTTCGCCGGCACTCCTCCGCTGCCGGCCCCGAGGCGCTTCGCCGGCACTCCTCCGCTGCCGGCCCCGAGGCGCTTCGCCGGCACTCCTCCGCTGCCGGCCCCAGTAAGTCCAGAGTTTCCCAGTGCCAGTCCAGAGTTTCCCAGTGCCAGTCCAGAGTTTCCCAGTGCCAGTCCAGAGTTTCCCAGTGCCAGTCCAGAGTTTCCTAGTGCCAGTCCAGAGTTTCCCAGTGCCAGTCCAGAGCCCCCTAGTGCCAGTCCAGAGCCCCCTAGTGCCAGTCCAGAGCCCCCCTATGCTCCTCGTCGCCGCCCCCGTGGGGCCCCAGAGACTCCTCCTCGTCGCCGCGGACGGCCGCCGGACAGCCTCCGTGGTTCCCGCTTCCTGCGCCGAGGTCGGCCCCCGGACCGCCTCCGTGGTTCCAGCCTTTCTGTGCTCCGCCCACCCAGTTGGGTTTGTTTTGTTTTGGTTTTTTGGACTCTGGACCCTTGTGTCTCCGCCCAATTATTTTTGGGCTGTTTTTCGTTGTTTATAGACTCTGGGCCCCCCGTCCAGCTCCCCTCCGCCCACCCTCGTTGTATTTTCTGTTTTGGGCGTCTGGGAGCCGCCCGTTAAGGGGGGGTACTGTCAGGATCCATGTTTCTCTGTGTATTTATTTCTAGTTTTCTTGTGTGTCTGAGTCTCTGTGTTGTCCTGTCCCCTGTGTTCTGGTTTGTTCCATTAAATTCATTATTTTACAATCAATCCGGTCCATCTGCGTTTCTGCCTCACCTCCACCACCGCTAAACATGACACCACCAGAGAGGTGACATTCCACGTCCCAAGAGCTTCTGCAACTGAGGGTCGGACCGCCAGGGCCCCCTCCCTCAGCCACCACCCAACACACATCACAATACTTCACCTTCATCACAGTACTTCTGCACTAATGTAAAGGTTAAACATGTTTATGCTTTCTTGTCATAAGTGGAGTTTTGTTAGTTTGATCTGTTTCTTTAACAGTTTGACTAAAATAGATGTTTGTCCCTCTTGGTGACTTTGCCTGTTTGCAGCATCTGTGATGCCATTTCTGTTTTTGCGACAGGAAGTTGGCCTCTTTTCAGAGAGCTGCTACTTTCAGCTCCCAAAATCTTTTTTTTCTCAGATTTCTTATCATCTGCAGCCTCATATATTTACCCTCTCACGGGTGGTGGGCCCATGGGAGGGGGGACCCATGTTTCCTCTTCGGGCTGGGCCCAGCCGGGCTCCATGGGTAAAAGCCCGGCCACCAGGCGCTCGCCATCGTGCCCCCCCTCCAGGCCTGGCTCCAGAGTGGGGCCCCGGTGACTCGCGTCCAGCTGAGGGAACGCCAAGTCCAAAGTTTTTATTCATCATCAGGGTCTTCAGGCTGCACTTTGTCTGGCCCCTCACCTGGACCTGTCTGCCTTAGTGACCCCACCAGGGGCATGAAGCCCCAGACAGCAGAGCTCCCAGGATCATTGGGGCCTCAAACCCTCCACCACCATAAGGTGGCAGCACAAGGAGAGGATCAATTAATCAATCAAATTTTATCTGTAAAGCACATTCAGCAGCAAGGCTTTTCAAAGAGCTTTACATCATAACAAAAACACAAAGTCATGCATCATAGAATCAACAATAAAATATGACATTAAGTTCCATCATTAAATTGATTATTGATTACGTTTCTAATAAAACCAACCAGCTGGTTTCAGTCTGGATTTAAAGGAAGTCAGTGTTTCTGCTTGTTTACAGTTTTCTGGAAGTTTGTTCCAAATTTGTGGTGCATAGATGCTGAATGCTGCTTCTCCTCGTTTGGTTCTGGTTCTGGTTGCAGAGCAGAACCAGAACCAGAACCTGAGGGGTCTGGAAGGTTGATACAACAGCAGCAGATCTTTGATGTGTTGTGGTTCTGATCTGTTCAGTGATTTATAAACTAGCAGGATTTAAAGTTTATTCTCTGAGCTACAGGGATCCAGTGGAGGTTCTGGAGAACTGGGTTGATGGGCTCTAACTTCCTGGTTCTGGTCAGAACTCCAGCAGCAGCATTCTGGATCAGCTGCAGCTGGAGGATTGATTTGTTGGACAGACTTGTGAAGACGCTGCTGCAGGAATCAATGTGACTAGAGGAGTTTCTCTAGATCTCACTGAGACATTAGTCATCTAGATGTTCTTCAGCTGATAGAAGGCTGACTTTGTGACCGTCTTTATGTGGAGTTTCATGTCAGAGGTCATGACTACTACCAGGTTTCGGGCTGATCGTTGGTTATGGTTGTAATAACTGAAGCTGTACATTGACTCCAGATCTGTAGCTCTAGATCTCTAACTCTAGGTCTATAACTCTACATCTATATCTAGATCTGTAGCTCTAGTTTGTTCTAGACCAGAGTTCACCAACCTCTTAGAGACTGGGAGCTGCTTCCCGGGTCCAGAGCAACATGAAGGGCTGCTGGTTTGATTCAGACATAAATATTGTTGTTTCAACTAGGCCTGTCGCGATAAACGAGAAATCAATTAATCGTACGATAAATTAAAACTATCAACCTCATTTTATTTATCGTCTCTTCCAGCCTTTTTCTCTTTCTGTTGATGACACTGAATGAAAAAAGGTTCAACTCCGCTGCTCTCCACTGACCCTCCCTTCCTCATTTCCTCAGTGTAATGTCCAGTTCACACTACACCATCTTAGAGCTGTCGGCCGATTGTCGGCCCATTTTCAAAACCTGAGAGACCAAACATTAGCCCACAGAAATCCTAGGTAGAACGGTTCCATCGGGTTCCATCGGGTTCCATCGGGTTCCATCGGGCCGTGTGGTGTCCAACAATGGGCACAAAATAATGGCTCCAAGTCCAGTGAAGTCATTTTAAAACCAGGCATTAATCAATGCTTTACTACAATCTCCCTGCAGTGCATGTGTCTCTAGTGTCAGCGTAACGTCCTGACTGAATGAAAATCATTAGAACCTTTTTATGTCACGTTAACAAAGAACAGCTGAAAAGTTACCGGGTTCATCAACTGGTACCAATTTGGCTCCAACTCCTCCCCTCATCATTTCTATATTCTTTACACCAAATGTTTTATAAACATTAATGTTGTTTCCACATATCATCTCCAATGTCCGCTGGACTTCGGGTTGCTCCGTGTCAGCTGTTTGGGATTCCCCTCTGTAATTTCCCCTCAGAAAGCAGGAGGAGAATCCGGCTTTCTGATTGGCTACCTGTCACATTCAACAGGCTGCGTTAAGCTCCCAGTGGGGAAAACCCCTGATTTAGATCGGAGCGCCACAACGATCTACCGTAACACACCACACACTACAGGATGATCGGTTATGAAACCACAAGAGACAATCTGAGAACATCAACGTTCTCAGATTGTCTTAAGGGGAAAATGTAGGAGTGAACTAACGTGTAGTGTGAACTATTGCATCAGGTAGTCGATGTTCCATCTTCTCTATTTAAATCTAATGATTACTGAAGGACAATATGGTTTACAGACTTCATAATCTGAACTCTTTTGGTTGAATCCAGTATTTATTTACACTTTGGTGTTTTTATTCATTTTTGTTAATGGAGACTGAGAATCCATTTTATTTTTATTTTTGGTTGTTTTCTTTATTTGATCAGTTCCAGTGTTAAATGTTCTTTTGAAAATAAAGTGTATCTATCTTTGGCAGGAAATCACATGTATCATTATGTCATTTCCATTAAATCAGAGTAAAAAGGTCTTCAGACAATATTATCGTTTATCACAATAGTTTTGAGACAATTAATCACTGCAAAATTTGCTATTGTGACAGGCCTAGTCTCAGCCTTTATAACAATATTAATATATGTATATATGATCATATTAATGTTAAGGACTACTGACAATAGTTATCAGTAATAATTTATCATGGCAGATATGGTTCATTACTATCATGAGATCAGAAGTTCTTAGTTCAGAGTTGTGAGTTTGATTCCCTGTTGGAGATTTTCTGTCTGATTCTAAATTGTCCAAAGTGACTGAGAGTCTGGATTGTTGCAGCTGCAGCTGAACATCTGGAGGCACTGAGAGATTTTCCTTTAGATACAAACAGAAAAGTTATTATTATTTTATTATCCAACCCTCTTTACTATTAACTAAACTGTGGAGAAAAAAAGTTCTTTTGTGCCAAAACATTTTGTATGTAGCACATCAGTGTGAGTCTGTGGGGGTCAAAGGTCAGCCAGAGCCTGAATCTTATTGGTCAGT
The DNA here is from genome assembly GCF_019740435.1 of Gambusia affinis. NCBI lineage: Eukaryota > Metazoa > Chordata > Actinopteri > Cyprinodontiformes > Poeciliidae > Gambusia > Gambusia affinis. The sequence goes on from NC_057873.1 coordinate 810,698, forward strand.
TTGTTTTTTCTGTGAGCTAAAAACGATGAGTGGAGTTTGAATCTCCCGTTGTTCTAAGATCCTGAGTTTTTACAGTGTGCGGTTCTCGTCGGTTTATGAACTTTTTTTGGTTCCATGAACTTAAAAGCTGACGGGTCGCCTGTTGGCTGAAACCAGGAGATGTCGAAATAAAACATGTCCGACAGATCAGAAGGTAAAACTAAACCACTGAAGCAGAACACACTTTGTTTTATTTTAATACAAACGACCCAACAGAACCGACCCGGTAAAAAGCTCCACCGGGATCCAAACGGCTCTTAGAACTACAGGAGGTTCAAACTCTGATCATTCAGTTTTATCTTACAGAAAAAACACCAAATAAACAAAAGCAAACTGACCAATAAGATTTAGGTTTTGGAGTGACCTTTGACCCCCACAGACTCAGACGTGAGTTACGTACAAGATGTTTTGACACATAAGATCTTTATTTTCTCCACAATTTTGTTAATTGTAAAGAGGATTCATAATAAAAATTTCAGAAATTATTCTTTTCTTTTTTTACTCCAAGAAAAATCTTAAGGTAGGCAGAGAGGGAGCAGCCTGCAGGCGCCACCGCCCTCCGATAAAACCCTGCAGGCGCCGCCGCCCTCCGATAAAACCCTGCAGGCGCCGCCGCCCTCCGATAAAACCCTGCAGGCGCCGCCGCCCTCCGATAAAACCCTGCAGGCGCCGCCGCCCTCCGATAAAACCCTGCAGGCGCCGCCGCCCTCCGATAAAACCCTGCAGGTGCCGCCGCCCTCCGATAAAACCCTGCAGGCGCCGCCGCCCTCCGATAAAACCCTGCAGGCGCCGCCGCCCTCCGATAAAACCCTGCAGGCGTCCGACCAGTTCTGAACAGTTTTATGCATAAAGCAATTTATTTTTAAAATTTTTTTATAATTTACTTATTTTTATCTAAATATAAACAAATGTTATTAATTCAATGTAAAAACATTAAATTAAATCATGTCTTTGGCAGTGCTCCCTAATGACAGTGGCTATTTTTAGAACTTGCTCCATCAGGCCACTGACCAGGTCCCCTCGGGCGACTGGGGGCCCGCGGGCCCCGTGTTGGTGACCCCTGGTTTAGATAATCATAACTTCAGTTTTGTTTCTGTTCAGCTGGATAAAGTTTTGTCTCATCCACACATTTTTCTGTTCTCAGTGTTTGTTCAGTGATTAGATGGGGTCAAAGGTCACCTGGTGACATCATAACGTAGATCTGTGTCAGTGTAGTTTTGGTAGCTGATATTATTTCCTGTTATAACCTGAGCCAGTGGGAGCATATAGATATTGAATCAGAGGATCCTAGGATTGAACCTTGGGGAACCCCACATGTGACCTTTGACCTCTCTGATGAAAAGTCTCCAGTTGAAACAGAGAAATCCCTGTTCTTTATGTAAGATTCAAACCAGTTGAGTTCTGGACCGGAGAGTCCGACCCAACGCTCCAGTCGGTTCGGTGAAATGGTCGACACTGAGGTCCAACAGAACCAGAACCAGCATTGTGGTTCTCCCACAGTCCGTATTTATATGGATGTCGTTGAACACTTTGACTAGGCCAGTCTCTGTGCTGTGGTAACCATGGAAACCAGACTGGAAGGAGTCAAAGCTGCTGGTTTAGTTAGGAAACTATTTAACTGTTGAAGCTTTTTCAGTAACTTTACTGATGAACGGGAGGTCAGAGGTCAGAGGTCAGCCTGTCGTTCTGCAGTCGTGATTTTCTCAGTGGTTTGATAACTGCTGGTTTCAGAGCCTGATGAGAGCAAAGAGTTACTGTTTGGATCAGATCAGCAGCAACAGGCAGAACTTAAAGAAACATTCTAGAGTTATAGATCTAGAACATCCAGACAGCAGCAACTGGAGCTTCACTGACTTTTTATTTCTTCCAGGGTTTTATAGTTAAGTGGCTGAAATTGGGTCATTTTTCCTGCATTTGTTCAGTTTGGGTTCAGCGTTGGTTCTGGCTTCAGAATAATCCTCTGATTTTATGAATTTTCTCTGAAAAGAATCTGGAAAACTTCAGAGTGAAGATTTGGTCTGGAGGGTTTGTTAATGTTTTTATGACATCTACAAAGAAAAGCCTCTCTTGCATGGTTTAGTATTGAGTGATAGTTATGTAGTCTCTTTATAGGTTTCATAATAAACCTGAAGTTGAGTTTTACCTTACACTGCAATGCATTCTGGGTAAATGATGTCTAATGCTCCAACTGCGCTAGCTCCATCCAGCCCAATCAGCGATGAGTAACGTCTGTTAAAATTTTTTTATTAGAGCCAAAAGAAGGGGGAAAATTTTTAAAAAAATAATATATTTATATACATGTATACTTTTATACATGTATATATGTATACTGAAAAATAAAAATTCCAAAATTACAATCCAGCAGTTTCAGTCCTTTTTTCCCCCAACAGAAAAGAAAAATTAAACAATATAACTGAAGAAAAAACCAAACGACCCGATCTTCCATCTCAGCTCAAAGTCAACCTGATGCAAGAGAAAGTAAATAAATATATCAGTCATCAGATGTGACCAGTGATGACAAAGTTACTTTGAACTGTAATCAGATTACTGATTACTTCTTGGAAAAGTTACTTTGTTAGATTACTGATTACTTGGTTTGGAAAGTAACTAAGTTACATTAAAAGTAACTTTTTGTTACTTTCAGCAGCTGAAAACAACAACGCTGTGAAAATCTCATTGATCGTTGCCAATATTTAATTACAAGTTATTTTATAATGATTCCATCAACAATGTGTGTTTTATATGGTTGAACTGAATTGTTTAATGGTTACAACAGAACAGAAAAACTTTAGTAATGTGTGTGTGTTTGTGTTGTCCACTATAGTCTGTAAAACTAGAAATAGGATTTTAACACCGGCCCCGCGGGCCCCCAGCCTCCAGGTTGTGGTTACGGCCCTGTGTTTGTCAGAGCTCAGCGTTCCTCCTGCTGCTCCACAGCTCAGATTAGTGACACTTTTCTTAATATTACTGATTATAACGGCGTTTAGTTGCACAACTTTACCGACTCGTTCATTCGTGGCTGTTTTCACGTTTATTGCTGCTCATATTTGTCTCCATGTTTGCAGTTTTCTGGAGCTCAACGTGAAGCTCGACGTCGTTCACAGCAAATATATTAACTTGATATTAACAAAGAAACAGCGGGACGGATCATGAGTCTGACTAAAACCAACTGGATGACAGACAGACCAATTCTGGGGTTATGTCTGGTTATTTCCCAGCCCAAAACAGCAACCTGCGACTTAAAAATAACAACAAACAAGCTGCTGATAATAATCGGACTTGATGACCGAAACTCTTTACAGTTCCTGTTTTTCCAGCTACAAAACGCAGCTCTCCATTGTTTGTTTCTGTCGGTGCCGATACTGTCACAGGAACGGTGGTCACTCCTCAAGACGCCTAGAGGAAATAAAATTAAATTACAAAATAAAACAGTAACGAAAAGTGATTTTGATAAATAACTGTAGTTTGATTACTGGATTTGAAAGAGCAACGCGTTAGATTACTGGTTACTGGAAAAAGTGGTCACTGGATAAAACTAGCTACACTTATAACCAACACAGAAAAACACACAGGCACCATCAATTGGGCAAAACTTCTTAGTTTGATAAATGGGAAAGAAAGCGTTGCCATTTTTGGTAAAACTTCTGTGTAGACCCTCAAAGGCTGGATCTGATTTTCTCAAGCTTCAAAAAAACATGATGTCTTTAAGCCAGAGGGATATTGATGGACATTTTTCAGACTTCCAGTGTAACAGTAAAGTCCGTCCAGCCAATAAAGATGTAAAAGCAATAAAATCTCCATTTGAGCAGAACTTAGCACTGAAGCAGGGTTGATGATACCAAATATGGCAACAAATGGACAAGGTTGCAAATTTACTTTCAGAACAGAAGATAAAATTGAGAAGTAATTGGACCAAAAATTATATAATTTGGGACACAGAAAGAACATGCAGCCAAGATTGCATGTGGAGCCTTTGCATTTATCACGTATATCTACAACATCCGGGTAAATCTGGGAAAGCCTAGATTTAGACAAATGAATCCTGTGTACAACTTTAAATTGAATCAAACTAAGACGAGGAAGATCAAATTCTGTCAAGGGCATCATCCCAAATACCTAGGGTCAGCTGGATTCCCAACTCTTCATCCCATGCATTTCTAATTTTAACATTAGAATCAACCCTTAGATTTAAAATAAAACAATAAATCTTTGAAATCATACCTTTCTGAAGTGGATTATGTACAATAATCTTTTCCCAGGCTGTTCAGATGGTATGGAAGGAAAATTTGGGAAACATTTAGAGGCAGAATTCTGAATTTGTAACAAAATAAATGTGTATCAGGTAAACTGTATGTGGAAGATAAATTCACAAAGCTATCAAATACTCCTGGTGTGTAAAGGTTTCTAATTTGTTTTAAACCCGTCATACCAAACTGAAAATGATGGCTGTTACATGCCGTCTCCTGATTGTTTATTTTTGTTTTATTGTCGGCACCTTTGACGGTTCACCGGTGGGCCGGGGCTCAGCCAGCCCAGGGTTTCACCTGAGACTGAAGAGCAGGGGTCCCCAAAGTGGGTCCTGGAGGGCCCATTGCATCCTGCCTGTTCTAGTTCTCTCCCTTGTAGCACTAAAAACCTTTTCCGCATGTCAGTGTTCTTCATAGGCCTCTAATGATCCATTATTTGATCCAGGTGGTTAAACCAGGGAGAGACTAAAACATGCTGGAGGCCCTCAGGGACCCACTTTGGGGACCCCTGCTGATGAGTGATGGTAGCATGTAAGAAGCTGCTGTAACAGAGGTTTTTTGGAGTAAAGAAAAATGAATTGAAAATACAGTGCAGTAGGATCTGGATGAACAAGAGTACCTTCACTGGGACGGATCCACCCAGAGGGCAGCGTCGGACGTTTTGGCCGGGAGGAAGTTTGTTTTTGTTTGTTTTGATTTGATTTTGGAAAACTGGCTGGATGCTAAAGTATTTTAGCACCGGGGAGTTACAGGCCTGCCAAGACCAACCACCAACAAAACCATCAGAGGTCCGTTTTTAGGAAAAGAGAAAAAAAACAACTATATACAGCACAGGCCAAAAGTTTGGACACACTTTTTGTGAAACGGAGTTTGACGTTTTTCTGTCTTTTGAACAGATAACAAAATCTTTAAAGTGGCCAGAGAATAAATGGTCTCTTCTTGTACAGAGTGTGTTTACTGGCAGATCTCTGGAGGTTTGTGCTGCACTTGATGCAGAGAAGTCATCATTTTATGAAGATGTAAATAAACCAGCTGTCTCCAGAAGTTTATCGACGACGTTTCCGTAACCTGAAAAAAAGTGCAACTCATACTTAAATTGAATATACTAGGAAGAAGGAGATAGCATTTGATAGATGGGTGCGTTCAAAGAATATCAGTCAGGACTATGAGAAATTAAAACAGCTTATTCTCTTGGAAGATTTTAAGAGTAGTTTTTCTTTTGAGGTAGAAAAATTATCTAGAGGATCAAAAAAATGATGAAATTCAGAAAGCTGCAGCATTGGTGTGCTGCTATTGTGGTTAAAAGGGACACAAGAAAGTGTTGGGCTTTAGCAAATAAGCAAAAGATGAAGGAAAATATCCCTAAACCTGGTTTACTAGTGTCAGAGAAGTCAAAGCATGCTGGTGAGAGTTCAAACAGCGCTCTACTGGATCTGTATAAAGATTGTCTTTCTTCTGGTGTTGTGTCTGTTGCTGGAAATGATTGTCCTGTAGTTATTCTGCGAGATACTGGGGCTGCCCCGTCACTCTGGGTGGTGAAGGATGCAACTCTTCCTCCTCCTAGCTCAACGGAAATGTGTGCACTTATTCAAGGAGTGAACAATGATGTTTCTGAATTTAAGTCTGTCCCTCTTCATGAAATCTATTTACAGTCATCTTTAGTGACAGGGGTGGTAAAAGTTGGGTTGGTGTCCAGTTTACCCATTCAGAGTGTCACCTTCGTACTGGGGAATGATTTAGCAGGAAAAGAAAGTGCATGTTGCCCCTCTGGTTGTAAATTCTCCTGTATGTTCTTCTGAGACTGAGGCTCTTCACAGGGAATTTCCTGGAGTTTTTCCTACCTGTGTTGTCACTCGTTCTCAGTCTCAAGTTAATCAGGAAGAACCCACAGAAACTGTGAGAAATCAGGAAGAACCAGACGTTATTCTTGCTGAAACCTTCTTTGCTGAGGGTCCAGCCGATGAACAAAAGTTCAGCAAGCAGGATTTGATTAGGGAACAGAGTAATGATCCTTTCATGAGGGATGCGTTGTCTCAAGCTGGTGATTTAGAAGATGTGGCAGTAGAGCCTGTAAGTCTGTATGTGAAAGATGGAGTTTTGATGAGAAAGTGGAGGGATCCAAAATGTCCTGCTGCTGAAGAATGGAGAGTGTACCATCAGATTGTCCTTCCCTTTTGCTATAGGGAAGAGATTATGAGATTAGCTCATGAAGTTCCTACTTCAGGGCATCTGGGCATTAATAAGACTCAGGCTAGGATCATGAAGCACTTTTATTGGCCCACAATCCAGAAGGATGTTGTGGAGTTTTGTAAGACCTGCCATTCATGTCCAATGGGTGGAAAGCCCAACCAAAACATTCCAGCTGCACCACTGATTCCTATTCCAGTGGTTGGAGAACCATTCAGTCGCGTTTTAATCGATTGTGTGGGCCCTTTACCAAAAACTAAGCGTGGACACCAATATCTGTTAACAGTTATGGATGTTGCTACACGTTATGTAGAAGCTTTCGCTTTGCGTAACATTTGTTCAAAAACAATCTTGGATTGCCTTCTTAAGTTTTTTACTCAGTTTGGGCTTCCTAGAGGGATCCAGTCCGATCAGGGCTCTAACTTTATGGCTGGAGTTTTTCAAGCTGTGATGAAAGAGCTAAGGATTAAACACTTCAAGTCAACTGTGTACCATCCACAGTCACAGGGGGCATTGGAACGATACCATCAGACTCTTACGTCCATGATCAGGACCTACTGTGTGGATCAGCCTGGTGAATGGGACAGAAGTGCTCAATTTCTATTGTTTGCTCTCCGTGACTCTGAGAGTCTACAGGCTTTAGCCTATTTGAGTTGGTCTATGGACATGAAGGGAGGGGTCCCTGGAAGTTGGAGGAAGAGAAATCTCTGGCTGAAGAACCTGACAGAAACATTTTAGATTATGTTTGTGAGTTTAAGGAGCGCTTCAAAGCAGATTGTGCTCTGGCTAAAGGACAATTACAACAAACACAAAGAAAGATGCAGAACCATTTTGATCAGAAAGCCGTTTCTAGAACATTTGCAGTTAGGGATAGAGTGTTGGTACTTTTGCCCATTCGAGGGGACCCCCTGCAAGCAACATTTTCTGGACCATATATAATTAAGGAAAAAGTGGGTGAAGTAAACTATGTTGTATCTACACCAGACAGGAGAAAGTCGACACGTTTGTGCCATGTGAATCTGATTAAGCCTTATTATGAACGGAATACACCATCATCTGCAGCTGTGTGTGTTGTTCACCCTGTTCAGGAGGAAGAAAGGGATTCAGCTGAACTGGATTGTTTGGGTCCTAAGGATGTTACGAGAGATCATGTGAAATGTCTCCAAAGACATTGTTGCTCGGAAGATTGGTCTTCCATTCTCTTCATTCCACAAACTTGCAGTTGCTTCACCCTTCGACCTGTATACTCCAGCTAACACCAGAATTCCAATGTAGGCATGTAAGTCAGTTGGATCCAGTGGTTTCCATTTTTCTTGAAAGACACATCTCCTCTCCAAGTTGGTCATCTCAAGAATTATCTTCTCTATGGGTGGGGATATGAAAAGCTGAAATGCTGATTCAATGTCATTAACTCTTGTGACGACAAATCTTGTTGGACCAGGAGTCATTTTGATGACATTAGAAGATGACAATCTGCCTTGGCTTTGGTGTGGTGATGATGACCATCTTATCTTACCATCTTTAGATGTCCACGTCCCCTTTGTGGATGAGGATTGTTGCGTTTCTTGATTTTCATCTGATGAAGAATCGTCCTCTGAATCCTCCTCATCTTGGGAAAAATGACAATCTGGATCGTCAACGGCATTGTCCTCTGGCTCTGAAGGATCTTCCGTCTCTGAAATTTCTTCGTCGACATCGCTATCCCAATTCAAAATCTGCAATGAAGCTTCTTCAGCTGTAAATCTTCTGGAGCTCATTTTGGATGCATCTCTCAAAGAAAGGGCATGTAAAAGTGACAAGGAGAGGGAAGAGAAAGTCCCTCCTCCACACACACCTGGTTCTCAATAGCTATTCTGAGGCAATCAAAACAAATCACATCAAAGAGGCATGTCTATTTTGTATTTAAACGGCTACTTTAGGTCTGGATCAAAATTACCCGCAACATCATCATTGTACACAAACTGTGTGCAGACACTCCTCAACACATCAAAGACTCCAGATTTTACTCAGAAGTTCATGACCCTAGATGAGGAAAAGTCACAAAATTTCATGGAAAAAAAAATAAGAATAACCTGCACTTTGGTCAACTCAAAAATCGAAACGGGTCAAATTGACCCGAAACATAACACAAGGGTTAAGCTAACCTGAATATTTACAACTCTCTTGTTGATACACTGACATTACTTACCTTCTGTCTTTCAACCACTTTGAAAAGATTTTCTTCGTCTCTCTAACATCTTTATCCTTCCCCCTCTTCCGTTTTCTGTTTTGTGCCCCGGAGTTTTTTCTGCCCCATCTTTAGCTCCTTGTTGTCGAGGCGTTACGACAAATTTAAAAGAAAAAAAAAAGGTGCCTCAGCGGGTTCTGGAAGGGCCGCTGCTCAAACTACCTGTATGTGAGGGGAGGGGATCCTAATCAGTGATGATCCTCTGTTATTGATCATTTCATGGACAAACAGCTGTTAAGTACATAAAATGCTGACAAGAAAAATAATTCCCCACATTGTGTTTGGCCCCTCTAGTGCAGCGCCCCATGCGTTGCAAACGCTGCAGAGCCACCTTTTGCGCCACTGTCTCCATATAAAAACAGAACAATGGAGACAGCAGTGTTACACACGGCAGGTATTCACCCTAAAATGAGAACACGGAGATAAAACAGAGCAAACAGATACAGAAGTGTTTTTAACATCCATCCATCTTCTTCCGCTTATCCTGGTCGGGTCGTGGGGGTAGTAGCTTCAGAAGAGAGGCCCAGTCTTCCCTCCCCAGTTTCTTCTTCCAGCTCCTCCAGGAATCTCAAGGCGTTCCCAGGCCAGCAGAGAGACATCGTCCCTCCAGCGTGTCCTGGGTTTCCCCTCCTCTGGTGGGACATGAACTCCTCACCAGGGAGGCATCCAGGAGGCATCCTGACCAGATGCACCTCAACTGGCTCCTCTCGATGTGAAGGAGCAGCGGCTCTACTCTGAGTCCCTCCTGGATGATTGAGCTTCTCTCTCTAAGGGAGAGCCCAGACATCCTACGGAGAAAACCCATTTCGGCCGCTTGTATCTATGATCTCGTTCTTTCGGTCATGACCCAAAGCTCATGACCATAGATGAGGGTGGGAACGTAGATCGACCGGTAAATCAAGAGCTTCATCTTTTGGCTCAGCTCTCTCTTCACCACGACAGACCGGTACAACGCCCGCTTGACGGCAGACGCTGCACCAATCCGCCTGTCGATCTCCCGCTCCCTTCTTCCCCCATTCGTGAACAAGATCCTGAGATACTTGAACTCCTCCACTTGGGGCAGGACACCCCCCCTGACCTGGAGAAGGCACTCTACCCTTCTCCGGGTCAAGACCATGGCCTCGGATTTGGAGGCACTGATCGCCATCCCAGCCGCTTCACACTCGGCTGCGAACTGCTCCAGAGCTGCAGATCACGACCTGATGAAGGACCACATCATGTTTTTAACATAAACTGGCTAATAGGGCGTGCTGTGGTGGCGTAGGGGATAGCACGACCCACGTTTGGAGGCCTTCAGTCCTCGCGGGTTCGATTCCCGACTGACATTTGCCGCATGTCTTCCCCCTTTTCCTCTCAGCCTACTGTCATATAAGGGACACTAAAGCCATAAAAGACCTCCTGGAGGGGAAAATATACGGCTAATAACCCCCACCAACCTCCAAATTATACCAGTATGTGCATTATGATGCTATTTTAAGATTATTTCTATTGCAACAAAATTGAGAACCACAAAATCTTTATATGATGGAGAAAAACACTACACAATAAACATCAGTATAGATGCTTAAAAGCATTATTAATTTCTAAACTGAACGTGATATAATATCTTTAATATCCAAGTGATGTAAATAAACCTAAATTCTGACTAAAAGTTAAGAACTACATATTCACCCAAACAGTCTATGACCAGGGCTCAGAGCGAATAGGGCTCACTCAGAAATCCAAGTCTGAACGTATTGCTTTGCGTCCTCAGATGCAGTAACTTCTTTAACTGTAACTGATGCGCAGTCCGTACCTGATCCCTTCCATGCCAGGAAGTAGCCGCTTTACCTGATTCAAGGCTGACCGAGGCCGGCCAACCTTGGCAGTGTGAATCGATATGGTCCCGGCTCCGACTTTAATCCTCTGGCCCTCCCAGACAGTCACTGTGGTAATGAAGCTGCACATCATTACTGGAGGTCGTCCGCCTGGTTTGGGTTTGGGTTGGAGAGCGATGAGACCGGTCCACCAGTGGTTCCTTTCCCAGCCACAGCGGTAGGTGAGCAGGAGCCAGCGCCCTCCTCCACGCCGATGATCCTGATCTTGACCAAGTTCTCAAGCTTGTCTTCCAACATGGTGACTTTAGCCGTAAGCTGCTCCAGAGTAGCTTTCATATCGATAACGTCACCAGTGCAACTTGCTAGCTGCGTCTTCACAGCTTGTACCTCGGCTTTAATGGATGGCAACGCGTCTCCAAGAACCTCTCCAAGTTCCTTCTTAATAATGCCGGCGATGTCTCCTGTCAAAGAACACAGCGGGTCGAGCTTTAGGGTATCGGCGTCTGGGTTCATCTGAGTCGGAGCGGTGACGACACGGCTCTAGTGCCAAAGGAGCCGAGGCCTGTGAGCATGACTTTATCTGAGTAGGAGACTTTCCCCTTCCTGACATTCTCACATGGTGCAAAAATATACACAGGACCAGAGTGCAGTAGATAACAAAGACTTGGTTTACTATGAAAACACAGTTGAATAAGAATTTTAAAGGAAATTGGCAGGAGCTACCACCACCACGTTCTACTGCAATGGCTGCTCAACAGCGCCCCCCATAGGTAACGTCTTTAAGTCCTTTTAAATGAACATAGAAATCACAAGATGTGAGGATGATGAGGACCAAACAGAGGAAGAGCTGCTGCTGCTTTCAGCTTCATAATGAAACAACGAATGAGACGTAACTCTGGTTGGACTGTGAGAAAATCTGTCCCTCTGTCAGGAGAGACGGTTCCGACAGATCCAACGGTTCTGACGGTTCTGATGGTTCTGACGGTTCTGATGGATCTGACGGTTCCGACGGTTCTGACCATTTCCACGGTGCTTCTGATCAATTTCTCGGTAAAACAACTCTACATGCTTCCTACATGCTGTCACACATAACAATGTTTGGAAACTGTTGTTCTTTATTCTTTATTTGCCAAAGTTATGAGGAGGAGAGAAATAATCTGTTTCCCTTTATAAAATGAGAACAAATGAATTTACCTGCAAGTTTTAACTGTTTATTCCTTTCATCATCAACAACAAATCATGTAAGTTTGGAAACATTTGCTTTTTAGTTGCCAAAGTTATGAGGAGGGAATTGTATATTTTAGCTGCCTGAAATACCCCCCCCACCCCCCCAATAATATGGGAGCTAATTATTTTTTTACAAACTCCTTTATTCCTCTCATCCTGTAAATTTGAGATATTTGCTTTTTATTTGCCAGAGTTATGGGGAACCAAATATTTTATCCGTATGAAATAACTTTGTAGGGGGAACGGATTATTTCAGGCAGATAAAATATGTTTCCTCCTCATAACTTTGGCAAATAAAGAACAACTGTTTCCAAATTCTCAAACATTGTTATGTGTGACAGCATGTAGTATAAATGTCCTTAATCCAGAAATTTGTCATATTTTACTTTAGAACAGGATTTACTAGAAAGTCTAAACTCTCATCTTTCCAGGAAGCAGCTTCCCTCGTATATCAGCAATGGAAAATGATAAAGACACAACGTGTTGGAAAACTGTTTGGTGACTTTTATTTGTCAGGCTGACAAAAGTTGGAAAAAGGCCGATTCTCTTGGCGTTTAGAATAAGACAAAACAGCACCAGAAAACCTCGTTTATTTATGTATTTTACCATTTTTAAAACAGCTGCTGACTGAACTGAATGTTGAAACCTTGACATGAATCATGATTATATGAGTTGTTTTGCAGAGAAATCGATCAGAAGCGCCGTGGAAATGATCAGATCCGTCTGTCTGGTGCTCCCGACACAGAGGGACAGATTTTCACACAGGACCTGTTGGTGGTTCTGTTGACCCTTTGCAGCTTCGTCACACAATCATTCGAGGCGCCTTGATGGACGTGAGGGACGGGAATGCTGAACAGAGCGACTGAAAGTTTCCCAAAGTTTTTTTATTCATGGCTTCTCCTTGTTCGAGTCGAGCTAATTTATCTGTGAACGTAGCTGACCTGGTTGGGCTCATAGACGGCGGGATTTACAGAAGCTAGCTTAGAAACCGAGTTGATCAAATTACCGACTTCTCCTGAATTCACACCACATGATTTATGTCACTGTGTCATAAACAGCGTTTCCCCTTGAAACGCACTTTGAAACGCAAATTCGGCACTTAAACTCTGCACTTCCGCCACTTTTTTTATCTGTATATCTCTATATACTTATATATATATATATATATATATATATATATATATATATATATATATATATAAAATTCCCTTCTCACCCACCGCGGGTGGTGATTCTTCTTCCTCTTAGCTCGGGTCCTCTACCAGAGGCCTGGGAGCTTGAGGGTTCTGCGCAGTATCTTGGCTGTGCCTAGGACTGCACATTTCTGGACTGAGATGTCTGATGTTGTTCCTGGGATCTGTTGTAGCCACTGTTCCAGTTTGGGGGTGACTGCCCCGAGGGTCCCGATGACCACAGGCACCACTGTGGTCTTCACCTTCCAGGCCCTCTCCAGTTCCTCCCTTAGGCCCTGGTATTTCTCTAGTTTCTCATGCTCCTTTTTCCTGATGTTGCAGTCACTTGGTATTGCCACATCCACCACAACGGCTTTCCTCTGTTGTTTATCCATCATTATCATTAGAAAGTAAATGAACGTTGATCTTCTTACCTTGTAAAAAGCGTTAGCTGCTTGTTCGTGATTCCTGCCAGCCATCCTGATTGACGGCTGCTGTCCATCACCTGCATCTCCCTCGTTATTAAGGGGTATAGTAAGATCTATAGAAAAGTTTGAAATTCTGTTCTTGTATAGAAATAGAAGTGCATTGAGGAAAGGTCCCATTGCAAATCTTAAGCCAATCTAAAGGACTGAACTTCATCTCCAGATCACGCTCCCACAACCGCTTCACAGAGTCAAAGCTTGATGGTACAGAGCTGAGTAACAATGCATAGAATTTGGAAATCAGACCTTTGGGAGAATTAGTGGAAACCAGAACATTTTCTAAGTCTGTCAGTTCCCTACGGAATGCATTGGACCGAAATAATGAATCCATAAAATGCCGAATTTGGAGATATTTGTAAAAATCTTTCTGAGGAATGTTGCTCTTGTCCCTGATTTGGTTAAACGATTTGATAGCACCGGAAATCAACAGATCAGAGAAATCATTCAGACCAGAACAGGACCAGTTCAACAGGCCAATACTTCTAATAGAAATTGGTAGGTCAGGGTTTAAAGTCAGGGGGGATCTAATTGAGATAAAGGGGGGAATATTCAAGTATTTCCTTATGTCTTGCCAAGCTAACAAAGTACTATGAACTATCATGTTTTCCTTCAATGAATCCAACTGATCTAAGTTATTGATAAAAGGGAGAGAACTTAACTTTCTAGGACAGCATGATAGAGATTCAAGGCTCCACCATAAGCAGGTGTCTCTACTAGAAAACCAGTCTGACATAATTTTAAGCTGGGCAGACCAGTAGTAAAACTGTAAGTTGGGTAAAGATAAACCTCCTAACTGCTTGGGTTTAGTAAGAGTGGAGAACCTAATTCATTGATGCTTATTGTTCCAAATAAAACGAGAAATATGAGAATTAAGGAATTTAAAAAATGTAAAGGACAAGTAGCAAGGAAGGTTTTGAAAAAGGTAGTTTAAGCGAGGGAGAATATTCATTTTTATTGTATTAACCCTACCGAAAAGTGATATAGGTAAAGTAGACCATTTCAACAGATCGTTCTTAATGTTCTGAACTAGGGGGGAGTAGTTTGATGAGAACAAGTCTTTCAGATCAGGGGTAATAAAGATGCCCAAGTACTTGAAACCTCTTTTAGATGTATGAAAAATAGGTTGTAGCTCCATATCTTGAGGAATAATGAAAGGAGAAGCGACAGATGTGCCTAAATTAACCTTATAGCCTGAAAGAGCACCAAATTTATCTATGGAGCTAAGTACAGCTGGGACCGATTTATTTGGGTTTTTCAGGTGAAGTGAGGTACATTTTAGTGATATTTCAATATATTCTTCAATGTTCCTTCACATAGAAAGAATTATTATAGTTTTGAAGAGATCATAGAGAAAGATACATTTTTTAATCCATTTATTTCTCCTTGTGCTGCCACCTTATGGTGGTGGAGGGTTTGAGGCCCCAATGATCCTGGGAGCTCTGCTTTCTGGGGCTTCATGCCCCTGGTGGGGTCACTAAGGCAGACAGGTCCAGGTGAGGGACCAGACAAAGTGCAGCCTGAAGACCCCAATGATAAATGTAAACTTTGGACTATGTGTTCCCTCACCCGGACTGGGGCCCCACTCTGGAGCCAGGCCTGATGGTGAGTGCCTGGTGGCCGGGCTTTTACCCATAAAGCCTGAAGAGGAAACGTGGGCCCCCCCCTGGGCAGGAGTGGGCATACTTGTTGCTCCCCATCTCGGCGCCTGTACGTTGGGGTTTACCCCGGTGAACGAGAGGGTAGCCTCCCTCCGCCTACGGGTGGGGGGACGGGTCCTGACTGTTGTTTGTGCTTACGGGCCGAACGACAGCTCAGATTACCCACCCTCTTTGGAGTCCCTAGAGGGGGTACTGGAGAGTGCTCCACCTGGGGACTCCCTTGTTCTGCTGGGGGACATCAACGCTCACATGGGCAATGACAGTGAGGCCTGGAGGGGCGTGGTTGGGAGGAACGGCCCCCCGATCTGAACTCAAGTGGTGTTCTGTTGTTGGACTTCTGTGTTCGTCATGGATTGTCCATAACGAACACCATGTTCAAGCATAAGGGTGTCCATATGTGCACTTGGCACCAGGACACCGTAGGCCGCAGTTCGATGATCGACTTTGTCATCGTTTCTCCGGCTGAACTTCGAACACGTTCCGGGGGAGGTGGGGGACATGGAGTCTGAGTGGACCGTGTTACCTGCCTCCATTGTCGAGGCGGCTCATCTGAGCTGTGGCCGCAAGTTTGTCAGTGCCTGTCGCGGCGGCAACCCTCGAACCCATTGGTGGACACCTTCGGTGAGGGAAGCCGTCAGGCTGGAGAAGGAGTCCTATCGGGCCTTTTTGGCCTGTGGGACTCCGGAAGCAGCTGATGGGTACCGGCGGGCGAAGCGGCTCGGGTGGTTGCTGAGGCAAAAACTCGGGCATGGGAGGAGTTTGGAGAGGCCATGGAGAAAGACTTCCGTACGGCTTCGAGGCGATTCTGGTCCACCATCCGGCGTCTCGGAGGGGGGGGGAATCAGTGCAGCACCAACACTGTTTACAGTGGGGATGGTGTGATGCTGACCTCAACTCACACTTTTAAGTGTGAGTTGAGGCAAGGTCTATTCGGGGGTTCTGGAGAAGAGGGTCCGTCGGATTGTTGAACCTCGGATTCAGGAAGAGCAGTGTGGTTCTGGTTCTGGTCGTGGAACACTGGACCAGCTCTACACCCTCAGCAGGTCCTGGAGGGTTCTGGGATTTCGCCCAACCAGTCTACATGTGTTTTGTGGACTTGGAGAAGGCGTTCGACCGTGTCCCTCGGGGAGCCCTGTGGGGGGTTCTCCAGGAGTATGGGGTACCGGGCTCCTTGATACGGGCTGTCAGGTCCCTGTAGGACCGGTGTCAGAGTCTGGTCCACATTGCCGGCAGTAAGTCTGGCTCGTTTCCGGTGAGAGTTGGACTCCGCCAGGGCTGCCCTTTGTCACTGATTCTGTTCATTACTTTTATGGACAGAATCTCTGGACCAGCCAAGGTGTTGAGGGGATCCGTTTTGGTGGCCTTAGGATCAAATCTCTGCTTTTTACGGATGATGTGATCCTTTTGGCTTCATCAGGTCGTGATCTGCAGCTCTCGCTGGAGCGGTTCTCAGCCGAGTGTGAAGCGATCAGTGCCTCCAAATCCGAGGCCATGGTCTTGAGCCGGAAAAGGGTAGAGTGCCTTCTCCGGGTCAGGGGGGGTGTCCTGCCCCAAGTGGAGGAGTTCAAGTATCTCAGGATCTTGTTCACGAATGGGGGAAGAAGGGAGCGGGAGATCGACAGGCGGATTGGTGCAGCGTCTGCCGTCAAGCGGGCGCTGTACCGGTCTGTCGTGGTGAAGAGAGAGCTGAGCCAAAAAGCGAAGCTCTCGATTTACTGGTCGATCTACGTTCCCACCCTCATCTATGGTCATGAGCTTTGGGTCATGACCGAAAGAATGAGATCGCGGATACAAGCGGTCGAAATGGGTTTTCTCCGTAGGGTGGCTGGGCTCTCCCTTAGAGAGAGAAGCTTAGTCATCCAGGAGGGACTCAGAGTAGAGCTGCTGCTCCTTCACGTCGAGAGGGGCCAGTTGAGGTGGCTCGGGCATCTGGTCAGGATGCCTCCTGGATGCCTCTCTGGTGAGGTGTTCCAGGCACGTCCCACCGGGAGGAGACCCTTGGGAAACCCAGGACACGCTGGAGGGACTGTGTCTCTCGGCTGGCCTGGGAACGCCTTGGGATTCCTCCGGAGGAGCTGGAAGAAGTGACTGGAGAGGGAAGACTGGGCCTCCCTTCTGAAGCTGCTGACCCCACGACCCGACCCCGGATAAGCGGAAGAAGATGGATGGATGGATGTTTATTTACGTTTGTTGCGTTTTGATCAGGAAACGACACGGCCACCTAATTTTTTACAAACATCTGCGTTGAGGACCCGTTTGACCGTCACTAGTTAATCTTACTGCGGCTCGTTTTGTTTTTAAGTTTATTTCCAGCCTGCAAACTGGTTCCCAGTAGAGAACACAGACTAATCCTGTAGATATGGATCATAATCTGTTGGTAACTGACAGTAATGTAGGAACGTTTATTATTATTATTTTGGCTCATCAATTTGGATATCACCACCAACTACAACATTGGCTGTTAACTTGATATCATTTAGATGAGATTTTATTGCAGTATAACTTCTCGACATTGCTTGATATTCCTCTCTATTTTAAACACCACAAGCAACACCATCAAGTATGGGATTTAAATTTTATTAAATATGATAACACCAACCTCATTGTTTGTAGCTAAAAAAGAAAGTTCAGAAACAGTTCGGTCTCCTTGCAGGATCTGATCCAGAAACACACACTGGGCTAGAATGGTTATAAATCACATTACAGGAACTAGAGAGTCAATTTCATTGTTTTTCTGATCAGAGCTGGTTACAAAAGGCAGAAACCTTCCACTTATTGAGGCTGTTCATGTTCATTTCATGAGATGAAATTAATTTATTCTGGTGAACCTGAATGGGATTGTCCTGTTACTCATTGTTCTGGTTCTGACCCAGTGCGGTGTTTACGTAGCAAACTGAACGCTGCTCTGTAGAAACTTGTTTTGAAACATAATTTTCACCTGCAACATTAAACATATTTGCTTCAAATGTGATTTATAGTGAAGTTTTGCAAACTCTTTTGTCACACAAGTAGCATGTTTTTTCAGCAATTTAGAAACATCTGCGGTGCGCAGAGGTTTCAACCAGTTAATTTAGCCACCAGTTAATCTGGAACAGTGGTGTCGGTCATTGGCTCCACATTCAGTACTCGTAGCATTAGCATTAGCTCCATTAGATTTCAAAGAGCTTTCAGCGCCGTCCGTCTGATGTTTCTGCCACCGGCAGCTGGGTATAGGTGCTTTGTGAATAAAAACTGTTGACACGCCATTTGGTTTTAGCTTGTGAAGGTAATGATCGCCTGCAGGCCCAAGCCTTCATGGTTCTGGGGCCCTCTATTCCTGTTAATAATATGGACTGGCTGCAATCAACAGTCAGATGATTAGGTCATTCACACACCTGCTAAACCTATTATATCTCTGACAGAGCTGTTTATTTTATATCCTATGTGTACGTATCATATAGGATACATTTATCTGTGACAATTTCCTTAATTTTGGGGGATCGATGTCAGCCGATCCTTACATGTGAATCTGATCTTATCTTGCTTAACGAAGGTTTATAAATCAGTTTCCGTCCTCTTGTGCTCTGCAGTGAGGTTTGACAGACTGACAGACAAACAGGTCAGGTCTGAATGTTTACAATTAATAATCGTGTCCCTGCTGTTGCCAACACTCTTGATAGTGGGTTGTAGTCAACCCACTATTGCCAACTATAGCAACATCTCAGACAAAATCAAAATCTGGAGGTCAGTCTTTTTAAAGATCAGTAATCAGCCAGATTACCAATCTGATATGTTAATGCAGTAGCCATGTAGCCTGATGTGAAAACATTTTGCTTAAAACTCAGTTTCACACAAATTCAAACATTCTGGCATAAATATTTGGCCTTTGAATTGAAACGTTCACGGTCGCTATCAAGCAAATTTTCTACTAGCACAAATCTTGCTGATAAACATTTACATTACCAAGAGGCATGAAAACAAACCTTTATCTTGTTCTTTATTCCTCTTTACTCCTTGTCTTTCTTGTTTCTCTCCCTGAAGGATAAGTCCTTTTTTGCGACATTGTTTTGATAACTTACCCTCCACCCGTGTTTGGATGCTCACTGCACAGCAGCTCATATTACCGGTGAAGGGTGGCCAACTGCGGCTGCCAGGGGCCCCCAAGAGCTGTTTGCTTTTCTTTTTGTCCATATAAGAAAGATTTATACTTACATTATCAAATATACTTTATGGCAAAAAAAATAAATAAAATAAATCAAAACCTTATGTTGAAATTCTGGTTATGTTAATATAATCACGTAAAAATCATTACTAAAAAAAAAACAGTTCTAAGGGGCTGCTTAGTTTGCTTATACCTTGGGCTGACCTTGATCACCTGTTAGAGGCTTCATCAATTTTGTTTGTACAAATGAAGAGAAATGTTGAGGGCACAAAAGTACATCCTTCGGTACTTGTGTTTGGCTCCGGCTCTCTCTCACTGGACTCTTCTTTTTTCCATATGGGAACAATCCAGACTCTCCTCACTGTTTCTCTATACATTACAGCCAACAGTGTATCGAAAATTACACCAGTCAAACGCAATATGATAAACAACTACTCAGGTAAAGTTAGCCTTCCTGTGTTTACGCTGTAGATTCCAGTACATAATGGACCAAACTGCATCATCAACCAATCAGGTGAAAAAATGGCGACCTCCATGGGTGAGAAGATAACAAAAGATGTAAACTTTTTAAAGTAATTATGAGTTTTGGCGTATAACAAACAGTAACAAGTCTGCCTGACTGGAATAGAAACGACATTTGATGCAGACAGGACAATTGTGGCGGCAGAAAAAAATGAGGGGAAACGCTGCATGACTACAAGACGAGGTCGACGGCTCCTCCACGGGTTGGCATGTTGAGATGGAAACGCACACACCGCTCATAATCTTTGTTCACAAAAATATAATTCTCACTGCAATCTGATCGCACACCTCTGAAAGCACCACTACAGGTTATTTTTGTGCTTCACATTGAGCTTACACAAGCTGAGCTAACGCAGTGGCTTTTAAACTTGATGCCTACCATGACGAAGAATTCTCCAAAGAAAAACTATTCCTCTCAGGGGAATATATATAAATCCTAAGAAAGGTGAAGCTTCTCTGCTAGAACACCTTAGAAATAGTCCAGTTTGAGTGAAAGCTGGTGCATGTGATCTGCACCGAGGTGAAATTCCGAGATGCCTCCGACAAGCTAGGCGACCGACTCGCTAGGCGACCAACCCGTCTAGTGACCGACGCGCTAGAGGTGAGCGACGTGCAAGAAGTGACCGACGGGCTAGAGGCCAGTGACACGCTAGGAGACAGACGCAATAGAGGTGACCGACGAGCTAGGTGACCGACGAGCTAGAGGTGAACAACGAGCTAGAGGTGACCAACTCACTGGGCAACCAACGCCTCTAGTGACCGACGTGCTAGAGGCGAGTGACACGATAGGCGACAGACGCAATAGAGGCGACCGACCAGCTAGGTGACTGACGAGCTAGGTGACCGACGAGCTAGGTGACTGACGCACTAGAGGTGACCGATGCGCAAGAAGTGACTGACGAGCTAGAGGCGAGTGATGCGCTAGGCGACAGACACAATAGAGATGACCAATGCGCTAGAGGCGACCGGCGAGATGGCCGACCAATGCCTCTAGTGACTGATGCTGTGGAGGCGACTGACACGCTAAAGGTGACTGATGCACTACAAGTGACCGACGTAATAGAGGTGACCGACGCACTAAGCAACAGAAGCACTAGTCGACCGAAGCACTAGAGGTGACCGACGCACTAGAGGTGACCAATGCGCGAGAGGTGACCGACGCACTAGAGGTGACCGACGCACTAAGCAACAGACGCACTAGAGGTGACTGATGCGCTACAGGTGACCAGTACGCTAGAGGTGATGACGCAATAGAGTTAACCACCTAGTGCTAGGCGACTGTCCAGCTAGCCATAACCACACTAATATCAACTTCAGCCCAGATGGAATATTTATCAATATCCCCTTTTGATGTAATCCTATTTATTAAGTAACTATATCATGTTCCATTACTTTTTCAGTAACTGTCTTAGAACTGGAACTAGAACCCGTCATATCCAGCAGGATCCAGTTGTTTTAGCTTCTACAGCTTCTCATGTATCATTTTGTTAATTTCTCCCTTCCTTCCTTTCTCGGCTCCAGACCTGAACTACTGCACCAACCACCGGCCGTGCCAGAACCAAGCGTCCTGCACCAACACCGGCGAAGGCAGCTACACCTGCAGCTGCCGACCCGGCTACTCCGGCATCAACTGCGAGATCGAGACCAATGAGTGTGACAGCACCCCCTGCAGGAACGGAGGAAGCTGCACAGTATGTCACAAGAAGTACCTCCAGAACCACACCAGAACCACACCAGAACCACATCAGAACCACATCAGAACCACATCAGAACCACACAAGAACCACATCAGAACCACACCAGAACCACATCAGAACCACATCAGAACCACACCAGAACCACATGAGAACCACACCAGAACTACACCAGAACCACATCAGAGCCACATCAGAACCACATCAGAACCACACAAGAACCACATCAGAACCACACAAGAACCACATCAGAACCACATCAGAATGACACCAGAACCACATCAGAACCACATCAGAACCACATCAGAACCACATCAGAACCACACAAGAACCACATCAGAACCACACCAGAACTACACCAGAACTACACCAGAACCACATAAGAACCACATCAGAACCACACAAGAACCACATCAGAACCACATCAGAACCACATCAGAACCACATCAGAACCACATCAGAACCACATCAGAACCACACCAGAACCACACCAGAACCACACCAGAACCACACCAGAACCACACCACAACCACATCAGAACCACACCAGAACCACACCAGAACCACACCAGAACTACACCAGAACCACACCAGAACCACACCAGAACCACATCAGAACCACGTCAGAACCACATCAGAACCACACCAGAACCACATCAGAACCACACCAGAACCACACCAGAACCACATCAGAACCACACCAGAACCACATCAGAACCACATCAGAACCACACCAGAACCACACCAGAACCACATCAGAACCACACCAGAACCACATCAGAACCACATCAGAACCACATCAGAACCACACCAGAACCACACCAGAACCACACCAGAACCACATCAGAACCACGTCAGAACCACGTCAGAACCACACCAGAACCACATCAGAACCACATCAGAACCACACCAGAACCACATCAGAACCACATCAGAACTACACCAGAACCACATCAGAACCACACCAGAACCACATCAGAACCACACCAGAACCACATCAGAACCACACCAGAACCACAACAGAACCACACCAGAACCACACCAGAACCACACCAGAACCACATCAGAACCACACCAGAACCACATCAGAACCACACCAGAACCACACCAGAACCACACCAGAACTACACCAGAACCACACCAGAACCACATCAGAACCACATCAGAACCACACCAGAACCACGTCAGAACCACATCAGAACCACATCAGAACTACACCAGAACCACACCAGAACCACATCAGAACCACATCAGAACTACACCAGAACCACACCAGAACTACATCAGAACCACATCAGAACCACACCAGAACCAAACCAGAACTACACCAGAACCACATCAGAACCACTCCAGAACCACACCAGAACTACACCAGAACCACATCAGAACCACACCAGAACTACACCAGAACCACATCAGAACCACTCCAGAACCACACAAGAACTACATCAGAACCACATCAGAACCACACCAGAACTACTCCAGAACCACATCAGAACCACACCAGAACTACATCAGAACCACATCAGAACCACACCAGAACTACTCCAGAACCACATCAGAACCACATCAGAACCACATCAGAACCACATCAGAACCACATCAGAACTACACCAGAACCACACCAGAACCACATCAGAACCACATCAGAACTACACCAGAACCACACCAGAACCACATCAGAACCACATCAGAACCACACCAGAACCAAACCAGAACTACACCAGAACCACATCAGAACCACTCCAGAACCACACCAGAACTACACCAGAACCACATCAGAACCACACCAGAACTACACCAGAACCACATCAGAACCACTCCAGAACCACACAAGAACTACATCAGAACCACATCAGAACCACACCAGAACTACTCCAGAACCACATCAGAACCACACCAGAACTACACCAGAACTACACCAGAACCACACCAGAACCACACCAGAACCACATCAGAACCACACCAGAACCACATCAGAACCACACCAGAACCACGTCAGAACTACACCAGAACCAAACCAGAACTACACCAGAACCACGTCAGAACCACACCAGAACCAAACCAGAACTACACCAGAACCACATCAGAACCACTCCAGAACCACACAAGAACTACATCAGAACCACATCAGAACCACACCAGAACTACTCCAGAACCACATCAGAACCACACCAGAACTACACCAGAACTACACCAGAACCACACCAGAACCACACCAGAACCACATCAGAACCACACCAGAACCACATCAGAACCACACCAGAACCACGTCAGAACTACACCAGAACCAAACCAGAACTACACCAGAACCACATCAGAACCACTCCAGAACCAAACCAGAACTACACCAGAACCACGTCAGAACCACATCAGAACCACACCAGAACTACACCAGAACCACATCAGAACCACACCAGAACTACACCAGAACCACATCAGAACCACTCCAGAACCACACAAGAACTACATCAGAACCACATCAGAACCACACCAGAACTACTCCAGAACCACATCAGAACCACTCCAGAACCACATCAGAACCACATCAGAACCACATCAGAACCACATCAGAACCACATCAGAACTACACCAGAACCACACCAGAACCACATCAGAACCACATCAGAACCACACCAGAACTACTCCAGAACCACATCAGAACCACACCAGAACTACACCAGAACCACATCAGAACCACTCCAGAACCACATCAGAACCACACCAGAACCACACCAGAACCACACCAGAACTACACCAGAACCACATCAGAACCACACCAGAACTACACCAGAACCACATCAGAACTACATCAGAACCACATCAGAACCACTCCAGAACCACACCAGAACTACATCAGAACCACATCAGAACCACATCAGAACCACACCAGAACTACTCCAGAACCACATCAGAACCACACCAGAACTACACCAGAACTACACCAGAACCACACCAGAACCACACCAGAACCACATCAGAACCACACCAGAACCACGTCAGAACTACACCAGAACCAAACCAGAACTACACCAGAACCAAACCAGAACCACACCAGAACCACATCAGAACCACTCCAGAACCACACCAGAACTACATCAGAACCACGTCAGAACCAAACCAGAACTACACCAAAACCACATCAGAACTACATCAGAACCACACCAGAACTACACCAGAACCACATCAGAACCACATCAGAACTACACCAGAACCACACCAGAACCACATCAGAACCACATCAGAACTACACCAGAACCACATCAGAACCACACCAGAACCACACCAGAACTACACCAGAACCACACCAGAACCACATCAGAACCACTCCAGAACCACACCAGAACCACATCAGAACCACTCCAGAACCACACCAGAACCACATCAGAACCACTCCAGAACCACACCAGAACCACATCAGAACCACGTCAGAACCACATCAGAACCACACCAGAACTACACCAGAACCACATCAGAACCACTCCAGAACCACACCAGAACCACATCAGAACCACACCAGAACCACGTCAGAACTACACCAGAACCAAACCAGAACTACACCAGAACCAAACCAGAACCACATCAGAACCACTCCAGAACCACATCAGAACCACATCAGAACCAAACCAGAACTACACCAGAACCACACCAGAACCACATCAGAACCACTCCAGAACCAAACCAGAACTACACCAGAACCACTCCAGAACCAAACCAGAACTACATCAGAACCACATCAGAACCACATCAGAACTACACCAGAACTACATCAGAACTACACCAGAACCACATCAGAATCACACCAGAACTACATCAGAACCACATCAGAACCACATCAGAACTACACCAGAACCACTCCAGAACCAAACCAGAACTACACCAGAACCACATCAGAACCACACCAGAACCACATCAGAACCACACCAGAACCACACCAGAACCACATCAGAACCACACCAGAACTACACCAGAACCACACCAGAACCACATCAGAACCACACCAGAACCACACCAGAACCAAATCAGAACCACACCAGAACTACACCAGAACCACACCAGAACCACATCAGAACCACACCAGAACTACACCAGAACCACACCAGAACCACATCAGAACCACACCAGAACCACACCAGAACCACATCAGAACCACACCAGAACCACATCAGAACCACATCAGAACTACACCAGAACCACACCAGAACCACATCAGAACCACATCAGAACCACACCAGAACTACATCAGAACCACACCAGAACCACATCAGAACCACACCAGAACCACACCAGAACCACACCAGAACCACATCAGAACCACACCAGAACTACACCAGAACCACACCAGAACCACACCAGAACCACACCAGAACCACACCAGAACCACATCAGAACCACACCAGAACTACACCAGAACCACACCAGAACCACATCAGAACCACACCAGAACTACACCAGAACCACACCAGAACCACTCCAGAACCACATCAGAACCACACCAGAACCACATCAGAACCACATCAGAACTACACCAGAACCACACCAGAACCACACCAGAACCACACCAGAACCACATCAGAACCACACCAGAACCACATCAGAACCACATCAGAACTACACCAGAACCACACCAGAACCACATCAGAACCACACCAGAACCACACCAGAACCACATCAGAACCACACCAGAACCACACCAGAACCACATCAGAACCACACCAGAACCACACCAGAACCACACCAGAACCACACCAGAACTACATCAGAACCACACCAGAACCACACCAGAACCACACCAGAACCACACCAGAACCACACCAGAACTACACCAGAACCACACCAGAACCACATCAGAACCACACCAGAACCACACCAGAACCACATCAGAACCACCTCAGAACCAAACCAGAACCACATCAGAACCACTCCAGAACCACACCAGAACCACGTCAGAACCACATCAGAACCACGTCAGAACCACACCAGAACCACATCAGAACCACATCAGAACCACATCAGAACCACATCAGAACCACGTCAGAACCACACCAGAACCACATCAGAACTACACCAGAACCACATCAGAACCACTCCAGAACTACACCAGAACCACTCCAGAACCAAACCAGAACCACATCAGAACCACACCAGAACCACATCAGAACCACATCAGAACTACACCAGAACCACACCAGAACCACATCAGAACCACACCAGAACCACACCAGAACCACATCAGAACCACACCAGAACCACACCAGAACCACATCAGAACCACACCAGAACCACACCAGAACCACACCAGAACCACACCACAACCACACCAGAACTACATCAGAACCACACCAGAACCACACCAGAACCACACCAGAACCACACCAGAACTACACCAGAACCACACCAGAACCACATCAGAACCACACCAGAACCACACCAGAACCACATCAGAACCACCTCAGAACCAAACCAGAACCACATCAGAACCACATCAGAACCACTCCAGAACCACGCCAGAACCACGTCAGAACCACATCAGAACCACGTCAGAACCACACCAGAACCACATCAGAACCACATCAGAACCACATCAGAACCACATCAGAACCACGTCAGAACCACACCAGAACCACATCAGAACTACACCAGAACTACACCAGAACCACATCAGAACCACTCCAGAACTACACCAGAACCACTCCAGAACCAAACCAGAACCACATCAGAACCACACCAGAACCACACAGACAAATCCAATTGCCTTTATTGTCATAAGAAGCACCATGAGATTTCTTGTCAGTCTAGAAAAGACAACAACAGTCGGGGGCCTGTAGGGGGCGCTGCTTCTACAGTAGATAGAAATGCCAACATTTATTGGGACTCGATGAGGAGAAGAAAACAAACGTCCATAAAGAGTCGTGATAAAATAAATGTCAAAACATAAAGCAACACAGACGGTGTAAGGATGGAGGCCAGTGGAGGTGGTGGGTTAAAACGGGGGGGTGCAGGGGTTAGTGTGTTTATAGCCACGAAGAGTGTGTGTGTGTGTGTGTGTGTGTGTGTGTGTGTGTGAGGATAGTCCATGTGTTATTGTTGTATGAGAGGATAGAGGAGTTCAGTCCTTATAGTTTATGTTTTATGTCAGGAGACGTTCAAAAGCGTGACAGCTGTGGGAAAGAAGCTGTTCTGGTCCTGGTGGTTCTGGTCCGTGTGGTTCTGGTCCGTGTGGTTCTGTAGCGCCTCCCAGAGGGCAGGAGGGAAACAGTGTGTGTGCTGGGTGACTGAAGTCCTTTGTGATTTCCCGGCCCTTTTCAAACTCGCTTCCTGTAGACGTCCTTGATGCCAGGCAGCGGTGCCCTAGTCGGTGCCCCGGTGATGTACTGGGCAGTTTTCTCCACCCTCTGCAGCGCCTTCCGGTCGGAGACAGAGCAGGTCCTGTACCAAGCTGTAATACAGTTGGTGAGGATGCTCTCAATGGTGCAGAAGTTCATGAGGATCTCTGAGGACAGGTGGTTCTTCCTCAGGGTCCTCATGAAGAAGAGGCGCTGATGCACTTTCTTGATGAGTTTAGAGCAGCTGGTCGTCCAGGTCAGGTCCTTGGAGATGTGGACTCCCAGGAACTTAAAGGTGTCCACACACTCCACCACTGTCCCCTTAGTGTGGATGGGTGGATGTAGGTCAGCGTTCCTCCTGAAGTCCATGATAAGCTCCTTGGTCTTCTCGGGGTTCAGCTGCAGGTTGTTTTTGTCCCACCACTCAGCCAGACGGTCTAACTCCTCCCTGTAAACGGCCTCATCATTATCTCTGATGAGGCCGAACACCGTGGTGTCGTCTGCAAACTTGATGATGGCGTTCGAGCCGTGGACAGGTCTGCAGTCGTAGGTGAAGAGGGAGTAGAGGAAGGGACTCGTCACACAGCCTAGTGGCACTCCGGTGTTTATGATGATGGTGGATGAGAAGTGGTTGTCCAGCCGGACATGATGAGGTCGACTGGTCAGGATGTCGAGCAACCAGTGGCACATGAGTGAACTGATGCCGAGGTCTGTGAGTTTGGTAATGAGTTGTGGTGGGATGACAGTGTTGAATGTTGAACTAAAATCTAAGAACAGCAGTCTGGTGTAAGTGTTCTTGTTGTCCAGGTGAGAAAGGACAGAGTGCAGCGCTATGGAGACTGCATCCTCTGTGCTCCTGTTCTGCCTGTATGCAAATTGGTGGGGGTCTAGTATGGGGGGGGACAGGATCTGAGGTGCGCTAGGATCAGCCGCTCAAAGCACTTGGTAATGATGGGGGTAAGGGCTACTGGGCGGTAGTCATTGAGTCTGGTTGGGTTGGGATTCTTGGGGATTGGAACGATGGAGGTAGACTTGAAGCAGGTCGGTACAACGCAGAGCAGGGACAGGTTGAAGATGTCCGTCAGCACTGAGGACACGTCCAGGAATGTCATCAGGACCCGCAGCCTTATGGGATTTAATCCTGCTCAGGTTACGTTACATTAGTGGGGAGGAAAGTCAGTGGCTGTTGGCCTGGGATGGTGGCTGCTTTGGTTGCATTGTGGTATTCCCTCTCTCAAAACGAGCATAGAAGTTGTAAAGTGTGTTGAGGAAGGAGACATCAGAAGAAGCGGGGCTGGTATTGGGGTTCTTGTATTCTGTGAGAATCTGAAGGCCTCGTCACATCAGAGTTAAATTGTTCTGCTGGTCTGTAGATGAAGCATCTAACTCATCACCCATCTTTATTACATTTGACCCCTTTTTTATTTAACTAATTTTATATTAAAAACATATATGTATATAAAAAGTTAATAAAATGTTTTACCTCAGATGATCATCACATTTGTTAGCTGTAATGTTCATTTACACAAAATTCTAGGATCTATTTCATTCCATGTTCACTTCTTACCTGAAATAAATACAACAAATATTTCCTTAAAGTTTGATCTATTTCATAATATTTACCTTTATTAACCTGAAACGTTTAATTACACATTAAATGTTTAAAGATGGGCTCTTTCATCTGGTTTGATTGTTAAATTAAATGTTTACTGCAAAATGTCTGATTATATAATTGTTTACTTTAATCACATAAATTTTTATTTAAAATATAATATTTAATTATGTTTATTACCTGAAATATTTTAAATATCAAATTTTTACTTGAAATGTGATTCATTTCATCACCTGTTTACAGCAACTTGAAGATCTTGAATCAAAAGTTTGATGAATTTTTAGCACATTAAATGATTAAATGAGAGAAAACAGCCACTTCCAACTGAACACATTTATTTCAACACAAATGGTTCCTGTTCCTCTGCAGCCTTGCTGAGCTCTTCTCCTGGGGTTTCCTCCTCTTCTCCAGCCTCCACTGTGTTGTCATGACAACAGTCTCTGTAACTTGTTGATCCATCGTGGTTTCGCTGCATCGCCTCTTTAATTGACCCTCATGTCGGTCCCATGTTGTGGCGTTGACCTCGCAGTGACCCAGATTCAGTCTGGATTGATCTGATCCATTTCATACGTCGGTTTGTCTTGAAGAGGAGACATCAGAACACACATCAGTATTAATACTGTAAATTTGATAACATTAGTAAAATAGTTAATTCACAATAATGGAATAACCTCAATGTTCACTGACAAAACTCAGACTAAACTGCATAAAAATATAAACCCGACCTGAACAAGGTTCACCCACTGAAATGAACTCAACGTAACATGAGTCACCTGGACAAAATCATAGCAAAACATTATGACCAACACCAACAAAGTGAATTTAAACACTCACCAGAATGAACAAGTCTGGAGCAAACGAGTAGATAACTTGGGATGTTGGAGAACGTGACATCAGGACGTCTCACCGCTGATACACAGGACATTCATCTCCTTTTATCTCCTTTTCGTTAGCTCTGATAGCTTAGCTCCGCTAGCTTAGCTCCAATAGCTTAGCTCCGATAGCTTAGCTCCACTATCTTTGCTCTGTTAGCTTACCACAAATAGCTTAGCTCCGTTAGCTTAGCTCTGTTAGCTTAGCTCCGCTAGCTTAGCTCCGCTAGCTTAGCTCCATTAGCTCAGCCTCCTTATGTTGTTTAACAGGCAGGAAAAAAGTAAAACAAAAGTCTGTTTTCCATCTTTTTACCGTTTCAGTTTTGTGATCGGACATTACATCCAATAATGCAGCAATTGCTGAATAATTTTAACTTTGATTAAAAAATTCTAAATATCTGTGAGACAGTCGTTTTGTCGGTTATGTATATTACCTCTCAAGATGGCGCTCATATCCCTACGCCTAGAGCAGTGACGTCACATTCCAAAGCTCTATAGGGTTGGGGTCAGAGGTCAGAGGAGGATGGTGACCTCACCGTGAGTTTCTGCACATAGCAGCCGATGACTCAGATGGTTCATCGTCATGATGAAGATGATTTTACTGCTGAAGGTTCGACTCTTTCTGAACCAAGACAGAAAGTGATCAGTCAGAAAGTCCAGATACTTTGCTGAGGTCATTTTCACACCTTCATGGACTCTGAAGGGGCCGACCAGCTCTCTCTCTCTCTCTCTCTCTCTCTCTCTCTCTCTCTCTCTCTCTCTCTCTCTCTCTCTCTCTCTCTCTCTCTCTCTCTGAGTGAATGGCGGAGTGAGTGGAGGTGGAGACGGGAGGTTTTGGACTGAGTGGTTTGTTGAGTCTTTCTACCTTTTTTTTGTGACATTTTTCTCTTCACTCTGTTACTTGATCTTTAAGTGGGTTTTTGGTTGTTTCAAACTGGTCCGGTAGTTTTTTGCTACCAGTTTGGTTTGGCGTTTGTTGGCATCATGCCTGTTGTGGAGGGAGGTGCAGGTTTAGAAAAGCTGACCCGTCGACATGCTGTCAGTCATATGAACAGTGAATTGTTGGGTAGAGGAGGCAGCGTTAGCTGTTGGAGGAGCGGCTGGTTATGATAGTGTGAAATCTGCTTCCCGTATGAATGGTGCAATCGTGATATTTCTAGATGATACATCTAAAGTGAGTGAGTTGGTTGAGAAGGGCGTTGTCATTCATGACACTTTTACGCCGGTTCTCCCGCTGGTTACTCCAGCTAAAAAGATTATAATTTTAAATGCACCCCCGTTTATTAAGAACGATCTGCTTGTTAAAGAATTATCACGCTATGGACAGTTAGTTTCACCCATACAGATGGTTTCTTTAGGATGCAAATCTGTGCTTCTTAAACATGTCGTGTGTCATAGAAGGCAGGTTTTTATGATCCTTAAAGACACAGCTAATGAGCTTAACCTGTCCTTCAATTTCAAAGTAGATGGTTTTAATTATAAGGTTTTTGCCTCATCAGAGAACATGAAATGTTTTGGTTGTGGAGCGGAAGGTCATATAATTCGATTGTGCCCAGAAAAACTTAAGGGTGCACAGTTGGTGGAGGCTGGTGATGGGGATGGTACCGCCGACGCGGACCTCGCTGAGGCGGGCCGCGGCGCCGCCGAAGTGGGTCACGCAGCCATTGATGGTTTCACGGTGGTCAGTGAAGGTCTTACTGTTGCTGGTTCTGGGGTTCCTGTAACTGCAGAGAAACAACCTGAAGTTCGATCTTCTCTGAATTGTGATCGTTCTGATGAACTTGATATCACTGTTTGTGAGATGAACCATGATCAATCTGTGAGGTTTTGATGCAGATTTGGGGGACAAAAGAACTGATGAAGTTTTTTTGTGACAGCTTTTGTGAGGATGACATGAGCTTGATGAGGATTTGTTGAAACTGTCCCAGAAAAGGAAGAGTTTTGGACCTGCTAACAGCAGCACTAAAACTCTTAGAGCTAAGAGAGCCAACAGAGCAGAGAGCAGTTTAGAGTCTGACGGTGGAGCAGCAGAGTCTGGATCCTCCTGCTGAAATTAAAAAGTTTTTACAGAAAACTAAAGGACTCAGGCTGATTAAGGTGGAAGAATATTTTCCAGATTTAAAACTGTTTATTGAATCTTCTCGGCCTTTAACAAAGAAAACTGGACATTCGGGAGATGATGTGTTAACAGATCAAGAAATCTATCGCTTAAAGAAACTGATTGTAAGAGTCAGATCCCAAGAAATTACTGCCGATGAAGATGAAGACGTTTAGAGACATATTTTATGTTTCTCTGTGTTTTTTCGTTTGTTTCTTCATTTTCATGTGTGATTTTAAAATAAACACATTAAATCTTAATGGTGCTAGAGATGAATTGAAAAGGGCTGAGTTGTTTAGATTTATAACTTTGAAGAAAATTGATATAATAGTTCAGGAAACACACAGCACTGCTGATAATGAGTGTTTGGAAGAAGGAGGATGGAGGGTTTTTTAGTCACAAGTCCAGCTATAGTGGTGGTTTGGGGATTTTGTTTTATAAGAATATTTTGCCTATTTCTTGTGAAGCAGAGGAAATAATTGCAGGTAGTTTATTGAAAGTTAAAGCCAAGTATGAAAATGTGAATTTAGTTTTTCTTAATGTTTCTGCTCCAACTAAGGGGGAGGATATAATTTTACTGTTGAATATTTTGGAAAACACTGTAAATGATTGTAGTGATGATGGTTATTTATTTTTGTGTGGAGATTTTAATTGCACTGAAAATCCGACACTTGATCGGAACCACTCAGAGCTTTCAACAGGAACCAGAGACAGTATACATGGAGCCATTCTAGAGATAATCTTTTATCCTTGGCAAGATTAGATCGTATATATGCTTTTAAACATCATTTGAATATATTCAATAACTGTCATATAATTCCTGTCAGTTTTTCTGATCACTGTCTGGTTTGTTTTTCGGTGTTGATTGAAAATGTTCGTATACGGAGTGTATATTGGCATTTTAATACAGCTCTTTTACACCATAAAGCTTTTAGAACAGCCTTTGAATATTTCTGGGTCAGTCATAAACAATCTAAGTCAGATTTTTCTTGTGTCCAACAGTGGTGGGATTTTGGTAAATGTCAAATTAAACAGTTGTGTCAACAGTTCACTCACAATGTTACTAGAGATATAACCAGATCTATGAGGGACTTGGAGACTCAGATAGTAGAACTGCAGGGTTTGGCAGCATCTACAGGAAATCGAGGGTTTTTAAATTCCCTCCAATCTAACAAGGCCGTTCTGGCCAACCTGTTGGGCACAGCAGCCAAAGGAGCCTTGGTCAGATCACGCTTCCTAAGTGTATCGGAGATGGACGCCCCGTCCCAGTTTTTCTTCGGACTTGAAAAAAAGAATGGACAAAGAAAGATTGTTCACTCCCTGAAGTCAGACTGTGGATCTACAATCTCAGGTTCCTCTGAGATCAGGAAGTTTGCTGTCAGTTTCTATAAAGACCTTTTTAAGAGTGAATCCTGATGTGAGAGATGGTTCCTATGAAGGACGTCCTCAGGTTGATGCTGAAGCCAATCAGAAACTGGAGGCTCAGCTCATTCTGCATGAACTGCATGCTGCCTTGATGAGCCTAAAGAGTGGTAGATCCCCTGGCCTGGACGGCCTTCCTGTTGATTTTTACAAGTCATTCTGGTCTGTGATCAGTGAGGACTTGTTGGAGGTGATCATAGACAGTCTGCAGAGAGGTTGGCTGTCTGAGCTGTAGAGTCGTCGCTCTGCTCCCAAAGAAAGGAGATCTGCAGGATCTAAGGAACTGGCAACCAGTCTCTTTGCTCTGCATGGACTGCTAGATATTTTTCTAAAGTCCTGGCTACCAGACTGATAAGTGATAATGTCAGTTTAATCAGAGACGTTTTGGAAATCTCCAGCTCATTGGGTATAGATATTGGTCTGATTTCAATAGATCAGAAAAAGCTTTTGATCGGGTTGAACACCAATATTTGTGGAAAACTTTGACTGCTTTTGGTTTCAGCCCTGGTTTCATAGCTATGATCCAGGTTTTATATCGTGACATTGCGAGTGTACTTAAAATAAATGGAGGCTTCAGTTCTCCATCCAATGTTTTAAGAGGAGTGAGGCAGTTGTTCGTGGTCAGGGACGCTTTATTCCTTGGCAATTGAACCTTTGCTTCATAATCTGAGGAAAGATCTATCTGGTGTTTCTATTGCTGGGTGTAATGTGTGTTTATAGTTGTCAGCTTATGCTGATGATGTTATAGTTTCTGTGAACAAACAGGAAGATATTGATGTTTTAGTAAACACTGTCTTTTGTTTTGGCTGTATCTCTTCTGCAAAGTAAATTGGAGAAAGAGTGAGGCTATAACTACTGGAAGTAGGTTGGAGGATCAACTCAGTCTGCCTGGAGGCTCAGTGTGGAAAAAAGGAGGGCTCAAATATTTGGGTGTGTCTTTGGGAAACGACACGTTTGTGGGGAAAAATTGGGAAAATGTTTTGGATAATGTTAAGGGTCGACTTTTGAAGTGGAAGTGGATTTTATCTAAAATGTTCTTGTCATTAATAATCTAGTTTCCTCCACCATGTGGCATCGGTTGATGTGTGTTGATCCTCCAGTTTCTCTTTTATCGAGTGTTCAAAGGTTTATGGTGGATTTGTTTTGGGACAAACTTCACTGGATTCCTCAAAGTATTCTCTTTCTGCCGAGAGAAGAAGGTGGACAAGGCCTGGTCCACCTGGCCAGCAGAGGTGCTGCTTTTCGTTTTCAGTTTATTCACAGACGGCTCACTGGACCCGCGGGTCTGGTGTGGAGGAGAATATCATGCTGCGTTCTTCAGAGATTTGGTGGCACGGGTCTGGATTTGCCTCTCTTTCTGATGGACTCCAGCAAACTGAACTCTTCTTCCAGTTTTTTTATGAGTGTTTTCTCTGTGTGGACTTTGCTGAGGAAGGAGAGGCAGCAGCAGGCGGAGTCTCTGCTGCTCTAGGAACCGGTTCTGTTTGGGAGTTTGTTGGATTGTCCTGTTTGGGGAACAACAACCTGGTCCAGACTGCTCCACACTGCGAAAGGTTCTTGCCTTGGCAGGGTGGTGGACCTCGGCTGGATGATCCTGTTAAACTCGCTGATTGTTTGGGAATGAAATCTGTTTGAGTTCTTGGTCAGCGTTCGTGGAAACTGTACTGGAAGCACAAGTTAAATGAACATGAATGTTTCCTTTGACTGATTATGAAGGTACCATGTTACCAAATCACCTGGACCCTTTTCCATCCTTCAGACTGTTTCCTGGGATAAAGAACTGCTCTGGGCCTTTTTTAGACTCGGTGGACAGTAAAGGAATCTCCCTAGAAGGAGCTTCTGGGAAAATGTTCTATAGGATGATTGTAAAAACTCTGAATCAAACCAAACTGAATGGATGCAGCGACACAGTGTGGAGGACTCATTTTTAGCCTCCTCTAGTGAAAAAACATGCAGATCTACAGTGTAGCTGTAAACTCTTTAGTTTCTGTTATTAATTCTGCTGTGGAAGCAAAATGTCCATTTTGTGAACAGAGAGAGTTTCATTGTTTTTCTGATTGTGTTCGCCTATCGGCTCTTTTTGTGCTTTTGGGAAATATTTATAACAGTTTTGGAGAAATTTTCACAAAATTTGGATTTATTTGTGGTTTTAAATTCACACGCCAGGGAAGGAATAAATGTAAATTGATAAATTTTTTATTAGAACAGGCTGAAATGGCCGTGTATATAAGTAGAAGGAGGAAGGTAGTGGAGGATTTGAATATTGACTTGGTTTCTTTATTTGTTAACCTGGTAAAGTCTAGATTATTGCTTGAATTTAATTTTTACAGATCAGTGTCAGATTTAGATACTTTCTGTCACATTTGGAGTTATGGGGAAGTAATTTGTAGTGTGGTAGAAGGAGAACTCATTTCTGGAAGGGTGTTCATGTAATTTATTTTGTATTTATTTTGCGATGTATGTATATATATATATTATTTTTTGTCACGTAGTTTGTGATACTATGTCGATTATTTATTGAAAATAAATGATCCATTTCAAATATCAAAAAGTCTCTCCCTCCCCCCATGATGTCGGCCCACAGCATGACTCCACCTCCTCCTTGCTGACATGTTGGGTCATGGTGGTCGTCCACCACCGATCCACTGCTGCATCCATCTGGTCCATCCAGGGTTGCCCAGCAGTCATCAGTGAACAAGTCTGTTAGAAAATGAATCTTCCTGTCCGGCTGGGCCCACTGGGATCACTGGGCCCACTGGGACCGGTTCTGGCTGTGAGTTCTGGTTAGGGGCCCAATAGTAGCTTCAATCCTCTGGAGGATCCTCCACCTTGAGGCTCCAGCAGCTTCTAATAACTGTTTGCTGCTTCTTAAGGACATTTTAACAGCTGATTCTTGATCCCATCAATGTGTCCAACAGAAACTTTCCTCATTCTGCCTTCATCTGTAGAAACCATCTTTGTTCTGAATCAGCCATAAATCTCTTTACAGAACGATAACGCTTCAGTTTTCATTAAATATCTCATGTTTTCATTCCTTGTCATACAGCACAGCACTGACGCCTTTCGGCAGCAGAAATCTTTTCTCTTTCCCATATTCTTGAAACCTGTGGCCTGTTTAATAATGTGGAACATCCTTCTTAAGTAGTTTTCCTTTTATTGAGCTCAGCAGACAAATTATTCAGCTGAGGTGACTGAAATTAATTATAGTGATCCAAAGAGCCCTGAAACACAAAACCATCTATGAGTTTAATGGAACAACAAAAAAATTAAATCTTCATGACACTTGAATCCAATTTACATAATAATCTGGAACACGATGTAGTTTGGGTTGTTGCCTTAATTTCCATCTGCCCAAAGTCTCATTGGTTCATCTCAAAGGCGATTCCAATCATCCAGATTTAGAGCAGTCAGTCCCACCGGATTGATCTGGCAACATCTCCAAGGTCGATTCCATCCCACCATCGAGGTCCAGGCTCTGCAGCTGGCCGGCGACTCTCTGCAAGAGTCTCATCCAGTTTGAGACTTTTCACACAAACCGGCAGCCTGACGATGCCCAGAACAGCTGCTGATACCTTCCAGATCTCCCAATATTCCAGGTAACCTCAAAGCTCCAAACAGCAGAAAATCTGTTATGAAAAATCCAAATGAATCTTCAACACCTTGCAGGAACTAAATGGACAGACTCATGGTCTGCATTTTCCACAGGAATCCATAATGAATCTGAACGTGTGTCCCATTGGGGCCGGAGAACTTTCTGGGCCCAGTCTCATCAAAACACTTGGTCAACTGCACTGAGAGAGCAGCTGACCAGATCCACGATTTGGTCAGCTGACGAGGGTTGAAACAGCAGAGAGCAACAAAAAAACAGGTCGGACACGCCTGATACCACATCAGAACCACTCCTGATACGGTGGTAGGGGTCAGAACCCCCCAATCTTGAAAAAGTGTGGATTTGTCCCCACCAAATAAATCATAAGAGCAACATTTGTATTTAAACCATGTAAATATCAAAATGGTCAACAAATGAAGTAAACCTGCCATTCATCTAAGAATAAAATTAGGATGAATTTTTAGACCCCCCATTGTTAGAACAATGGTTCAGTCCGATGTGTTGGAGGAGCAACAGCAGCGCTAAGCAATGACCCAAACCCCAGTGAGGAGCTAGCTGTTAGCTGTTAGCTGTTAGCTGTTAGCTGTTAGCTGCAGCTCCAACAGAAAAACCATCTAGTCAGTAAATACTTAAAACACAGGCAACACATTTTATTTACTTTCATTGCTCAACAGGAAGAAACACATTTACAGCAAAAATTTGACTGCAGTTTATTATCTATTAATATTACTTTG
The DNA here is from genome assembly GCF_019740435.1 of Gambusia affinis. Classification (NCBI taxonomy): domain Eukaryota; kingdom Metazoa; phylum Chordata; class Actinopteri; order Cyprinodontiformes; family Poeciliidae; genus Gambusia; species Gambusia affinis. The sequence goes on from NC_057873.1 coordinate 848,787, forward strand.
ACTGAATCATGATAAAATGCTGCATTATGCCTTGGAAATCAAAACTAGCAAAAATGGCTACATTGCTTTGATAGACTTAAAAGGAATCCAAGATTAGTTGTAACAATAGACTTTATTTGGGAATTATTTATTTTAAATGTAAAAACAATACAGTAATAATACTGTAGGCTGTTTAGTTTTTATGAATTTTAATAAAATATTGTCACACAACATGGCAAACGTAGCGATGTTGTTCATGGTGCAATGCATTCTGGGTAAATGACGTCTAATGGTCCTACTAAGCTAGCCCCTTCCAGCCAAACAGCGATGAGTAACGTCTTTAAGCCTTTTTAAATGAACCGGAGAACTTTGAAATCGATCAGAACGTAGAAATCGCAAGATTTCTCGTCATAGTGATGATGATGAGGAAGAGGACAGGTACTGCTGCCACAGAGCTGGGTATTGGTGCTTTGTGGATAAAAACTGTCGACACGGCATTTGGTTTTAGCTTGTGAAGGTAGTGATCACCTGTTGGAGCCGTTATCAGTTTATACATACAAATGACTCAAAGTCTTCTGGAGAGAAATGTTGATTGCACAAACATTTTGGAAGTTGTGTTCAGCTCTGGCTCTCTCCCACTGTTCTCTCTTTTTATTTCCTGTGGGAATCAATCCAGACTCTCCTCACTGTTAGTTTTCTGTTTTTTTATTACAGCCAACAGTGACAGACTGGTGCAAGTTTGGGAAATGCTACACTAAGGCAATATGATAAACAACTACTCAGGTAAAGTTACCTTCCTGTGTTTACTCAACCAAACCACGTCATCAAACCACCAGGTGAAAAAATGGTGACCTCCATGGGTAAAAATATAAAAGATATACATTTCTGAAGTAAATGTGAGTTTTGGCATAAAGCAATTTTTTAGTTAATAGGAAAATTACAACATATTTAGGCCAACATGTTTTAATCTTTTGTGTTGAACATAAGAAAAATCTCAATCATATTTACCTCTGTAGCTCTTACGTTAATGAGAAGAATTTAAAAAGTGGCTGAGCTGCGAGTGGCTGACAGCTCAGAGTGTGGGAGCAGAGAGCAGAGCAGCTGACGGTAAAAAATTAAAGTATGTCTTCTTGCCTTTAAAATCACAAAATAAATTCTAAATATTTTTCTATAAAATCCTGGCACTTTGAGTTTTGGTTATGATGCTTCCCAGATATTCATTATTTCTGCCTGTTGAAGGATCCAGGACAAATAACCAGAAAAGGTTTTAAAATAAAGAAACTTAAGTTATAATTTACATAATGCATAACTTGTCTGCAGAGTCTCTACAATAAATGAATATTTATGAGGAGTTTTATTAAGTGGAATAATTTTTTTCCACTTGTTAAATTAGTTTTATTTAGAGCCTTAAAGGTTTGTAAAGTTGTAGCAGAGATTACATCAGTGACACTGAACCAAACTGATATCTGAACGATTAAATTTTAGTTTTACTCCTGCAGGATTTCCCCCAGTAAACCTGCTGAGCCCGGCGGTCGGAGCGCCGAGGCGTCCGCCGGGTTTTTGTGTTAAAAGATGTTAAGTTGACAGGAAATGTAAAAATATTATTAATTATATGTTACAGGAAAACATTGACAGTGAAACAATATTTAACCCACAACTAGTCTAAAAAACAACAAATCAAAATTAAAATGAATATCAATTATTTTCACTTCTGTTTAATCCAAAGTAAGTCAGCGGCTCCATGAGGCCCCCAGGGCTTCAGGGGCCACAAATATTTTAACACAGATAATAAATATAACATTTATTTATTGAGATGATCAAAGCTGCTGAATTTGATTTAATAATTTCAACATAAATTAAAAGATTTTCAATTGTTTAACATTTAAATTTAGGATTTTATGGAGCTGGCAAGTTTACTTTGTAAAAGTTCAAACAGCAATATTCATAGTCAGATTGTTTTGTTACCATAGCAACAATCTGATGCTGTGACTTTAATCTGTGAGTTTGAGCTGCTTGTTCACAAATACAAATATATAGTTTATGGGACCAGATTTTAAGATCTCTGCTTTGCCGCGCACATTAACTCTGGCTAAGTGGACAAAACATTTGGAATGATTTGGTGCTTCGTGTAACCAGGAAAATAATAATAAGATAATATAAAACCAGCATAAAGCTCCTCACCGGCTGAACCTGCATGATGAGGCTAGCGCTGGTTAGCGCTGGTTAGCATTGGTTTGCTATCCGCTAACGCTCCGACCAACCGGGAACACAGACATGAACTTTACAGGGCAGACAGCGCCACACGCTGGGCAGCAAGCTGAGATGGAAATGATTTGTTCACCACTATAAAACATCCTCAACGCTCCTCTGAAGCCACTACAGTTTATTCCTGCGGTTCACATAGAGCTGCACAACCAGAGCTAACATGGTGGCTTTAGACTCCTGCCTTGATAATATTTAGTTCTCCAAAGAAACATGATTCCTCACAGAGGGTTGATGTAAATATCCATACAGGTCAGTCTGAGTCCAGTTTGAGTGAAACCTCATCGCGATCCGCTGTGATCGGTTCGCTCTCACGCCTTTAAATGTGTAAACTATAAACTTATCTTTTAGAAATAAATTTGCTCCGCCAGTGAAACACTCAGAGGAACAGAGACTCTTTCAATCTGGATTAAATAAAAACCAAACCTCATCAGAACCAGAACAGAACCATCCAGAGCCCAGCAGAACTTCTCTTTCTGCTCTTGATGAAGGCAGAATCTTTCTCTCTGCTCCTGCCCACTCTATCCTGTTTTTTTGCGCCTCTCTGTTCTCTGTTGTCTTGTTTTGGATTCTCTCTACATATTTTCTGAATTATAAATAACGGCTCTTTTCAGCCGGTCTCCAAACAAAATGGATCAAACACCCTGTCAGGATCCACGCAGCTGGAAACACGAAGGATTCCTGGGGAAGCGGAAGGCCGTGTGTCTGTCCAGATTGTTCTGTCCAGATTGTTGGTGAAGGATTTTGAAGACATGAGCGTAACTGACCTGGCATATTGAGAAAATCATAAAATGTCGGCAGCTGCTGCCGAGATTTGCAGGCAGGGAGGAGAAGTTAGAGTAAACTCAGTTAGGCAGGGATTGACCATAAATTTGGCTGAGTCGCCATGGAAACCTACCAGTTAGACTCCAAGGCTGGTGGAACGTTAACAGTTGGTCCGACCCAAAACAATCGGTATCCTTGGATGGCTGCTTACCTGAAATTCTCCTGGATATGATATAAACAAGACGTCTGCTTGGATTTTCTTCCCATGATTCCTGTGGGCCTGACCGAGACGCCCCATCTCTTCTCCAGGACGGCGGCTGGGGGCAGTTCAAGGACGTCCTACTTCCTACATACATTCATACACACTGCATAGCTAAATCCACATCGTCCTCAACTCACCGCCTTCGCTTGCTCTTCCTGTCTATTTGTTATTTTCATTGATTGTTTTTGTAATCTCACACTGAGATCTCACCTTTTACACTGTACGGAAAAAGAACAAGATGTTTTCTCCTCTTTCAATTTCAGCTTTTTAATTTGTGAACTAAGGAACGGATGGCGCCTCCCATGATGGCGCCTCCCTCCGGCTCCTCGTGTCCCCATCTAACGCTCTTCATTTGTCTTTTCTTCAGTCGGCCTGGAATGAAATAAAACTCTGTTGTGCTTCTGTACAATGATGATAAAGACATTCTGATTCTGAGTCACCCCAGAACCAAACCAGAACCAAACCAGAACCAAACCAGAACCAAACCAGAACCAAACCAGAACCAAACCAGAACCAAACCAGAACCACAGCACAACCACCCAGTTCTGTTGGCACACAGAAACATTGGTCGGACCGCTGAGACGCCCAATCAGGAGTTCAATCAAGTTTATTTGTATCACACATTTCAGCAACGAGGCACTTCAACATGCTTCACATCATAAATCACAAAAAATCAACAATTAAAACATTACAATTTTTCGAATGTCGTCAATAGACATTGAAATGTTTCAATTGTTTTGGTTCAAAATCAACTCTAACTAGATAGTTTTAAGTCTACATTTAGATTTAATGGAATTCAGTGTTTTGACTGTTTTGCAGTTTTCTGAAAGTTTGTTCCAGATTTGTGTTCCATAGAAGCTCAAAGCTGCTTCTCCTGTTTGGTCCTGAGAACCAAATACTGCAGTAATCAATGTGACTAAAGATACAGAGCCTTGCCAAACAATTAGAATATCATGGAAAAGAAGTTTTATTCCCACAATTCCACTCAAAAACTTAAACTTTCATAGGTTATAGATTCAGGGCCCACAGTCTAAACAATTTGAAGGATTTGTTTGTTCATTGTTCCATTCGTAGTCTCTCTACTCTCAGTGAAGGTGAACACTTTTTTCTCTTCTCCTTTCTTCCTTCCCTTCTTCCCTTGCTCTATTTTTGTGCTGCTTTTTTGGAGCCTCTCTTTGCACATCCTCTGAATCTGGTTAACCGTTCTCTCAATGAATTTGATCAAATTTTCTTAACAAGAAGAGAGCCCACTTGTTCTGGGAAGACACACCTGGACGGATTCATCCTGGATTTATTTGGACTCATGATGGGCAGACTAACGAACACTGACTCGCTGTGGGACAGAGGCTCAAGTTGGATGGGATTCTTTCGCAGGCAAACGTTGGGCGTTAAAACTCTCCAGTGGGATGGAATCAATCTTGGAGAAGGTGCTAGTTTCAGCCTGATGGGAACAAACATGCTTATTTGGATAATTGGAAATATTAGTTTATTCTGAGTATGGCTCCCTGTGGTCTTGGCTCACTGACTTTCTCAAATCTCCTGAAGTTTATGTAAACAAGCTGCTTCTTCCCATCTCCTCCCTCCTTCCAAATGACAACCAGGGAATCCTCTGGCCAGACTCAAGGACTAGCTCTGAGACAACACCACCTCATCAGAAACTGTCGACATCAAGGGTGGGCACTCCTGGTCCTGGAGGTCCGGTCTCCTGGAGGTCCGGTCTCCTGCAACCTTTAGATGTCTCTACTTCAACACACTTGAGTCAAGTAATGAGATCGTTAGCAGGACTCTGGAGAACCTGACTTGTTCTCTGGAGAACCTGACTTGTTCTCTGGAGAACCTGACTTGTTCTCTGGAGAACCTGACTTGTTCTCTGGAGAACCTGACTTGTTCTCTGGAGAACCTGACTTGTTCTCTGGAGAACCTGACTTGTTCTCTGGAGAACCTGACTTGTTCTCTGGAGAACCTGACTTGTTCTCTGGAGAACCTGACTGCACTGAGGAGGAGATTCAGCTGTTGGACCAGGGAGACTCTAAGAGCGGCAGGACACCGGACCTCCAGGACCAGGACTGCCCACCTCTGGTCTACATAGAAGAGCAGGCTGTAGAAATTCATGGTCAAACTGAGACACATCTCATTGTTACAGATACATTTCCCTGACGTCACTACCTTCACTGGTCTTCAGTGTTGCCACTTGTGCTATTGTTCCTTGATGTGTCGGGTTTCTTGCCCCATCTGTCTGTCTGTATAGTTAGAAACTGTAGAGCAGGGGTGTCAAAGTCAAATGGACGTTGTGAGGATCGAACGGGGGGGGTGCGCGCGTTGTGAGGATCGAACGGGGGGGGGGGGGGGGTGCGTCTCGCATTTTTTCAGACGGGGTGCCGGCTTGCTGCGGGCCGGTTCTAATAATAAATCAAGATCATCCCAGGGGCCGTAGAAAATCTTCTCGCGGGCCGGATGTGGCCCGCGGGCCTTGACTCTGACATATGTGCTGTAGAGTACTCAGTATGAACCAGAAAAGGAATCAGAACAAACTTATAATTCGGAGAAACATCTTAAGGAACACTTAGTTTATTTAGTTTATATACTTCACTCCAAAGGGCCTATTCTTTCAGGAATACCTTCAGAACAAGAATCCAGTCAAACCCCGATGCTGGTTTGTATAAAGTACGAACCACTTATTCTTACACACGGGGAACTAATATGTAGTTTTTTACTTATTTCTTCTTTTTCCTCTTTTGCTCTTTCCTTTGGTTTATTATTTTGTTTGTGTTTCATTTTAATTCCCCCTTTATTAATTATTGGGCAAAAAGTCTCGTCATACCAGTTTATTCATCTGTATTTAGTTTAGTTTCTTAGTTCATTCTTGCATTATGTTCTTGGTTCATTTAGGCCTGTCATGATAGCAAATTTTGCTGAGCAATTAATTCTCTCAAAAATTAGATTTAAATAGAGAAGATGGAACATCGACTACCTGATGCAATAGTTCACACTACACGTTAGTTCACTCCTACATTTTCCCCTTAAGACAATCTGAGAACGTTGATGTTCTCAGATTGTCTCTTGTGGTTTCATAACCGATCATCCTGTAGTGTGTGGTGTGTTACGGTAGATCGTTGTGGCGCTCCGATCTAAATCAGGGGTTTTCCCCACTGGGAGCTTAACGCAGCCTGTTGAATGTGACAGGTAGCCAATCAGAAAGCCGGATTCTCCTCCTGCTTTCTGAGGGGAAATTACAGAGGGGAATCCCAAACAGCTGACACGGAGCAACCCGAAGTCCAGCGGACATTGGAGATGATATGTGGAAACAACATTAATGTTTATAAAACATTTGGTGTAAAGAATATAGAAATGATGAGGGGAGGAGTTGGAGCCAAATTGGTACCAGTTGATGAACCCGGTAACTTTTCAGCTGTTCTTTGTTAACGTGACATAAAAAGGTTCTAATGATTTTCATTCAGTCAGGACGTTACGCTGACACTAGAGACACATGCACTGCAGGGAGATTGTAGTAAAGCATTGATTAATGCCTGGTTTTAAAATGACTTCACTGGACTTGGAGCCATTATTTTGTGCCCATTGTTGGACACCACACGGCCCGATGGAACCCGATGGAACCCGACGGAACCCGATGGAACCCGATGGAACCCGATGGAACCCGATGGAACCGTTCTACCTAGGATTTCTGTGGGCTAATGTGTGATCTCTCAGGTTTTGAAAATGGGCCGACAATCGGCCGACAGCTCTAAGATGGTGTAGTGTGAACTGGACATTACACTGAGGAAATGAGGAAGGGAGGGTCAGTGGAGAGCAGCGGAGTTGAACCTTTTTTCATTCAGTGTCATCAACAGAAAGAGAAAAAGGCTGGAAGAGACGATAAATAAAATGAGGTTGATAGTTTTAATTTATCGTACGATTAATTGATTTCTCGTTTATCGCGACAGGCCTAGTTGAAACAACAATATTTATGTCTGAATCAAACCAGCAGCCCTTCATGTTGCTCTGGACCCGGGAAGCAGCTCCCAGTCTCTAAGAGGTTGGTGAACTCTGGTCTAGAACAAACTAGAGCTACAGATCTAGATATAGATGTAGAGTTATAGACCTAGAGTTAGAGATCTAGAGCTACAGATCTGGAGTCAATGTACAGCTTCAGTTATTACAACCATAACCAACGATCAGCCCGAAACCTGGTAGAAGTGATGACCTCTGACCTGAACTTCCAGCGCCACATAAAGACGGTCACAAAGTCAGCCTTCTATCAGCTGAAGAACATCTAGATGACTAATGTCTCAGTGAGATCTAGAGAAACTCATCTAGTCACATTGATTCCTGCAGCAGCGTCTTCACAAGTCTGTCCAACAAATCAATCCTCCAGCTGCAGCTGATCCAGAACGCTGCTGCTGGAGTTCTGACCAGAACCAGGAAGTTAGAGCCCATCAACCCAGTTCTCCAGAACCTCCACTGGATCCCTGTAGCTCAGAGAATAAACTTTAAATCCTGCTAGTTTATAAATCACTGAATAGATCAGAACCACAACACATCAAAGATCTGCTGCTGTTGTATCAACCTTCCAGACCCCTCAGGTTCTGGTTCTGGTTCTGCTCTGCAACCAGAACCAGAACCAAACGAGGAGAAGCAGCATTCAGCATCTATGCACCACAAATTTGGAACAAACTTCCAGAAAACTGTAAAGAAGCAGAAACACTGACTTCCTTTAAATCCAGACTGAAACCAGCTGGTTGGTTTTATTAGAAACGTAATCAATAATCAATTTAATGATGGAACTTAATGTCATGTTTTATTGTTGATTCTATGATGCATGACTTTGTGTTTTTGTTATGATGTAAAGCTCTTTGAAAAGCCTTGCTGCTGAATGTGCTTTACAGATCAAATTTGATTGATTAATTGATCCTCTCCTTGTGCTGCCACCTTATGGTGGTGGAGGGTTTGAGGCCCCAATGATCCTGGGAGCTCTGCTGTCTGGGGCTTCATGCCCCTGGTGGGGTCACTAAGGCAGACAGGTCCAGGTGAGGGACCAGACAAAGTGCAGCCTGAAGACCCTGATGATGAATACAAACTTTGGACTTGGTGTTCCCTCACCCGGACGCGGGTCACCGGGGCCCCACTCTGGAGCCAGGCCTGGAGGGGGGGCACGATGGTGAACGCCCGGTGGCCGGGGTTTTACCCATGGAGCCCGGCTGGGCCCAGCCCGAAGAGGAAACATGGGTCCCCCCTCCCATGGGCCCACCACCCGCGAGAGGGGCCAAAGGGGTCGGGTGCATTGTGTGTTGGGTGGCGGCCGAGGGAGGGGGCCCTGGCGGTCCGATCCTCGGTTGCAGAAGCTCTTGGGACGTGGAATGTCACCTCTCTGGTGGGGAAGGAGCCGGAGCTAGTGTGTGTGAGGCTGAGAGGTTCCGGCTAGAAATAGTCGGTCTCATCTCGATGCATGGCTCTGGTTCTGGAACCAGTCTCCTTGAGAGGGGCTGGACATACTTCCACTCTGGAGTTGCCCAAGGTGAGAGGCATCGTGCAGGAGTGGGCATACTTGTTGCTCCCCATCTCGGCGCCTGTACGTTGGCGTTTACCCTGGTGAACGAGAGGGTAGCCTCCCTCCGCCTACTGGTGGGGGGACGGGTCCTGACTGTCGTTTGTGCTTACAGGCCGAACGACAGTTCAGGTTACCCACCCTTTTTGGAGTCCCTAGAGGGGGTACTGGAGAGTGCTCCACCTGGGGACTCCCTTGTTCTGCTGGGGGACTTCAACGCTCACATGGGCAATGACAGTGAGGCCTGGAGGGGTGTGGTTGGGAGGAACGGCCCCCCGATCTGAACTCGAATGGTGTTCTGTTGTTGGACTTCTGTGCTCGTCATGGATTGTCCATAACGAACACCATGTTCAAGCATAAGGGTGTCCATATGTGCACTTGGCACCAGGACACCCTAGGCCGCAGTTCGATGATCGACTTTGTCATCGTTTCATCGGATCTGTAGCCGTATGTCTTGGACACTCGGGTGAAGAGAGGTTCTGTCCACTGACCAGTACCTGGTGGTGAGTTGGCTCCACTGGTGGGGGAGGATGCCGGTCAGACCTGGCAGCCCAAACGTGTTGTGAGGGTCTGCTGGGAACGTCTGGTGGAATCCCCTGTGAGACGGAGCTTTAACTCCCACCTCCGGCAGAACTTCGAACACATTCCGGGGGAGGTGGGGGACATGGAGTCTGAGTGGACCGTGTTCCGTGCCTGCATTGTCGAGGCGGCTCATCTGAGCTGTGGCCGCAAGGTTGTTGGTGCCTGTCGTGGCGGCAACCCTCGAACCCGTTGGTGGACACCTTCAGTGAGGGAAGCCGTCAGGCTGAAGAAGGAGTCCTATCGGGCCTTTTTGGCCTGTGGGACTCCGGAAGCAGCTGATGGGTACCGGCGGGCGAATCGGCTCGGGTGGTTGCTGAGGCAAAAACTCGGGCGTGGGAGGAGTTTGGAGAGGCCATGGAGAAAGACTTCGAGGTGATTCTGGTCCACCATCCGGCGTCTCAGGAGGGGGAAGCAGTGCAGCACCAACACTGTCTATAGTGGGGATGGTGTGATGCTGACCTCAACTCGGGATGTTGTGGGCCGGTGGGCAGAATACTTCGAAGACCTCCTCAATCCCACCGACATTCGTTCTATTTTGGAAGCTGAGCCTGGGGACTCTGGGTTGGGCTCTCCAATCTCTGGGGTCGAGGTCGCCGAGGTGGTCAAAAAGCTCCTCGGTGGCAGGGCCCCGGGGGGGGATGAGATCCACCTGGAGTTCCTCAAGGCTCTGGATGTTGTAGGGTTGTGTTGGCTAACGCGACTCTTCAATATCGCATGGACATCGGGGGCAGTTCCCCTGGATTGGCAGACTGGGGTGGTGGTCCCCCTGTTCAAAAAGGGGAACCGGAGGGTGTGCTCCAATTACAGGGGGGTCACAAATTGGTACCAGTTGATGAACCCGGTAACTTTTCAGCTGTTCTTCGTTAACGTGACATAAAAAGGTTCTAATGATTTTCATTCAGTCAGGACGTTACGCTGACACTAGAGACACATGCACTGCAGGGAGATTGTAGTAAAGCATTGATTAATGCCTGGTTTTAAAATGACTTCACTGGACTTGGAGCCATTATTTTGTGCCCATTGTTGGACACCACACGGCCCGATGGAACCCGATGGAACCCGATGGAACCGTTCTACCTAGGATTTCTGCGGGCTAATGTGTGATCTCTCAGGTTTTGAAAATGGGCCGACAATCGGCCGACAGCTCTAAGATGGTGTAGTGTGAACTGGACATTACACTGAGGAAATGAGGAAGGGAGGGTCAGTGGAGAGCAGCGGAGTTGAACCTTTTTTCATTCAGTGTCATCAACAGAAAGAGAAAAAGGCTGGAAGAGACGATAAATAAAATGACGATAGTTTTAATTTATCGTACGATTAATTGATTTATGGTTTATCGTCACAGGCCTATGCTTCTCCATGTAGTTTCCTTTGATTAGTTTTATCCTTTCTTAGTTTGTTGGTATACCCTCTTTAGTTTCTCTGCTGTTATTAATTTATTCCTTGTTTTTATTGACGCTCACCATCTTCACTTTCCTTGTTGCTGAAAATGTGCAAGCACTGTGATGAGCATCAAACCAGGTTTTGGTTCTTCTGGAGGCAGGGTCCAGGTCCTGCTGGACGATGAAATGCAGTTTGGGTTCAGTTCCTCCTCCAAGCCCTCAGACCTTGACCACTGATTGAAAGGCACTTTACTTTCATTGGAAGAGACGACCTTGGACCACTGACCCTAACCCAGCCTTTCTTCTCCTTGGCCCAGTTGAGTCGCTTCCTGCGTTGACTCAGGTTCAGAAGTAGCTTGATCCGAGGAACCTGACAGTTGTAGCCCATCTGCCAGATGCAGCTCATTGTGGTGATTTTTGAAGCTGTGACTCCTCACTCATTCCAGTTTTTCTGGATCTCTGCCAGATTCTTGAATCTCTTCAGTTTGATAATCTATTGTCCACGGTGCATTTTCTCCTGCATCATTCTGTCCTTCCATATCAAGTCTTCCCCACATGGAACCGAACTGAGACAATTTATTGACACCTGGTGGTGCTTTGAATTTAGTAGACGATTAATGTGTCACATTCAGTTTACAGCATTCATGCCCTGTAAAATTTGGGCTAATTTCCTCAGAGTATTTAAATTTTTGGAACGAATTACAAGAATTAAACAACTTTTCCATAATATTCTTATTTTGTGGTAACGGTTTGTAAACACCTGGATGAGTTTCTCTGATTCTGACCCTGGAAATGTTCTTCAGCTGATAGAAGGCCCACTTTGGAACCAGCTTTATGTGGCTCTGAAGCTTGAGGTCAGAGGTCAGCCTGATCTGTGGACTGAAGCTGCTCCTGACTCTAGATCTATAACTCTAGATTAGGGTTTCTCAACGGGCTGTTCGCTCGAAGGTAACTTTACAGCCTTTAAAAAAAGTCCCATGAAATTCACCCATGTAGCACATGAAAACCCCTCAGGGGGTCACACAAATGTTCATATGTGAATCACATGTAAAAGCACATGTATACATGTGATTATGAAACGTTTCATGGTTAAAAAAAACAAACGTGCATCAGATTTCACATTTTGTAAATATGTAAAATATGATACACATGTGATACATAAAATATGTGAAACCCATGTGGATCACATGGGTTTCACATTTGAAACGTGAAATAGTTGAAAAATATATACAATTATAAAATAATAGGAGCACATTTTAAACCATGAACATTTTCCAGTTCTTCATGTTTTTCACTTTTTACAATATGGGATGAATATGAGGTCACAGGTCAATCTCATGTCATTTTATGAGACGTAACTGCTTACTAAAGTAAACTTGTGATTTATAAACTTATGAATCAAGACTTATAGCATATATAAATGAAATAAAAAACTATTTAATTCTTTCTGTTTGAAACTGAACCAGAAACAACATGTCACATCTCAGATTTGCCCCAAATCAGCCCCAGAGAGTAAACATGGAAACCAGAAAGCGCCTTGTGAGGTTCCAGAGGGGAAACAGCGACTGGAGAGGCTGTAGCATTCGACTGGGAACCCTCTGAGTCTCCTTAATGTCTTCAGGGGGGGTTACAACACACACACACACACACACACACACAGCAGTATGTAATTGACCAGAACGCTCTGATCTGCTGGATGAAGCAGTGAAACCTTCCTGTCAGAAAACCTTCAGTTGATAAAAACTGAGATTCTCACAGCGAAGAAAAATCAGGCAGGTCTAAAAACATTAACAGGTCAATTTATGCTTTTCAGCTGGAAGAATAAAAAGCTAATATGATAAATGGTGATGTCATCATAACATCAGCTCCCTCATTGGCCGCTGATGCGCTCCGGACACGGAGGGAGAAACGGCCGTTTGATTCCAACTTTAACTGGAATCAGCTGCTGTCTGCTGCTCCTCCCTCCATTAAAAACAGGCGAGGTTGAGGAGTAATAAATGTATATATTTAACACCTGAATGTGGACTTTTATTGTGAAGGGGAGAAGGTGAAAAGACACCGACAGTTTTACTTCATTCTATTTTTGGTTTTGATTGGAAGACATTGAGAATAAATCAAGACTCAAATTATATTTTCGTCTTTTTCTGCTGACTTCCACATCAGTGACCCTGAACATCTGCGAACATCTGAACATGTTTTTTAACGAGATCCCACCAGATGCTGCCGCCGCTTCTCCGCCAGCTGTGGTTTCGGACCCAGTTTCTTGCCAGGTGGCCGTTACTCCAACCGCCGCTTCAGCTTTTGCTGCCGTTATCAAGCTTCCAGAGTTCTGGCAGAACGATCCAGAACCATGGTTCCAGCATGTGTCAGACGCGGAGCGGGCCGATCATTTGCTCTAAACTCTCACATATTGATGAGAAAACAGACTGAAATATGACCGAAGATGAAACTGGTAAAGATATTCGTAACATTGTCACGTTTCTTAACCATGTAAGCACTAAAACGGTGGGTTTTATTTAGCAGATTATTTGAAATAAATACGGTTTTTACAGCTTTATTGAGACATATGAGTCGTAGGGTTTTCAGTCAGTGTCTGATAAAAATGTTCTCCGCAGATGGTTTGAAATTCCCCAATGTTTTTAACACCATAATAGCTTAAAGCGTTACAAAACAGAAGTCTAATATGTAGAAGATTTTATATCATCCTTAACTGTCTAGTCTATTAATGTAGAGGAGATGCATTTTAATTTCTGAGCCTGCCAATACTTGCGTCCCCTTTCTATTGTCCTGTTGATATGAAACGTATAGCAGAAGGTCAGAGAACAAGTGTCATTATGTAGAAAAGGTGAAATCCCTCTTAACTCTTCATTTCTTCAAGTTAGCAGGGGGATGGATTTTACGGCAAAGCCTATTATTAGCCTGCCAATATATGCATGCCCTATCTATTTTCTCCAAATATTGTCCTATTGATGTGAAATTCATACCATTTTCACATCAAAATAGAAAGGGCATACAGATACCAGCAGGCTAATTATAGGCTTTGCCAAAAAATGCATCCCCTGCTAACATGGAGAAATAAAGAATTAAGAGGGATTTCACCTTTTCTACATAACCAGAGTTCTTCTATGAACTGCTGGTATGAGTTTCATATCAATAGCATAACATTTGAGGAAAATAGAGACAGCATGCAAATATTGGCAGGAATAAAATCCATATTGCCAAAAAATGTATCCCCCTGCTAACATGGAGAATGAATAGTTGAGAAAAATTTCATCTTTTCTACATAATCAGAGTAGTTCTGTGAACGTATGGTATGAGTTTTATTTCTATAGAGCTTTGGAGCTGACGTCACTGGGGGACGTTTACGTCGCTCGGCGCCATCTTTAAAGGCCACAGATCAAAACAAACTTTTTCCGGTCTTTTCATTGTGTTACCAACCGCAGTGAAGTTGTTTCAAGTTGGATATTGGATATCGGCGCTCTGTGGAGTAAAGGGCCTTTAGCTCAAGGTTGATCCGATTTATGAAAGCTAATTACGGCCAGCTGTTCTGTAGCACATCAGCACCGTCCATTTCTGAACCAAACACTCCTGTAAATAAATGCCTTGTGACCAACTGAGACAAAAAGTGGTAATTCGTGTTATTACACGACTCACACTATCCTCTATTAAAATGTGAAGAGACAGACTGGCGACCTGTCCAGGGTGACTCCGCCTCTCGCCCAGAACGCAGCTGGAGAGGAACCAGAACCTCCCGACCCACTAAACACAAGGATGTAGGACATCGGTGTTACACTCCAGTCCTCCAGGGCCACTTTCCTGCAGGTTTTAGATGAGCTACAGGTACAAAATCCTGGAATGAAACGGCTTCATGACCTCCTGGTGTAGATCAGTTCTCCACAGCCTTAATGACCTGATTATTCTGTTCAGGTGGTGCAGCAGCAGCTCGTCTAAATGTTGCAGGACTGCGGCCCTCCAGGACTGGAGTTTGAGACCCCTGGTGTAACAAAATGGGTGGATAAATAATTTTAATATTAAATAATATGATTTATTCAATAGCTTCCAAATCGTGGTGTCAAGAATTGCGGTGGTGTGAGTGGTGAGGCAAACGCTGCAGACCCAGTTTGAAGAGAGAAATGATGGTTTTAATAATGAAAGAACACAAACCAAAGTCCAAAATCCTGGCAGCAGAGCGGAAGGCAAAGGCTCAGTATTGGTGCAAACGACTGGGACCCGACAAAGACACAGAGACCAGGTGACATTAAATATACAAGAGGTAATCAGGGAACGAGACACCTGGGAATAATCAAGGGGAGACAGGAGAACAGGGAGACTTAGAAACACAGGAAACTAGAAATAAATACACAGAAAAACACGAAACCCATGAACCCAACATCAGAGTTAAATTGTTCTGCTGGTCTGTAGATGAAGCATCTAACTCATCACCCATCTTTATTACATTTGACCCCTTTTTTATTTAACTAATTTTATATTAAAAACATATATGTATATAAAAAGTTAATAAAATGTTTTACCTCAGATGATCATCACATTTGTTAGCTGTAATGTTCAATTACACAAAATTCTAGGATCTATTTCATTCCATGTTCACTTCTTACCTGAAATAAATACAACAAATATTTCCTTAAAGTTTGATCTATTTCATAATATTTACCTTTATTAACCTGAAATGTTTAATTACACATTAAATGTTTAAAGATGGGCTCTTTCATCTGGTTTGATTGTTAAATTAAATGTTTACTGCAAAATGTCTGATTATATAATTGTTTACTTTAATCACATAAATTTTTATTTAAAATATAATATTTAATTATGTTTATTACCTGAAATATTTTAAATATCAAATTTTTACTTGAAATGTGATTCATTTCATCACCTGTTTACAGCAACTTGAAGATCTTGAATCAAAAGTTTGATGAATTTTTAGCACATTAAATGATTAAATGAGAGAAAA
Source organism: Gambusia affinis (assembly GCF_019740435.1). Classification (NCBI taxonomy): domain Eukaryota; kingdom Metazoa; phylum Chordata; class Actinopteri; order Cyprinodontiformes; family Poeciliidae; genus Gambusia; species Gambusia affinis. The sequence continues at coordinate 864,530 of NC_057873.1, forward strand.
CAGCCACTTCCAACTGAACACATTTATTTCAACACAAATGGTTCCTGTTCCTCTGCAGCCTTGCTGAGCTCTTCTCCTGGGGTTTCCTCCTCTTCTCCAGCCTCCACTGTGTTGTCATGACAACAGTCTCTGTAACTTGTTGATCCATCGTGGTTTCGCTGCATCGCCTCTTTAATTGACCCTCATGTCGGTCCCATGTTGTGGCGTTGACCTCGCAGTGACCCAGATTCAGTCTGGATTGATCTGATCCATTTCATACGTCGGTTTGTCTTGAAGAGGAGACATCAGAACACACATCAGTATTAATACTGTAAATTTGATAACATTAGTAAAATAGTTAATTCACAATAATGGAATAACCTCGATGTTCACTGACAAAACTCAGACTAAACTGCATAAAAAAATACAGTGCTGCTAGAAAGTTTGTGAACCACCTGAACATAGTCGTTGTTTTCTAAAGAAAAATTATTATAATCATGTGAAGTGAAATTCCAAATCTCAAATTGTAAAGCAGACCTTCCAAATAAGGGAAACAAAGAAAAAAATATACATGTTTTCATTATTTATTCAACAAAAGTATTTTATCTGTCAAAAAACAGCAAATCTGCCAAGTGCTAAAGTATGTGAACTCTTCCAGTTAAACCTTTTGGCAGCTCCTTTAGTAGCCGTTACTTCAACTAGACGTCTTCTGTAAAGACAGATGTCTCACTTCTGCTTTGTGGGATTTTTGTCCACTCCTCCTTGCAGAACTTTACCATTTGAATGAGGTTGGAGGGACATCTGGCACAGTGGCGCAAAAGGTGCCTATGAAGCCTATGCTACGCATGGGGGCGCTGCACTAGAGGGGGCGCAAAAACGATGTAGGATTTTTTTCTTTCTAATCAGCATTTTATGTACTTAACAGCTGTTTGTGCATGAAATGATCAATAACAGAGGATCAGCACTGATTAGGATCCCCTCCCCTCACATACAGGTAGTTTGAGCAGCGGCCCTTCCAGAACCCGCTGAGGCGCCTTTTTTTTTTTTTTCTTTTAAATTTGTCGTAACGCCTTGACAACAAGGAGCTAAAGATGGGGCAGAAAAAACTCTGGGGCACAAAACAGAAAACGGAAGAGGGGGAAGGATAAAGATGTTAGAGAGACGAAGAAAATCTTTTCAAAGTGGTTGAAAGACAGAAGGTAAGTAATGTCAGTGTATCAACAAGAGAGTTGTAAATATTCAGGTTAGCTTAAGCTAGGCTACTATGACAGCTGGTTGTTGTTCAATATGCGACGTGATTTATTCCGTATTGCTATAAATGTCTGATCACACATCTCAACAATAATGTAATAATAATGACCAAAACAAAACACGGGAAATATTAGGGTCAGCTAAATTGTCGTTGCGGGACCTAAATAGGACCCCAGGAACTGACTGTTGTCATGGTTACCTAGAGACGGACACTACGCAGCCGCAGTGAGCTGCTATGGTTTGTCCAAGTGTTCTCTGGGAATGTTTTTTTACTTTCTTGAGAGCAGAGGCTTCCTTCTAGCAACTCTCCCATGAATGCCATGTCTATTGATATTTCACCTGATTGTACATGCATGCACATTTATCCCAGACGCTGACAGAGATTCTGCAACTCTCTGGAGGTGATGCGTGGCTTGGCCTTTACCTGCATTATTATTTTTCTGGTGCTTCTTTGTGTGAGTTTTGACAGCCGTCCACTTCAGAGTTGCAGTGATGCCTAATGCCCTCCATTGGTAAATGATTCATCTCACAGTGGATGGATGAAGCTGGAATCTTTTGGAGATGGTCTTATAGCTTTCCCCAGACTGATGGGCGGTCACCACCTTGCTGATGTCCTCAGATGTCTCCATTGTTGATCTGGTCTTTATGCCTTGACACAACAGTGGTTTTATTGGTTTCCTCTAAATTTTAACCAGTGCACCTCAACACTTTTTCCAAAGATGTCTCATTTGATTGATCTGCTGAACTGATTACTCGAGAACTCACATGTGTTTCACCTCAGTCTTTTACCTGATTGTCTTTCCCAGTGCAGCTGTGGTTCATTTACCTTTGCAGATGTTCTGATTCCAAGTTTCATTTAGTCTGCTTGCAATTCACACATTTCCCTCAAAACAAGCAAATGGAATCGATGAACATAAACCTGACATTTCATATTAAAAACTGTTAATGAGAAAATAAGAAAATCATGGTTAAAAAAAAAAAAATCTAAACTACTCAAGTAGTTAAACTTTCAAGCAGCACTGTAAGCCCGACCTGAACAAGGTTCACCCACTTAAATGAACTCAACGTAACATGAGTCACCTGGACAAAATCATAGCAAAACATTATGACCAACACCAACAAAGTGAATTTAAACACTCACCAGAATGAACAAGTCTGGAGCAAACGAGTAGATAACTTGGGATGTTGGAGAACGTGACATCAGGACGTCTCACCGCTGATACACAGGACATTCATCTCCTTTTATCTCCTTTTTGTTAGCTCTGATAGCTTAGCTCCATTAGCTTAGCTCCGATAGCTTAGCTCCGATAGCTCCTCGCGTTGTTTACAGGCAGGACAAAAGTTAAATGAAAGTCCGTTTTCCATCTTTTTACCGTTTCGGTCGTGTGATCAGACATTACATCCAATAATGCTGCAAGTTTGTTGCATTGCTAAATAATTTGAAGTAACTTAAAATACTCAAAAATTCAAAATATCTGAGACAGTCGTTTATGTTCTTTTCTGGGTTATGTTTGTGGCCAAACTAGATGGCACTCAGACCCCTCCGCCTAGAGCAGTGACGTCACGCTCCAAAGCTCTGTAGGATAACATTCAAGGAAAATAGATAGGGCATGCAGATATCGGCAGGCTAATAATAGGCTTTGCCAAAAAATGCATCCCCCTGCTAACTTGAAGAAATGAAGAGTTAAGAGGGATTTCACCTTTTCTACATAATGACACTTGTTCTCTGACCTTCTGCTATACGTTTCATATCAACAGGACAATAGACAGGGGACGCAAATATTGGCAGGCTCAGAAATTAAAATGCATCTCCTCTACATTAATAGACTAGACAGTTAAGGATGATATAAAATCTTCTACATATTAGACTTCTGTTTTGTAACGCTTTAAGCTATTATGGTGTTAAAAACATTGGGGAATTTCAAACCATCTGCGGAGAACATTTTTATCAGACACTGACTGAAAACCCTACGACTCATTTGTCTCAAAGCTGTAAAAACCGTATTTATTTCAAATAATCTGCTAAATAAAACCCACCGTTTTAGTGCTTACATGGTTAAGAAACGTGACAATGTTACGAATATCTTTACCAGTTTCATCTTCGGTCATATTTCAGTCTGTTTTCTCATCAATATGTGAGAGTTTAGAGCGATGTGCGCCCCTGCCACAGGGCATGCGTTCCTCGGCGTAACACTGGAATATAGAAATGATGAGGGGAGGAGTTGGAGCCAAATTGGTACCAGTTGATGAACCCGGTAACTTTTCAGCTGTTCTTCGTTAACGTGACATAAAAAGGTTCTAATGATTTTCATTCAGTCAGGACGTTACGCTGACACTAGAGACACATGCACTGCAGGTAGATTGTAGTAAAGCATTGATTAATGCCTGGTTTTAAAATGACTTCACTGGACTTGGAGCCATTATTTTGTGCCCATTGTTGGACACCACACGGCCCGATGGAACCCGATGGAACCCGATGGAACCCGATGGAACCGTTCTACCTAGGATTTCTGTCGGCTAATGTGTGATCTCTCAGGTTTTGAAAATGGGCCGACAATCGGCCGACAGCTCTAAGATGGTGTAGTGTGAACTGGACATTACACTGAGGAAATGAGGAAGGGAGGGTCAGTGGAGAGCAGCGGAGTTGAACCTTTTTTCATTCAGTGTCATCAACAGAAAGAGAAAAAGGCTGGAAGAGACGATAAATAAAATGACGTTGATAGTTTTAATTTATGGTACGATTAATTGATTTATCATTTATCGCGACAGGCCTACTTGGGGCTAAACTCCACTGTTCTGCTGCCTACCATCTGCAGGTCAAAGGTTTTTGTGAGAGCTTTCACTGCACAATGAAGGCTGCATTGTGGGCCTTGTTGGTGGATAACAGCTGGATAGATCACCTGCCTTGAGTTTTGTTGGGCCTGCATTCAGTTCAAAAAGAGGACCTGCAGTTTTCTTCAGCTTAGTTGGTGTCAGGTTTAAGCACCTAGAACATCAAACAGGCTGTTGGCACGCGGCTCCATCTACCTTTCCTAGGAAATTTTGTGCAGGAACTCCACCGTCCCTCACGGATTTCTGTGCAAAAATTTTTACCTGCTAGATCAGGGGTGGCCGACCAGACAAAGACCAAGAGCCTCATCATATGCATGGGCACACATGAACACCAACCCTCCCTTCCTCATACTCAGACTTTTGCTCAGCCAGATTTATTGTAAATTTCACACAATATTTTAACAGGCCAGACATTTTCAACAATAAACACTGTGCAAACAAACTGTTTAACCAAATAAACAAACAATAATAGAACAATTTACAATACATTTTTCCTTTTATTATGTGCATTACATGTGTTATTTAATGGAACTTCTGGCATTCCTTGTCTTGAACAATCCTGTTCAGATCTGGCTTGTACTCCATTGTTGTCACTCGAAGCAATTCTTTGACATGGATGTCGGTCAGAACAGACTGATGCTTCGATTTCGCATGTTTCAGGGTAGAAAACACAGACTCGCAGACATATGTTGACCCAAACATTTACAGTATCTTAAGTGCAGCTAGTTTGACATTGGGATATTTTTCCATTGGCACATGTTTCCAGAACTCAATGGTCCCTTCCTTTAAAGCAGGTTTCAGTTGGTCTTCCTCACAAAGATCAATCATCTCCAACTCAGCCGCACACTCATCTATGACTAGCAGGGCTTTCAAACAGTCTGTCTCAGCATTAAATGGGTCGACAAGGAATGTAATCTGTGGTCTTTTCAGTTGTAGATCACGGAACCGGGCCACAACGCTTATGTGCAGGTTTTCAACCAGTGTTGCATATCTGGCTCTTTGCTTGTTCAGAGTGGCGCTGGTGACTTGCCCGCTGGCTTTTAGTAGAGTGGGAAAATGTGTTAAATTTCCTTTTTGAATGTGCGCCTTGAACAAATTCAGTTTGTTGACAAATGCAAACACACTTTGCACCAGGTCAGGCAGCATTTTTAATTTACCCTGCAAGGTCAGGTTCAGTTTGTCCAAGTGACACATCATGTCAACCAAAAAGGCCAGATCCATAACCCTCTTGAGGTCTGAGGATAGACCTTGTTCTTCTCTTCCATGAACACTTTCACAACATCCAAAAGCTGGAAGAAGCCAGAGAATACCTGGCCTTTTGATAGCCACCTTTACTTTATCGTTTTCAGGAGACAAGATTTCAACAACGTCACAGAGGCATTTTTTAATGAACTCCCCTGTATAGTATAGCTTTTTGGCCCGTGCAATGTTCCATGCCAGTTGATATGATGCAAGCGTTACAGTCTCTGAGTGCTTTGTAAATTTTTGAAAAAACTTTGCCTTCTTTTCTGTCTGACTTTTCAAGGTAACCAACTTGTGCTTGCGAAGTTCAGTCCCTTTTGGAAATTCCTGGTCGATGTTAGCATGGAGTGAGCTGAAGTGGCGCTGAAGGTTTGAAGCCTTAAAATGCGACAAGGACACCTGACATATAAGGCAGAATGGCTTTCCACTACGTTCAACAAAAAAATATAAATTCTCCCACTCTGTCAAAAACGTCCTGTGTTCATCTTCATATTTTCGTTTTCCTGTGCATTTTTTCCCTGCCATTTTGAGCGTGAAAGATTTACTCAAATGATTTTACTCTTACTGAAAAACTGCGCACATCCGCATTTGACGAAAATACCGTATTGCACTCAAGCGAAGCGAAACTTGGATATTATAGTGACCCAACAGGATGTGCTAAATGTTACTGGATGCTACGCTGTTTAGAGATTAAAATTAGAGTGTATGATTTCCCATTGTCCGCGAATGCATCAGGATGGATGAGAGAGTGAGGGGACGGGGGATTGAGAGTGAGGGGTGAGCGGAGGTTTGTGAGAGCAGATGGCGAACGACTGGAAAGAGTAAGGCTGCAAGAGAAACAAAGACTGTGTTGTTTTTGCGTGGTTACGGCCAACAGTAATGGTGCTGCTGTTGTCAATAATTGGCAGTTCATTTGACTACTTTTCGTCATTATTGCACATCTGGCAGAATGCGACTATATGAATGTAAGAGCCGCATGGAACCGGTCAAGGAACCGCATGGAACCGGTCAAGGAACCGCATGGAACCGGTCAAAGAGCCGCATGGAACCGGTCAAGGAGCCGCATGGAACCGGTCAAGGAGCCGCATGCGGCTTGCGAGCAGTGGGTTGGCCATCCCTGTGCTAGATTCTAGAATTTCCAGGGTTTTCTGTGCTCCCAATGACCCTCAGCCACTCACCCCTGTTATCTTTCCTTTCTGGAGTACCATCAACCTTCAGATCTCAGCAGACAGGTCGAGCTCCAGCCCTGGAAAAGGATCTGAAAGACTTCCACTAAGAAGTCTGCCATGCACGGTCTTACTGGGGTCCACCACACTTGCTGGAATCCTCCGTTGTGTTGGTATCCGGCTCGAAAGACCAAGTAAATGTCAGGTTTAAGCACCTGGAACATCAAAATGCAAGACACAGGAAAAGACAAGAGAGTAAGTTTCTTTTTACTCGCGAGGAGAAAAGACAGAGATGTGTTTCAGTTACAATCTCTAACTATTCTGAAAACACATTCTGCCACACCTCTTTTTATTGAAAATCATCCCTACTGAATAAGGCTAATCAGCACCATTACACTATAAACTATGTTATTATAAACATGAAGAATAGGATGTCCTGCTGAGCAGCCGTCTGATCAGAACAAGCTGGTGCCGGATGTCTCTGCATCCTTCAGCAGTCTCCTTCAACATACTCAGAAACATACTGATTAGTATTTATTTAGGTTATTATTTTAATTCTATCATTTGGTCCTGGACCAGCCTTTGAGGGTACCTGGGGAATTTCTTCCGGGTCCAGCAGATTCAGTTGATTCCTAGGGGAGTAGAACAGTTCTAAATGAGGAACCTAGATCTTCTTTCTTGTTGGCGGCACATCACTGCCTTCCACAGGTGTTTGTGCCAAAGGACCTAATATCTGCCGAATATGTATTTATTCGCCGTGACTCACACCGGTCACCACTTCAGCCTCCTTACGATGGTCCATTCCGTGGTTTGGAGAGGACCTAAGGAGTTTTTGGTGGAGTTGGGAGGTAATCAGGAGAGTATTTCGGTGGACCGTTCGAAGCCAGCTCATGTGTTACCAGGGGATCCAGTTGAATTAACCCTAACCCTAACAGCAACGACTGCAGGGGGTTTAAAAAAACGAAACGCACGTTGGACATAAGTCAGAAACAGGAGAAAACCAGAGAATCTGACGCTGAATGGTGAAAAATCAAGAGCTTATATTAGTTTATATGCTGAGCAAATTTATGATTATTTGTTTCCTAAGCTTGTCTCTTACAGTGTTAACATTTCAGATAATTATCTTTGTAATAATTAGGGGCCGGGATGTAAGAGCCATATGATTGAGATAAGTAATTACTGATGTGGCAGGAGCTCACGGTTTGACACTTGGGTGGTGGGCGTGTCCAGGTGGGCGTGTCCAGGTGGGCGTGACTGTCACTAAGGGATGAATGGGAGCCAAACTGGCACGCTGGTTTGTATGTATGAGGACGCCAGTGGTGGTCGTCATTCCTGTTGACCGTGCTGTAATGTCGCTTATTGTTGGCACCATTGTATGGTTTAGCCTGGTCCGGATGTGTCAGTCCTGGTAAAGTCTGAAGTATGGCAGTGAAGTGGAATAAATTAATGATTGCAACAACTAGTAAGAAGCGACCTGGAGTGTGTTGAAGCCCGGATTGGAGTGTTAGGAACTCGCCTCGTTAACCCAGGGCAGTTCTCTACAGCACCGTTAGTTTACCACACATTTATCGTCAACAATCGAATGAGCGGCTCGTTGGAAAGGCAAGTCTGGATTCTTCGCTTCTGCTTGGAACAGTTTGGAAGCAGTAATGGCGCACGCAGCGCAGCGTCATCAGATAATTGAATGAGATTCCTTCACTGCAGCTCAATCAAGTCCGCTGGAACTGAGGTCTGGACAGATACACGCGCACTGAGTCTCTGTCTGAAGAGGAACTGTTAAAGACAAACAACGGGAATGGAGTCAGCTGGATCTAAATCAAGTTCTGTTGTAAGCGGTAATGATGAAAAAAGACGATCAAAATTAACTGTTAAAGAATTACAAAATAAAACTGAGAAGCTTCAAAAGGATCTCAAAGCAAAGGTTCATAAAATTAAAGGAGAAATAAACATTATTAAAGAACTTATGAAAAATGAAGCAAATCTTGAGAGTTCAGTCTCACTGATTATTTAAAACTATTGCTTGAAAATGCAAATCAGCTGTATGAGTCTGTTATTCCACTGTTTCCTGCTGAAGAACAAGAAAAACAAAACACTTGGTTTTCAAGCTTGAGTAAATATAATTCTGAATTTATACAAGAAGTTGAAAAATGGCTTTCAGGTGCAGAACAATTCAACAATGCAGCTCAAATGGGTGAAGAAGCTGAATTATATCAGGCTCAACTGTCCAGTGTTGAACCCTGTGTGAATAAAGAGCTTAATGCACCTTTAGTTTCTCAGCATTTAGGGTGTGATGGAAATGCTGATGTTGAGGATGTTAAGCCAAGTGACAGCGTTTCTAATGTTGACAGCAGAAGGTCTAGAGGAAGTCGTTCATCAAGAATTAAGTCCTCTGTGTCTTCTACATCCTCACCTCGTGTTAAAGCAGAAGCAGATATTGTCGTGATTTGAGTTTCTCTGTGTGTTTATTTTGAGTTCCTTTGTCCCAGAGTCTCCCTGTTCTCCTGTCTCCCTTGATTGTTCCCAGGCGTGTCTCGTTCCCTGATTACCTCTTGTGTATTTAGTGTCACCTGTTTTTCAGTGTCTCTGTCGGGTCCTTGTCGTTTGCAGTCGTCCATTGTCTCTAGTGTCAGCTAGCCGTCTGGTCTGGTTGCTACCTGTCGTGAGCTCTATCCTCCGCTCAGCAGTGCTTCCGGAGTTTTGGATTGTGGAAGATCACCTGTATGTCTGTTACCTTGGACTATTTCATCATTAAACTCCACCACTATTCATTTTACCTGGGTCTACAGCGTCTTGCCTCACCACCACACCCTGGACTTTATGGCTGCATTGCAGACACGACACAAGCTGTTAAAACAAAAACATGCTTTAGAGGAGCAGGAGGAACAGCGAAGGAAAAAGAAAGAACTGGATTTGGAGATTGAAATTGCAGCCTCAATGGCTAAAGCTAAAGTGTTTCAGGGCTCTGTCTGTTCTCAAGTAACTAGTGCTGCACAGATTGAATCTGATGGCATGAATTCATATTTTGAGCATGAAAATAAAAGATCTCGAATGTTGATGCAGATACATTTGTACCTACAGCAGCTGGAACTGATTGTCATGATAAAGCTCCAACCTTTCAGTCCAATTCTTATTTGGGTGCAAGACCTAAAGGTTAAACAAAATCCAGACCGAATGTTTCATCAAACTCTGCCACAATCATCACATCATAAAAATTCATTATCAGTTGATGAAAATAAACAACTGTTAAGTGTATTGGAAAGACAGAATGAAATTACAAGCTTGCTTGTAAATCAACAATCTTTATTTTTTCTGCCAAAAAGAGACATATCAATATTTGATGGTGATCCAGTCCAATTTCAGACATTCATGACAGCGTTTGAACACAGCAATGAAACAAAAGCGCACAGTGCCAAAGATTGTTTATACTTCCTGGAGCAGAACACTAGAGGTCAACCTCATGTGTTCATATGCCCAGTGATCCTGGATATGCTAAAGCTAAGTCTCTACTTCAAGAACATTTTGGTTGTTCATTGAAGATAATGGCTGCATAAATGAATAAAGTTTTGTCATGGCCGGCTTTGCAAGCAGAAGATGTAATGTGATGGAAAACAATGGCTGTATGCATGAGTTGGATGTTCCTGCCAACATGCAAGCAATCATCAAAAAACTGCCCTTTAAACTGCGGGACAGATGGAGAAATGATGTGTGATTTGCAGGAGAAGTTCAAAAGAAGAGTAACTTTCAGTGACATTGTTCGGTTTGTAGAAAGGCAAGTGAAGATCGCCAGTGATCCACTTTTTGATGATATTCTACATTCTTTGGTCAGTCCTGGTTCTGGAGGTGATCCAGCTGTTGGATTCAGGGTGTTGGACCAGAGAGACTCTAAGAGCTGCAGGACACCGGACCTGCAGGACCAGGACTGCCCACCCCTGCTGTATAGTGTGTAGCTGAAGACATCCCACCATGCTTCATGTCTTCTCCAAAGAAAAGGAAATTGGTCCAGTCCATAAGAAAAAGGAAGTGGAAACAACAAGTGGAAGTGCCTCCATCTCTGCTCAATCCAGTGGTCTAACTGGAATCAGTGAGCGTGGCTGTACTCTCTCTATTTTACCAGTTAGAGTGAAGTCTACAAAGAGCCAGAAGACAATACAACATATGCTTTTTTAGATCCTGGAAGTTCTGCATCATTTTGTACCGAAGAACTGATGAACAGATTATATGTCACTGGGAGACATACAAGCATCCTTTTACGGACAATGGGTCAAGAAAGGGTGGTTGGAAGCAACATGGTGTCAGATTTGGAGATTGCTGGGCTGAATGAAGACATCTTTTGTGAATTACCCGACTTATTCACACAGAGAAGCATGCCCGTTCACAACAGCAACATCCCCTACCAAGAAGACCTCAAAAGATGGCCACATCTGAAAAATTTGAAGATAACTGAAATCAATTTAGGAGTTGATTTGCTTATTGGGACCAATGTGCCTAAAGCGCTGGAGCCATGGGATGTCATCCGAAGTCAAAATGGAGGCCCCTACGCAGTTAGTATGATTCTTGGGTGGACAGTGAATGGACCTCTCAGAGGAAACTGTGATGTCGACACAAGAGAGCTACAATCGACTGTTACTGTTAATAGGATTTCTGTGTCAAGACTTGAGAACTTATGGCAACAACAACTGAAGGTTGATTTCCCTGAATGTTCTCAAGATGAACAACCTGGATGGTCCAGAGAAGATGATCAGTTCATGGAGCTAGTTACAGAGTCAATTAAGCTGGAAGAGGGACATTACACCATTGATTTACCTCTGAGACACAAAGATCTGAAAATACCCAACAATAGGAAATTGGCTGAACAGCGTGTTTTGAATCTCAGAAGGAGGTTTAACAAAAACCATCAATTTCTTTCTGACTATACTAACTTCATGAATGATATAATTTCCAAGGGCTATGCTGAGAGAGTCTCAGTTGAAAATCTTGAACGGTGTGATGGGAGGGTTTGGTATATACCACACCATGGAGTATATCATCCTCACACAAAAAAGATAAGAGTCGTGTTTGACTGTGGTGCAACATTTAGAGGAAAATCTTTAAACACTCAACTCTTACAAGGCCCAAACCTCACCAGGTGTCATCACCAGATTCAGAAAGGAACCTGTTGTTATCACTGTGAACCTTGAGGCCATGTTTCACCAGGTCTGAGTATCACCATCTGACTCTGATCTGTTGAGATTTCTCTGGTGGCCAAATGGAGAGTATGATCAGCATCTGGTGGAGGACCAAATGGTTGCACACTGTTTTAGAGCTACATCGTCTCCAAACTGTGCATGTCTTGCACTGAGAAGGTGTGCAGAGGACAATCAACAGCTGTTTACACCAAATGTCATAAATGCGGTGCTGCACAACTTTTATGTGGATGACTGTTTGGTCTCTGTGAGCACAGAAGAGGAAGCTGTCTCATTATATCAAGGACTTCATGCTTTGTGCAAGAAAGGCAGATTTCAGCTTCTCAAATGGATCAATCAACATCAATCAAGTTTTATTTGTATAGCACATTTCAGCATCAAGACATTTCAAAGAGCTTTACATCAAATCAGACACAAAAACACAATGCAACATAGAATCAACAATCAAAACACGACATTAAATCAGGTTCTGTCAATAAATATGTAATTGATTACGTTTCAAATACAATCCTAAACAAGTGGGTTTTTAGTCCAGATTTAAAGGAAGTCAGTGTTTCAGCTGTTTTACAGTTTTCTGGAAGTTTGTTCCAGATTTGTGGTGCATAGATGCTAAATGCTGCTTCTCCTCGTTTGGTTCTGGTTCTGGGGATGCAGAGCAGAACCAGAACCAGAACCTGAGAGTTCTGGAAGGTTGATACAACAGCAGCAGATCTTTAATGTATTGTGGTGTTAAACCATTCAGTGATTTATAAACTAACAACAGTATTTTAAAGTCTATTCTTTGAGCTACAGGGAGCCAGTGGAGAGACTTTAAAACTGGTGTTATGTGCTCTATCTTCCTGGTTTTAGTCAGAACTCCAGCAGCAGCATTCTGGATCAGCTGCAGCTGTTTGATTGATTTGTTGGACAGACCTGTGAAGACGCCGTTACAATAATCAATACGACTGAAGATAAAGGCATGGATGAGTTTCTCTAGATCTGGCTGAGACATTAGTCCTTTAATCCTGGAAATGTTCTTCAGGTGATAGAAGGCCGACTTTGTGACTGTCTTTACGTGGCTCTGAAGGTTCAGGTCAGAGTCCATCACTACTCTTAGACCAATTTAGACCAATGTTGTTCTGGGGCTAAACCTTTAAAGTACGGTGTCCCCCAAGGCTCAATTTTAGGTCCGATTTTGTTTATTTTGTATCTATTACCTCTTGGTCAGATTTTCCATAGGTTTAACGTTTCATTTCATTGCTTTGCAGATGATGTCCAGATTTATATGCCCCTTAAACTACAAAATGGCAAAAGTGAATCTCTTCAACTATTGAACAATTGTTTAACAGAAGTCAAATCTTGGATGGAACAAAACTTTCTTCACCTCAAACAAAGTAAAACACAAGTTATACTATTTGGTCAGAGTCTTCACACAACAGATCCAGATCTGATTCTTGGTTCTTTAGCTCGGTTTTGTCAGACCTCTGCTAGGAATCTTGGTTTTACTTTTGATAGTTGTTTAAAGCTAGATAAACAAGTTAGCTCTGTCGTTAGATCAAGTTTTTATCACCTGCGTATTTTAGCTAAAGTTAAATCTTATTTTTGTTTAAAAGACTTTGAAGGACTTATCCATGCCTTTATCACATCTCGTTTGGATTATTGCAATTCATTATATAGAGGCCTGGATAAATCACAGATGCAGCGACTTCAAATGATCCAGAACGCAGCGGCTCGGCTTCTTACAGGAACCAGGAAGCGTGACCATATAAGGCCCATACTGGCCTCTTTACATTGGCTGCCTGTTTTTTATCGAATAGATTTTAAGATTCTCTTATTAACTTATAAAGCTTTAAATGGATTAGCTCCCCCTTATCTTCTGGAACTTTTAAAATCTCAGTCCGTGTCCAGAACCCTACGTTCTAATAATCAGCTTTTACTGACAGTTCCTCGGACCCGACTTAAGAGGAAAGGAGATCGGGCTTTTTCTGCTGTTGCTCCTTCTCTATGGAACAATCTACCTTTCCAAATTAGATCTGCCCACAACCTGGATCATTTTAAATTGCTTCTTAAAACTCATTTTTATTCCTTGGCATTTAATTGAACTCGTGTTTTGATACTTTGTTTTTATTCATTTGTGTTGTTGTCACTCTTTGGTGCAGTTCTATGCCTGTTTTAAAGTGCTATATAAATAAATTTGACATTGACTACCCCCAGGTTTCAGGCCTGATTGCTGGTTTTTAGTTGTAATAACTGACGCTGTGCACCGACTCTAGATCTATAACTCTAGATATATAACTCCAGATCCTCTTTACATCTAAAAATAATAACTTCAGTTTTGTTTCTGTTCAGCTGGAGAAAGTTTTGTCTCATCCACACATTTATCTGTTCTAAGCATCTGTTCAGTGATTGGATGGGGTCAAAGGTCACCTGGTGACATCGTAATGTAGAGCTGTGTGTCATCTGCATAGTTATGGTAGCTAATATTATTTCCTGTTATAACCTGAGCCAGTGGGAGCATATAGATATTGAATAAGAGGGTTCTAGGATTGAACCTTGGGGTACCCCACATGTGACCTTTGACCTCTTTGATGAGAAGTTTCCAATTGAAACAAAGAAATCCCTGTTCTTTATGTACGATTCAAACCAGTTAATCTCTGGACCGGAGAGTCCGACCCAACTCTCCAGTCCATTCAGTAATATGTCATGGTCAACACTGAGGTCCAACAGAACCAGAACCAGCACTGTGGTTCTCCCACAGTCCGTATTTATATGGGTATCATTGAACACTTTGACTAGGCCAGTCTCTGTGCTGTGGTAACCATGGAAACCAGACTGGAAGGAGTCAAACCCATTGGTTATCGTTAGGAAGCCATTTAACTGTTTAAACAGTTTTTTCAATAACTTTACTGATGAATGGGAGGTCAGAGGTCGGCCTGTAATTCTGCAGTAGTGATTTGTCCAGATTATTCTTTTTTATGAGTGGTTTGATTACTGCTGTTTTCGGATAAGTAACCGACGCAGTGTTCTTACTGCAATACCACAGCATTAACAATCCATTGAGGTGAAGAACCTGGATATGGATAATGATGATCTACCTGTGGAGCGTGTTGGGAGTACAGTGGTGTGTACAATCAGATCTGCTGAAATTCATCCTTAAAGATAGACCTTTGACAAGACGAGGAGTCTTGTCCATCATAAGTTCTATCTACGATCCTCTTGGATTTCTTGCACCAGTTGCCTTAGTCGCAAAGGGGATTCTACAAGATCTAAGCAGAAGACACATTGGCTGGGATGATCCTTTACCACATGATGTGGTCCAGAAGTGGAAAAACTGGCTGGAAGGACTTCATCAGCTGGAACGATTTGGAGTTAACGGATGTCTGAAACCACAAGACTTTGGACAAGCCGCCAGTTTGCAGCTACATCATTTCAGTGATGCAAGCAAGAATGGATATGGAACAGTGAGCTCTCTGTTGCAGTGTAATGCTGATGGACAAGTGCATTGTGCATTTGTAATGGGTAAAGCCCGGGTAGCTCCACTGAAACCCATCACCATCCCTCGCATGGAGTTGACTGCTGCAGTGGTTGCCAGCTGTATGGATAAGCTGTTGAAGAAGGAGTTAAGGATGGAACTACAAGACTCAGTATTTTGGACTGATAGTACTTCAGTTTTGAAGTACATCAAGAATGAAAGATTGAGGTTTAAGACCTTTGTGACAAATTGAGTTGGTCAAATCTCTTACAGTGGAGGTACGTTGCTACCAGTATTAATCCAGCAGATTTGGCATCCAGAGGAACAAGTCTGGAGTCTCTTTTGAAGGCTAATACCTGGGTGTCTGGACCAAAGTTTCTTCATGACCCTAAAAGGAAATGGCCTGCAAATCCTGAGGACATAAGTCATTTTGCTCTGGAAGATCTAGAGGTCAAGACATTGTTTTCTGTTAATGCAACATGAGGCAATGAACTGGTGGATCCAATTATGGACTTCATTCATTCATTTTCCTCTTGGGACAACTGAAAACAATGGTTGGGTGGCTACTCAGGTTTAAACAATTGCTGTCCAAACTGGCTCAAAAGAGAGCACAACTGAAGTTGGACCTTGCAGACTCCAAACTTGATGTTAAACTTCAAGAAAGATTGAAGAAAGAAATGAATGTGTACAAGAAAAATGTTGCATTGGGAGCCTTATCAGTGGAGGATATTGGAAAGGCTGAGAGTGCTATCATCTGCTATTGTCACAAAAAGCGATATCCAGAGGAAATGACAAGTTTACAGAGACATGAAGGTGTGACTAAAACAAGCCAGCTCTATAAGCTTGATCCTATTCTTGAAGGTGGTGTACTAAGAGTTGGCAGAAGGCTAAGCACAGCAGCTATGCCTGCTGAAGCTAAATACCCAGTCATATTGACTAAAGACATTCACATCTCTGAAATTTTACTGTGTCATATACATAATCAGAAAGGCCATGGTGGACGTAATCATATGCTTGCTGAACTGTGTCAAAAGTATTGGATCCCAGGTGCCAGCGTTGCAATTAGGAACACTATCAAAATGCATGACTTGTCGACGACTCCATGCTGCACCAGGAAGTCAAAGGATGGCAGACTTTCCACAGGAACGAGTGTATCCAGACAAACTCCCATTTGCTTGTGTTGGTGTGGATTATTGGTTCCTTTGAAATTAAGCATGGAAGGATCCTGTTGAAACGATATGGAGTCATCTTTACCTGCATGGCAATAAGAGCAGTTCACCTTGAGATGTTGTCATCACTGGATACCAATTCCTTCATCAGTGGTCTCTGAAGATTTATTGCTAGACGTGGTCAAGTGCTGGAGCTGCGTTCTGACAGAACTAACTCTGTAGGAGCTGAATGCGAGTTAAGAAAAGAAACTGAAAGATGGAATCAAACTCTAATCAGTAACACTCTCCTTCAGAAAGGAATAAAATGGTCTTTCAATCCCCCTACTGGCTCACACCATGGAGGTGCATGGGAAAGTCTTAAGTCTGTTTGGAAAGTGTTAAATTCTGTTTTGAGAACACAGAGTCTTGATGAAGAAAGTCTTTGGACAGTTTTCTGTTAAGTTGAGGCTATCATCAATAGCTCACCTTAGACTTAGACTTAGACAGACTTTATTATCATTTTTCATGCACAGGGTGAATACAGAACGAAGTTTCGTTGCATACAGCTCAGGACAATGTTTTGAGGTTCCAATGAGGTTACTCAGAATAAATAAAATACAATATAAAATATAAATATAAATATTAAATATAAAGTGCAGGAATGACAGTAAAATAGAAGTTATTTAGCTATGTACATGAAGTGAGACCAGTTAAGAGTTCAGCAGTCTGATGGCAAATGGGAAAAAGCTGTTCCAGAACCTGGTGGACCTGAAGCTGTTCCAGAACCTGGTGGACCTGAAGCTGTTCCAGAACCTGGTGGACCTGAAGCTGTTCCAGAACCTGGTGGACCTGAAGCTGTTCCAGAACCTGGTGGACCTGAAGCTGTTCCAGAACCTGGTGGACCTGCACCGGATGCTGCAGAACCTCTTTCCAGAGGGCAGCAGGGGGAACAGTCCATGGTGGGGGTGTGAAGGGTCACTGACAATGTTTCGGCCTCGGGACACACAGAGCTGGGATGAAATTTCCTGAATGGAGGGAAGGGGGGCCCTGATGATCCTCTCTGCCGTCCGCTCCACTCTCCTCACGTTCTTCCAGTGGGAGGCGCTGCAGCCTCCACACCACACAGAGAGGCAGCTGGTCAGAATGCTCTCTATGGTGCTTCTGTACAACGTCTTGAGGATGGGCGGGGGCAGGTGAGCTCTTCTCATCCTCCGCAGGAAATACAAGCGTTTCTGTGCCCTCTTGACCAGAGTCGTGGTGTTCACAGTCCATCTGAGGTCATTTGTGATGTGCACCCCCAGGAATAGATAACCAAAGCCTCTACTGATGCCTATGACCTGGAAGCACTAACTCCAAATCATCTTCTTCTCTTGAAGACCACGCCTTCATTGCCACCAGGAGTGTTTCCCAAGAATGCTGTCTATGCTCGGCGAAGATGGAGACAGGTGCAGTATATGGCGGATCTCTTCTGGAAACGTTGGTTAAAGAAATACTTGCCTCAACTACAAGAATGGCAGAAGTGGGTTAGGGTAACAGAACAAGACACAACTTTCTTCCAGGAGATGTCGTCCTCATCGTGGATGACTCTGCTCCACCCAACTCTTGGTTAATGGGGAGAGTTGTGAACATTGTTCCTGATAAAGGAGAACTTGTGCGGACAGTTCGCATCAAGACAAAGACGAACTTCCTGGAAAGACCCATTACCAAGTTGTGCCTGCTTCAGGAGGCGGAGACGCCATGAACATTTAACGATCTTTTCTCTCCGTTCTGATCACCAGTGACTTCCTTTCCCTAGTTGATTGCTTAGTCTAAAAAATAGATTCAAATAAATTTGATGCTGAGCAAATTTATGATCATTTGTTTCCTAAGCTTGTCTCTTACAGTGTTAACATTTCAGATAATTATCTTTGTAATAATTAGGGGCCGGGATGTAAGAGCCATATGATTGAGATAAGTAATTACTGATGTGGCAGGAGCTCACGGTTTGACACTTGGGTGGTGGGCGTGTCCAGGTGGGCGTGTCCAGGTGGGCGTGTCCAGGTGGGCGTGACTGTCACTAAGGGATGAATGGGAACCAAACTGGCACGCTGGTTTGTATGTATGAGGACGCCAGTGGTGGTCGTCATTCCTGTTGACCGTGCTGTAATGTCGCTTATTGTTGGCACCATTGTATGGTTTAGCCTGGTCCGGATGTGTCAGTCCTGGTAAAGTCTGAAGTATGGCAGTGAAGTGGAATAAATTAATGATTGTATGTGTGACCTGGAGTGTGTTGAAGCTTCGTCTCGTTAACCCAGTGCTGCTCTCTACAGCACCGTTTAGTTTACCGCACATTTATGAGACGAGGCGAAGCAGCAGGTGGTGAGAGTCAATAAAAACAGGAGAGAAACTAAAGAGAAACAATAAACCAAGAGAGGATTAAACTAATCAAAGGAAACTAAATGGAAATGCACAAAGAACAAAATGCAAGAATAAATTAAGAAACTAAAGTAAATACAGAAGAATAAACTCTTATGAAAAAAACAGACACTGTTTTCCAAAAATAAGATCATATTGTTATATAGTATTAGCCCATGGGTTAATTCTGACTAATACTAAGAAGAAATATATCTTAAAGCCCATAACAGTAATAAGAAACTTTGCTCTTATTTATGTTTTTAATTGGATTTTATTTATGTATTTATTTCTTCAGTATTATTTTTCTTGTCGGTGTCGTGAGGTTGTTTAGTGACTCCACGACACTTTCAATCTGACTCATTAGGACTGGATTAAAAACCGGATTTGTTTTCTGTCATTTCTGCGCAGTAAAAATATGAATCTATAAATCAATAGACAGTTTATTGAAAAAAAGCATCCATGGTTCTGCCTCATATTTATATTTAGTTTTTCCACTGAACGCTCTGGTTTACACATTAATGCCATGTGAGTGAAATTTTATGGATGATACTCTGATGTCCCGTTCTCCTGAAGGCAGCAGCAGAACCAGAACCAGACAGAACCAGAACCAGACTGAAGAGAAGACGAGTTATGATTGATATAGTTGCAGTTCTATCCATGTTTTAATTGTTGTTGTTGTTTACATCTTTTAACTGGTCATTTTGTGAAACATTTAGGTTAGTTTAGGTTAAACTTTATTAATCCCATAGGGAAACTGAGGTAATCTGTTGCTCACAGATTAATTCACGTCCACACAGCATTAAAATCCACAAAAGGTACAAGAATATAATAAATATGTTACCACTAAAAGAGGTCAAATAAAGGTGCTTAAATGTTTCCCTCCCGCAGTAGCAGCATTATGAAGCCTCATGGCTCGTGGGACAAAGGAGTTTTTAATCCTCTCAGTCGAACAAGCCAGCGTCGAACATCAGAAAACGGCTCATTTCTCTCCACTCTGATTGGCTGCTGATCGGCCAGCAGGTTTTAAGTTGAATATTCTTTTGTCAGGTTCAAACACCTATCAAAGACAAAAATTAATTAAACACAAGAAAGACAAGAGAGATGGATTCTTTGTACTCGCGAGGAGAACAGACAGAGATGTGCTTTCAGTTACAATCTCCTACCGCTCTGAAATCACATCTGCCTGCTCCACTCTTTTTATTGCATTTAGGATCCCTATCACATTGGGCGCTGCAACTCTCAAAGGGGGAAAACAAATCATCACATAGTTGCAGCGCTAATGACAATCACTATCTAGACACATGTTATCTACACACTAGATTCTTCTGTTCCAGGCACGGCGTCGAGCAGAACAAGTTGTATGTCTTCACGGTGACGGCTTTGTTGCTATCTAACAGGTCAAGGAGAGCAGAGTTTCTGGCCGCAAACTCTGCTGGAAGCGGTTGTCACTGCTTTCTCTCAGGAAGGAATCAAAGTTATTCAATACACAGAAACATTCTTTATACTAAAATTAAAATGAAGTAAAAGCATATAAGTAAAACATTATAAAGATATAACTATAAGACTACATGAACAACAAATAATTTGATAATACCAATAATACAATTTACCCAACATCTTTCATTGCATTTTTCTTGGACGCCTTTAAAAATAATTTCTGTGGGGTTTTTTTCTTTGGGAACTAATAATTCAGTAAAATAATATTCAGTGTACACTGTTCTAGATCTATAACCGTAGGTCTAGAACCAGAACCAGAACCAGCTCTGTGGTTCTTCCACCATCTGTGTTTATATGGATGTCCTTGAACCCTTTGACTAGGCCGGTCTCTGTGCTGTGGTAACCATGGAAACCAGCCTGAAAGCGGCTGCTCAGCCGCTGAAAGAGATTTTCCAGTAACGTTGCTGATGAACGGAGGTCAGAGGTCAGCCTGTGATTCTGTTTTGATATCTGGAGGAAAATCACCTGATGAGCCAGGAGTTTATTATTCAGATCAGATGAAGGCTGGACGGCCTGGAGGAAAGGTTTGGGTCGGTTTGGGTCGGTTTGGGTCGGTTTGGGTCAGTTTGGGTCAGTTTGGGTCGGTTTGGGTCGGTTTGGGTCGGTTTGGGTCGGTTTGGGTCGGTTTGGGTCGGACATCCAGGAAGAAACCATGAACTCATTTTCCTTTAGACATCCCAGTATGTAGGAAACAGAGCTGCTGGTCAGCTCCCATTAATACATCTTAATGTTAGTTAGCGTAAACACCCAGAAGGCTGTAACCATGGCAACGCTTCCAGCTTGTAGCAGTATAAGTATTTATAATAATTATTATTGTATTTTCTATTTAAAAGTTGCCTTTCTGGACAAAAATTGTAATTTCACAAAAAAGAACAATAAATATTACATAAAGAAATTCTACATAAAAATAAAGTGTTGATTAATCCAAGAGTTTATACTCTGGGTGCATAATTATTAGTCTTATCAAATCTTTTTATGCATATTTTCCAACTCCAAGCTGCATTAACTTCAATGCTTATTGAATATAAACATATCTGATGTCTATTTCTTTAATAAAGGGGGCGGGGCCTAAGGAGATGAACACCTGATATCACGGTGTGAATAATTATGAGGCAGCTTCTTTTCCTCAGGCAAAATGGGCCAAAAATTAGATTTAAGTGACTCTGAAAGGTCCAAAACTGTAAAAAGTCTTTCAGAAGGATGCAGCACGCTAGAAATTGCTGAGATAATGGAGTGTGATCACAGAACCATCAAACGTTTGGCTGCACACAAAAGAACGGAGTCACAAGAAATGTGTTGAGAAAAAAGATGTAAAAGATCTGCCAACAACTGGAGAAGAATCAAACATGTAGCTACAGGAACCCGTTATCTTCCAGACCTGTAGCACCCAGAGGTATGAAATGTTAAGACTAATGGCCATGGTCGTTAAGAAAAATGGCCAAGGTCTGGAAGGCCAAAACAAAACCGTCACTGAACAAAATACATACGCTGAAACATCAAGACTGGACCAAGACAGACCTGGAGACAGATTGTTCAGAGGTTTGATGGACTGATGGGACGAGAGTGAGTCAAATGATGGATGGACCCATGGTTGGGTCAGTACTGGTACTGGTATAGTACCAGGGTACTGGCGCTATTAAAGATGAACTGGTTGGAAGATGGACCCAAACCTTCAGCCAGTTTTTAGCAGACTCTTTCTTCAAGCAGTGGTTCAGGAAGAAGTCTGAATCTTTCTGAAAGACCCTGGTTCTTATGCAGGACAATGATCCATCACAGGCACCAAAGTACTCCAGTGAGTAGTGAGTACTGGTACCGGTACCAGTTGGCTCCTCTTTAAGTTCTGCTCAGAGCTCCAGGATGATCAGTCTGGATGAATCTAAACGCTGATAAACCAGCAGATCAATCTGATCTCTGATCAGTGACTCCATGTTCTCCTCAGGTAGCGGCTCACCTGGATGTACAGGGTATCGCTAAAGTAAGTACACCCTCTCATTCCTGCAGATATTTAAGTTGATCTTTTCATGGGACAACACTGACAAAATGACACTTTGACTCAATGAAAAGGTCTGTGTGCAGCTTATATCACAAGATAAATTACTCTATACAGCCATTAATGTCTAAACCAGCAGCAACTAAACAGACTACACCCCTAAATGTCCAAACTGAGCACCGCTCGTCATCTTCCCTCCAAAATGTCATGTGACTCGTTGGTGTCACCAGGCCTCAGCTGTGCTTAGGGAGCAGGTGTGTTCAGTTTTGCAGTACAGCTCTCACTCTCTCTCCTACTGGTCACTGAAGGTCCAACATGGCGCCTCATGGCAAAGAACTCTCTGAGGATCCTAGAAGACCAATTGTTGCAGCACATGAAGATGACCGAGGCTGCAGGAGGATTGCTAACACCCTGGAACTGAGCTGCAGCACAGTGGCCAAGATCATCCAGCTTTCTAAAGAGCAGGTCCACCCAGAACAGACCTCCGTTGGTCATCCAAAGAAGCTGAGAGCACATGCTCAGAGTCACATCCTGATGCTGCGTTTGAAAGATGGGTGCAGGGTTTCTGTCAGCATTGCTGCAGAGATGGAAGAGGTCAGGGGTCAGACCACATCAGATTGACGCCCCAGAAGGAAGCCTCTCCTGAAGTCTGCACACCGTTTGCTGAAGACATGTCAACAAAGGACATGGATTCCTGGAAGCAGGTCCTGTGGTCTGATGAGACCAAGATCAATCAGTTTGGTTCAGATGGTCTCCAGCATGTGAGGCAGCTGTCAGGTGAGGAGCACAGAGAGAAGTGTGTGATGCCTGCAGTGATAATGGTGGCAACGCAAAATATTGACTCTTAAGGAACTGCCACTTCAGGGTGTACTTACTTTTGTTGCTGGTGGTTTAGACATTAATGGCTGTATAGAGCAATTTAGGGACTGCACAGTGGTGCAGTGGGTAGAGCTGTTGCCTTGCAGCAAGAAGGTCCTGGGTTCGATTCCCGGCCCGGGGTCTTTCTGCATGGAGTTTGCATGTTCTCCCTGTGCATGGTGGGTTCTCTCCGGGTTCTCCGGCTTCCTCCCACAGTCCAAAAACATGACTGTCAGGTTAATTGGTTTCTCTAAATACTCCCTAGGTGTGAGTGTGTGTGTGAATGGTTGTGTGTCTCTGTGTTGCCCTGCGACAGACTGGCGACCTGTCCAGGGTGACCCCGTGACCCCGCCTCTCGCCCGGAACGTTAGCTGGAGAGGAACCAGCAACCCACCTGACCCCATCAGGGACCAGGTGACCAGAAAATGGATGGATAGAGTAATTGGGGCCTACCATGCAAAGCAATGGCAGGAACCTATTGTTATGCACCTATTACCGTTAATGCGGCTCGAACCGCTGAATGGACCCCTACAAAAGTGGTATCAAAACGTGCAGCTTGATCACAGCATTGGAGCTTTTACTTCTGGTGGGATTCTGAGATAATATGGCGACAAAAAAAGCAAAAAACGCTTTTGCCATTGTTGTGTTTGGGGACAGATTGGATGAGTCATCACAGCTGCCAGTTCATGACTGACAATTAAATACCATAGCAACGGCGCGATCAGCATGAACTGCTCAGACAGTCCGTCTGGTGCGTGACTCCTGATTGGTTGAGAGAGAATGAGGAGGGAGCAAGAAGGACAGCACACTGTGACGGTAGAGAACGGAGGGTGAGACGAGCGGACAAGAAGTGAAGAAAACACTCAAAGGAGTTAAAAACTGGACAAAAGTACGGAGGAGGTGGAAATTCGGGAAATGTTGGAAGAGCTTGGTCGCTGAGAGGGATGGGACCAGGGGAGCTAGAGCAAGTAGTCCTGATGAGTTTTGACCAAAGCTAAGTGGGCTAGCAGCTTCAGCACCACGTGTTCAGCGCTGGGTCCAGACCGACACGTGCGCTTTGGCAGGCGCCGTTTAAATTTCTTCAGAAATGTTCTAGTTCATCTTGTTATATCAGCTGCACACAGATCTTTTCATTGAGTCAAAGTGTCATTTTGTCAGTTTTGTCCCATGAAAAGATCAACTTAAATATCTGCAGGAATGAGAGGGTGTACTTACTTTGGTGATACACTGTACCTGTGATTGTCTCCACACCTGATCACCTTCAATAATCAAACCTGTTTGATCAGCCCTGGTTTCTCTTCAGTTGGAATAAATGACCAAGCAGATAACAGGCATTTCAAACTCAGGAAACTTACTGTTTACATTCCACTGAGGTTTTCACATCCGTTTGTTTTATTGTGTGTGTGTGTGTGTGTGTGTGTGTGTGTGTGTGTGTGTGTGTGTGTGTGTGTGTGTGTGTGTGTGTGTGTGTGTGTGATGTTATTGTCTGAGATAAATGTGGTTCAGTTTCATGGTTAAATTTAAACAATAAAAGATTAAAACCATAAAGAAACATCCTGTCGATGTCTCCTGGTCTTAATAACTGAATTCAGGTTTCAGTGTTTATGTGAGTTTTGCTGCTTTGTAGTTTGTTGTTCATAAAAGTTTGTATGGCTGCTGCACATTTTAACATCAGGTCAAAAGTTTACATATATGTAGGTAAACTTTCACGACACCTTCATTTTTATACAAGCCGATGTTTGTGAAATATGGTTCATGTTTCCCACATGAGGCCTCAGGTGACCTGAGTTCAGATCAGATGGATGAAGGAAAGATGTGGGTCGGATATCCAGACAGCAGGAAGAGGAGCTTCATTGGATTATCGCTTCTTCTAAGCTTTTATAGTTCAGTGTTGAAATTGCATCTTTTTTTTTTATTTGCCATGTTATTGGGTTTAGTGCGGATGTTCAGATTAATCCTCTAATTTTTACATTTTCTCCATAAAGAAGTTGGTAAATTGGTTGCGGGTCCTGGAGTCCAGCTCGAGTCCAGTTAGTGTACGGTTGGAGTCCAGTTGGAGTCCAGTTGGAGTCCAGTTGGAGGCCAGTTGGTGTCCAGTTGGTGTCCAGTTGGAGTCCAGTTGGAGTCCAGCTCGAGACCAGTTAGTGTACGGTTGGAGTCCAGTAGAAGTCCAGTAGAAGTCCAGTAGGTGTCCAGTTGGAGACCAGTTGGAGTCCAGCTCGAGACCAGTTGGAGTCCAGTTGGAGTCCAGTTGGTGTCCAGTTGGAGACCAGTTGGAGTCCAGTTGAAGTCCAGTAGAAGTCCAGTAGGTGTCCAGTTGGAGACCAGTTGGAGTCCAGCTCGAGACCAGTTGGAGTCCAGTTGGAGTCCAGTTGAAGTCCAGTAGGTGTCCAGTTGGAGACCAGTTGGAGTCCAGTTGAAGTCCAGTAGGTGTCCAGTTGGAGACCAGTTGGAGTCCAGTTGGAGACCAGTTGGAGTCCAGTTGGAGTCCAGTTGGTGTCCAGTTGGAGACTAGTTGGAGTCCAGTTGGAGTCCAGCTGGAGTCCAGCTGGAGTCCAGTAGAAGTCCAGTTGGAGTCCAGTTGGAGTCCAGTTGGTGTCCAGTAGAAGTCCAGTTGGAGTCCAGCTCGAGACCAGTTGGAGTCCAGTTGGAGTCCAGTTGGTGTCCAGTTGGAGACCAGTTGGAGACCAGTTGGAGTCCAGTTGGAGTCCAGTTGGAGTCCAGTAGGTGTCCAGTTGGAGTCCAGTAGAAGTCCAGTTGGACTCCAGTTGAAGTCCAGTTGGTGTCCAGTAGAAGTCCAGTTGGAGTCCAGTTGGAGTCCAGCTCGAGACCAGTTAGTGTACGGTTGGAGTCCAGTAGAAGTCCAGTAGAAGTCCAGTAGGTGTCCAGTTGGAGACCAGTTGGAGTCCAGCTCGAGACCAGTTGGAGTCCAGTTGGAGTCCAGTTGGTGTCCAGTTGGAGACCAGTTGGAGACCAGTTGGAGTCCAGTTGGAGTCCAGTTGGAGTCCAGTAGGTGTCCAGTTGGAGTCCAGTAGAAGTCCAGTTGGACTCCAGTTGAAGTCCAGTTGGTGTCCAGTAGAAGTCCAGTTGGAGTCCAGTTGAAGTCCAGTAGGTGTCCAGTTGGAGTCCAGTTGGAGTCCACTTGGAGTCCAGTTGGAGTCCAGTTGGAGTCCACTTGGAGTCCAGCTCAAGACCAGTTGGATACCAGTTGGAGTCCAGTTGAAGTCCAGTTGAAGTCCAGTTGGAGTCCAGTTGAAGTCCAGTTGGAGACCAGTTGAAGTCCAGTAGGTGTCCAGTAGGTGTCCAGTAGGTGTCCAGTTGGAGTCCAGTTGGAGTCCAGTTGGATTCCAGTTGGAGTCCAGTTGGATACCAGTTGGAGTCCAGTAGGTGTCCAGTTGGAGTCCAGTAGGTTTGGAGTCCAGCTCGAGACCAGTTGGAGTCCAGTAGGTGTCCAGTTGGAGTCCAGTAGGTGTCCAGTAGAAGTCCAGTTGGAGTCCAGTTGGATTCCAGTTGGAGTCCAGTTGGATACCAGTTGGAGTCCAGCTCGAGACCAGTTGGAGTCCAGTAGGTGTCCAGTTCGAGTCCAGTAGGTGTCCAGTAGAAGTCCAGTTGGAGTCCAGTAGAAGTCCAGTTGGAGTCCAGTTGGATTCCAGTTGGAGTCCAGTTGGATACCAGTTGGAGTCCAGCTCGAGACCAGTTGGAGTCCAGTAGGTGTCCAGTTCGAGTCCAGTAGGTGTCCAGTAGAAGTCCAGTTCGAGTCCAGTAGGTGTCCAGTTGGAGTCCAGTTGAAGTCCAGTTAGTATCCAGTTGAAGTCCAGTTGGAGTCCAGTTGAAGTCCAGTTAGTATCCAGTAGAAGTCCAGTTGGAGTCCAGTGGGAGTCCAGTTGGATACCAGTTGGAGTCCAGCTCGAGACCAGTTGGAGTCCAGTAGGTGTCCAGTTGGAGTCCAGTAGGTGTCCAGTAGAAGTCCAGTTGGAGTCCAGTTGGATTCCAGTTGGAGTCCAGTTGGATACCAGTTGGAGTCCAGCTCGAGACCAGTTGGAGTCCAGTAGGTGTCCAGTTGGAGTCTAGTAGGTGTCCAGTTGGTGTCCAGTTGAAGTCCAGTAGAAGTCCAGTTGGAGTCCAGTAGGTGTCCAGTTGGAGTCCAGTTGAAGTCCAGTTAGTATCCAGTTGAAGTCCAGTTGGAGTCCAGTTGAAGTCCAGTAGAAGTCCAGTTAGTATCCAGTAGAAGTCCAGTTGGACTCCAACTGGTTCAGTCTGGAGGTTTGTGATCCTGTCAACTGTTGCAAGTGAAGCTCCAGTTTTGTGGATCTTTATCAGAACCAGCCCTGGGCCTCCTGGGTTGGTTCTTTTCTTTCCCTGCTGATCCTGGATCAGTTCTGGATCTGCTGGTTTCCCTCGTCTCCAGGTCCAGTTAAACGTTCACACTGGACCCACAGGCTTCAGCTGAAGAGAAGAAAGTTTAAGTGTTCCTTCATGAAAACCCGGTTTTGTTTCTTGCATATTGGATCCAGCAGTTTAAAGCGACTGATTTTTATTTTCATCTTGTTGATGACATTCAGAGTAATGATTGTTTTAGTTCTGCAGAACCACATCAGAACCAGTCAGGATTAGCAGCAGCTTGTATTCCCAGTTGGAGGAAAGTTCTGGGAACGCTGAATTTAACTCTTCTGGACCGTTTCCTGTCTTCATGTTGGGGCAGCAGAACCTGTTCAGCTGTGGAGGCCCAATGGGGCAACATCCCCATATCATGATACCTGAGCCGCCGTGCTTTACAGTGTCTAGAAGGAGGAATCTGGACCAGAAGCATTAGATTAAACGGTTCTGTTGCAGAATAACCAGCTTGTATGTGGCGTCTGTAGGTTCTGGTGGTTCTTTATGGATCTCTTGCATGTTATTGTTCACATCTGGAAATTCAGTGCCGGTACTCAATGCTGGACTTCAAAAAGACAATTCTTTTCCAGGCCATCCATAAACCGTTAGAACCGTTAGCAAAATGAAACCTGGGTAGATATTTATGGCAGAATATGGTAGATATTTTTAATCTAGAGTGGTGTGCCACAGCACAGGGAAAACTAAAGCAGAAAAACTGTTCAAGAATGAATCAAAACCACTTTTTTCTTGCTCCTTGTGTCGGCTGCGCTTCCAGCAAAAACGTTGCTACAGCGTGGTACGTCATTCCAGCTTATTTGTCTTTAAGGTTTATTCTCTGTTCTTACTGCCTGGCAGATCTATAAATTATATAATCTGTCATCAATACTGTTTTGATTTAACAACAAAAGACACTCAAACATTTCCCACACAAAGATCAGAACATTTAGGCTGTGACAGTTTCATGTTTTAATTTTGACATTTATTTTGTAATTATTAATAAGTGATTGATGTGGTGGATTAGCTACTGCTGCTTTTAGCTAAGCTAACACAGTGAGGTCCTGTCCACAGCAGCTCTACTGTGAGAGCAGAGCTGCTGTGGACAGGCAGCTGTGATGGAGCTGTGGTAGGTGTCGCCTCAAACCGGGCATAGAAGATATTCATCTCCTCTGCCAGGAAGTGGTTCCCTCTGTGCAAGGCTGGTTGCTGGGTCTGTAGGGTCTGTAGCTGGTAATGTACTGGACACCCTGCCACACCTGCCTGGTGTTGTTGCTCCTGAGCTGCTTCTCTATTCTCCCTCTGTACGACGCCTTGGCAGATGCCTCTTCTCAGGTTGGCTCTGGCAGAAGTGTAGAGTGATTTGTCCCCTGACCTGAAAGCAGCGTTCCTGGCTTTCAAGAGGCCCCGGACCTCCTTAGTCATCCAGGGTTTCCTATTCAGATAGATCCTCATGGGGGGCGGGGGGATCCTCAGGCCAGATGGTGGCCTGAGATTGTTCTGGTTGTTGCTGATAGTATCACGCAGGAGTCCCACAGCCGAGCTGGCGTTAGCATCCGTTGCTATGTAAGCCACAGTGAGTAGAATGGCATTAAACTCACGTGGGAGGTATCGGGTCTGCATTTAATTGTGATGAATCCACGCCTGGAGAACAGTGGCTAACAACTACTGTGGAGTTCGTACACCAGCTGTTATTTACATAAACGTATAGTCCACCTCCTCTTTTCTTACCGGAGCTCGCTGATCAGTCCTGTCGGTGTGCTGTGTAGCCTGCTAGCTCGATCTCTGGTCCGGTATGGTTGGATTTAACCACGTCTATCAACAGGATGCAGCATTCCCGGATGAGGTTGTCAGTTGCAAGAAGTTTGTTAGCGAGAGACCTCACTTTGGAAAGAAAAATGCTTGGTAGCGGTGGTTTGTGTGGCTGTTTCCTGAGCCTCGCTAACACGCCACTGCGACACCCCCTCTTTAGTTTACGATCTCTACGCCGCCCGGTCGTAGATACTGGGATTGTAATCCAGGAAGAGCCCAGTGTCCGTGCAATATCTACCGAAATGTTGTTGTGGACACGGAAAAGCTCATGTGACAGACGTCCCCCGATTGCTTGACCAATGGCCAGTAAATTTTGTCGGTTGTAGCTAGGCCTGTCGCGATAAACGATATATCGATTAATCGTACGATAAATTAAAACTATCAACGTCATTTTATTTATCGTCTCTTCCAGCCTTTTTCTCTTTCTGTTGATGACACTGAATCCTAGGTACATCGGGTTCCATCGGGTTCCATCGGGTTCCATCGGGTTCCATCGGGCCGTGTGGTGTCCAACAATGGGCACAAAATAATGGCTCCAAGTCCAGTGAAGTCATTTTAAAACCAGGCATTAATCAATGCTTCACTACAATCTCCCTGCAGTGCATGTGTCTCTAGTGTCAGCGTAACGTCCTGACTGAATGAAAATCATTAGAACCTTTTTATGTCACGTTAACAAAGAACAGCTGAAAAGTTACCGGGTTCATCAACTGGTACCAAT
Source organism: Gambusia affinis (assembly GCF_019740435.1). Taxonomy (NCBI): domain Eukaryota; kingdom Metazoa; phylum Chordata; class Actinopteri; order Cyprinodontiformes; family Poeciliidae; genus Gambusia; species Gambusia affinis. The sequence goes on from NC_057873.1 coordinate 894,419, forward strand.
TTGGCTCCAACTCCTCCCCTCATCATTTCTATATTCTTTACACCAAATGTTTTATAAACATTAATGTTGTTTCCACATATCATCTCCAATGTCCGCTGGACTTCGGGTTGCTCCGTGTCAGCTGTTTGGGATTCCCCTCTGTAATTTCCCCTCAGAAAGCAGGAGGAGAATCCGGCTTTCTGATTGGCTACCTGTCACATTCAACAGGCTGCGTTAAGCTCCCAGTGGGGAAAACCCCTGATTTAGATCGGAGCGCCACAACGATCTACCGTAACACACCACACACTACAGGATGATCGGTTATGAAACCACAAGAGACAATCTGAGAACATCAACGTTCTCAGATTGTCTTAAGGGGAAAATGTAGGAGTGAACTAACGTGTAGTGTGAACTATTGCATCAGGTAGTCGATGTTCCATCTTCTCTATTTAAATCTAATGATTACTGAAGGACAATATGTTTTACAGACTTCATAATCTGAACTCTTTTGGTTGAATCCAGTATTTATTTACACTTTGGTGTTTTTATTCATTTTTGTTAATGGAGACTGAGAATCCATTTTATTTTAGTTTTTGGTTGTTTTGTTTATTTGATCAGTTCCAGTGTTAAATGTTCTTTTGAAAATAAAGTGTATCTATCTTTGGCAGGAAATCACATGAATTATTATGTCATTTCTATTAAATCAGAGTAAAAAGGTCTTCAAACAATATTATCGTTTATCGCAATAGTTTTCGAGACAATTAATCATTTAGTAAAATTTGCTATCGTGACAGACCTAGTTGTAAGTGTTTTTAACCGAGCAGAATGGAAAAGACAAACTTTGAGTCGGAGCACAAAGCCGCTGCGTTCACACGCGCCGCCATCTTGAGAACTATGAAAAACTGAAATACTTCCCTTTCTCTCACTATTTTTTTACTTAATTAAAACTTCTTCCTGACCTCATTATCTAGTTTTCATAGTGTTGACAACTAGTAGCAAAGCTCTGCATCTCTTTTTCTGTATCAGACGTACATTTAACACTTAGCAGGTTATATTGACAAGTCAACAGCTAAAGCTAATGCTTGTCATAGTCAGCCAGCAGCGTTTTGCCCTGCAGCAGGGAGATGGGGTTGGGGTCACGCTGCAGCAGGTTCATACCTCTTCTACATGCCTGCTGGCCCAGTCTGACCCACTGAGATGTTTTACTGCTGCCATGTTGGACAGAACCATAGGATGAGACAGAAACTGATCCTCCTGTTCCTTACCGGTTTCTCCTCTGTGTCTTCCTGCAGGATCTGTTGGACGGGTATTCCTGCGCGTGTCCTCAGGGTTTCTACGGAAGGGACTGTGAGATCAGCGCCATGCGGTGCGCAGACGGGCCGTGCTTCAACGGGGGAACCTGCCTGGAGGCCGTTGGCGGCGGCTACAGCTGCCGCTGCCCTGACGGCTTCACCGGCTCCAACTGTGAGAAGCATCTGGACCGATGCAGCAGCGGACCCTGCGCTAACGGTACACACCCTCCGTCAGGAACAGAGCCTACGCTCCAACCATTAATACTCAGATGAAAGCATTCATCTGAGGAATGCTTCACACCAACACCTCCAGCTTCTGCTTTGCTCTTTACATTCAGTCTGTGGATTCTAGAGGAAAGCAAACGTAGAAACCCTAAAATCAGAAAAATGTTCCTGGTTCTTACAGTCAGCATAAATTCAGGAGAGCAACTTGTTTGGGTTTCAGTTGGTCCAGAACTGGACCACCTCTGTGTGATCCGGACCTCTAAGAGCCTCATTACTCTTAATCATTATAATGAATTTCATGCTAATTAAAACAGGAGAAAAAACCAACTAAAGCAGGTAAGTTGGACGGCGCTCTCTGCTGTCGGCCTGCAGCTGAAGGAAAGTTGGTAACCGGGTCAGCGCCGACGGTCCAGAAGGACGGGAAGCAGGGAATCTGGACCGGAACGTCTGCAAGAGGGAAGCCAATCTGCTGACCCGGACACGGCTCTCCTAATAATCAATCAATCAATCAAGTTTATTTGTAAAGAACATTTCAGCATCAAAGCAGTTTAAAGTGAAACATCATAAAAAACCATATAGTCCATAATTCATTTTATTTTGAAAATCATGGATACACATCAGGATCAGTGTTTCACTGATTATGTTTCCATAGCAACTGGTTTCAGTCTGCATTACAGGAACTCAGGGTTTCAGCTGGTTTTCAGTTTTCTGGAAGTTTGTTCCAGATCTGTGGTGCATAGAAGCTGAATGCTGCTTCTCCATGTTTGGTTCTGGTTCTGATGCAGAACAGAACCAGAACCAGCAGGTTGATCCAGCAGCAGATCTTTAATCTTTCAGTGATTTATAAACTACCAGCAGTTTAAAGTCTCAGTGAAGGAATGTAGAACTGGGTGGTGTAGAACTGGGTGGTGTAGAACTGGGTGGTGTAGAACTGGGTGGTGTAGAACTAGGTGGTGTAGAACTGGGTGGTGTAGAACTGGGTGGTGTAGAACTGGGTGGTGTAGAACTGGGTGGTGTAGAACTAGGTGGTGTAGAACTGGGTGGTGTAGAACTGGGTGGTGTAGAACTGGGTGGTGTAGAACTGGGTGGTGTCTCCATCCTCCTGGTTTTAGTCAGAACTCCAGCAGCAGCGTTCTGTTAGTTTGTCTGGCTGCTACGGTTGTTGTAAACGAATATCTTAGTAATTGAATAATCTGTTGATTATTCTTACAATTAATCGAGAAATCGGATAAAAAACATTTATAAAATAAAATATTGGTAAATCTGGCATAACAGCAGTGTTACTGTCGGATATCAATATCAATCCAATTTTTCATTATTTTAATGTGCAACAATAATTAAGTTGAAAACTAACCAGGTTAATAATAATTAACCTGTTAACTTTCTAAGTTAAACTGGAGAAAAGTTACACAAAGATCTGAAATTATATTCAATTCAATAATAAAGAGCCTCACAAACAGTTTTTAGTTGATGTATTTATCATCTTCAGTCACTTTAATAGATGAATTCTCACCTGACAGGTTTTGGGTTTCAGGATACGGGAAATGTTGTCTGGACTGTTGCAGGAAGATTAGAGGCAGGGTGAAAGCAGTCTGAAATTCTTGGAGGTACTATGACAAAAGTCTATATATATGTATATATATGTATATATATGTATACATATTTGTACAACTGGTTCTTTGTGTGCCTTGGAGTCTCTGTGCTGATGAAGCGATAAAACCTGGGTAACTTTTAATCACTATAAAATGGGGTCGTGTTTCCCTCAGTCCACTGGTTGGTAATGTTGTGACCTCCAGACTCCATGAGATCTAAATTGTGACCATCATGGCCTGTAGTGTATCCCAGTTTTCCATGTCTGGCATATAACCATTCATTTTAGCTTTTAAACTGGTTATAATGGTCCTGGACCAGTGAGAGGGATGATCAGTAGTGACCCTCATCCTGACCCTCATCCTGACTCTCCGTTACCGTATCCAGTTTTCAGGCTTGATATTTATTTTGCAATTATTAATAAGCGTAATAAATAATAAACTCCTGCTCTGCTGGTTAATTTGGTATTGGAACCGAAACGCTCAGACTTGGCAACACCTTGTTGAAACAATAATCACTGAGATTATTATTTTTGTCTGGTTATTAATTTGAACACGTTTTGTTGTTGTCGTTCTTTAATAAAGTTTTGAATGCTTCGATAAGTGAGTCAGATGACCTGCTGATCTCAGCCTCCTGCCGCCGTTCAGTTTGTCCCCCAACGCCGAGATCCACTCCACAAATCGCTCTCACAAAGCACAACCAGTTCACAAACAATGAAATGGGGAAAAAGCTATTTATTAACTGATTGAGTCGTGTTTTAGATTGCTCTTGAAAAACTAATTAGTCTCCTGTACAGTGCAGGCTTTGGTGTTTTTACATCCTCTGTCTTGCAGGTTCTGCGTTCCTGTCAGGGTCAGCAGTACCTGACTGGACCCGCCCACTTTCACCCGAGTAGAGGTGAACAAATGAATATAAGATGGGGGTGGAGAGGAGGACATAGACAGCAGACTGATGAATTTTAGTCTGGAGGGACACGACCAGTAGACCCGGGAACGAGTGTAAGAATGCACTGAAAAAAATAACTCTTTGGATGAACGTAAAAAAATCATGGAAATGTTTTCCACCTGATTACTTTGTTTTATTTCAGCACCATGTGATTCTGTTACTCCTATTTAAAGCAAATGTGTTGGCTCAATATAATTTATAAAGGTTGATTCAACTCATTCACTATAGTTGTAATTTAAGAACCAGCCCAACTAACGCTTTGGAAATAATTTACTTGACTAAGATTAATGGCAATTTAGTTGAAACCACCTTTTTTTTTTCTCCAAAGGGTTTTTGTGTCTCTAGTGGCTCGTATTTTTTTGAGACAGTAGGCAGACAGGGTGAGGTCGTGGCAAAGGTCACCGGGACCAGGAGTCGAACCAGCAACATCTGCGTCGAGGACTAAGGCCTCCAAACGTGCAGTGTGCTAAACCGCTGCACCACCACATCACACTGGAGAAACCAAGTGATGTTACAGTGAAACCTTCACAATAATTATTAAGTTGATCCAACTCATGAAAATTAAGTTAACACAACTAACATGCTTCATGCTGAAAGAAAACTATTTAATTGTGTGGAACTCCTTTCCATGATTTAATTACGTTAATTCAACGACATTGTTTTAAAAAGGTCAGACTTTTTTACAGTTTTTAATGACAATAGTGCCTGTAGAGAAAAACTAATATCTATAGTTTAACGTGTAACTAAAACCACTCTGAAGTTTTCCCAGGTGTAAAACGGTTATGTCTCATGATCTCTCATGATCCCCTGATTTCACTAGACCCTCTTCACAGGGAAATGAATCTGACTAAAATGAATCACGTTGTCTCAACTTGAATATGTTATTCAAGTTGAGATAAAAACGATTGTCTCGCGTGATCTCTGTGACATCCTGTGATCTCACTCGGCTTCAGCACCAGATCAGTCTGACTACAATGAATCATGTTATCTCAACATGATTAAATTTCATAAATTGTTGAATTTCTTGTTTATCCAACATGATTGCATCACGTTTTTGTTTGAAACATGAAATTATTTATTTAAAAGTACATGATATTCTTTTGTTAATCTGATAACCCCCTAAGTTGATTTTTTACAGTGTGGTGTGAAGCAATACAGGATATTTATGGCGTCTTGGTTCGTCACAGTCATGAACTCCACCAGGTTCTGTTCAGATCAGGATGAAATGAATTTACTATTCGGTTCGTCCTTAAAGCTGCACTGTAACCATCAGCCGCCCACCGAATACCTGTTTATTATTAACATAACTAGTCCTGTATTATTACATGACGACGAGTCCGACCCAGTTCTGAAGTTGGTTCAGTGATCCGATCAACGCTGAGGTCCAACAGAACCAGAACCAGAACCAGCTCTGGTTGTTGTTTTATATGGATGTCATTGAAGCCTTTCTGTATTTTTGTATTTGTTCATTTCAAACAGGTTTAAAAACAAGAAAACAGGAAACCAGAGCATCCAAAACCCAGAGCAGAATAAAGTTTAATAAAATATGAGCTACTGAATACTAACCATGTTAGAACATCCTGTTACAGGGAGGTTACAAACGATCACGAGTCGATAAAAGTACAGACAGCTGGTTGCAGGTCAGGCGGTTCTGGACGGTTTGGGATTCTGTCAACGGCTGTAAACTGTTTATGTTTTTCTGTATTATTTCTGAACGTTTCCCCTGAATGTGTTGCTGTGAAATAGGGCCGTTGTAAATGATTACTTTATTAATGTATTTATGACGACGATTGACCAAGTAAAAATCTGACAAAGTAAAATATTGCTAAGTATTAACAGCAGCATCATTATTGGATATCAACATCGGCCCAATTTCTGATATTTGAGCATCGCTATTAATTTATCAAATTAACCTGTAACAATAATTACTTCATTTTGAAATTCACCTGGATGAAAATTATACAGCAATCTGAAATTATATTCACTTTAATAACAAAGAGGGAAGATCAGAAAAATATTTGTAAAAAGAAACGTCTAAAATGTCCTGAGATGAACTTTCTCCTTGCTCTTCTTCATGTTCGCGATTTGACTCCTTCCTGTGTCACAGAAACCTCGACCAGCCACGCACCGCCGCCATGACGCGCCGCCGCCATGACGCGCCGCCGCCATGACGCGCCGCCGCCATGACGCGCCGCCGCCATGACGCGCCGCCGCCATGACGCGCCGCCGCCATGACGCGCCGCCGCCATGACGCGTTTGGACCGGCCACTCCCGTTTGTTTGGACCGGGATGATATGAAATGAATTGTCCAGGTCGTCTGTAAAGCTACACTTTGGCTGACGGTCAGCTACAGCAGCAGAGTTCAGTTTATGGGCTCACCTGCATGAAAACACCTGGACGGCTTATTGATCCCCGACAAACAATGAAAACACAAACATTATCACCAATCAATAAAATCCTCCCAGCCCGAACTTCAAGATTGGATGCTACGCTGCTAACACTTAGCACTTAGCAACAACTCACAGGCGGAAGCGAGAGCGCCACCTGGTGAGAAAAGCAATAAAACAACTTCAGGGAGACAGATAAACTTTCCTTGAGGAATTTTAATAAATGAGAAACTTGAATCACTGGAGGAATCGTTACAACCCGACTAGACTGAAAGCTACAGTCTTTCTTTATCGATTTAATAATAAACGTGAAGCTCAACCTTTAATGGGAGCGATGGAGCCACTGATGGGAGTTATCTACAGCTCATCTACATTATTACTGTTTAACTGTGAAGCAGAAGAGCAACTGTGATTAAATGTTTCTGCTGTGTTGTCTGTGAAAGAAGGTTTGTGATAAACTGGTTAAAATGCTTTAAAAGATAAAGTGATCAGACAGACATCAGTTACAGACGTTGGACATATTTGCATCCTGGCTGATAATCAGGTCCCTTGTGTGTTGGCTGTGTAACGTGTTGAGTTAAACCAAAAGGATGAAGAATATCACAGCTTTTTACCGCCTGTCTGCACAACATGAAATCCCCAACAATTATTGGATCGTCAGAATCAATGCAGAGCAGATTGAAGCTCAGTGAAGAACTGGGTTCTTGGTGTTTTGTATAAAGTTTGTCAGAGTTTGTTTCTGCTCTTTTATGTCAATTCCCAGATATTTAAAAGAGGTGAAATGAATTTAGGAAACTTGTATACATTGAGGCCACGCCTCCTCCTCTTTTATGTTTTTTATTCTCATATTAAATCAGGAGGCGCCGACTCATTTCTGTCCTCCAACCGTGTTTCTGTCAGAAACGAGACCTCAGTGTGTGACTGATGGAGGCGTTTCCTCCTTTAGCTAATAATCATATTTTATCTTTCAGCCAGTTTCAGTGAATGGAGGCAGTTTAGTTTTCCTGTTAGTGTCCCGAAGCTGCTGTCTGGACCCGGTCCCAGAGCGGTGGGTCCTCTGGTGGATCAGAACCAGGTGGTTCTGATGAAGTAAGGTCTGCTCTGGCCGTTCATTTTATCCATGACTTTAAGGAACTGGGATCCAGGAGAAGACGTTCCCTGTGAGAGTAAGGATGAACCAAGAGTGGAGGAGCTGGGAGGGTCGGGAGGAGAGGGACCGGTCGCTCCGTCTCCAGTCAATGTTTTCCCAGTTTGTGTTGGAATAGTTTGCTCCTGATGTGCAGTATTGGTCCACCAATAAACTTCTTCAGTTTCAGTTTTCCAATTGTGCTCAGAAGATAAGTAAAGTCATTTTTCAGAATTTCAGATTTTTGTTTGGTCAGATTATTAACTCCAATGTGAACGATTTCAGTATTGGGCTGATCAGTGTGTCATTGGGGAAGTTCAAGTTTATTTGTATCACATTTCAGCATCAAGGTGATTCAACGCCCTACATAACAAAAACAGTTAGAAAGAAAACATCGTCCTGGCAACAACTGAGCAAACATGACATTTTGATGAGTGATGTCATCAACATCACAGAAATATGTTGCACATCAAAATCAACCAAATTATGTTTCCATAGCAACGGGTTTTAGTCTGCATTAAAGGAACTCAGGGTTTCAGCTGGTTTTCAGTTTTCTGGAAGTTTGTTTCAGATCTGTGGTGCATAGAAGCTGAATGCTGCTTCTCCATGTTTGGTTCTGGTTCTGATCCAGAACCAGAACCAAACAAATGTGTGACGTAGACCTGTTATCATCTGCGCCGTCATGGTAACTGATCTTGTTTCCTACTTTAGCCTGAGCCAGTGGGAGCATATAGATTTTGAACCACCGTGTTGGTGACCCCTGCAGTAGAGGCTCCCACACTTCCCGTATCTGTGTTTTTCTGAGCCGCCTTTAAACACAACATGAGCGCTAAGATGCTCATGTCGTGTTTAGACCTGCCAGCGACGGAGACCTGCTGCTGCTGTGCAGAGACAAGTGTGTGTTAGAATCCTGGCAGCAAAAGGCAAAAACCTTTGTACAGAGTTTATTCTGCAAGCTAACCATTGATAGTTGATTAATGTCACTGGATGCACCTACATAACGACTAGCTAATGTTAGCTACAGGATGACTGGCTAATGTTAGCTACAGGATGACTGGCTAATAGTAGTTACATGAGGACTAGAAAATTTTTTGTCTTCTCCGAAGAGTTTTTGCGGATAGGATTAGGGTTTTTGCAACAGTAGGCAGACAGGAAGGAGGGTGAAGAGAGGGGGGAAGACATGCGGCAAAGGGACCGTCGTCGGGACCGGGAGTCGAACCCGCAACGTCCACATTGAGGACTAAGGCCTCCAAACGTGGGGCGGGCTAACCCGCCGCGCCACCACAGCACGCCCCTAGGACTAGATAATTTTAACTACATGACAACTAGCTAATATTAGCTAGTTGACTACTAGCTAATGTTAGCTACATGACGACTAGCTAATTTTACCTACATGACGTCTAGGAAATGTTAGCTACATGATGACTAGCTAATTTTAGCTACATGACGACTGGCGAATGTTAGCTACATGATGACTAGCTAATGTTAGCTACATGACTACTAGCTAATGTTAGCTACATGATGACTAGCTAATGTTAGCTACATGACTACTAGCTAATGTTAGCTACGTGACAACAAGCTAATATTAGCCATATGACGACTAGCTAATGTTAGCTACATGATGCTAGCTAAAGTCAATATATCTTGACATGCTTGTTAACAAGAACAGGCTGCAGGTATTAACTAAGTTTGAATGTGGGTGTGCTGGTTACATTTACTTTATTAACGTTTGAGAAAAAATTTATGAGTTTTACTGCACTGTAATTTTTACTTTTACTTGAGTATTATTATTTATTCTCTTTTTTGAGTATATTGATTTTGCCTTTAAGGAGAAAGACTTCAGAGATCAAACCTGTCAACAACAGGTCCAGTTTAACCTAACTTGAGTCATGAAGTTACAATAGATTCTTAGGCTAGCTCATGTTAATGAGCTAATGTTTATTTAATTTCCAACAGCCTCAACCAATCAAAGATCACATGTAGATAAATGAAGATAAAATTAAGTTTAGTAAAAAATAATTAGCTAAATTTTAAACTGGCAGATTCCAAAGCTAATAGTTTGAATAAAAAACAAATCTAGAGTTTTAGCTCCCTCCTTTTCTCTTTAGCTGAGTTTCAGTCTGGAGTTTAGCAGCCAGAGGGAGACGATCCAGAGAGGTTCTGTCTGCTTTCCATCCTGGCTTTAGGGACAGACGGTAAAACCTGCAGGGCTGCTGGAGCTCATTTAGTGCCAAGGACCCAAAAACACTTAAAAACTATGAATAAGACCTTCAATTGGACCCTAAAGCAGCAGGGAGCCAGTGAAGGGTTTGTAAAGCCAGAGTCACAGATTGACGCCTCCTGGTTTTGGTCAGCAGACCAGCTGCAGCATTTGTTTGCTCTGCTCCAATAATCTGAACCTGATGAATGATTGGATCAAAATCAGGCAGAGGAAGATCAGATTTTATCTTAGCCAGGATCCTCAGCTGAGAGGAACCGGCTCTGATAGCAGCGCTAGCATGCTAATCAAATCTAACAGGATCAACAATCACACCCAGATTTTTCACAAATGGACGACAGCAGGAGGACAGGAGACCGACCGGGAGACCGACCGGGAGACCGACCAGGAGAGGATGGCACTGACCAAACATACAGTCTCTGTTTTTCCTGATTTGGGTTCAGAAAATGTCTGAACATCCTGAAGACGATCCTGGAACATCGACCTGGCAGACCGGCTGTCATGTTGAGGCAGAAAGATCTGAATGGATCTGCAGAGCCACAATATGCAAATTGAAGCATAATTACTCAACAACTTCTACATCACTGTTTATATCCTTATTGTTTATCCACCTATTACCGTTAATGCGGCTCGAACCGCTGAATGGACCCCTACAAAAGTGGTATCAAAACGTGCAGCTTGATCACAGCATTGGAGCTTTTACTTCTGGTGGGATTCTGAGATAATATGGCGACAAAAAAAGCAAAAAACGCTTTTGCCATTGTTGTGTATGGGGACAGATTGGATGAGTCATCACAGCTGCCAGTTCATGACTGACAATTAAATACCATAGCAACGGCGCGATCAGCATGAACTGCTCAGACAGTGGTCGGGAGACGTTGGAAGAGCTTGGTCGCTGCGAGAGGGACCAGAGGAGCTAGAGCAAGTAGTCCTGACGAGTTTTGAGCTAAGCTAAGTGAGCTAGCCGCTTCAGCACCACGTGTTCAGCTGCGTTCAACGGAGAACCAGTGAATTTCAACACTCTCCATGTTTTCCTATGGGATTTCAACTCATTGTTTTTTCTAACAGGCCTGCAACGTTTTCACTCTCCTGGAGGTCGTGAGTAACAAACTGACTGGGTTACATTTTGTTTAGAACTGGATATTGATATAATTGGACATTTCCTGTTTTGTCCTAGTTCTGAAAAAAAGAGTGGCCATTAATATTTTATTTATCCTGCCTTAGATGCTTCTGACTTTCCACACACTATTGACTATTATTTAGCAAAGCTTAGGTAATTTGCTAGCATTAGCCTGTTAGCTTAAATAAGCTATTAGCTATATTTCTGACTTATGAGCCATGTTTAGTATGCTGAAAGGAGTAAGTTAATCATGGATAACATCCTAGTGATGCCCCACATGCTACTGACAGCATTCACGCTAACCTTAGCATTTTGGCTATTTTTAGCTGATACACTTACTTTATCATACTGAATGGTGCAAATCCATGTTAGTGAAGATGCTTGTGACTTCCCACACACTATTGACTACTATTTAGCTCACCTTAGGTAGTTCATTAGCATTAGTATTTAAGCTTAAATAAGCTATTAGCTATATTTCCGACTTATTAGCCATGTTTAGTATGCTGAAATGAGTAAGTCATATGAGTCAATGAGTAAATCATGGATAACATCCTAGTGATGCCCCTCATGCTACTGACAGCATTTAGGCTTATGTTAGCATTTTGACTAATGTTAGCCAACATGCTAATGAGCATTTTAGTTTACGTTAGCATTTAGCTAAAATGCTAAATGTAATTTGAGCTAAATGCTAAAATAAGCATTAGCTAAAATGAGCTAATGCTAAAAAAAGCATTAGCAAAACTAAATTTAGCTAATTTTAGCATTAGGATAAATTAGCTAAATGCTAATTTGGCTAAATTAGCATTTTGGCCAATATTAGCAAAACTGCCAAACATCTTGGCTAATCCTAACATTTAGCCAAAATGTTAGCATTTTGGCAAATTTTAGCTCATACGCTCATTTTAACACGCTGAATGGCGCAAGTTCGTGTCAGTTGAAATTCTCGCGATTCTCCTTATGCCGTCAATCGCGCTGCAGCTTTCTATGGCGTTCCGACGCTGACTTTCAGCGCCGGGTCCACACGACGCGCGTGCTTTGGCAGGCCCCGTTTAAATTTCTTCTGAAATTTCCTAGTTTTGCATTAATATTTTATTTGAAATGTTACAGAAATGTTTGTTCATTTATATTAAAGGAAAGGCTGCTTTACTTTCTGGCCTCCAATGCCAAACTAGAACTGGAACCAGTCTAGAACTGGAACCAGTCTAGAACTGGGACCAGTCGAGTTCTGGACCGGACCCAATTCTCCAGTCAGTTCAGTAACATGATTAACACTGAGGTCCAACAGAACCAGAACCAGCTCTGTGGTTCTTCCACCATCTGTGTTTATATGGATGTCCTTGAACCCTTTGACTAGGCCGGTCTCTGTGCTGTGGTAACCATGGAAACCAGTCTGAAAGTGAAACACATTTTCCAGTAACGTTGCTGATGAACGGAGGTCAGAGGTCAGCCTGTGATTCTGTTTTGATATCTGGAGGAAAATCACTTGATGAGCCAGGAGTTTATTATTCAGATCAGATGAAGGCTGGACGGCCTGGAGGAAAGGTTTGGGTCGGTTTGGGTCGGTTTGGGTCGGATATCCAGGAAGAGGAACTTCATGGTTCATCGTTTCTTCTAAGCTTTTATAATTAAGTGTTGAATTTGATCCATTTTTTGTGGAGTGAATGTTGACATGAGGAACATCAGGTAGCTGCAGGGATTTGTCTTGGTGACGGATTCTTCCTGTTGGTCATCAGATCCAAAGTGTTTTTCAGTTCATCTCCCAGAGCTCCAGGTGAGCTGCTGGCTGAAGCACAGAAACAGGATTTATCTCAATCTTCACTTCTCTTGACTGAAGTCCTTTATCACTGAGCTGGTCGTTGTTTTGAGTCATTAAGTTGAACCTGTGGTATCCTTTTCTCCCGTTTTTATTTTCTTTTTAAATCTGTGATATATTTTCATCTTTAGGAAAGATTTTCACTCAGCATCTATTTAAACTTCTCTCTTTTATTTACTTCAGCTCAGCTCACAGTTTTTAACAAATTCTGTAGCTCTCTGTGAACTTCTAAATCTGCTCTTTAGTTGCATCTTTTCGGGCCTGATACTGCCTCTAGTGGCGTGGAGGTGGTAACACAACAAATATAATGACATTACTAAATTAAAATACCACAAACTCTTTATTATTTATTATTAATTCTGGCATTACTGGAACTATAAAATATAAATTCCTTCACTAAACACCATATATTTTCATTTTCTTTAGGAAGTAGAGCTAATTAAATAAACAAAACCTGAAAGCGTTTCCAGTTTCACTTGATGGCCGACTTGTTGAAACTGAGGCTAATTTTAAATTTCTTGTGTCGTTCCTGGACAGTCAGCTCAGTTTTAGCTGAAAACACTGGCTGTATCTTTAAGAACTGTTTTCAGAGACTTTACCTTTTCAGAAGACCCAGTGACCTTGGGGTTACCCAACCAGAGTTTATGTATAACCTCTAGTTAGATAGAGGTAATAATGTTAAAACTTAACATTCTAACTCAAATTTTAATTGTTGAGTGTTTTAACTTTTCATCTTTTCAGCTGGTTTGGTGACATGAGCTGCAGACTAACAGATAATCTTTTCAGAAAACTTTGAATGGCAGGTAAAATAGTAGGTAACAGTTTGAGCTCATGAAGGCCTCATTGTGTTCCTCTGGTAACTATCGATCATCTATTGAAGTCATTTATTGACAAAGTCATTTATTAGCCAAAACTAAATGATAACATTTACCTGTAGCATCCAAAGTGTTTTCCTCGATGCACAAATTATTGATATTGTGATTTTATGAAAGTTTTATTTTATCGTTTCAGAGTTGAAGAAAAATTTCCACCTTGGAAGACTAAATAGTTTAACCATATTTTTTTCTATATGCAAGACTCTACCAATTAAAAAGTAATAATATACATGGCACAGTAAAAATAAAAATGTGAATTTTTGTTTATCTGTTTAACAACCTGATTTATTATTCTGTGAATCTAATTCATTTGTTTATTATTGACTTTTGCTCAATTCAATTTCTAATGTATACATTGCAAATGGCATTTTTATTATAGTTGATAATATTGTTTTTCATATCTTATTTCTTTTGTTCTTCCTATAATTGATGGAGATATAAAGAGATTATTTATAATGTGTAAAAGTTTTGTTTATGTCATTTAATTAGCTCTACATCCTGAACAACATGGAAAAACAAGGTGTTTTATAAAATTATTTATCTTTTACAATGCCAGTAATGGTAACGTAATTACTTGGATAACTAGTCAAATGTTGATATGGAGTTGAGGTACCTGAAGTCGTTCTTCGGAACCAAAACAACTGGGTCGCACCACTGACTTGTTGAAGCTTGAATGGTTTGTAGACTCAGCATGAGGTCCATCTCCTCCTTCAGCTGCAGCCTGAAGCGTTCTGGTATCCTGTAACTCTTATGCTTTTTAACAGCATCTGGTTTTAGAACAATGCTGTGCTCCACCAGAGTGGTGCGTCCTGGGCACGCTGGAAATACGTCAGACGTAATAAGAGGTGTTACCTGAGACTGTTGCTCACTGGTGAGATGGTTTAGTTCCAGCACTGAGGATGTTACTGAAGGCAAATAGTCGTTAACTTCGTCCTCCTCATCCACTCTGTGAATAAGCAGCACTGTGGTTTCCGTGGAACATGGAGATGAACATGGAGCACTCGACTCCCTCAGTGGAAACCTGGTGTGGACACTTGGTTGGCAGTAGGTCCAACTTTCCTCAGTACTTCAAAGGGCCTCTGCCACTTTGCAAGCAACTTGCTGTCAGATGTTGGCAACGTAACCAAAACCTTCTGACCAGGAACAAAACTTCTGTGGCGAGTTATTTTATCAAACCAAACCTTTTGGTGTTTCTGTGCAGCTGCCATGTGGCTCTGAGCCAACTCACTCATCTGCTGCAGTTTATCCCTCATATGGAGAACAAATGAGACAATGTTAACAGGATCTTCTTTACTTTGATCTCCCTCCCATACATCTGTCAGCAGCCGCTCACATCATGGCCATAAAGGAGAAACCTGTGGAAGCCTGAGGAAAGGAGGCATGGCAGCCACTGACCCCAACCAGAGCCTGTATCGTTAACAAACCTACGAAGCTTTTGTTTGAGGGTTTGGTTAAAACGCTCCGTCAGGCCGTCCGTCTGTGGGTGGTATGGTGTCGTCCTCATGCTCCTGATGCCCAACAGCTTATAGACCTGTTTCAACAGTGTGGACATAAAGTTAGTGTCTTGATCAGTTAGAATCTCCTGTGGAAATCCAACCCTTGAGAAAAGTTGAATCAGTGAGGAAGCCACATGTTTTGCTTTAAGTCTTTAATGGAAAAACTTCAGGATATCTGGTCGCATACTCTGTAATGACCAGCATAAAGCGATTTCCATATTTACTTTTTTCCACCGGGCCAACTAGGTCCATCCCAGGACGTTGAAAAGGTGTGCTGATGATGGGGAGGGGTTGAAGTGGTGCTTTGGTTTGGACTCTAATTGAGGTTTTCAGACACTCAGGGCAGCTTCTGCAAAATAGAGCAACATCTGATCTTAACCCAGGCCAGAAAAAGTACCGCTTAATGAAAGCAGTGGTCTTATACTTCAGCCAAGGAAATAGAGGGTCCTAAAGTCAGCACTGTCTCACGAGCCTTCTTAGAAACAACTAACTGCTTAAACTGACCATATTGATGGTATAAAATGCCATCTTGCAGAATATACTGCTCTTTATTTGTGTCAGTCATAGGCCTGTCGGGATAAATCAATTAATCATACGATAAATTAAAACTATCGACGTCATTTTATTTATCGTCTCTTCCAGCCTTTTTCTCTTTCTGTTGATGACACTGAATGAAAAAAGGTTCAACTCCGCTGCTCTCCACTGACCCTCCCTTCCTCATTTCCTCAGTGTAATGTCCAGTTCACACTACACCATCTTAGAGCTGTCGGCCGATTGTCGGCCCATTTTCAAAACCTGAGAGATCACACATTAGCCCACAGAAATCCTAGGTAGAACGGTTCCATCGGGTTCCATCGGGTTCCATCGGGTTCCATCGGGTTCCGTCGGGTTCCATCGGGTTCCATCGGGCCGTGTGGTGTCCAACAATGGGCACAAAATAATGGCTCCAAGTCCAGTGAAGTCATTTTAAAACCAGGCATTAATCAATGCTTTACTACAATCTCCCTGCAGTGCATGTGTCTCTAGTGTCAGCGTAACGTCCTGACTGAATGAAAATCATTAGAACCTTTTTATGTCACGTTAACAAAGAACAGCTGAAAAGTTACCGGGTTCATCAACTGGTACCAATTTGGCTCCAACTCCTCCCCTCATCATTTCTATATTCTTTACACCAAATGTTTTATAAACATTAATGTTGTTTCCACATATCATCTCCAATGTCCGCTGGACTTCGGGTTGCTCCTGTCAGCTGTTTGGGATTCCCCTCTGTAATTTCCCCTCAGAAAGCAGGAGGAGAATCCGGCTTTCTGATTGGCTACCTGTCACATTCAACAGGCTGCGTTAAGCTCCCAGTGGGGAAAACCCCTGATTTAGATCGGAGCGCCACAACGATCTACCGTAACACACCACACACTACAGGATGATCGGTTATGAAACCACAAGAGACAATCTGAGAACATCAACGTTCTCAGATTGTCTTAAGGGGAAAATGTAGGAGTGAACTAACGTGTAGTGTGAACTATTGCATCAGGTAGTCGATGTTCCATCTTCTCTATTTAAATCTAATGATTACTGAAGGACAATATGGTTTACAGACTTCATAATCTGAACTCTTTTGGTTGAATCCAGTATTTATTTACACTTTGGTGTTTTTATTCATTTTTGTTAATGGAGACTGAGAATCCATTTTATTTTAGTTTTTGGTTGTTTTGTTTATTTTATCAGTTCCAGTGTTAAATGTTCTTTTGAAAATAAAGTGTATCTATCTTTGGCAGGAAATCACATGAATTATTATGTCATTTCCATTAAATCAGAGTAAAAAGGTCTTCAAACAATATTATCGTTTATCACAATAATTATTGAGACAATTAATCGTTCACTAAGATCAATTATTGTGACAGGTCTAGTCCGACCCGCCGAGCCTTCAGCAACAGGTCAGACGAAGTCGGATCGTTCTGCTGCAGTTCTCTGATGTTTGTGGTTCTTGAAAAACTCAGTGGAATATCTGGAGTCTCACTCAGTGCATGTTGAAATTTTTGACTGCGTGGCTCCTGAGATTTCCCAGGTTTTGTCTGCAACTCAGCCTTGAAAAAAGGTAAAGCACTGAGTGTAGCAAAATGCTCATCTTGATTTTTATCTTGGTTACATTACAGCTCTGCACATCCCTCAGTAAATCATAAATGACAGGCAGATCCTCCCCAAGAACTACAGGATAGGTTATAAGCTTCCCAACCTTCTGCAGATGGGAAGATCCTGCACCTCATTAAACATATCAGCATATAACAAATGATTTCTCATCACCATGTAAACAGCAAACTGATCTTGTTTCAGAAAGGCGTATACAATTAGTTGGTACTTGGTTCTTGTGCACTAGAGTCTGTGTGCTGCCAGTATCTATTAAAGTATTCATTTCATGTCCATCAATCTTCACTAGAATGATTTTATTTAACTGCTTTATTTCAGGTTTAATATCCACATTCTGATGAAACATAAAACACATTTCAGTTACTTTGATTCTTGGACCAGTGGGTTTGGTGTAACACACTGGTGGTTGTTTCCTGTCTTGGAAGGATAATTTTCCTTATTGCCAACGTCTGATGAGGCTGAGAGGGTTTTTGTTTCACAGTTTTATCTTTAGGCTGAATCCACTTCTCATAAAGTTCTTTGAGTCTTGAATACAATTCTTTTGGACTCTCATCAAGGCAGCTAAATCTTTGTCGGTAAGTTTCTGGATTTATATCATATTTTTGTAAAATGGCAGCTTTTACCTTTTCATATTCCAGGGAATCATCCACATCCATGTGAACATGGGCACTGCCAGCTTTACCCGTCACAACAGGAATGAGAGGAAAATCCAGTCTGACTTTGGACAACGACGAGCTGCTGAATTTTCTCAGAAGTGGTCAGAAAGTGTTCAATATCATCTTCAACAGTTAATTTTTCCAATTTAGGATGATGAATGTTCACAGACTGACCTTTTGAACTGGAAGCTGAATCTGAGTCCTCAGGCTGAGATGTAGCTTGAATCTGATGATCAGTTTGAGCCTCAACAGGCTGTGGATCAGTTAATGTGGATCAGTTGATGTAGATCAGTTAATGTGGATCAGTTGATGTAGATCAGTTAATGTGGATCAGTTGATGTAGATCAGTTGATGTGGATCAGTTGATGTGGATCAGTTGATGTGGATCAGTTAATGTGGATCGGTTGATGTGGATCAGTTGATGTGGATCAGTTAATGTGGATCAGTTGATGTGGATCAGTTGACGTGGATCAGTTGACGTGGATCAGTTGACGTGGATCAGTTGACGTGGATCAGTTGACGTGGATCAGTTGATGTGGATCAGTTAATGTGGATCAGTTGACGTGGACCGGTTGATGTGGATCGGTTGATGTGGGTTCATGGTCGGCGTTGTCCTGCCATGCATTTCCATCTGCAAAAGTTGAAACTGGTGTTGCAAACACTTGAAGCGTTGTTCTTGTGCAGAAACCTCTCTCTGCTTTTTCTCCTGAACTTCCTGTCGTCCCATGAACACATGAAGAATCCCAGCATGTCCTGCAGAGTTGGTCTCCTCATGCTCAGAGTCTCCAGCTGCTGCTGAAGCTCCTCCATCCATTTCCTCCCTTCTGACTGCTGGGAAGTTTCTTTGGTCTCAACCTTGTTTCCTTTTCTTGGGCGCTCACCATTCTGCATGGATCAAACATTTGTTGAAGGGGTAGTAAAAAAACTTACACCCAAAAAGCAGAAAATAGAAAAAAAATCTGCCTCCTCAACTCAAAATCCTCATTTCTGACACCACATGTGATGGGCGGAGTTAAAAACAGGAGGAGTTAAAAACAGGAGGAGTTAAAAACAGGAGGAGTTAAAAACAGGAGGAGTTAAAAACAGGAGGAGTCACAGGTCATTTTAGAAAAATGTTTTTACTTTAACCCAAAGATTATAAATGACAAAAGATAAACTGAGCTCATAACAGAGGTCAAAGAACCAAAACTGAAATAAAAAATAGAAACAAACTGACAAAGAAACAACACAGAGTTTAAATATGGCTGATCAGAGCAATTAAGACACAACAGGGAAACTAAACTGAACACAATTAAAAACAAATAACAGTACAGATAAGTTTGGCTAAACTAAAGACCCAAAAATAAAAATCCAAAATAGTAAACTTTAAACACTAATATTTACATAAATACGAAACTTATCAGAACAAAGAAACTACAGATTCTCCCTGCAGCAGAACCTGGTGGTTCGGTCCAATCAGTATTTAAACCTGCTGAGCTCAGCGTCCGTCTTGCAGCTCCAGGCAGCAAAGAGTTCATCTTAAACAAACCAAATTAACTTTAGGTTGATATAAATACATATTCTAACAAATAGAACAGATGTATCCTAACTAACTAATAACTGTTTTTATTGAAACTAAACTGTTGTGTTTGTATGAAAACATAATTTGTGCATAAAAAGAGTCACTGACATAGGAGTCACAGTAGGACATATTTAAAATGTGCATTTGTCCGTTTTTTATTCTCAAACAGAAGATCATCTTCTGTCTGTCAGCATGAAGCTCCTGCTCGTTCCAGCCTGGTTTGGCTTTGTGCAGCTCAGTCTTACACAATGCTGCTGGAGACACGAAGAGACGTCACGACACTTTAATACATCACAACTCTACGCCCTGCAGAGGGTCTTTACAGTTAATATCACTACATGCTACCCTTTGTTCACATGTCTTCAGCAAACGGTGTGCAGACTTCAGGAGAGGCTTCCTTCTGGGGCGTCAATCTGATGTGGTCTGACCCCTGACCTCTTCCATCTCTGCAGCAATGCTGACAGAAACCCTGCACCCATCTTTCAAACGCAGCATCAGGATGTGACTCTGAGCATGTGCTCTCAGCTTCTTTGGATGACCAACGGAGGTCTGTTCTGGGTGGACCTGCTCTTTAGAAAGCTGGATGATCTTGGCCACTGTATGACGTCGAGCTTCATGTTGCGCTCCAGAAAACTACAAACATCGAGACCAATATGAACAGCGCAATAAACATGAAAACAGCCACGAATAAACGTGTCCGTAGTTGGCAATAATTATAATGGCAACTTAACGCCATTATGATTATTAATATTAAGATAAGTGTCACAAATCTGTGCAGCCATCTGAGCTGTGAGCTGCAGGAGGAGCTCTGTGCTGTGACACCAAATGCAGGGCCGTAACACAGAACCTGGAGGCTGGGGGGAGTGAGGGGGGGGCTTTAAAATCCTACTTAGAGTTTTCCAGACAACAGTGGACCACAAATTATTCACGTTTTTTTTTTTTTTTGTTCAATCTCCTCTTCAGTTCAACCTTATCAGTGGAGACACATTGTTGATGTTACCATTATAAAATAGCTGACAATTAAATATTAGCAAAGATCAATGTGATTTTCACAGTGTTGTTGTTAGCAGCTGCTGAAAGAAACTAAAAAGTTACTTTTAATGTAACTTAGTTACTTTCCAAACCAAGTAGTCAGTAATCTAACTAAGTTACTTTGAGTTATATTAATCAGTAATCAGTAATCTGATTAAAGTTACTTTTACAAAGTCACTCTGCCATCACTGGGGAGGGGTAACATTTATTTTTTTACTGCTAAAAACACTTTTAAAAACACAATATGATTAATTTTGTAATTGACAGGGCCACCTATTTTTTCTGTTTCTATAGGAAAATATAATTTTTTTTGTGGGAAAAAATTATATTCCCACAAATATAATTTTGTGGGAAATTATATTGGAATGAACCCAACTATGCAGCGTCTCTGGTTGTTCCATCACAGGATATAAATATCTGCAGAATGTGAGGCTGTACTCACTTTGCTGCAGGGTTTCCCCCGGTGTATTACAAGCCTGGCGCCCCGCCTTGCTTTACTACCTTCACCCTCCTACCCACCAGGACAAGCTTTGATTGTTTTTGTTTTTAGAAAAATTAATAAACAAAAAAAACTTTTATTTAATATTTTAATCTGGTCCCATAAACTTCAGCAACCAAAACAGTTTCTGTGACTCTTATTAAAACTCAACAGACAGAAATGTTAGAGCTGTTAGACAGTTTGGTCCTCAGGACTGAGTTCCTGACTCCAGCTCTCTGCAGCTTCCTGAGGAAGTAGAGACACTGGTGGGCCTTCCTGACCAGACGGGAGGTGTTGGTGCTCCAGGTGAGGTCACTGGATATTTGAACACCCAGGAACCTGCAGCTGGAGTCCACAGCTGCTCCTCTGATGTACAGAACTGATGAGGATCCTTGTCTCTGAAATCCACCACCATCTCCTTGGTCTTCTTCACATTGATGCAGAGGTTATTATCTCTGCACCAGATGTTCCACCTCCTCTCTGTAATTGGACTCATCACTGCTCAGGATGTGTCGTCAGCAAACGTCACTGTGTGACAGTTGGGGTGTTTTGCTGAGCAGTCGTACGTCAGCAGAGCGAGGAGGAGGAAGCTCAGCATGGAGCCTTGTGGCGAGCCAGACCTGAGGGTGATGGAGGAGGAGACGGTGTTGTGGATCCTGACAGTCTGAGGTCTGTTGGTCAGAAAGTCCAGAATCCAGTTCCCCAGTGGGACTCGGTCCAGGAGAGGAGAGGTTCTGCACCAGAATCTGTGGGATGGTGTTGAAGGCTGAGGACAAATCCTGGAAGAGCAGAAGGATGTAGGGGTTCCTGCTGTCCAGGTGGGTGGGGGCTGTGTGGATCACCGATGGATTGGCAGTGGATTCCTGTCTATAAGCCTTGGGGCACCGATGACGGCGAGGTGTTGAAGATGTGCTCAGTCCTTCAGTACTCGCCCTGGGAGGTTGTCAAAGCCTGCAGCTTTACGGGGCTGATTTCCTGGAGGGACGTCTTCCCATTTTCTGTGGTCACCAGAGAGGCGTGTCACCAGGTGGAGGTATTAGTCTGGTGCTGAGGGAGGTGTTAGGATCCTGAAAGCAGGTGAGGAACTTATTGAGTGCATCTGGCGGTGAGGGGTCCCTTGGGCATCGTGTGTCCCTGATGTTGTAGTTTGTGATGCACTTGATGCCCTTCCACATCCACCGGGGGTCGTTGGTGTTGAAGTGACCTTGAGTTTTCTGG
The DNA here is from genome assembly GCF_019740435.1 of Gambusia affinis. NCBI lineage: Eukaryota > Metazoa > Chordata > Actinopteri > Cyprinodontiformes > Poeciliidae > Gambusia > Gambusia affinis. Next base: position 916,575 of record NC_057873.1, read on the forward strand.
GCCTCACTATCTCTGCAGCCAGTTCTTTCCTTGCTTCTCAGATTGCTCTGTTGTATAAAATACTGAAATCTCAGCGTCAATCCAAAATATGACTTTGGTAAAAGTCCAAGTCACTGACTGAAATGTTACTTGAGTTAAAGTCTTAAAGTATCTGAAACATTTTGGACTTAAATATAGAAATTACTGTAAAAATGGATGTACTCAAGTAATGCAATGAACAGTATAAGTACAAAGTAAAACAAGGCAAATGCAGTTTGAAGGACAATTTTTATATTTTGGTAAACTTGTCAAATACACTTAAGATAAAGTAAACAACCAAGTGCAGACAAAATCAAACCTGCTACTAGATATACCTGCAGATATCGTTTAGTTAGGAAAATGGTTAACTTAACCTGCTTTACAACTGAACCAGCTGCTTAGTTCACCAGGACAGAAAATACTAAGTCTTTGTAAGCCTCAAGTTTTCCCTTCAAGTAAGGTCAGTGCTGAAAATGAGAAAAATAAATGGTACAGAAAATGCAGCCAACATGAAGAAAAAAAGCTGTGTGGATTACTTTACTTCACAAACTATAGGTGCACACAACTGGTCATTATGCAAAAGAAAAAAGAACTGGGAGGGAAATGCAGCTTATTTGGCATCTGAAGAGGAAGACCTTTTTGTAAACCTACAATAAACGTAAAGAAAGGCAGAGCTGAAATGAGGTGTACATCTCACCAGAGGACAAACAAAGATGGTACTGTTATTGCACTTCAGGCCTATTAACTAAATCTTAAACACTTTGCAAACACAAGCCCCTCATCTCATCCCCGCTACAATTTTGCCGTCGACTTTTTTTCTTCCCCTTCAAATCTCAACCTCCCTTGTGGTCATCCTTGCACAAAACCCCATTATCACTTGAAACTGTAAAACCTTCTGTTCATCTTCGAAAGCAGCTGGCTTTCAAAGTGCCTAGAATTTAGCCGTACTCTTCATGGGCTGAACACAAGACCTGCTACGCTGAACAGCCGTTCGCATGCTGCAGATGCTGGGAGGGGCGTGTTGAGCTTGACAGACAGCTTGCAGACAGAAGGAAAGGACCTGAGCAAATCCATGTGGTCAGCTGAGCAGGACAGGTAGGCATCAAATTGTTTGGCGCCATCTTGGGTCTTTGATGCTTGCAGAGACGAGAAGAAGTCATCTTCATCCGAAGAACTCGACCTGGTTGCATCACCAGGCTGCATGGAGGGATCCTCGAGATGCTGCTTGACGTAATCAATTCCTGAAATACAGAAATATAGAAGAGTTGTAGCATTTAAACGATGCAGCTTTCTGCCATATTGTGGCCGCGTCTAAAGTAGTGAAATAAAGCATTAGATTTTTTTTCTTGCCCACATTTATTATTTTGTGTTCCAACTAACGAGCAAATCTATTGATGCATGAACGCTTCCCAAAATGTTGACGGCATTCATGCAATCCCAAACCAAGTCAGTCCCACCATCATTCTTCACTAAGCATGAGACACTTCTATATACTTCTCATTTGGTCGCCATCACATGCTTGACACCATCTAAAGCGAATTGGTTCATCATGGTCTCAGAGACAGAAAGACTCATGTGGTCTGATAACACCAAGATAAACAAATTTGTTTTAGATGGTGTCAAGTATGTGTTGGTGAAGTTAGTAAAAAGAAAAGTGTCCCACGCTCACAGTAACGCCTGATAGTGGGACTGACATGGTTTTGAGCTGCATGAATGCAGTCAACATGTCAACATGCACCATCACTACTGAAGCAGATCCGTGGACTCATCAATGTATGTATTACCCATTTTAAGGGCGTCGTCCTTCGTCCATGTTGTTCAGAATTTGGGAAGAAGAATTGCAGCTGCAACCAGCTCGACATTCTTGAAGATGTTCCCGAATCGGTTCTGAATTCCAGACCGTAAAGAATCAACAAGAGGCCTGCAGCACTTCAGCTGCAACTCGACTTTGTGGAGTTTAATCTGTAGCAGGTGAATTGTCGGAAGTAGCCAACCCATTTGTGCAGGGGTCCCCAATCTCGGTCCTGGAGGGCCGGCCTCCTGCATGTTTTAGTTCTCTCCTTGGTTTAACGCACCTGAATCAAATGATGTCTCGTTTGAAGGCCTAAGAAGAACATCGACATGCTGAAAAGGTTGTTGGTGCCACCAGGGAGAGAATGAAACGTGCTGGATGCAATCGGCCCTCAGGGACCGAGATTGGTGACCCCTGCATTAGTGTGTTGGTTTCTGCTTGCAGTATGTTGGTTGCCTGGGCAACAGGGCTCATTACAGCAGCATACTCTGTGAGAAATGCGAGTTCGGCTGGGTTGAACCTGTGAGGTTCTGAGAGGTTTATAGAATATAAATGTACCAGTAGGGTAGGTGTTTATGCAACATTTTCTTATGAGTGATATGTTTTATCCTTCAGATCCTCCCAGTGGATGAAAAGCGCCTTTCATTTTGCTTGGCCTGTGTTGACAAAAAAAGAAGACGCATCTGGATTTTTATTGGAACCAGGGATTATAAAACTGAATAGAAAATTGACATTTCTGATAGATTTCCAGTGATTTTTGTTTATAATAGACACTGTTATTCACATTGTCATTTGTTTATCTGCAGTTTTTCTATTTTTACTTAAGAAAACAACCTCAGGCCTGCTTCCATTGGGACCTTCAGGTCGGTGGCAATAGCTCTTCAGTCTCCCTTCTCTTCACAAATCCTGAGTCGATGTTCCACGGCCAAAACAACGAGTTCTTCCTTGTTTTATTTGGCCTTAGAAGTTGAAGAGAACAGACATCCTCAACCATCTCTGCTGCATGTGTGGATCTTCCACCTTTGTTCCACAGGCCACAACACTTGGCAAACGTTGCATGGTGCAGCTTCTTGTACGCATCACTAGAGTTTGCGTTTGTGGAGTCTTCACTGGCGACGAGGTTTAGAATATGACCAGCACAGCGTTGGTGTCTTGGCAGCTGGAATTCAAACCCATCACCTTCCTGCAGCAGCGCTGCAGTGTCAGTGTACTCCACATCTTCCTCAGGCACTCCAGTATCTCCATCTTCAGACTGTGCTTCAGCTTCAACCCCATCTTCATTGTTGTTTTCGTCCTCCCCAAACACTCGAAAAGCCTTCTCAAAGTTTGCACCATTGTCAGCGGTTGTCCTCACAATCTTGCCTCTGATTTCAAATTCTGCATGGATGTCATTCAGCGCTTTGGCCAAGAGATCAAACGTGTGGGATCCCCTCAGCTGTCGGCATGCTAAGGCTGCTGAACATCTCTCAAGATTATCCGGGTCCATCCTGTGTGCCGTAACGCCAATGAACCCTCGCCTTCTCACTGGCCAGCAATCAGTAGTGGTAGCTACGTAGTCGAGCCCCTTCATTGCTTCAATCAGCGCAGCCTTCATTTCGTTAAACAATCTTCGATCTTGGATGTGAGCGTCACCGTGACAGCATCTTGGCATTAGGGACAATTCCTTGATGAATTCTCTGAATGGCTCCTGCTCGAGTACCAAGAAGGGCCGCAGCCCATGTACAACATATTTGACAGTGGCCTTCTCAACACTCTTCTGAGGAGTCATGGCCAAGCTGTGAGTCAGTGTGGCCAGTGGACCAGTGGACCACCCACTGGTCCACTGGCCCTTTTGCGCTTTGCTGAGGTCAATTCAATGTATTTCTGAACATGGTGCGGATGCTTTCTCTGAAAGACCAAAAAACAAAAAGGACACAAATTGACCCACACATCAGTTACAAACACTAATTTTCTTAGGTTGCAACATAAATGCAAACAAACACACTTAATCTAGTACATTGTTTTTTTTTATTTTTTTTATTAAGAAATATTTTTATTGAATTTTATAACGAAAGAAAAAGCAAGTGACAGTGATACACTTAACACAGATTCTTATTAAATAACTTGGTCCCCAAAGCAAACAAACACAAATAAACAATAATGAACAATGAGAAAAAGAAAAACAAACAACAAAAACAAACAAACAAAAACAAAAACCCAGCAGTCTCTGCACAGTTCTCTTAATGTCCTTTAATGTTTCAGAAACTCGGTCAACGGTGACCATGTCTTTTCAAATTTCGCTCCTTTTCCTCTGACAATAGAAGTGAGTCGCTCCAGAGCCATACAGGATGACATCTCCTTCACCCACATGTGATTTGATGGTATATCCATGTTTTTCCAGTATACAGATATTAATCTCCTGGCCTGCAGGAGTCCAAAGTCGATCAATTTTAACTGTCTGGAATTAAAAGCACAGTTCTCTGAATAAATACCCAAAACACACAATTTGGCCTCAGCAGGTACATTCACTCCATCGATCTCTGACAAAGTTTTTGTAACCAAGTTCCAATATTGTTGTAACTTTGGACACTCCCATACACAGTGAAAGAGACCAAACATTTACAGCAGATATCTGGGATGTTAGGTTCCCAGCGGTTCAGTTTGACTGGAGTTATGTAAGTTCTCATCAACCACTTGTACTGAAGGAGTTTCATGCTTGTATTGATTGATTGCTTTTGGGCCTTTACACATGCAGTATTCCAGTCCGATACTTGTATCTCTTCTCGAATGTCAGCTCTCCATGCATACAATTTATCTGCAGTGGATTCTTCATCGTGCCTTAATAAAGCTATATAAAATAAAGAAATATGACCTCTCCTCTCTAAATTTTCTAGCACAATATTCTCTAGGTATGATAGTGGTGGTTTGGATTCAATCGTTTTATGTTTTGACATAATAAAATGTTTAATTTGTAAATACTTCTAAAAGTGTTTCTTTGGAATGCTATATATTTGGCATAACTGCTCAAAAGTCAGAAGCCTGTCATCCTTATAAAGATCTGCCAGTTTCTGTAAACCTTTATTTGCCCAGATTTTGAAACCTCCATCAGCTGTCCCTGTCTTAAAATATCTGTTCCCCCAGATGGGTGAGAAAGAGGAAATGGAAGGGGTATCTCCAATATATTGATGGGTCCTATACCAAACATCAATTGTGTTTTTCAGAAAGGGATTTTTTGTCATTTTTATCAGTTGCTTTAGTCTTGCGGAATACAAATACAGATTTAATCTAAGGTTTGTTATTAATTGTTAAATTTTTATCCACGCTGGGATGTTTCAGTTGAAAAGTAAAACATAGCTGAACGTAGGTGGGCGGACCAATAATACAATTTAAGATTAGGAAGTTGCAACCCCCCTCTCTCAGATGGCAGGTACAACAGGCGAAGTCTTAATCTAGGTTTTTTTATTATTCCAAATAAATCTACTGAAAATACCATTTAATCCATCAAAAAATTGTTTTGGAAAAGGAATTGTCTAAAAAAGATACAAAAACTTTGGTAATATATTCATTTTAATCACATTTATTCGGCCAATCATTGATATGGGCATCATCATCCAATTATTCAGTGACTCGTTTACTTCACTGACCAGAGGATCATAGTTTGCTGATACAATTGTTTTAATGTCTGGGGTGATCTTAACACCAAGGTACACAAATCCCTCTCTTGCATTGATAAAGGGGGTTTGTATAACCGGGTTCAGTCTTTTGTCCCTGTTCAAAAATAGAATAGAGGACTTTGAATCATTTATTTTGTAGAAAACTGACCAAACAACTCTATTTGTTGCATTAAATTTGAGATGCTAATGGACAAACTTGACAAAAAAACGATCAGATTATCAGCATACAATGCCAATCTATGCTCTTGGTTTCCCAACTGAATGCCAAATAGATCAGTTCGCATTCTTATCATCATTGCCAAGGGTTCTATAGCTAAGACAAATAACATCGGAGATAACGGACAACCCTGGCGGGTGGAACGTTCCAATATGAAAGGTTTGGAGGCTAAATTATTTGTCCAAACACTGGTTTCAGGAATTGTATACAAAAGTTTAACCCATTTGAGGAAATTGGAACCAAATCCATACCTCGGAAGAACGTTAAATAGATATGACCATTCAATTCTATCGAAGGCCTGACGGGCATCAAATGATAATAAAGCAGTATCTTTAGCCTCAAATCTCTCATGAATTATATTCAGGACTCTTCTTATATTGTGAAACCCTTGACGCTTTGGTATAAAGCCATTTTGATCATTATGAACTAAATGAGATAAAGGGGTCCAGTCTGTTTGCTAGAACTTTGCAAAGTATTTTAGTGTCCACCCCCATCAGACTGATTGGTCTAAATGAGGAGCACTCCTCAGGGGGTTTACCAGGCTTTAACATCAGTATGATCATTGCAGGTCTCAGAGTAGGTGGGAACTTCACTTCTAAATGCTTCTTCATACATATTGAAGAGCGGGGTTATAAGTTTTTCTTTAAACGTTTTGTAGAATTCAATAGGGAAACCGTCTGGCCCAGGAGCTTTACCACTTTTGGTACTTTGTATGGCCTGTGAAATTTCTTCAATCGTTAAATTTGTATCCAATTCCTTTTTTGTCTCTTCTGTAAGTGTCTGAAACTGAAGTTGATCTAAGAACATATCTTGTTCTTCCGAAGCGTGGCGGCACTCCGATTTATATAGATTTACATAAAATTGCCTAAAGCTGTCGTTAATTTCAGCTGGATCTACTGTTACCCTACCAGAGGGGGTCTTTATGCTATTAATTACTCTTCCACTTTGTATTTTCTTAATTCTCCATGCCAATAATTTCCCAGCTTTCTCTCCTTGGTCATAATAAGATTGTTTTAACCACATTAAACTTTTTGCTGCTGCTTCATAAGATAATTTATTATATTCAGTTCTCAAACGTAACAATTCACTCTGCTTTGTTTGGTCATCATTGGTATTTAATTCTAATTCCAAGAGTTTTATTTGTTTATCCAAAATTTCCATTCACTTCTTTTGTTGTTGTTTTTTGTACTTGTATAGCTAAGAATTTCACCTCGAATAAATGCTTTGAATCCTTCCCATCTCACTGAGGCGCAAGTCTGATCTGTATTTAATTCAAAATAAGTATCTATCTTCTCCCCTATCAATCTGACAAAGTTTTCATCTTGTAGCCATTTTGCTTGAAACCGCCAACGAGGTGTATTATGCACCAAGTTTTCTATGTGAATATTCAGTGAGATAGGTGCACGATCACTGATCACTGCTGTCATACTGACATTGTTTGATCATTGATAAAAGTTCTCTTGAAACAAGGAAATAGTCTATACGTGAGCGGGATTTATGCATACTCGAGTGACAAGAGATTCTATTTTATCAGGATTTTGTTCTCTCCACACTTCCACCAAATTGATATCCAATATATATTGACTTATTCATTTTCTAGTTTGATTTTTATAAGCATCTGGGCCAATTGATCGGTCAATATTTGGGTTTAAAGTGCAGTTAAAATCTCCTCCAATTATATAAAGTCCTTTAAGAGTAGATATAGTAAGAAACGGGTCTTCAAAAAACTTTGGCTTATTTTCATTTGGACCATATAAACTCACTAAATTTAAAGTAAATGAGAAAATGTTACCCTGGACAATTACATACCTACCAGCTGAATCTTTTATTGTTCTTACAATTTTGAATGGTATGGTTTTATTGATCAAAATAATTACACCTCTTGCATAATTATTATATGATGCATATATCACCTGGCCCGGCCATCTATTTTTAACAGACTATCTCACAATTTATTAAATGTGTTTCTTGAAGAAAAATTATCTTCGATTTAAGTTGCTTAATCCTGTTTATAACCTGTTTCAGTTTAGTTTGTTTCCGAAGACCTCTCGCATTCCAACTTGTAATTTTTATGTAAGAGATGTGAGTATTAACTTGTTCCATCCTTTGTTTTGTTTTTTTAAATGTTAATAACAAAACATGATGCTGAGTTAACAGAAAATACACACAGATTTGAGTAAAATAAAATAAGTAACTAAATAAAAGAAAAAAACCCTGAAAGTGACACATAACCCTTAACTTCCCCCCTCCCTTACTCAGATTAATAAATTGGGGCTTTTGCTAATCCACTAATAAGAGGAGTAGCTGATCTATGAAATCCACTTCAAAAGCAACAGTGGTGCCTGTGAACCATCACCATAGTAAAAACATTAATACAGCGAAACCATAAATAGCCATAAATTCCCTCTTCTGAGAGGCGTTTAACCGAAGATATTTCGTATTAACGTGACATACATAACCAGCAAGTACAAAAGTATTTGTTAAAAGTGTTATACGAACATATAGAACTATCCCTCATAATGACTTATACATAATACACCAAAAATTAACTGGATATTGTGTCAGCTGAGACAGAGAAAAACAAATATCAGTTATAAGCAGCTGATTTTGTGGTTCAGGAACTGAACCGCTCACCAGTACTGTCAGTTCTCTCCAGCGTAAGTGCGGAGGAAATCCCCAGCTTCCTTAGGAGATGAAAACAGCTGCATCTGCCCCTTGTGGAGGATCCTCATTTTGCATGGATTATATTGAAACCCGCGGAACATTCCCTTTTCAGAAAAAGCCTTCCTGATGTTATCGAACTCAGCTTGCTGTCGGATGGTTTCTGCTGAAAGATCTTGAGTGAAGAAAAGTTTATTCTCATCGTATTGAATATTGCGTTGCTTTGTAGAGCGGAAAACAAATTCCCGATCTTGGAAATTCAGGAAACGAATGAGGACGGCTCTGTGCTGGTTCGGCTTCGGAGGTGCCAGGGTGCGGTGGGCCCTCTCAATGATGAAGGATCTATCGGTCTCCAGCCGGCGCGGCAGCATCTCCCGTATAAACTCCAGTAAAGGCCGCTGACCCTCAGCGCTCTCCTGGAGCCCAAAAAGGCGCAGATTCTTCCTTCGGCCTCGATTCTCCAGGTCGTCGGTCTTCGTCTCCAAGTAGGATATTCGCTTCAGGGCTTTGGTCAGACTACCCATACTAGCTTCTAAAAGTTCCTCCACCGACACGATTCTGTTTTCAGCTTCCTCCAGTCTAGTAGCATTAGCCGCAACATTTTGCTTCACCTCTGCTCTGTTTTTTTCCAGAGAAGCGATGGACTTCGTCATTTCACCCATACGGTTATCTATGCTGTCCAGTTTATTTCCAAATCCACCGAACTCTGAATGTAACGACCGAAGCTCAGCTAGTACGGTGCTAAGGTTACACATGCTATCAATGCTAACGGCACCTTCTTTGTCTTGATCTGTTCCCGAAATATCAATTTTAGTTGGTTTTTGGGAACCGCGTTTTCGTGTGAAAATATCATAATCCTTAAGAGTGGTCGATTTTGACATCTTCAGATCCAAATTACGTTTCTAATTCTGGGTTTTATCGAAGTTTTGGTGCAGGTCTCACGGAGCATCCACTTTAAGCTGCCATCTTGATTCGCGGCTCCACAGCGCCCCCTAATCTAGTACAATGTTATTTAAGTAAACTGGTTGGTATTGAACATTGGCCGTCATGTAAACGTAGCTATTGTGGCAACTGCTAGGTCTGCTAACCTTGGCTTTAAGACACAAAGTTTGTTCCAGTTTTAAAGAGTAGTACATGTTGATGGTTTGTGGTTTTGAACTTGCATGTCTTTCCTATATTCGTTAAATTTAGTCTCAATTGGTATTGCTATGGCTTCCACCCCCCCTTGAACAGAGGAGTCTAGCTAGCCTGCTACAGTCAACATTAGGCTTAAGCTAAATACAACACGTGTGGAACTGAAACGATGCCAAACAAAGTTCATTTATACAGGTAACAATATGCTCAAGATTTCACAATAGTGCCTGGTGACCAAGCTATAGTTACTGAAACAGGAGGATTATAATCATTTCCTCAGAAGTTACTGCGATGTGTTTCTTCAAGTTGGACGGGGAGTTTGTGTAAGATAGAATTTCCACATGTTTGGCCAGGCATAAGATAACATAACATAACATACACTTCATGCGGTACGACGAATCTTTAACACCCACGAAAGAGTTTATTGTGTATAAATAAGTCCATGGGCTAAAAAAGCGTGAGGACAAAGTAGCAGCTTATAGTCTCAAAAATACGGTAATGTGGAAAGACATTTAGGGAAGGTATGTTAGCTATGTTAACTTGTTAGCTATGTTAGCTATTTTAGCTGTGTTAGCTATGTTAGCTATGCTAGCTATGTTAGCTATGCTACATTAGCTGCCGCGTCAAGATTTAAGTTCCATCTTACAAGCTCGGTGTTGAGCAGCTGTCCAGTGATGTCTGTGAACAGAAATCACTTTAAACACTAAGAACACGGTCCTGCCACAGACACACATATTTAGTAACAAAGTGGTTGTTTTCATAAACTGATGAGTGATTTTAGTGATATTATTGTTCTGTTGCTCAGGATGGTTGTGTGTCAGAAGAGAAGAGGAAGCTGCTGTTTTATATTTGCTCTGACCTGCTTGGCAGTTGCACAGAAATCAAACTTAAACTGTAGTGATTTAATTTTACATACATTACCTCTTCAAAGGGCTGCTGTTTTATTTTATACCTGCAGGTTGCGTTTTATTGGTTGGTTGCCCTGATAAGAGGCACGTTGATCACGTTCCGTTTTGTTGTTTTTTTTCCATCACACATTTTACAGCAGGGGTGTCCAAACTTTTTTCACTGAGGGCCACATACATAGACATATAGGAGAGGTTTGATAAAGTCTTAACTTTAGTGTATTAAAGTGAGAAAAATCTATTAAAAGTGGTCAAATATTTGATATTGTTGAATATAATTAAAGACAACTTTGCATAAGTTCTGGCAACGTAAAAGATAAATTATCTTATAAAACACCAATTTTTTTTCATTTTCTTCAGGATGTAGAGCTAATTAGGTGACATAAACAAAACCTTTGTACATTGTAAATAATATCCATATATCTCCATCAGTTATAGAAGGAACTAATGAAATAAGGAGACATGAAAAACAATATTATCAACTATAACAAAAATACCATTTGCAATGTATACATTAGAAATTTAATTGAGCAAAAGTCAATAACGAACAAATGAATTAGATTCACAAAAGAATAATAAATCAAGTTGTTAAACAGAACAAAAATTCACATTTCTGTTTTTACAGTGTCATGTATATTATTCTGAGAGACTTTCTGTTGGTAGATTTTTATATATAGAAAAAGATAAGATGAAAATATTTATCATTTTCTATGAAAATGATAAATCATATTCATAGAATCACCTTAACCTGTGAATAGAGCAAAACTCTTAGCATGCTACAGGTAAATGTTAGCATTTAGTTTGGTTAAGAATAATTATTGCACTGTCAATAAATGATTTCAAACAGTTGAGACAGATTTGTTTTTGGTTTCACCACCATTTACCTGCTGTTTACCTGCCACTGAAAGTTTTCTTAAAGATTGTCTGTTAGTCTGCAGCTCATGTGAGCAAACCAGCCGAGGAGATGAACAGTTTTAACTTGAGTTAAAGCTCTAGTTAGAATGTTAAGTTTTAACATTATTACCTCTATCTAACTAGAGGTTATACATAAACTCTGGTTGGGTAACCCCAAGGTCACTGGGTCTTCTGAAAAGGTAAAGTCTCTGAAAACAGTTCTTAAAGATACAGCCAGTGTTTTCAGCTAAAACTGAGCTGACTGTCCAGGAACGACACAAGAAATTTAAAATTAGCCTCAGTTTCAACAAGTCGGCCATCAAGTGAAACTGGAAACGCTTTCAGGTTTTGTTTATTTAATTAACTCTACTTCCTAAAGAAAATGAAAATATATGGTGTTTAGTGAAGGAATTTATATTTTATAGTTCCAGTAATGCCAGAATTAATAATAAATAATAATAAAGAGTTTGTGGTATTTTAATTTAGTAATGTGAATATATTTGTTGTGTTACCACCTCCACGCCACTAGAGGCAGTATCAGGCCCGAAAAGATGCAACTAAGAAGTTCACAGAAAGCTACAGAATTAAAAACTGTGATCTGAGCTGAAGTAAAAAAGAGAGAAGTTTAAATAGATGCTGAGTGAAAATCCTTCCTAAAGATGAAAATATATCACAGATTTAAAAAGAAAATAAAAACTGGAGAAACAGATAATATAGGAAATATTATCCATTATAATATTATATTGTTATAGCGCCCTGTTTTCTGCCCTTATGAAATTTGGTTCTGGTGATGGATTCATGGATTTGATCTGATCTCTCTATAGATCCGATCAGACTAGATTCATTACCAACAGATCAGCTCTGATCAAGCCTGGATGTTAGCATGGGCTTACTGGGGCCCCAGCCCGGGGCCCGGCGCTTTGGGGGCCCCGGCAGTTACTTTCTCTCTCTGTGAATGAATAAGAATGCCTAAATTTTATCGCGGGCTAAGAGGATTTTGGCGGTGATGTTGAAAAACTGATTTGTTCTGGCAAACGTCCATCATGAATGCTTGATTTTTATTGGTCCAACTTTGAGACGTGTTACGCTTTGGGGCGGAGCTTCAGGGAGGGATTTCTCACGATGGCGGACAACAGAAAGTCTGACAGTGAAGCGCAGGAGCCAAAGAAAAAGAAGAGCCAGAGAGGTGATGAAGAAAATATCCGAGCCAGCAGGATTTTTTAAACCTCATATTGGAACAGAACCAGAATTATTCTCCGCTTCTCAAACGTTAGCCTTGCTAACAGCGGCTCTACGGTCCACCAGAACCTGGATCTGGGTCTCAGCTGGTGCCTGAGGTGTTACAGGAAGGACAAACTTCTTCACTAGTCACAGCGATGACCACGGATAACCGGACAGTACTGACCCTGTGCTTCAGGTAAAGACTGATGGGTTGGTGTGGGCTTACTGGGCTTACTGGGCTGAACTAGAAACAGGGAGCTGTCAAATTACGGATGTTAATTCTAAAGCATCGGAACATTTTTACAGAAAACCAGACCGACTCCAAGCGGTGAGAGATCCAAACAGGCCGGGTTCTCCTCCATCCACCGCGGCTGTGCTAAACGATGCTAAACGTCAGGGATGCTTTGAAACGGGTTTCCTGACTGGAAAAACGCAGCAGAACAATGGAAAGAGCAAGAAAACAGCGAAAAGTAAAGCGACTGCTCTGCTCGCTCAATGCAAAGTTAAAAAAGCAGAACTAGCTTTAGCCTCCAGCTAGCAGTGGAGGGAGGAAACGTCCTGCTGCTACAGGCGAAGGGCCACGAGGATAAATGAGCTCCTGTGCGTCCTGCCCAGCCCGGACATGCAGATAAATCCAGTCATCACTGAATCAAAGTTTTGACCAAGTTTGGCTGTCAGAGGGGAAATACTGACCCTGACTGTCTGAGCTTGGTCAGGAAATAAACCTGATAATTACAGAGAAAGAGAGTTGATGGAAATTGAAAGAGGGAGGGAGACAGATAAAAATAGAAATGAAAAGAATAAATGAACACAGGATGGATAGAGAACATTGTCAAGTTTTTCTTCCTCACTAATGTTCTCTTGAATATGTAGATATTCTAGATGCCCAACAGAATCCTTTACTTTTTAAAAAAAAACTTCAAGACTCGGCGCCATAAATTGTTGCTGCAGTGAGGATGGAGGATGATTTTCATTTTAGGTTCTGGGCTCAGAAGTTTGATATGCAAACTTCATGGCTTCAAATCGAAACAATAGACATGAGAGAAGAGAACTTGAATAAAAATACAACTGTTAATGTTTTGATAATTCAATCCATCCAGATTTGGTTTAAGCTTAGTGAAATGTTGAATCAAGAAAGATTTCTTTCTCCTAAAAGCCCATTATGGGGAAACAGGCTGATGCCAATGATTTTTCTGTTTTAGATCTTGGCAGGAGAACGATATTAAAATAAAGATAAAGTATTTATGTTCCCATAACAAATAAAAGGAAATTTTAAACTGAAATAAATATTTTGTAAGTCATGTCCAGCTACATGTCTTTATTAGAAATGATCAGAAAGGAAGTTGGCAGTTGCCCCCTCTGGTGGACAGAAAGCGTCGTGTCGCCGTTATCAGTCCTCATGTCGACTTTAACTACCACAGATAGCAACAGTTCAAGAATCAAACGGGAAAAGGATTCGGGAATATTTACTGAGAATCGGTGATGGAATAATTTCTGCGGAGAATAAGTCATCTCTAAATGCTCAGCTTACACTGTTCCCGTGTTTCACATCAGCTCTAAGTGACTCTGCAGAAACCACATAAATGTAACTAATATATCGTCTGTTTAATGTGGATGGCAGGAGGAAGGTTCCTCAATGCCACCTGGAAAACTGTTGGACGGATAACAGCCTGGTGTCATGATTCCACTGGACCATGAAATATGTTTAGTAGGGAATTTTATGAACTTGTATCTATCAGGGGTCCCCAAAGTGGGTCCCTGAGGGCCGATTACATCCTGCATGTTTTAGTTCTCTCCCTGGTGGCACCAACAACCTTTTCAGCAAGTCAAAGTTCTTCTTAGGTCTTCTAAAGAGCCATCATTGGATCCAGGTGCGTTAAACTAGGGAGAGTCTAAAACATACAGGAGGCCCTCAGGGACCCACTCTGGGGACACATTGTGCTAAGAAACTTACAGTGCTGAGAAATCTATTGGGACAAAATGGAAATTAGATGTGGCTTACAGTGTATCTTGTTGGATGTTGTAGGTTGGATGGTGTAGGTTGGATGGCGTAGGTTGTTGGATGGTGTAGGTTGTTGGATGGTGTAGGTTGGATGGTGTAGGTTGGATGGCGTAGGTTGTTGGATGGTGTAGGTTGGATGGTGTAGGTTGGATGGTGTAGGTTGTTGGATGGTGTAGGTTGCAGTGTTGGGTAGTAACGAATTACATGTAACGACGTTACGTAATTTAATTACAAAAAAAGAGTAACTGTAATCCAGTTACAGTTACTTCCGAAAATATTAAGAATTACAAATTTAGTTACATTTTTTTAAAAATATAAACAAAAACCTTTGCGAAATATGTAATGATATTTTTATTGCTTTGCGCCCTTTATCGCCGTTTCCCGCTACGGCTCCTTGTCTCTATCATAGCCGCAATGCCACTCTGATGTTCCATCCTGTGCTGGTGGAGCCTCCTGGACGAACAGCAAGCGAGCGGACGGTTCCATTTCAGCTCAAGCAGCGCATCAAAAATGACAGCCTTCCAACAATGGAAATTTAAGGAGCATTTTATTTATGTAACCCAGGCTCTCCCTCTTCAGACCTGCAGCTGGTGGAAGACACCCTATGGGCTCTGCGTTGTGTTTCTTTTCGTGAAAGTGGGGTGTGTTCGGTGCAAAACAAGATGCAATCTGCAGCCAACTGGCACACTGAACAAACAGAAAAAAAGATCGGCATACCAACGCAATGTATATTTTACACCGGGCTAGCGGAGCTGCTGCTTACCTTACAGGCAGTAAACACACTGTAAGGAATACAGCAGCTCGCGCGCAAAAATCCCCTGCACTACGGTGTCCCCGGCAGGACAAACATCTCGGAATTGTGGTAATACCAGCAATTACAGAAAACAATAGTACCCTCTTCTGTAACATTTATGCACTGCTTTACATTTACATCTGTGAAAATGGCTCAAATTTAACCGTGCAGTGCAATAAGTGTTTGTCAGCTATCAAGAACTTGTCCACGTCGAAGCAATCTATGTCAAACCTGAGGAAACATTTAGAGGTAATTGCAGCTCACTGATAGACGAAGCGTATTGTTTTACAAATATTTGACTGTTTGGTGTTGATGCATGACAAACGTTGGAATCTATTCTTTCCCATGAGACATTGTATGCAATGTGCTAGTGTTATGATTTTCATGAACATAAAGTAAACTAGAAAATTCTTGAAGAAATTTAACTGGGGCCTGCCAAAGTGTGCCCGTCGGTTTGGACCCAGGGTTCTGATGCTAAAAATTAGCATCAATGCTAAGCTTAGCTGAATAGTAGTCATTAGCTTCTGGAAAGTCACAAGTATGTTAAGTAAGCTGGACTTGCACCATTGAGTATGTTAAAATGAGTGTATGAGCTCAAATTAGCCAAAATGCTAATGTAAGCCTAAATACTTTCAGCAGCATGTGGGGTATCATTAGAATGTTCTCTATAATTTACTTACTCCATTCAGTATACTAAACATGGCTATTAAGTCAGAAAAATAGGTAATAGCTTATTTAAGCTAAAAGGCTAATGCTAATAAACTGCCTTGCTGTGTAAGGCAGTTCCCTAACCTGAGAGAAACAGATAATGGAGAATCATATTATTGCACTGCCTGTGGTGGTGCACTAACCTGCAGTGCACTAAGAAAAATAAAATGTTGAACATGGGTCAATACTCATTAAAACCTCAAAGTAATCAAAAAGTAATCAAAAGTAATTAGTTACATTACTTTTTAAAAGTAATCGAAAAAGTTACACTACAATTACATTTTAAACAAGGTAACTTGTAACTGTAACGGATTACATTTTTAAAGTAACTTACCCAACACTGGTAGGTTGGATGGTGTACGTTGGATGGTGTAGGTTGTTGGATGTTGTTGGTTGGATGGTGTAGGTTGTTGGATGGTGTAGGTTGTTGGATGTTGTTGGTTGGATGGTGTAGGTTGTTGGATGTTGTTGGTTGGATGGTGTAGGTTGTTGGATGGTGCAGGTTGTTGGATGGTGTAGTTTGTTGGATGTTGTTGGTTGGATGGTGTAGGTTGGATGGTGTAGGTTGGATGTTGTTGGATGGTGTACGTTGGATGGTGTAGGTTATTGGATGGTGTAGTTTGTTGGATGGTGTAGGTTGGATGTTGTTGTTGGATGGTGTTGTTGGATGGTGTTGTTGGATGGTGTAGGTTGGATGTTGTTGTTGGATGGTGTAGGTTGGATGTTGTTGTTGGATGGTGTAGGTTGGATGTTGTTGTTGGATGGTGTAGGTTGGATGGTGTACGTTGGATGATGTAGGTTGGATGGTGTAGGTTGGATGGTGTAGGTTGGATGGTGTTGTTGGATGGTGTAGGTTGGATGTTGTTGTTGGATGGTGTAGGTTGGATGGTGTAGGTTGGATGTTGTTGTTGGATGGTGTAGGTTGGATGTTGTTGTTGGATGGTGTAGGTTGGATGTTGTTGTTGGATGGTGTAGGTTGGATGGTGTAGTTGGATGGTGTAGGTTGGATGGTGTTGTTGGATGGTGTAGGTTGGATGGTGTTGTTGGATGGTGTTGTTGGATGGTGTAGGTTGGATGTTGTTGTTGGATGGTGTTGTTGGATGGTGTAGGTTGGATTTTGTTGTTGGATGGTGTAGGTTGGATGGTGTAGGTTGGATGGTGTTGTTGGATGGTGTAGGTTGGATGGTGTTGTTGGATGGTGTAGGTTGGATGGTGTAGGTTGGATGTTGTTGTTGGATGGTGTAGGTTGGATTTTGTTGTTGGATGGTGTAGGTTGGATTTTGTTGTTGGATGGTGTAGGTTGGATGGTGTTGTTGGATGGTGTTGTTGGATGGTGTAGGTTGGATGGTGTAGGTTGGATGTTGTTGGATGGTGTAGGTTGGATGTTGTTGTTGGATGGTGTTGTTGGATGGTGTAGGTTGTTGGATGGTGTAGATTGTTGGATGGTGTAGGTTGGATGTTGTTGTTGGATGGTGTTGTTGGATGGTGTAGGTTGGATGGTGTAGGTTGGATGTTGTTGGATGGTGTAGGTTGGATGGTGTAGGTTGGATGTTGTTGTTGGATGGTGTAGGTTGGATGTTGTTGGATGGTGTAGGTTGGATGGTGTAGGTTGGATGTTGTTGTTGGATGGTGTAGGTTGGATGGTGTTGTTGGATGGTGTAGGTTGGATGGTGTTGTTGGATGGTGTAGGTTGGATGGTGTAGGTTGGATGGTGTTGTTGGATGGTGTAGGTTGGATGGTGTAGGTTGGATGGTGTAGGTTGGATGTTGTTGTTGGATGGTGTAGGTTGGATGTTGTTGTTGGATGGTGTAGGTTGGATTTTGTTGTTGGATGGTGTAGGTTGGATGGTGTTGTTGGATGGTGTTGTTGGATGGTGTAGGTTGGATGGTGTAGGTTGGATGTTGTTGTTGGATGGTGTAGGTTGGATGGTGTAGATTGTTGGATGGTGTAGATTGTTGGATGGTGTAGGTTGGATGTTGTTGTTGGATGGTGTTGTTGGATGGTGTAGGTTGGATGGTGTAGGTTGGATGGTGTTGTTGGATGGTGTAGGTTGGATGGTGTAGATTGTTGGATGGTGTAGATTGTTGGATGGTGTAGGTTGGATGGTGTAGATTGTTGGATGGTGTTGTTGGATGGTGTTGTTGGATGGTGTTGTTGGATGGTGTAGGTTGGATGGTGTAGGTTGGATGTTGTTGGATGGTGTAGGTTGGATGGTGTAGGTTGGATGGTGTAGGTTGGATGTTGTTGTTGGATGGTGTAGGTTGGATGTTGTTGTTGGATGGTGTAGGTTGGATGTTGTTGTTGGATGGTGTAGGTTGGATGTTGTTGTTGGATGGTGTAGGTTGGATGTTGTTGTTGGATGGTGTAGGTTGGATGGTGTAGGTTGGATGTTGTTGTTGGATGTTGTTGTTGGATGGTGTAGGTTGGATGGTGTTGTTGGATGGTGTAGGTTGGATGGTGTAGGTTGGATGTTGTTGTTGGATGGTGTAGGTTGGATGGTGTAGGTTGGATGTTGTTGTTGGATGGTGTAGGTTGGATGGTGTAGGTTGGATGTTGTTGGATGGTGTAGGTTGGATGGTGTAGGTTGGATGTTGTTGGATGGTGTAGGTTGGATGGTGTAGGTTGGATGGTGTAGATTGTTGGATGGTGTAGGTTGGATGGTGTAGATTGTTGGATGGTGTAGGTTGGATGGTGTAGGTTGGATGGTGTTGTTGGATGGTGTTGTTGGATGGTGTAGGTTGGATGGTGTTGTTGGATGGTGTAGGTTGGATGGTGTTGTTGGATGGTGTTGTTGGATGGTGTAGGTTGGATGGTGTAGGTTGGATGGTGTAGGTTGGATGGTGTTGTTGGATGGTGTTGTTGGATGGTGTTGTTGGATGGTGTAGGTTGGATGTTGTTGGATGGTGTAGTTTGGATGGTGTAGGTTGGATGTTGTTGTTGGATGGTGTAGGTTGGATGGTGTAGGTTGGATGGTGTAGGTTGGATGGTGTAGATTGTTGGATGGTGTAGGTTGGATGGTGTAGGTTGGATGGTGTAGATTGTTGGATGGTGTAGGTTGGATGGTGTGGTTGGATGGTGTTGTTGGATGGTGTTGTTGGATGGTGTAGGTTGGATGTTGTTGGATGGTGTAGGTTGGATGGTGTAGGTTGGATGGTGTAGGTTGGATGGTGTAGGTTGGATGGTGTTGTTGGATGGTGTTGTTGGATGGTGTAGGTTGGATGTTGTTGGATGGTGTAGGTTGGATGTTGTTGGATGGTGTAGGTTGGATGTTGTTGTTGGATGGTGTAGGTTGGATGGTGTAGTTTGTTGGATGTTGTTGGTTGGATGGTGTAGGTTGGATGGTGTTGTTGGATGGTGTAGGTTGGATGTTGTTGGATGGTGTAGGTTGGATGGTGTAGGTTGGATGTTGTTGGATGGTGTAGGTTGGATGGTGTAGGTTGGATGGTGATTGTTTGGTTCTGAAACTCTGATTGTCACTTTATGAACTGAAATATTAAAACCTCGACTCATCATTTCTACTTTTCCATAGACGGACATTCATTCCTGTTTAAAGACAAAAGGCCAACAGCTGCATAACGTTCAGATAAAAACAAGGAAAATTAAATTTCTAAGTATAAATAAAGTTCAGGTTAAATTCATTTTCACTGGTCATTAACCTGAACTTCTACCTGGATAATAAACTGGTTTTAGGTTCATTAATCCTATGAATTTAGTAAAATGTTCTTCTAATGAAATGCATAGTTTTGAATAGATTTGATTTTAGTTTCCACACTAAGACTGAGTGACTCCACAGCTGCTTGTGTCTCATTAATGTTAGCAGGTTTGATGAGGTCTAGAGATTCTGGTTCAAACTGAGTTTTTACACCTCTGGAAAAAAATCAGTTTCTCTGATTTCACTCTTTTTAAGTTTATGTTTGAGTAAAATGAACATTGTTCTTTTATTCTATGATTTACTGACAACATGTCTCTTAAGTTTGTGAATGTTTGTAAATAAACAGTTAGATTTAGAAAACCGCGCCAACCAATATCTTCTCCTGGGTCTTAGCCGTGCTGCGGGCCCCTGAAGGTCAGACCCTAGAGTCGCCCCTGCTGGATGGTGAACATTGGTGGCTGCAACAAAACAAAGTGAAAAATTACCAGGAGTTACACTTCCTGTAACCTGCCTGCACACGGGACCGACTGACCTTCCTGACCTCCAGCTGGACTCCACAGTGAACAACAGTGAGCCCATCAGTCTCACTGTTCCTGATTCACATTTATTCATTTAATCCATAACTTCATAAGACCTGAGCTCTTGCCTGGCATGCATTATTCATTCCTCTTTGATATTTGGGCTGATTGGGAAATAATGATTGTAAAAATCAAGATTGATATTTTTACATCATGTAATTTCTGAGAAAATTGATGCCCACATATGAGAACATTTGTTTTAAATGTCAGTCAGAGACAACAGTGTCACCATTGAATTATGAGATGCAAAACTCTTATCTGTCCACATTTACATTTTTTCTGAATTCAAAAACACTATGATACACAGTAGTTGTGACTGAGCAATATGCTCATTCAATATGCTTAACCCATTACGTCTCCACCATTTAATCCCAGTAACCCATCACTGTTGACAGAGACTAGTGTTGTTGTTTGTTTATAATGCACACTGTATCTGCTTACACCAGAGGAAACTACTAAAACATCCCAAAATATAATTTCATTCTCACATTTTATTGACATTATTTATGATAACTCAAAAATGTTTTCTACAAAACAAATTCCCATTGTCCACATTTGTTTACATCTTCAACCAAACTAATGACTTTTGGTCCTTCTGTCCACAAACGTGTACAGCATGTTTAGCAGCGTGGTAAATCTCTACAGTTACTAACTTCTGTAAAATCTTCCAAAACAACAAACACTGAACACTTTTATAAATATCTGAACAAAAATCAGCCATAAAATTTTATCATTTTTTTACAAGAACAAAGTTTGGATCAGAAGCTGCTGTGTGAGCGTTGAGCGTGTTATCAGCCATCTGGGTTCTGATTTTTGTCTTAATAGTTAACGATTGTAATACTGTTATTAAAAAATCCAAAATAAACTATTAAGAATAAAAGAAATGTGGACCAAGATACAATAAATTATTAGTCTCTCGTAGGAGAAATTTCTCTAGGAATCAGGGGAACAAAACTGCAGTACAACAACAAAAACAGTAAATCCATAAAGAACAATAGTCATAAATAAACATATAAATCTCTAGATCCTTTTAATTCCATAGAAATATGAGACAGAAACGTGGATCCATCCATCCATCCATCTTCTTTCTCTTATCCTGGTCGGGTCGTGGGGTCAGCAGCTTCAGAAGGGAGGCCCAGATTTCCCTCTCCCCAGAGGTTGGATGACCCAATGACCCAAAGCTCATGACCATAGATGAGGGTGGGAACGTAGATCGACCGGTAAATCGAGAGCTTCATCTTTTGGCTCAGCTCTCTCTTCACCACGACGGACCGGTACAGCGCCCACTTGACGGCAGACGCTGCACCAATCCGCCTGTCGATCTCCCGCTCCCTTCTTCCCCCATTCGTGAACAAGATCCCGAGATACTTGAACTCCTCCACTTGGGGCAGGACACCCCCCCTGACCCGGAGAAGGCACTCTACCCTTTTCCGGCTCAAGACCATGGCCTCGGATTTGGAGGCACTGATCGCTTCACACTCGGCTGCGAACCGCTCCAGCGAGAGCTGCAGATCACGACCTGATGAAGCCAAAAGAACCACATCATCTGCAAAAATCAGAGATTTGATCCTAAGGCCACCAAAACGGATCCCCTCAACACCTTGGCTGGTCCAGAGATTCTGTCCATAAAAGTAATGAACAGAATCGGTGACAAAGGGCAGCCCTGGTGGAGTCCAACTCTCACCGGAAACGAGCCCGACTTACTGCCGGCAATGTGGACCAGACTCTGACACCGGTCCTACAGGGACCTGACAGCCCGTATCAAGGAGCCCGGTACCCCATACTCCTGGAGAACCCCCCACAGGGCTCCCCGAGGCACACGGTCGAACGCCTTCTCCAAGTCCACAAAACACATGTAGACTGGTTGGGCGAACTCCCAGAACCCTCCAGGACCTGCTGAGGGTGTAGAGCTGGTCCAGTGTTCCACGACCAGAACCAGAACCACACTGCTCTTCCTGAATCCGAGGTTCAACAATCCGACGGACCCTCTTCTCCAGAACCCCCGAATAGACCTTGCCAGGGAGGCTTAAGAGTGTGACCCCCCTGTAATTGGAGCACACCCTCCGGTCCCCCTTTTTGAACAGGGGGACCACCACCCCGGTCTGCCAATCCAGGGGAACTGCCCCAGATGTCCATGTGATATTGAAGAGTCGCGTTAGCCAACACAACCCTACAACATCCATAGCCTTGAGGAACTCCAGGCGGATCTCATCCCCCCCGGGGCCCTGCCACCGAGGAGCTTTTTGACCACCTCGGCGACCTCGACCCCAGAGATTGGAGAGTCCAACCCAG
This sequence comes from Gambusia affinis, assembly GCF_019740435.1. Lineage (NCBI taxonomy): Eukaryota > Metazoa > Chordata > Actinopteri > Cyprinodontiformes > Poeciliidae > Gambusia > Gambusia affinis. The sequence continues at coordinate 939,095 of NC_057873.1, forward strand.
AGTCCCCAGGCTCAGCTTCCACAATAGAAGGCATGTTGGTGGGATTGAGGAGGTCTTCGAAGTATTCTGCCCACCGGCCCACAACATCCCGAGTTGAGGTCAGCAGCACACCGTCCCCACTGTAGACAGTGTTGGTGCTGCACTGCTTCCCCTCCTGAGACGCCGGATGGTGGACCAGAATCACCTCGAAGCCGTACGGAAGTCTTTCTCCATGGCCTCTCCAAACTCCTCCCACGCCCGAGTTTTTGACTCAGCAACCACCCGAGCCGCTTCGCCCGCCGGTACCCATCAGCTGCTTCCGGAGTCCCACAGGCCAAAAAGGCCCGATAGGACTCCTTCTTCAGCCTGACGGCTTCCCTCACTGAAGGTGTCCACCAACGGGTTCGAAGGTTGCCGCCACGACAGGCACCAACAACCTTGCGGCCACAGCTCAGATGAGCCACCTTGACAATGGAGGCAGGAACACGGTCCACTCAGACTCCATGTCCCCACCTCACCTGGGACGTGTTCAAAGTTCTGCTGGAGGTGGGAGTTAAAGCTCCGTCTCACAGGGGATTCCGCCAGACGTTCCCAGCAGACCCTCACAACACGTTTGGGCTGCCAGGTCTGACCGGCATCCTCCCCCACCAGCGGAGCCAACTCACCACCAGGTAGTGGTCAGTGGACAGAGCCTCTCTTCACCCGAGTGTCCAAGACATACGGCTGCAGATCCGATGAAATGATGACATGTACTAAAATCCTCAATTAAATATAAAATATTTGAATATCAGACACCAGACAAGTGAATCACAGCAACGTCATCAGCTGGTGTAACGCTGAACTGATGTGGTGAAGCTACCAGTAGCAGGAGAATGGAGCTGCACCAATAAACTAACAAACACTGATAAGGAGGAGAGCTACCATCGATGCAGTTGCAGCCAAGCATGTTTTAATGTTACACATTACAGTTTTAACAAGTTGCTCAAAGTTTAAACTAGTTTTGTGCATTTAAAGTGTAAAATTTACCATTGAGAAAACGCTCCCCAAAGGAATCTCAAAGCTCCCTTTTAAAAACATTTCCGCCAGCCCCCCCTGCTGTCCTCTGAATGCCCCTAGGGGGGCGGTACCGCCCGTTGAGAAACGCTAGGCTAACTGCCTTTAGCACTACATGAACACAACTACAGTTTATTCCAACGTCCAATCAGATCGTTTAAAACAGAAATTAAAACTCTGGACAAAGAGAAGCAGCTCCATTGGCCGTTGTTGTTCTTAGCAGATGTTGCTTATATATCTATATAAATATATCTAGATATATCTAGATATATATACTCCATGTTCCACATTAACATGCTAGTGACATATATGGTCAATGCAAATGATGATCAGTGTAATTTTCAAGTCATGAACTATTAGAGTATAAATCAGATTTTATTGAACAAATCTCAATATAAGAACAGGATTTTATTTTCAAAAATAAAAAACTCAAAATGTTCCAAATTATTCTGACAGCAGATTTTCTGAACATTTTATGGATTATAAAGAACTGCAGACGATCATTGTGTGAATGTGCAGCATCACATGTATTAAAATCAAAGTTATTTCAATAAAAACATGTTAACAGAACCGGTTCCATGTTAACAGAACCGGTTCCATCTTAACAGAACCGGTTCCATGTTAACAGAACTTCAAGCCTCTGGAGGATCCTCCACCTTGAGGCTCCAGCAGCTTCTAACTGTTTGCTGCTTTTTAAGGACATTTTAACAGCTGATTCTGGATCCCATCAATGTGTCCAACAGAAACTTTCCTCATTCTGCCTTCATCTGTAGAAACCATCTTTGTTCTGAATCAGCCATAAATCTCTTTACAGAACGATAACGCTTCAGTTTTCATTAAATATTTAATGTTTTCATTCCTTGTCATACGGCCCCTTACTAAAAATCACATGATTTTACCACAAAACGTTCCAAAATCACACGTATTCATGTGCTTTCACGTGTGATTCACATCATTCACATGGAAAAGTTGTGAATCACGTGATCACATGTGAAAGTCACATGTGATTTTCATGGGATTTTTTTGTAAGGGGAACGACACTATCTGATGATTTTGGTCAGCAGAAATCTTCTCTTTCCCATATTGCTTGAAACCTGTGGCCTGCTTAATAATGTGGAACATCCTTTTTAAGTACACTGTAACAAATTGCCCTGTATTTTTACAGTAATCAACTTTACAGTATATTACTGTCTTAAAAGAAATCTTTTGATTGCAGCTCATTGCTGTTTTTATCAGATTTACAGTAAACTACTGTGTTGCCAGTATATTACAGTTTTTCTATGGTATCATTACTGTTGAATTCACATACAACTTACTGCTGTAAATTTCCAATACAAAATAGAAACATAAAAAAAAACACTTGGAAAATGTAAGTTCCATCATGTCAACCAACATTTATTTGGGAAAAAAATGAACCAACTCAAACATTGACTCATACACAGTCAATGTTATAATAAAGAAGAAGGTTTTGAAACGACAACGTATGTCGTTAAACCTAAAACCTTTTCTACAAGAATGTTGAGGGTAAAGTAAGTCGTATTCTGGAAAAACAGTAAGAAAATCACCATCTATTCTGTAAAATAAATTTCTTAACTGATTTAAAGAGTTTTTGAATAAAGCATGAATTGTGGCCTTTTGATTAGTCTGAAATAAAATAAGTATGAAAGAAATTCTGAAATGTATTATTTCTCAATGCTACTTTTAGTGTCAGTGAGGAACAATATGATGCAACATAAAACAAATGAAACATTTAGACTTGAATTTCCTTTAGGGCAAAATCAGAGCTCCAACTTCAAATGATAAAACTATGAAACAATATTTGACACACTGCCAAGATAAGTTAAACATTGTGCCTGTACAGTCAAAATTACAAATTACATCTGAAGAACAGAAAGTGGGACCCTTAACAAAGTTTATGCTATAAATTAAAAGAGATGTCTAAGATTATCCTGACCTTTAAACCAAAAAAAATCTCTCAAGAACACTCTTGTTCAGGGATAAGTTGCCTTCATGCCTGTATAGTTTTTTGTTTGTTTGTTTGTTTGTTTGTTTGTTTTTGCGCGGAGGGGCAACAATATTTATACCCTGGTTAGAAAGTTCTCACTAACTGATATGAAATTCCACTCGAAGTCCAGGAGGTTTTTTAGCAGAGTTGAAACATGGGGGTTGACAGTGACCGACTTCTTTTGAACAGTTTTTCCTGTCCTCTTGGAGACGATCTGGCCACAGCTGGCCTTGGTCCCTCTTTCAGGGTTGATATCAAGAAAGCGCCTGAAAATGCAGTAATTTCAGATTAGCATATGATGCTTAAGGAGTCAGGGTTTAAGGTGTGTTAGGTGGGAAAAGGGGGACGGACAGGCGGACACAAACCTGACCTCTGGATGAATTCAAGTTTACCTGCAGCCTCTTCTTGATATGGTAGATTAAAGTTGTAGTACATTGGAAACAGTGCAGCAAGTCCTGTACACCTCACATACAATATGACTGAAGGCTGATCATCCAGTGCCCAGCAGTCACATGGTCTTTTCCACCTGAAAAATAAAATTAAAAATATTATAAGTATTGTGATTTCTACAGATTACCTTTACCATTATTTCTAAAACAACATTCATTTAAAGATATTGTGTTTCATGCAATACAAATAAATCAAAACCTTGTATCATCTGCATGTTATTGTATCGTATTCTCATGAAAATCTTAAGCCACAATGACTTTTGTTTTTCTTTGCAAAGTTATGGCCATCTTTATTCATTCTCCAGTTAGTGTCATGTTTCTTAACATTTCTACTGACAACCTAAGAACATATGAGCTAAATCTAAAAAAAAGAAGTTTCTACAGGCAAATAACTAAGTAACAATGAAAACGGATTACTTTAATTAATTACCTTCTTATCTACAGGATATATCAAATAATGTTATGCTAGCTTCCTTATTACAGCATGACAGATTAACTAAGCTAATTTTCAAACAGCTACAGTCTGTTTAAAAATGACAACATCATCTAACAAATAAATTCTGCTCCAACTTACCGGATTGGCTCATAAAATGCAGGATTCAAATGGATCCATGTAAAGAAAGTTCTAGAGGTTCCTTCCAGATGTCACAATGACGTGTCTTCATACTGTAGCGTTTTGTATAAAGAGCCTCTTTGCTGTTGACTCTAACATCAATCCCAAAATGCAATGCTACTCACAGTATATTACAGTATTTTATTAAAAGACAAGACACGAGAGAAATAAAACTGTGTAGTTGATTAAAACCATTAAAAACCCCCAGCTGGGTTTGTGCAGCTGGTTAGGGGCCCAATAGTAGCCCCTAACCAGTCTGACCCAGTATGACCCAGTATGAACCAAATGTTCTAGAGTTATAGATCTAGAACATCCAGACAGCAGGAACTGGAGCTGAGTTGACTTATAATTTCCTCTAGGGTTTTATAATTAAGTAGTTGAAATTGGGTCATTTTTCCTGTATTTGTTTTGTTTGGGTTCAGTGTTGGTTCTGACTTTATAGTGGATGTGCAGATTAATCCTCTGATTTTTTGAATTTTCTCTGAAAAGAAACTAGAAAACTGGTTGCAGGCAGCAATAGACTGAAATTCAGGTGGTAACGTGATAGGAGGGTTTGTGAGTCTGTCAACTGTTGCTAATAAAACTGGATCATTGTTAATGTTTTTGTTTATGACATCTGCAAAGAAAGCCTGTCTTGCATGTTTGAGTGTTAAATGATAGTAACGTAGATTTTCTTTATAGATGTCATAATGAAGGTGAAGTTTACAGCAGAGTTGTCTTGCAGATCGAACTGTTTGTGCATTTCTCCATGGAGATTTCTTCTTACCAGACACAACCTTCATTTTAATTGGGGCAATGGAATCTGAAACTTTAGACTGAAAATCTTTTACCAACTTATCTACATCATTACAGCTTAAGAGTGAGGAAGAAGAGTAGATTTGATTAAATGTTTCTGCTGTGTTTTCAGTGAAGAACGTTTTGTGATGGTTGCTGTTTGTCCAAGTGGATTAAAGGATAAAGAACTTTCAAAGATAACAGGAAGTGATGCGACATCAGTTACAGAGACATTGGAAATATTCACACCCTGACTGATAACCAGGTCCAGTGTGTGTCCTTGAGTTTGTGTTGCTTGTTTGACATGTTGTGTTCGACCAAAAGTCTCCAAGATATTAGAGATTTTTAGCCCCTCTGTCTTGGGGTTTGTCAACATGAACGTTAAAATCACCAACAACTATTAAACAATCATAATTAATACATAAAAGAGATAGAAGTTTATTCAACTCAGTAAAGAAATTAATATTAAAGTCCTTTTTCAGAATCTCAGATTTCTGCTTTTCCAGATCGTTGAATCCAACATGACAACTAAACACTCAATATCTGGCTGATCAGCGGTTAGAGAGAGAACTTTGCGAGTTAAATCAGACACAGTGTCATCAGGAACAGAAATCACTCTGGTTTTCTTGGGATTGCAGACGTGACTGATTCCATTTATTGCTTCATCTCCAACAATAAGCACTTTTGGCGTACCTTTCGTTTTCCTGGTGGTCGCTTTGTCCTTTAGGGTCTTGGGGGTGGATGTGTTGGTCTTGCCTCATTGTTGATGTTTGATGGTGAGGTTTCACTCAGAGGCTCAGGCTGGAGTGCAGAAAATCTGTTTTTCAGTGGGATTCCCACAGAGTCAGAATGTTTTGAGGTTTGGGCTGGTCGCTCTGTCCTTGGGAACGGAGTCGGTGGAGCTGTTTTGGTTGCAGCTGCTTGTTTGTTTTTCTTCAGTGCAGCAGGTGTTGAAGTTGAAGGTGGGTTTCGGCTCAGAGCCGGCCACGCCGATTTGTCCAGGTGAGGGGCAGATTTGTCCAGGTGAGGGTCTGATTGGTCCAGGTGAGGGGCAGATTGGTCCAGGTGAGGGGCAGATTGGTCCAGGTGAGGGGCAGATTGGTCCAGGTGAGGGGCAGATTGGTCCAGGTGAGGGGCAGATTGGCCCAGGTGAGGGTCTGATTGGTCCAGGTGAGGGTCTGATTGGTCCAGGTGAGGGGCTGATTGGTCCAGGTGAGGGGCAGATTGGTCCAGGTTAGGAGCAGATTGGTCCAGGTGAGGGTCTGATTGGTCCAGGTGAGGGGCAGATTGGTCCAGGTGAGGGTCTGATTGGTCCAGGTGAGGGGCTGATTGGTCCAGGTGAGGGGCTGATTGGTCCAGGTGAGGGGCAGATTGGTCCAGGTGAGGAGCAGATTGGTCCAGGTGAGGCTCTGATTGGTCCAGGTGAGGGGCAGATTGGTCCAGGTGAGGGTCTGATTGGTCCAGGTGAGGGTCTGATTGGTCCAGGTGAGGGGCAGATTGGTCCAGGTGAGGGGCAGATTGGTCCAGGTGAGGGGCAGATTGGTCCAGGTGAGGGGCAGATTGGTCCAGGTGAGGGGCAGATTGGTCCAGGTGAGGGGCAGATTGGTCCAGGTGAGGGGTTCTCCATGTCAGTCGTCTCATCAGATCCGCAGTGTGAGACTTTTGCTTCGGCTTGGCGCCCAGAGCGTTCCAGGTTGGGCTGCTTGATGCGAGGCGTACGACCTCTCCGTCATTTTGAGGAAGAGTTGTCTCGTTTCCACAGTTAACATTGATTTCAAAGTTCACCTCCAGCAGTTTGATCTTCATTTCTATAGACTGAAGTCGTTGTAAAATCCCTCAGTCCTTTAGGTTTGAAGTAATCCAGTTATGATCTCGAAAAAGTAAAATATAAGTATAAAAACTGTCACTTCAAAAGTAACTCAGGCAAAGTTACCAGTTATGTTGAGAGAGCAGGATGAGCTGCTCCTCCTTCAGCTGCCAAAGACTTTTTTCACTTTCCTCCCACAATCCCTGTTGGTTCAGCTCAGGTGTAAGTGTGACGTTTGTGTTGTTCTATAATAATATATAACAACACAAATGTACAACTTCATATTGGTGAAGGAGTGTTGACGTGTGGACGGCAGATGGACACCACTCCTCTACAGGACAACTGTCTTTGGACAATGGATGTCGGAGTCGTCCCATATTTGGCTGTTCGTCCCGTTTTGAACCGATACGGGACACGATTTATTCCGTATTTCTATAAATGTCCAATAGACAAACCTATAACACACATCAACACTAAGTGTAACAATAATGACCAAAATAAAACACAGGAAATATTAAGGTCAGCTAAATTGTGGTGGCGGGAGCTAAAGGACCCCAGAACGCTGCGCACCGACGCTGAACGTCACCGTTGCCTAGAGACGGACACTGCGCAGCCGCGGTGAGCTGCTAGCAACAAGCGTCTTGTTAAAACGTCCTCGACCCGATTCCAAGTCCTGAGAAGAAAAAACACTTTTAAAAATACAGACGTGAGAGAAGAGACGCGCATTGTGAGCTGAACAGGCAATTATTTATAAAAGTGTCCGTCGTGGCGCCGCGTGCTGCTGTATATCAGACAGAATGGATCAGGAGAGGAACCGCAGACCCATCAGAACCTTCAGAACCAGAAATCAGAGTCTCTTCATCCTCCACCATCTCCTGAGGCTGACATGGTACAGAACATTTAGTTATTGATTCAGGTTCTTATTGTGATTTTAGTTGACTATTATGGTTTGGTTCTTTGTTTAGGATGTTGAGTTTGGATGATATTTAATAAATAATAGCATTAGCCAGAATTAGTGGCCATTTAAAGAACAAATCATACAAATAGATTAACAGTAAATACATAAATATTTTCTACATTATATTATTTTCTGTGTTTTATTCAGAAATGTTGATATATTTAATGAATAATTGTCCAGTGGTCATTTAATGTATTATTTCACTAATATTTTATTAATGTGTTTTACCAGTTTGGATAATCTGACTTCCTATGAATGAAGAAAAAACATGATAAATAAAAACACAGCAGACCTGCAGGCCAGGGCCGGTTCTAGACGGGGGCCAAGAGGGGCTCTAAAGAAATGATAGTAAATAAATGTTTTTTTTAAATAATCAGTGGTAGATGTTTTTTAAACCTTCACCATTTTATTTGAACAATGAATTAAAAATGATGGTTCTTGACTTTTAGCTGCTGTATTGAGATTGGATCACATTTTCCTTCTGCTGGATCAGAGATCTGCAACCTGGATCTCTGGAGACACAAGTGGCTCTTTGTTGACATTATTAACTAATGAAATATTAATCTGTTTTCTGAGTGTCTCCATAAAAACACTCTGTACTGTATATATATATAAATATATATTGATCAGCTATCAGGGGTCAGGCTTGTATCATCAGCACCTTTATTCAGATGGAAACTTGCAATGCAAATTATTATGCTGAGAGATTTTTTACAATGGACGATTTTAAATGGCAATGCAGTCCTTAATTAATTCAGAATTATTTTTAGATTTATCAATGAAATTGTTGGTTTTATTTATTTGAATGTTATTTTGTTGTTCAGTATTAAATTGTGTAAATGAACAAAATATTTGGATCAATAAAGGTTTAGTCTGATCCTTGTTAATTACTCTTGTTGCTGTTTTCTGAAGTTTGATCAGTGACTCTTGTGTTTTGTAATTCATTTCCTAAATCTCTCTGGACTCACTAAAGATAACTAAAGATAACTAAAGATAACTAGAGGTAATATGTCAGTACATTCTGTATCTGTCCATTTTGCAGTGTGTGATGGTTCTCTATGTTCAGGACAGAACCATCCTGTAGCTCTGTAGACGGTTCGGCTAACCCAATACTGCAAAGTCCTGAGTCTAATTCCTGGTCTTCTTCCTTGCCATATAAATCTGGATATGATTTTATCCCATTCTGCAAAGTCTTTATCTGCCACCTCATAAATACAGAAACCTAGTAAAACATTTGTTTCAATCATTTCTAAAAGGGATTAAACCTTCCTATATCGGACTTTATTCTAGGAGCTAAAGTTTAAAGATTTCAGATCAGTCATGAGACCGAAATACTCCGAGGTGTTTCAGAGATTTTGAATGCTAATCTCAGCTAATTTTGAAATAAATTGACCTGGTGAATAGTTGGAAGAGAGAACTTTGGTTTTCTTTGTGTTTAATTTGTCGCCTGACTTCAGACCAAACTCATCCGTTGTATTGATTCGTGCTGGAAGCGACCTGCCTGGTTTGTTCTCCTCCTTCCACATAAAAATACTCTTTATATTTTCCTTCTGTTTTATGCAGAAAGGTTCCAGATTTATCAAACAGCCTCGTTGTAAAGTAACGGTTCCCATTCAGTTTGATCCCAGCTGTGGGTTTGTAATATAATGACTAAATAGTTTCCATAAATGTTTTGTTAAAACCAAATTGTTCCAACATCTTATAAAAGAAATTCCACCTGACAGTGAAAAGCGTTTCCACGTCCAATCCCAACATTACAGCTTCTGTTCTGTTCTAATAATATTCTGCATTTCCAGACGGATTTTATCTGCTGTCTGTCTTTTATTTAGGAATCCTGTTTGGTTCAGAACTAGTCATATCTGCTGTAAATAATATATTCTACTTCATCTTTTCCTTCCTTTGGAATAACTGCAGTGAAAGTTTCCCTCCAGGACTTTGGTGTTTCTCCTCTTTTAATACACGATTGAAAGTATTTTTTAATAAGGGGATCAAAGGTTTTCTTAGTTTATAAAATTCAGAATCCATTTGAACCTTGTTGGTTTTCAATCTTGACATTTCTGAGTTTATTTCTTCTGTAATTCTTGGTAAACTCAAGGCATGCATTTGATTATTATTATTATTATTCATTTTTGCTTGCAAACAACGTTTTATAATAATTTTCAAAACAATTTTGAATCTCTTCTATCTTATATTCTATGAAATTAGAGGTTTCCCTGATTTTGAAAATATTACATACCACTTGCTTTTTCATTGTTTAAGCTAACAATTAATAATATTAATAATAATATTGATTTGTCTCCTCCTTCATAATACCTTTGTTTTGTCTACAAAGGGTTTTTTTAACCTCATCCTCTAAAATAAAGTTTATTTTATTTGTATTCTTGAGATGTTTTTTCATCTAGAGGAATTTTTTTTTGTTACTTTTTTGATTCTTGTAGTTTGTCATAATTTTCTACGTTTACCCTGTTTTTGCCTTTTTAAGAATAACTTCCCTCGGATTACTGCTTTGCTTGCATCCCACAGCGTGGCTGGGAATACCGCACCATTATTATTTTCCTTTACAAACATGTTAATTTCCCTCTAATAATCTTGTATTTAGTCTCCACATTATTGCTTTTGTTTCCTTTCCAGGGTGATTTATACTGGACTAGGATCTGAAACATCCCAAAGTCACAATTTCCACTCTGTATCTGTTCTTATTATACGTAAAGAAATAGTCGATTCTTCAATAAACGGTTTCTGCCTGACGGATTTAGCTTCCTTTATTCTCAGCTCTGTCATTAATTCTTTACATTTTTTAACAATTCTAGATTTTTGCTTCCCACCATCCAAACAGTCAAGTTGTGGGTTCAGTCTGAGGTTTAGATCTTCACATATCAGAATGGCTTCTCCCTCAGCTGTCATCAAATCAAACATCTTTCTGTAGAAGGACCAGCCTGGGGGGTCGTACATGTTCAGGACAGGAACCGGTTCTCCTTCTAATCCCCTTTAATCAGCACACATCTCCCCTCTTTTCTATTGTTTCTGACAGCTTTTCAAACATGGATCTCCCTCATATAAGGATTGTGACTTCTCTGCTTTGACCTGATCGATATGATGAGTAAAATACTTGATTTTAACATAGTTTAAAACATTAAACTATGTTTTAATGTCCTAGACCACATGTGTCAAACTCAAGGCCCGTGGGCCACATGTGGCCCGCCATAACTTTTTATGTGGCCCTCTGCATTCTTGACTAAACATTAACTTAGTCTTAAATATGATGTTAGAAATCAAATCAATGTAGTTTTTATCTGTGGCCTGCCAAATTATATCAATTAGTCCCTTCAGTTTCTTGAGAAATATTGTCGAAATTCACACAAAATCAACAAATCCCCTGCACTTTTTAACGCTAATACATAATTGGGAGTTTAGTGCAGATATTTCTCAAAAATTGTCAAAAACTGTTGAATTAAACAGCTGCCTCAGCCTTAATTGATGTCAGATTATAGTCCATGATCTACACAGCGAGTAATAAACAGTTGCTTTTACCGTAATAAACAAGCGCAGATATCGCAAATATTTCCAAGTCAGCACCACAAGCACTGATTTTTATTGCAAATAGAATCACAAAATTCTGGAGGGACTAAAGAGATGTTCAATAATATTTAATTTTAAGGATTCATTGATATTGTAAATGTTGGTGAACGGGTTTCATCGATACATTCTGGCACAATCAGCCCTTTAAGAGCGTTGGGGATCTTGATTTGGCCCAAAACAAAAAAGAGTTTGACACCCCTGTCCTAGACATTAAAACTAAACTAAGTTTCTCCTGTTCCTTCTGTCTCCTGCAGCAATGCCTCTCCCTTCCCTTCTCTTCCCAATTCTCCCAATACTTTACAGCTTTTAACTGGGTTGAGCATTAAGAGGCCAACTTTAATACCTTTTTCTGTGTTGTCATTTACATCATGTAACTCCTTATTTTCCACCTTCTCTACAGCTGGAAGGGCCTTTAGGCTACAGATAAAGTAATAATGAACACACAACTAAACAATGTTAGAACAATCTTTAACTCATGATGGACTAAAGGAATGTCATTTGTTCATATTTACGCCACCGACTGATGAAAAAAAATCTCTCAGGAAAAATAACAAAATGTTTTGTTAATTGACCCGAGTCATCGTTCACTAAACCCCCGTTTCTCCCTTCAAACGTGAATAGACCCATCCAGAAAAACTAAAAGATCTTATTTACCTCATTTCTAAAAGGCAGTGGTCCTTAAATCTCATCCTAAACCGTTTGTATCTTCCTACTGCCTCGCTGGGTGTCGGTCCTTTCTGGGCCCTGATGGTCCAAGTTACCGTATTTTCCCCACTATAAGGCCACCTTCAATGAACGGCCTATTGTAAAACTTTTTCATATATAAGGCTCACCGCATTATAAGGTGCATAGAATAGACGCTCCAGTAGAGGCTGGGTTTCTTTATGCATCCATTAAATGGAGCTGCGCTAAAAGGAAACAAAACAGTCAGATAAGTCAGTCAAACTTTATTAATAGATTACAAACCAGCGTTCTGACAACTCCGTTCACTCCTAAATGAATAAACAGCTGTTTTATTATTTTCCCTGAGGTAAAGTCAGTGACATGGTAACATGTAGAGCAACATTTATATCACATAGTGGAGGGAAACTTTTCCTTGATTCAATAAACACGTAAAAAACAGTCTGATACTGTTACAGTAAATCAAACCTTAGTGCAATCACTATATAGTAACACTAAATAGTGCAAAGCAATAACAAAATATCAATAACTCAACGTTGTTCAAACGTTAATGTCCAGGTCGTGCTGTGGAGGCGTAGAGGACAGAGCAACCCACATTTGGAGGCCTTCAGTCCTCGACGCTGCCGTCGCGGGTTCGATTCCTGGACCCAGCCGCATATCTTCCCCCTCTCTCTCTCTCCCCCTTTCCGGTCAGCCTGCTGTCATATAAGGGACACTAGAGCCACAAAAAGACCCCCTGGTGGGGAAAAAACCCCAAAAAACGTTAATGTTCATATTCACAATATGACCAACCTTGTTCAGCTGTAAACACAAAATAAACATGTAAACATCCAACATGTCCGGCTCCGTCTCGTTAAAGTCGTCATTAATGGAGTCAGTGTCGCTGCAGTTCAGTGATAATTCCTGCCTTCCTGAAATCTCAGACCAAGAATGATCCATCAGCCCAGCATTTACGATCCACTGGCAGACCAACTCACCACCAGGTAGTGGTCAGTGGACAGAACCTCTCTTCACCCGAGTGTCCAAGACAGACGGCCACAGATCCGATGAAACGATGACAAAGTCGATCATCGAACTGCGGCCTAGGGTGTCCTGGTGCCAAGTGCACATATGGACACCCTTATGCTTGAACATGGTGTTTGTTATGGACAATCCATGACGAACACAGAAGTCCAACAACAGAACACCACTCGAGTTCAGATCTTAAAACACTTGAATAATATTAATTGCTTAAGGGACTAAATGTCTAAATTAAAACCTGATTCTGACTAAAAATAAAGATTCCTAACAGGAGAATGCCAATACTATCCCAACATGGTGATGGCAGCATCATGCTTTGGAAGTAGCAGTCTTGTCAGGATAGAGGGAAAGATGAATGCAGAAATGTGCAGGCGTCCCGGATGAAAACGTGCTGCATCTGGACCGTCTGTTTACTTTCAGCATCTGACCCAGAATCTGGAGACTCCAGAACCATAACTGATCTGTGAATGTCCTGGAGGGGCCTGATCAGAGTACAGACTTTAACTGAACATCTGTGGAGCATTTTGGACCAAATGTCCACAGGCGGGTCAACACAGGGTCAAGCAAAGGCTGTGAATACTTCTGGGTTTTCTGTTTTTAATGAATTTGCTCTGAAACGTCTCCCTGCATTGTCATAAAATGTGCCGTTCTTAACCACTGGAGAAACACTCTGAAATCAGAGTCACTAATAGGGAACTAGTTTTGATCATTGGCTTCAGAGCCACCCTGAGTCTTCTGGGTATTTAGTTACCAAGGTGTCAGAACCATCTGCTTACTGATTTAGGCCCATATAAACACTTAGCACCACAAAGATGCTGCATATCTGTCTGCTGACCATTCATGGTAATCCACCAAAGGTTCTCGGTTAAACTGAGATTTTTCAGACCATTTGAAAGTCAAACTATTGCCACTGATCCCTCCCAATCAGTGCCGAAGCGGGTCGGTTCGGTTCACTGTTTTATGGTTTGGTGAATTCAGTAGCGGGTCTCCACTGCCAGTTGGACTTTCACTGGGCTGGCAGAGTTGAACCCAAATGCGACTCACTATATGTATCGTATTTGTTGTGAGCAGCATCAGTTTCTTGTGTCCTCTGATCAGTGGACTGTGTTGTGTGGTTCCAGTAGCTCCGTCTGAACCGGTTCTGACTGTACCACCGTCAGTATCACTGGACCATTGAACGGGGCTCAGGATGGCGCCCCATTCAGATTTGACATCATTAACAGATTAAATAAATCCCTTCTCCATTGCCATGTTAACGTCTAGTTCAGCTCTCGCACCATTAGCACTGTTTTCCTCACTCTGTGGGCATGAGAATGGCCAGGAACGTTGTGGTGGGGAACGTTGTGGTCGGGAACGTTGTGGTGGGGAACGTTGTGGTCGGGAACGTTGTGGAGGGGAACGTTGTGGTCGGGAACGTTGTGGAGGGGAACGTTGTGGTGGGGAACGTTGTGGAGGGGAACGTTGTGGAGGGGAACGTTGTGGAGGGGAACGTTGTGGAGGGGAACGTTGTGGTGGGGAACGTTGTGGAGGGGAACGTTGTGGAGGGGAACGTTGTGGTGGGGAACGTTGTGGTGGGGAACGTTGTGGAGGGGAACGTTGTGGAGGGGAACGTTGTGGGGAACGTTGTGGAGGGGAACGTTGTGGTCGGGAACGTTGTGGAGGGGAACGTTGTGGAGGGGAACGTTGTGGAGGGGAACGTTGTGGAGGGGAACGTTGTGGGGAACGTTGTGGGGCGCGTAGGGGAGGGGGGCGTGGTGGTCGGGACCGTGGTGGTGGGGAACGTTGTGGAGGGGAACGTTGTGGTGGGGACCGTTGTGGTGGGGAACGTGGTGGAGTGGAACGTTGTGGAGGGAACGCGTTGTGGGGAGCGTTGTGGAGGAAGCGTTGTGGTCGGGAACGTTGTGGAGGGGAACGTTGTGGAGGGGAACGTTGTGGAGGGGAACGTTGTGGAGGGGAACGTTGTGGGGAACGTTGTGGAGGGGAACGTTGTGGTCGGGAACGTTGTGGTGGGGAACGTTGTGGTGGGGAACGTTGTGGTCGGGAACGTTTTGGTCGGGAACGTGTGTGGGCCGGCTGCACCCCATGCCCACAGTGGTTTGATTCCACATGTGAACTCTTGGATGGCCAGTTTCTCTGAAATCTCTCGGTGCATTTGTTGGTTGCTGGTTGACTTGCAGTTCGCCTCTGGCCTGCCATCATGTTCTCTTTGAGGATTAAAATGGTGGTTGAGTTGTTGTGGATGTAGATCCTGTCGAGTGCGAGAAATTAACAAAGTCCAAACCTTGTTAAAAAGAGAGAACAAAACACAACTTTATTACATCTGGCCAGATGGAGAACCCAGAGAGATCTGAGATCTGACTAGATAAAGGAATCACTTCTCTATATTTACTGTTTAATGCACTTCGCACACAGACAGGGTGTCATTGCTGATATTCTAAAAGAGCTTATCAGATTAATACACATAGTGAGAAAAATGCAACCTTTAGTTAAACAACAGTTTCAGGCAGAATATTCTGTCTAATAACAATCAGTCAGTCGTTGGGTCTGGAGGTTTGATAATTATTTACTTATCACACTGGAGCAAACTTGTGAAGGCTAGAAGAGAAACAATGACTCTAAGTCTGAGTAAAATATAATAAACTGATTAAACATGTAAGATTAACTTTAAATAAGCTTCTAATAAAAGTAAACATACTATGAATAATTATTTTATTCCACAATCCTTAAGCCAATCAGTGAAGACGTTCAATTTTCTTGAACCCGTTAGAGACGATCTGCTGGTCCATTAATCTGCTGGAAGGAGCTGCAAGAGGTTCCCCTGTTGGCTGTGGGGTTTAAATGATGCTCGCTTGGTACTGGTGGGTCCAAAGAACCGAGTTAACCCCCTTACCGTGACATCCCCGTCCCCACCTGAATCAGACCTATGCTTTCTCCGTTAAACAGACGGAACAGAAAGCGTCTCAGAATGTTGAAATATGGCGGCAGGTTGAGTTACAGACTCATCAGAACTTAAAGGTTTATTCTCAGACACTCTGACAGTCAGGAACCTGGAGAACCGGCCCAGTGGAACGTTCCGCAGCTCCAACATGGATCCTCCAGAACCGTCCCACGAGGAGCTCCGCCTCTTTATCTTCATCATCATCAGAGTTGAGACTGGCAGGCGCCTGAAGTTCAAGAAACCAGCGGAGCTTCATGGGAACAAGCCTCCCGGTTCTGAACCAGCAGCTGCTGGAGCAGAACCGGGAGGCTTGTTCCCATGGAAACCGATGAGCCGGTTGGAGGTTCTGATGATGATTTAGTCCGAGCAGCTTCAGTAACCAGAGGAGGTCCGACCTTCATTCCTGCTGCACGCTGGCGGCGGCCATGTTGTTGTTGTTGTTGTTGTTGTTGTGCAGCAGAATGTGGCAGGAGATAAAGATCCAGATTGGGATCTGAGATTGGGTCAGAACCACCTGCTTGTTTTGATGGGACGCTCCGTTGGTTCTGTGGCTTGTTGGGTTCACGGATCGGCCAGTTTCCCTGCTGACGGCTCTGCAGCTCCGGTTCCGGTTCCGGTTCTGAACCCAGCCTCAGGACGGCTAACCGGGCTGCGGCAGCAGAACCATGTTAGAGTTGACCTGCATTAACCACTGTGTCAACACGGAGTGATTCTGTAAACACAGAAGTATTTTCCAGGCAGAACGGGTCACGGATCAGAACCCTGGAGCAAACTTCTTCAATTCAATTCATGAGTTTATGGTTCTGAGATAAATGCTGACATCTTTATTTTGTCTGAAAGATTAGATTGTGGATATAATTCTATTTATTTCTGTATTTAATGACTGAAACTAGTTAACTAGCAGGCTGGTAGTTAACTGGTCCTGTTTATTTCAATACAGGCCAGCTGACCCTGTTAGGGTTAAAGGATGGTGACCTTCTGACCCCTGGCTGGACCAGGAGACGTTTATTATCTGCCATCTAGTCCTTTAGTATGTAAAGCAGTGCTACATGTTCTCCAGAACTGCGCAGTGACAAATATTTGCTCAGTGTATTTCCTGGTTTTCTAAATGAAGTTAGATCATGTGACCGTCGATAATCAAACAGTTAGCATTAGCTACCAGCATGCTAAAGAAACAAAACATCATGTTCACTTCTCACCAGTTCCATATTTAGTTCAGTGCTTGACGGCTTCATGGCTCCAAACTCCCTGGATCTTCAGATCTACAGGATTTTTATATTGTGAGTTTTAAAAGAGCATCATAAACAGATGAACTGATTGTTAGGAAGCACAAACCTGTAGCTCCTTTGTCTCCAGCTCCCCCCTCACACCTGACTGGTTAAACTGGAGCAGGCCTGAACAACCAGTCCGGATGCAGTGATTGGCTGAAAGCACCGTGTGACTGACTGTCACTAACCACTGGGGCAGCAAAGGGGGCATTAGGGGCAGTTTCTACTCTGGGTTACACCTGCTCAGTTTGGCCCAGAACTGGAACTCACGGTTCTGATCCAACTTATCAGGAATCTACACGGTCCAATCCACTCAGAATCAGAACCTCCATATCTTTGGCCTAGTTAAAGTCGACCAGATGCTTGATGAGCTCTTGTGATGCAGCAGAGGGGAAACATTTGTTCATGCAGATCAGAGAGTTCTGGCAGGAACCTGAAGCGGGTCGGGTTCTGGTTCTGTTGGGCTGATGTTCATGATGTTCTGGTTCTATGCTGCGGACCGCAGAAGGTCCAGATGAGAACCATTCAGGCTGAACTCTGAGTGGAGCTTCAGGTTCTACAGATCCGGCCCGGTTAAAGATCCGACTGGGTTTGGGTGGCGGATGTTCGGCCCGTTCCTCCAGCCACCACCAGTGTTTCCATTCTAACCAGTATCAACTCCTTACAATCTGATGATTCTCTGCGTGTTTCTATTTCTTCTAGACATAAATTAATAACTGAATTCACCTTTTAATTAATAAAAGGTGAATTTTATTAATTAAAATTAATAATTGAATTCACCTTTTAATGCTAAACTGTAAATTATTATCAGAAATACGTGAATATTATTTTAAATTCAGCTAAATTAAGATTTCTGAGCAAACAAACTGTTTGGATCCTGGAATCTTCGTATTTATTGATTATTGTAGTTCAGTTGATCAGAATCCAAACCAGCAGGCCGAGTGTTCACAGGGCCGGATTTAACCTTTTCTGGGCCCGGGGCTAATGGGAACCGGGGGGCTCAATATTATATCATAATGTTTGTTAATCTAGTTTTTGTCTGATTCAGGGCTGTGAAAACATCTGTTTCTTCTGTTTTATAACATTTTGATGTTTCAGCTAAAGGTTTCGTCTGGTTGGATGATTTCCGGTCACTTCCTGTGTAGCTGAGGATGTTGACAAAACCTCAAAACGTTCTGTTGGCTCACGAGTATCAGACGTCTGGATCAGAGGTTATTTTCTTTGTTTATATCAAGAACGTTTTGATGAGTTTTTGTCAGTAAGAAAAAGTGATACATTTGACATAAGATTCAAATTAAACAACTCAGTCTCCAAATTAAGCAAATATAAATAATAAAGAAACAACAATAAAAAACATCTCAGCAGTACATAAAACACTTTGACAATAAAAACTCAGCAATCTGCACTGTTCTCTTCATTTCCTTTGTAGCGTTTCAGAGACTCGGTCAGCGGCGTCCATGTTTAAGTGAGTCGCTGCAGAGCCACACATGATGTCATTTCCTTTACCCTCATGTGGTTTGACATTATGTCCAATTTTGAATTAATCTCCTGGCCTGCAGGCGTCCAAAGTCAATTTTAACTGTCCGGAGGTAAAAGCAGAGTTCTCTGGTCAGATACTTCAACACATTTTAACCTCAGCAGGTTCATTCACTCCAACAATCTTTGACAAAGTTTGTGTAACTGAGTTTCAATGATTGATTCACTTTGACTGGAGTTATCCAAGTTCTCTCCAACCACTGGTGTTGAAGGATTTTCATCCTGGTATTAATTGACTGCAGTTTCCCAGTCCGCCGCTCGTATCTCTTCTCGGATGTCAGCTCTCTGTCAGCGGCGGATTCCTCATCATGCATTAGTAAGGCTGCATAAATAAAGACATGTGACTTATGCTCTCTAGATTTTCCAGAACAATATTCTCTAGGTATGACAGTGGTGGTTTGGATTCAATCCGTTTGTGTTTCGACATGATGAAATTTGTAAATACTTATAAAAGTGTTTCTTTGAAATGCCATATATTTGGCATAACAGCTGAAATGTAAGAAGCCTGTCATCCTTATAAAGATCTGCCAGTTTTGGTACACCTTCATGTGCCCAGATTTTGAAACCTCCATCAGCTCTTCCTGCCCTAAAATGTCTGTTCCCCCAAATGGGTGAAAAGAGGAAATGTAAGGAATATCTCCAATATATTGATGGGTTCAATACCAGACACCTATTGTGTTTTTTTAAAAAAGGGTTTTTTGTCATTTTTATCAATTGTTTTGGTCTGAAGAAATACAAATACCAATTTAATGTAAGATTTGTTACTAATTATTAAATTTTTATTCATGCAGGGGGTGTTTGGATTGAGAAGTAGAACATGGCTGAGTGCAGCTGTGCTGACCAATAAAACAGTTTAAAATTATGGAGCTGTAACCCGCCTCTCTCATATGGCAGGTACAACAGGAAAAGTCTTAATCTAGGTTTTTTATTATTCCAAATGAATCTATTAAAAATACAGTTTAATCCATCAAAACATTGTTTTGGAAGAGGAAAAGGAATTGATTGAAACAGATAAAAAATGTTGGTAATATATTAATTTTGATCATGTTTATTTGGCCACTCATTGATATGGGCATTATCATCCATTTATTTAGCGACTCATTTACCGTATTTTCCCCACTATAAGGCCACCTTCAATGAACGGCCTATTGTAAAACTTTTTCATATATAAGGCTCACCGCATTATAAGGTGCATAGAATAGACGCTCCAGTAGAGGCTGGGTTTCTTTATGCATCCATTAAATGGAGCTGCGCTAAAAGGAAACAAAACAGTCAGATAGGTCAGTCAAACTTTATTAATAGATTACAAACCAGAATTCTGACAACTCCGTTCACTCCTAAATGAATAAACAGCTGTTTTATTATTTTCCCTGAGGTAAAGTCAGTGACATGGTAACATGTAGAGCAACATTTATATCACATAGTGGAGGGAAACTTTTCCTTGATTCAATAAACACGTAAAAAACAGTCTGATACTGTTACAGTAAATCAAACCTTAGTGCAATCACTATATAGTAACACTAAATAGTGCAAAGCAATAACAAAATATCAATAACTCAACGTTGTTCAAACGTTAATGTTCATATTCACAATATGACCAACCTTGTTCAGCTGTAAACACAAAATAAACATGTGAAGCTCACTTTATTAATTTATTCCTCATCCATGAATCCCTCCAATTCTTCTTCTTCAGTGTCTGAATTAAACAGTTGGGTGTAAACATCCAACATGTCCGGCTCCGTCTCGTTAAAGTCGTCATTAATGGAGTCAGTGTCGCTGCAGTTCAGTGATAATTCCTGCCTTCCTGAAACCTCAGACCAAGAATGATCCATCAGCCCAGGTATTTATGATCCACTGACAGATTGTGTCGCATGTCGTCTGGTTCTGTCTCCCCGTCTGGGTGAACGTGTGTTCGCCTTCTGTCATCCACTGTTCACACGCAGTTCACAGTCTAGCTTTGGATGCCCTGTGACACCGATATCTAGCGGCTGGAGTTCTTCTTCTTCTACTGGGTAAAATGAAGTTGGCGGCTGCTTACCGTAGTTGCGAGACCAATGCGCCTTATATATGGACCAATATTGGTTCATATATAAGGCGCACTGTCGGCTTTTGAGAACATTGCAGGTTTTTAGGTGAGCCTTATAGTGCAGAAAATACGGCACTTCACTGACCAGAGGATCATAGTTTGTTGATATAATTGTTTTAATATCTGGGGTAATTGTAACACCAATTACACAAATCCCTCTGTTGCATTGAGAAATGGGGTTTTGAATAACTGGGTTTAGTCTTTCATCCCTGCTTGTATAGAGGACTTTGAATCATTTATTTAGTAGCCAGAAAGTTGACCAAACTTCTCTATTTGTTGCATTAAACTGGCGAAGCCAATGAACAGCCTTGTCCAGAAAACTACCAGATCATCAGCATACAATGCCAGTCTCTGCTCTTGGTCTCCCAATCAGTTTGAATCAGTTTGCATTCTTATCATCATTGCCCAGGGCTCTAATAACTAATGAGATTGGAGATAACGGCCAACCATGGCGAGTGGAACGTTCCAGTGTGAAGAGTTGGGAAGCACAAACAATGGCTTCAGGAATTGTATACAAAACAAGTTTTATTCTTTGCAAAAGAAACAGAAAACAGAAGTGAGAATTTAGTGAAGGAGAGATAAATATGTTTCTCACCAACATTACCACCAAATCCAATATGGCCGCCTTGCTTATACAGTCTCTTTAAAAGGTTGTTATTGTTTGGTTCTTCATAGGAACTTAATGAATCTCCTCTCCTGGATTCATGCTGTTAATGTTAGATATGAACAGCTGCTTTTCTAACAGTAAAAATGAAACTGATGAGTCAGAAATAAAATAATTAAAAATGATGTTCCTACAAAAACCAAACCTGTTCTGTTCTCCTGCCTGCCCCTTTTACTTGGGTCAAACTAACAATCAATCATTTGTTTCTTTAAACTGAAACATTTATGACATTCAAAGGTGCTTTTGGACTTTTCTGTTCTGATGGTACCATCTGCAGCTGCTTTGGACCCGCCTGCAGGAGGCCAGACAGGATCTAATGAATGCTAAACATCTCAGTCCCGTTCAATAATTAAACAAGGCCAGGTCCGGTCCAAACTTCTGAACAGTCTTTGTTCAACAGGAAGTGATTCTCCCCAAGGAAGGACTCTGATTGGCTGGATAATCTGATGCCGCTGCTCTGATTGGTTGATCTCACATTGGTCTGTCTCCTTTTCTGGATCAGAGATCCGATCCGCAGGAAAGCAGACAAAGGATCTGTCCAAGCATGAGGCGTTTGGTTCTAGTTCTGGTTCTGGTTGCAGAGCAGAACCAGAACCAGAACCTGAGGGGTCTGGAAGGTTGATACAACAGCAGCAGATCTTTGATGTGTTGTGGTTCTGATCTGTTCAGTGATTTATAAACTAGCAGGATTTAAAGTTTATTCTCTGAGCTACAGGGATCCAGTGGAGGTTCTGGAGAACTGGGTTGATGGGCTCTAACTTCCTGGTTCTGGTCAGAACTCCAGCAGCAGCGTTCTGGATCAGCTGCAGCTGGAGGATTGATTTGTTGGACAGACTTGTGAAGACGCTGCTGCAGGAATCAATGTGACTAGATGAGTTTCTCTAGATCTCACTGAGACATTAGTCATCTAGATGTTCTTCAGCTGATAGAAGGCTGACTTTGTGACCGTCTTTATGTGGAGGTTCAGGTCAGAGGTCATGACTACTACCAGGTTTCGGGCTGATCGTTGGTTTTAGTTGTAATAACTGAAGCTGTACATTGACTCTAGATCTGTAGCTCTAGATTGTTCTAGATAATCATAACTTCAGTTTTGTTTCTGATCAGCTGGATAAAGTTTTGTCTCATCCACACATTTTTCTGTTCTCAGTGTTTGTTCAGTGACTGGATGGGGTCAAAGGTCACCTGGTGACATCATAACGTAGATCTGTGTCAGTGTAGTTTTGGTAGCTGATATTATTTCAGCTATAACCTGAGCCAGTGGGAGCATATAGATATTGAATCAGAGGATCCTAGGGTGGAACCTTGGGGAACCCCACATGTGACCTTTGACCTCTCTGATGAGAAGTCTCCAGTTGAAACAGAGAAATCCCTGTTCTTTATGTAAGATTCAAACCAGTTGAGTTCTGGACCGGAGAGTCCGACCCAACGCTCCAGTCGGTTCGGTGAAATGGTCAACATTGAGGTCCAACAGAACCAGAACCAGCACTGTGGTTCTCCCACAGTCCGTATTTATATGGATGTCATTGAACACTTTGACTAGGCCAGTCTCTGTGCTGTGGTAACCATGGAAACCAGACTGGACGGAGTCAAAGCTGCTGGTTTAGTTAGGAAACTATTTAACTGTTGAAGCTTTTTCAGTAACTTTACTGATGAACGGGAGGCCAGAGGTCAGAGGTCAGCCTGTCGTTCTGCAGTCGTGATTTTCTCAGTGGTTTGATAACTGCTGGTTTCAGAGCCTGATGAGAGCAAAGAGTTACTGTTTGGATCAGATCAGCAGCAACAGGCAGAACTTAAAGAAACGTTCTAGAGTTATAGATCTAGAACATCCAGACAGCAGCAACTGGAGCTTCACTGACTTTTTATTTCTTCCAGGGTTTTATAGTTAAGTGGCTGAAATTGGGTCATTTTTGCCCAACAGAACCACCAGGACCAAGCCAATGGTGGAGCCGGTTCTGATGGTTCCTTCATGGTCGCTACATTAAGTATCAACTTCCTTCATGCTGGTGAAGTTCACCAGACCCGGTCAGATCAGAACCAGATCAGAACCGGGATTTAAACCTGGTTCTGATCAAACCGTCTGGGCCGGGTCGAGAGGAGGTCCGTTTATCTCCCTCCTGACGAACTCTGGACAGTTTTTCTTCTTAATTCTCTTTAATTTGTCTCAAAGTTCCTGTTTGGTCCAAATAAAACCATCAGAACCAAAATTCCTCTGGACAGATTAGGGGGAGGCTGCCGGTCAGACCGGTCAGACCCAAACGTGTTGTGAGGGTCTGCTGGGAACGTCTGGCAGAATCCTTTTGGTTCTGATCCAAATGTCACGATGGTAGTTGAGGAACATGGAGAGATCGTAAATCTAGAAAGTTAAACATGCGAATTTGGAAAAGTCATTTTTAAACCAGCTGATTAAATCTTGAGAAAATTAACAGTTACATGAATCAGCTAGGATGGATCCAGGCTATGGAGATCCAGTAAGACCGGTTCAGTTCTGGACTAAAAGCCCAGTGGATCCTACACAATGTAAAGGTCCTGAACGGTGGAGCAGTCGGCCATTTCAGATGTTTCTGGTTCTTGGAGGTTCTGATTCCTGATCCGGCTTTTGCCTCACTTCCACTGTGCGGTCCGGGTCGGTGCGGTCCAGTTAGGGTCCGGCTTTATCAGGGGAACGTTTCACAAGGAACGACTGAGAGGGCAGAACGGGTTCAACTGTGCCGGTATCGGGCAGCCTAGAGCGCCCCCTTTTGATTGACACGACGACATCCAGACATGCCGGATTTCATCCTGGATTATTTCTGACTGGTCAACTGGAGAATCTAAAACCACTGATGATACCGACACCTGGGGGTTTGTTTCGACATGAATCCCCCAGCTGCAGGTGTAACCAGGTGTAATCTGAGTAACCAGGTGTAATCTGAGTAACCAGGTGTAATCTGAATAACCAGGTGTAATCTGTGTAACCAGGTGTAATCTGAGTAATCTGCGTAACCAGGTGTAATCTGTGTAACCAGGTGTAATCTGCGTAACCAGGTGTAATCTGCGTAACCAGGTGTAATCTGTGTAACCAGGTGTAATCTGCGTAACCAGGTGTAATCTGTGTAACCAGGTGTAATCTGAGTAATCTGCGTAACCAGGTGTAATCTGCGTAACCAGGTGTAATCTGAGTAATCAGGTGTAATCTGCATAACCAGGTGTAATCTGAATAACCAGGTGTAATCTGTGTAACCAGGTGTAATCTGAGTAATCTGCGTAACCAGGTGTAATCTGCGTAACCAGGTGTAATCTGTGTAACCAGGTGTAATCTGCGTAACCAGGTGTAATCTGAGTAACCAGGTGTAATCTGCGTAACCAGGTGTAATCTGTGTAACCAGGTGTAATCTGAGTAATCTGCGTAACCAGGTGTAATCTGCGTAACCAGGTGTAATCTGTGTAACCAGGTGTAATCTGCGTAACCAGGTGTAATCTGCGTAACCAGGTGTAATCTGAGTAATCAGGTGTAATCTGCGTAACCAGGTGTAATCTGAATAACCAGGTGTAATCTGTGTAACCAGGTGTAATCTGAGTAATCTGCGTAACCAGGTGTAATCTGTGTAACCAGGTGTAATCTGAGTAACCAGGTGTAATCTGCGTAACCAGGTGTAATCTGAGTAATCTGCGTAACCAGGTGTAATCTGTGTAACCAGGTGTAATCTGCGTAACCAGGTGTAATCTGAGTAATCTGCGTAACCAGGTGTAATCTGCGTAACCAGGTGTAATCTGTGTAACCAGGTGTAATCTATGTAACCAGGTGTAATCTGTGTAACCAGGTGTAATCTATGTAACCAGGTGTAATCTGTGTAACCAGGTGTAATCTGAGTAACCAGGTGTAATCTGCGTAACCAGGTGTAATCTGAGTAATCTGCGTAACCAGGTGTAATCTGTGTAACCAGGTGTAATCTGCGTAACCAGGTGTAATCTGAGTAATCTGAGTAACCAGGTGTAATCTGTGTAACCAGGTGTAATCTGCGTAACCAGGTGTAATCTGTGTAACCAGGTGTAATCTATGTAACCAGGTGTAATCTGAGTAATCTGCGTAACCAGGTGTAATCTGTGTAACCAGGTGTAATCTGCGTAACCAGGTGTAATCTGTGTAACCAGGTGTAATCTGCGTAACCAGGTGTAATCTGAGTAATCTGCGTAACCAGGTGTAATCTGTGTAACCAGGTGTAATCTGCGTAACCAGGTGTAATCTGCATAACCAGGTGTAATCTGTGTAACCAGGTGTAATCTGAGTAACCAGGTGTAATCTGTGTAACCAGGTGTAATCTGAGTAACCAGGTGTAATCTGCGTAACCAGGTGTAATCTGAGTAATCTGCGTAACCAGGTGTAATCTGTGTAACCAGGTGTAATCTGCGTAACCAGGTGTAATCTGCATAACCAGGTGTAATCTGTGTAACCAGGTGTAATCTGTGTAACCAGGTGTAATCTGCGTAACCAGGTGTAATCTGCATAACCAGGTGTAATCTGTGTAACCAGGTGTAATCTGTGTAACCAGGTGTAATCTGAGTATTCAGGTGTAATCTGCGTAACCAGGTGTAATCTGAGTAACCAGGTGTAATCTGCGTAACCAGGTGTAATCTGAGTAATCTGCGTAACCAGGTGTAATCTGTGTAACCAGGTGTAATCTGCGTAACCAGGTGTAATCTGCATAACCAGGTGTAATCTGTGTAACCAGGTGTAATCTGAGTAACCAGGTGTAATCTGTGTAACCAGGTGTAATCTGTGTAACCAGGTGTAATCTGCGTAACCAGGTGTAATCTGTGTAACCAGGTGTAATCTGCGTAACCAGGTGTAATCTGAGTAATCTGCGTAACCAGGTGTAATCTGTGTAACCAGGTGTAATCTGCGTAACCAGGTGTAATCTGCATAACCAGGTGTAATCTGTGTAACCAGGTGTAATCTGAGTAACCAGGTGTAATCTGTGTAACCAGGTGTAATCTGTGTAACCAGGTGTAATCTGTGTAACCAGGTGTAATCTGTGTAACCAGGTGTAATCTGCGTAACCAGGTGTAATCTGCGTAACCAGGTGTAATCTGCGTAACCAGGTGTAATCTATGTAACCAGGTGTAATCTGAGTAATCAGGTGTAATCTGCGTAACCAGGTGTAATCTGAGTAACCAGGTGTAATCTGCGTAACCAGGTGTAATCTGAGTAATCTGCGTAACCAGGTGTAATCTGCGTAACCAGGTGTAATCTGCGTAACCAGGTGTAATCTGAGTAACCAGGTGTAATCTGAGTAACCAGGTGTAATCTGAGTAATCTGCGTAACCAGGTGTAATCTGTGTAACCAGGTGTAATCTGAGTAACCAGGTGTAATCTGAGTAATCTGCGTAACCAGGTGTAATCTGCGTAACCAGGTGTAATCTGCGTAACCAGGTGTAATCTGAGTAACCAGGTGTAATCTGTGTAACCAGGTGTAATCTGTGTAACCAGGTGTAATCTGAGTAATCTGCGTAACCAGGTGTAATCTGCGTAACCAGGTGTAATCTGCGTAACCAGGTGTAATCTGAGTAACCAGGTGTAATCTGAGTAACCAGGTGTAATCTGCGTAACCAGGTGTAATCTGTGTAACCAGGTGTAATCTGAGTAATCTGCGTAACCAGGTGTAATCTGAGTAACCAGGTGTAATCTGCGCTCCCTCCTGTGTAATGATTGGCTGTGAAAGTGCTGCTACGTTTTGGATTTGACTATACCAGAAACGTTTAGTCGTCCTCTGCTAGAGTCAGAGCGAGGGGGGGTGAAATGTACCGAAGAGTGAGAATTGGGGACGGAGGGAATGGTGGGGGGGCTGGAAGGGTTAGCGCACTGTTAGCAGGGGGCGGGTCAAAGAAGCAAGGGGATCCAGGGGGGTGGGGGTCAGAGGTTGAAGGAGGGGTTGTTGTGGGGTGGGGGGGTCGCGTAGTGCCAGGAGGGGGAGGAGGTCTGACATTGGAGACGCCTGTAAATGTCGTTTCTTTTTGTGCTATTTTGATCAGTCTTGAAATCCACGAGCAGAAAACTTTATTCCACAGATTTATTGTATTTTACAGTTCATACATTCAACACTCAATGTGTATTTTAGGGCTAAATTAAATATTTGTTGTTAACAAATATTGTAGTAATCCAGTAATCTATCAATTATTTTTACAATTAATCAAATTATCAGATAACAAAGGAACTAAAATAAAACATTGGTAAATCTAACAAACAGCAGGTTTACTGTCACTTATCAACATCATTCATATTTTTCAGATTTGAGCTGTTTAGAGAATTAACCTGTAACAAAGTTAACCTAAAGAAACGTTATACAATAATCTGAGATTATATTCAGTTTCATAATAAAGAGTCAGCCTCACAAATAAGCTTATAAAAAGTGTCCTATAAAAAGTGTCTGTATTCCAGCTCTGGGTTTGTTTATTCATCTCCAGTCACTTCAATAGATGAACTCTGACCTTGTCCAGACATTTATAGCTCTATGTTCATGTTAGCGACGGGATTTGACTCCTTTGTTCGTCACAGAAACATCAACCAGCGACGCGCCGCCACAACGTTCTCCGCCACCCGTTTGTTGAGACCAGGATGATATGAAATAACTTTTCCTGTTCGTCCGTAAAGCTACAGTTACTTTAATCATCTAATGCTCAGTCCATCAGCTCACCTGTATAAATACACCTGCAGCTCTGGAGGAGAAAAGCTGCCGTACTCCCGGCAGCGCGCCAGTCATTTTAAAGATGCTTATTGGTCCCCGAGAAACAACAAAGACCAAGAAATGATCATCAGTCAATAAAATCCTCCTGGCCGAACATGAAAACTGTTCAATTTCGGCCATAACATAACTTGAACTTGAACTGTTAGCTATTATGCTAACACTGTGTTAGCATAACAGTTAGCTTCGTCAACAACTCAGGCGGACGTGAGAGCTCAGCTCAGTTCCAGTGATAGCACGGTGCGCTAAATAATAAATCATAACTTAACGAGGCAGGTAGATTTTCCTCAAGCAGTTTTAATAATCGAGGAACTGGAATCACTCGAGGAATCGTTTCACCTTTAGTATTTCATTTTTAGTGCATTTACAAGAAATAACAATGAAAAATCTGGGCGAAGTGAAATATTTCAATTTCTTTTGTGTTACAAATGTAATAGCTAAAAAAGTTAAAGTATTTTGACTGCAAAAATAGAAAATTTTGCTTGTCATCTTCATAAAGAGACCAAGCTTCTGCATGTTCTCCAAATTTCATTTGGGTTTTCCTTTTCAGCCATTTTTGGTGATTTGGGGGTGGGGGGTTGAAGATGTGTAAATACTTTTCTCCTAACGATTGAAATCATCTGGAAACTACTTCCTGTTTTCCTTCACGTGTTTTATGATCTAATAGAGGCGTCTTTAAATGGTGGCCCCTTTATTATCTATATATTTTATCCATCCATCCATTTTCTTCCACCATTTTCCCGTTGGGGTGCTGCTGCCTCCAGCACACACACACACACACACAGACTCACACACACTCACACACACACACAGACTCACACACACCCACACAGCTAAGGAGAATATATACAGACCAGTTAACATGTCATGTTTCAGGACATGACATGTCCAGGAAACCGGAGAACCGGAGAGACCCGGGCCGGGAATCGAACCCAGGACCTTCTTGCTGCCAACTGTTCCACTGTGCAGCCATGTATTTTCTTAACCTTCATAAATTTCTTTAAAAATTGATTGTGATTCTCGCTGGTTTGATCCAGCAGGTCTGAAAGGTAAAACTGAGATTTAACTGGGTTTGTCCTGATATTTACCATCCAAACTGGGATTGATTTGTAATGAGTGTGATGGCTTTAAAGTTGATGTGAATGTGCTGGATGGAAAACCCGGAGATGTATTCCAGCTGTGGTGGTTGGTGACGTTCTAACTGGTTGTAGGAAATCATCCAGTCAGGGTGGATTTCTCTTTGTTTCAGTTGATTAGCATGTTTACTTCTAGAAGTGATGAGATCCTAAATGAGACATAAACCATCTGAAATGCAAAACATTCTTGCTTTTCCCTGTGAGTTGTTTATCAGTGGCGGCCATGTTGAATTCATTCTGAGCACTTTAAACATTCCTGGTGAAAATTCAGACTCTGTTCTGTTAGACTGTCCAGACCTGGGACACACAAAGACCCATTAGTGGTTTAGATGATGGCTGTCCTTCTGTTAGAGCAGCTAGCCCAGCAGCTAGCCCAGCAGCTAACCCAGCAGCTAACACAGCAGCTAACCCAGCAGCTAAACCAGCAGCTAAACCAGCAGCTAACCCATCAGCTAACACAGCAGCTAGCCCATCAGCTAACCCATCACCTAGCCCAGCAGCTAACCCATCACCTAGCCCAGCAGCTAGCCCAGCAGCTAACCCAGCAGCTAACACAGCAGCTAACCCAGCAGCTAAACCAGCAGCTAGCCCATCAGCTAACCCATCACCTAACCCAGCAGCTAAACCAGCAGCTAACCCATCAGCTAACACAGCAGCTAGCCCATCAGCTAACCCATCACCTAGCCCAGCAGCTAACCCATCAGCTAACACGGCAGCTAGCCCAGCAGCTAACCCATCAGCTAACACAGCAGCTAGCCCAGCAGCTAACCCATCAGCTAACACAGCAGCTAGCCCATCAGCTAACCCATCACCTAGCCCAGCAGCTAACCCATCACCTAGCCCAGCAGCTAGCCCAGCAGCTAACCCAGCAGCTAACACAGCAGCTAACCCAGCAGCTAAACCAGCAGCTAGCCCATCAGCTAACCCATCACCTAACCCAGCAGCTAAACCAGCAGCTAACCCATCAGCTAACACAGCAGCTAGCCCATCAGCTAACCCATCACCTAGCCCAGCAGCTAACCCATCAGCTAACACGGCAGCTAGCCCAGCAGCTAACCCATCAGCTAACACAGCAGCTAGCCCATCAGCTAACCCATCACCTAGCCCAGCAGCTAACCCATCAGCTAACACGGCAGCTAGCCCAGCAGCTAACCCATCAGCTAACACAGCAGCTAGCCCAGCAGCTAACCCATCAGCTAACCCATCAGCTAGCCCATCAGCTAACCCAGCAGCTAACACAGCAGCTAAACCAGCAGCTAGCCCATCAGCTAACCCATCACCTAACCCAGCAGCTAAACCAGCAGCTAACCCATCAGCTAACACAGCAGCTAGCCCATCAGCTAACCCATCACCTAGCCCAGCAGCTAACCCATCAGCTAACACGGCAGCTAGCCCAGCAGCTAACCCATCAGCTAACACAGCAGCTAGCCCAGCAGCTAGCCCATCAGCTAACCCATCACCTAGCCCAGCAGCTAACCCATCAGCTAACCCAGCAGCTAAACCAGCAGCTAACCCATCAGCTAACACAGCAGCTAGCCCATCAGCTAACACAGCAGCTAGCCCATCAGCTAACCCATCACCTAGCCCAGCAGGAACTTTGTACTGAAAGGAAACTAAGGATATTTCTTTACATTTTAAAGAAATAAATATCCAAGGTTGCTGTGAAATTATACAGATAACTTCCTGTAGCATAGCTAGCCTGTGGAGAGCTATGCTAAAGGGCTAATGCTAGCATAGCATGGTGTAGCGCTCCATAGGCTAGCTATGTGTCTGCATGATCTGTCCTGGAGACACGATCCACACCATCAGCTCATTTATGAAAGAAATGAAATGAATCATATCCTCCCAATACTTTTAATGTAACATGTTATATACATTATTAAAATGTATATAACAATTATTAAATGCATATTATTAAAATATATATCTATAAAATGTAACATAAATATTGATATTAATTAAATATTACTTTCTATAAAAGAACCTATTTTCCTTAGATAGTGTTATAATCCTCTAAATGAATAATTGTCTTGATTTATTATTTTATTTTATTTTATTTTATTTTACTTTTTGTTCAGATGTTCCAGTGCAGGTCACATCATACATATAATATATTTTACTAACTGTTTGTACAACTTCACATATTGTTTGTCTTTAGTCTAGAAAAAAACACCAGGGAGAATCTCCTATTTATCGATCAGAATCTCCATCAGCTGTGGTTTGAATTGGATGTTTGAATTGGGGACCATTTTTCTAAGAAGATGTTTCTTTCCATCTGAAGTTTTGCAGTAATTTGTTCCATATGATAAACCTCCCTGACTCTGTTCATCCACTGAGAGACTGTTGAGTCTGAGGCTTCAGCCATGAGAGAACAAGTTGAATCTTTACTGTGATCTTGAATTTTATTCTGGAATATTATAAAAAATGGAAAGACAAAAATAAAAATAAATTATTCTACACTAATAAAAACATCTTGCAAGAGTGTTTGAACTTAGTCTCTGCGTATTATAACTTCTGGGAAACCGTTGGCTTGATGGTGGCTCCGCCCCCATGCAGACGTGGAGCAATTCTCCTCCAATCACTCCACAGCAACTGACCAACCAGCGGCGGCAACTTGTCAGAAGGCTGAGTCCTTATCTAGAAGAACTGACTGTCAGTGTTTATCAGAGCCAACAGAACGAAGGGAACCGGTTTAAATTTACCATCTTTTATCATAAGGACTCTTATTAATAGTCAAATCAAACCCTGTAGCTGTTGATTAGTTAATTAAATAAACACAAGTTAATTAAAAAACAGAACAAATATGATAATATGACTCTAAGCACATGATGTCACCGTGTCCCCCACCATGGACGTCCAAATCTGTCCTGTGCAGAAAGCCGGTCAGAATGTGGACAGGTGATTCCTAATGTTCAGATTCAGATTCATTTTATTTGTATCCCAAATTGGACAATTGGTGTTGCAGCAAGTATAAAAACTAAAAGACAAAGTATCAAAGATTTTAAAAAATACCAAAAGCAGATAAAATAGAAATTATAAAATATTATAAATATTGATAAATATTTAATATTATAAAATAATATTAAAATATTATTAAAATAGAAACACATAAAGAGAAGAAACAGCAGTTGGTCATTTCTGACCAACAGGTGCTACCCTGGACCAGTAAGGAGAGATGTTGCTATGGGAACCAGGACAGTTTGAACCTGTTGCTGTTTAGAGCAGGAAGTCTGAGGCTGATGCCAGAAACTGGAGCTCAGCATGTAAAGGATGAGAAATATCAGTAATAATGTCTTTAGTTTTCCTAATGATTTGATTTTTACACAGTTCTGTAACTGAGCGTTGATCAACCTCTAAGATCTTATTGATATTATGTTTTATTCAACACAGATTCAATACATGATCTATAAAATAGGATCATCAATAACTTATCAACTAGAAACTTTATGAGCCTCTTTAGACAAAATGATCTTTTTTGTAGGTTTTCTGAATGGCAGGTAAATTTTAACTTATTATCCAAAATAGTCCCAAGATATTTATGTTTTTCTGCTGTCTGACCTTTAATCTCTGTTAGATTTGTTTTAGATCTAAACTCAAAGCTCACGTCTTTTAATGAAAGAAAAGCTTCATCCGTCCACAGATTGATGGGCATCATGTCCTTCATCATGTTGGAGGCTGACGGTCACTGAAAACAAGTTCAACATGAAGCTGTTATCAGTGAAGAACAGGAAGAGCCTTCAGGTAGACGACGACGTCTCACTCTGACTTCCTGTTTCTGGATGCTAGAAATCAAGAATCCACTTCACTTTAAAATCCAGATGAAAGTTATTAACAAGTTTATCCATCTGATCTGATTGATCTGATTGATCTGATTGATCTGATTGATCTGATTGATCTGATTGATCCTGGAGTCTGTGGGGCTTTTAAAACCTTACAGCGTTTAAAACATTCAGCTACAGAGGGAAGATCAAAGCAAAATGACGTTTGTTTTTCAGATTTAAAATCTCATCACTAAAACCGGGCCCAGTCTGTGGTAGGGAAACACAGACTGTAATTCATCCAATGAGGAGAAACACAGACTGGGCCCAGTCTATGGACCCAGTCTGTGGGGCCAGTCTGAGGGCCCAGTCTGTGGGGCCCAGTTTGTGGGGCCCAGTATGTGGGGCCAGTCTGAGGGCCCAGTCCGTGGGGCCCAGTTTGTGGGCCCAGTCTGTGGGGCCAGTCTGAGGGCCCAGTTTGTGGGGCCCAGTCTGCGGGGCCCAGTCTGAGGGCCCAATTTGTGGGGCCCAGTTTGTGGTCCCAGTCTGAGGGCCCAATTTGTGGGGCCCAGTTTGTGGGCCCAGTCTGTGGGGCCAGTTTGTGGGCCCAGTGTAAGGGCCCAGTGTGTGGGGCCCAGTCTGTGGGGCCAGTTTGTGGGCCCAGTCTGAGGGCCCAATTTGTGGGGCCCAGTCTGTGGGGCCAGTTTGTGGGCCCAGTTTGTGGGGCCCAGTCTGTGGGGCCAGTCTGAGGGCCCAGTCTGTGGGGCCCAGTCTGAGGGCCCAGTGTAAGGGCCCAGTGTGTGGGGCCCAGTCTGTGGGGCCAGTCTGAGGGTCCAGTTTGTGGGGCCAGTCTGAGGGCCCAGTTTGTGGGCCCAGTCTGAGGGCCCAATTTGTGGGGCCCAGTCTGTGGGGCCCAGTTTGTGGGCCCAGTCTGAGGGCCTAGTCTGTGGGGCCCAGTCTGAGGGCCCAGTTTGTGGGCCCAGTGTAAGGGCCCAGTTTGTGGGGCCCAGTCTGAGGGCCCAGTTTGTGGGCCCAGTGTAAGGGCCCAGTTTGTGGGGCCCAGTCTGTGGGGCCAGTTTGTGGGCCCAGTCTGTGGGGCCAGTTTGTGGGGCCCAGTGTAAGGGCCCAGTTTGTGGGGCCCAGTTTGTGGGCCCAGTCTGTGGGGCCCCGTCTGAGGGCCCAGTCTGAGGGCCCAGTGTAAGGGCCCAGTTTGTGGGGGCCAGTCTGAGGGCCCAGTCTGTGGGGCCCAGTCTGAGGGCCCAGTCTGTGGTAGGGAAGGTCTTTCTCCAGCTTTCCCTTGTAATTCAGTTTTATTTCATTCTTTTCCTTCTTTCCTCTTTTTGTTCAAAACGTTTTTCAGTGATTTTGACATCCAGGGTTTATCAGGAAATATTTTTTCTTTGGAGTCTCAGTGTTGACAGAAAGTCACAGTTACTGATAACACCAGAACCTCAACATGTCCCGGTCTGTTACATCAGAGCAAACCTGCAGGTTTGGACTCACCAGTCCAGGTGGTGACCTGTCTCTGATGGTTTTACTGGTTTTCAGGGCAGAAAGATAAACTGATAAAAGTTGCTCATAATTATGGTTCAGCTCCAACAGTGGAGGCAGAGGGACGGATTCAGATGCTGCTTTGACAGAACCAGAACGGGTCCAGGGTTCTGTTGGTCCTGGTGACGTATTGATAAAAGTCTTTATGAGTCCTTATTAATGAACGATGTTTAAAATCATCAGGAGACGTAAACTGCAGCTTCTGTCACTTTTAATAATCAACGGTTTCTCCTCATTGGATGAATTAATATTCATTCAACGATAAATATCTGGGGAAATTCCCAACGGTCTCTCTGACCATAACCAGTGTTCATTAACACACACACACACACGCACACACACACACACACACACCCTCCTTGTGATTTACCAGTAACTCCAGCATCCCAGTCCAGGCCTACTGGCCAGATCCATCAATAGTCTCGTCCATGTTTGAGTCGCCAATAAACGCGTCTCTGAATTCGTGTCGACTTTGTACCCGCGCTTGCAGCTCATCCAGTTTGTTGCAGAGATCAAACATTAGAAAGAAAGATGGACGGCAGTGGGATGAGAGAAACCGACTGTCTCCACAGGAAACCTCCACGTTTACACGCTTCCCTGTTTTAATGTGGCTTTTATTTAGCTGATTTCACAGTAAAATGGTCACAATGTCGGCTGCACAGACAGACAGACAGACAGACCAGGGTCAAAACCAAGCTTGTCTTTTTATTTTAACGAGGAAAGATGGCCGACAGTCATAACGACTGGCTGCTGTTGGTGTAACCGAGGATTTAACTTCATACAAGCTAAGAAGAGAAACGTTCATGTA
The DNA here is from genome assembly GCF_019740435.1 of Gambusia affinis. Lineage (NCBI taxonomy): Eukaryota > Metazoa > Chordata > Actinopteri > Cyprinodontiformes > Poeciliidae > Gambusia > Gambusia affinis. Next base: position 974,477 of record NC_057873.1, read on the forward strand.
CTTTATAAGTAAATATGATTAGAAAGATACCAAATATAGCATTATGGAGAAGATAGCGTCTAACCATCAGTAACCATGGAAACAATGCCACACCGTCATGTAGCCTAGCATGTATGGGAAAAACCTATGAGGGTCTTCTGTAGGTTTTTAAAGCTGCTGCAGTTTAAAGGGAAACGCCGTTTATGACACAGTGACATAAATCCTGTGGGGAATTCAGGAGAAGTCGGTAATTTGATCAAGTGGTCAGCAGGGAGGAGGTTCTGGTCGGTTCCTGAGCTAGCTGTTTTCCTGTTAATCCCTCCGTCCAGGAGCCCAGCCAGGTGTGTGACCTTCACAGAGAAATGAACTCGACTCCAGCAGGTAGAAACCATGAACACACCGACAAAAACAAGCTCAGCTGCTCAGTTCGATACTCCTGATCCTCACTTCCTGTCTACATCATGGCGCTTTGAGTGATGAAGTGATGAAGTGATGAAGTGATGAAATGATGCAAAGCCTCAATACTTGGGTATGAATGTTGTTTTAACCTAAACAGTGTGATATTATCTGCAGGTCATCTGGCCATTGGCTCAAGGTTTCATGCTGACGGGTCAGTCTGATTAAAATAACAACACTAATGTGTGTGTTGATACTGTAGCGGAAAAGATCCGTCATCCTCAGTAAAATGTGAAAACTTCAGTCCAACAATCATGTTGCTCAGTTTGAGTCTCATAAAGATGAAACTCCTGGTCTGAATGAATCTATTTATTGTCCCTAAAGAGAAACCAGGGCTGATCAGACAGTTTGATTATTGATCAGGTGTGGAGACAATCACAGGTCCATCAGTAGCTGCATCCAGGTGAGCCGCTACCTGAGGAGAACATGGAGCCATTGATCAGAGATCAGATTGATCAGATTGATCTGCTGGTTTATCAGCGTTTAGATTCATCCAGACTGATCATCCTGGAGCTCTGAGCAGAACTTACAGCTGGACCGGTACCGGTACTGGTACCGGTACCGGTCCAGCTGTGGCCGCCCGCTCTGTGAAATCATCTGGACTCTGTAAATGTAACTTCATCCTGGATAAAGATTTAAATCCCGGCTGAACTCTCTGCTGCTCTGGAAGATCTTTATGGTTTATTTGGAGATTTATCTTCATTTTTGATTTTTGTGACTTTATGTTCCCTGAAAGCAACTTATAAATAAAATAAAGAATTATTAGTATTATAAATACTTATTCTGCTACAAACAAGGACGTTGCCATGGTTACGGCTTCACGTGGCGACAGACCTCCAGGTTTCTATACTGATCTATATTAATATGTATTTATGGAGGCGACCAGCTGCTGTTTCCTGTAAATTGTGAAAGTTGCAGGTTCTGATCGCAGCTCAGCTTCATTCATCTGGACTTTTGTTTTTTCTAAATTTGTCCTATTCCAAGTTTCAGTGTGAAAACTGCAAACTTTCTGCATGAGGCCCCTGGTTGGTAATGAGGAGCCGATTCCTTATTATTAAATAGTTAATAAATACTTTATAAAATAGATAAGTGTCTCCATTAGATGAAAACAAAATAAATAAATATTTATATAAAATATTAATTGTACTTATGAATTAGATTTTTTTCACAATTGTTTCATTTTGTAAAGTTAATTTCAGGAGCTTTCATTTATTTTATTTCTGTTTCATCTGACAGTCGGTGAGTTCATATCAGTTTTTCACTGACTAGTTCTGTTTGGTCCAGACAGCATCACATCATCAGTCACTTCCTCAATAATCAATAATCGAACACCTTGCTATTCAAATCCACTAGTCAGACTACTTACTGAAATCACTGTTTCTCTCTTATTTTGTAATTTGGTTGTATTTGCTCTTCCTGTCGCCTGATCACAACAGAAACATGAACAATGGAAACCAGATCAGGATCAGAAACTGTTTGAGTTTCTGTTGCCAACTTCAGTTCTTTAATCTGCTCTGGGCTTTTATTTTTTTGAAGTTGTTTGCCGATGTAAAAGTTGCGGGTTGCGTCTTTTTGGGTTGTTGTTGAAGGTGAAGTTGCTCCTTTAGGCTTGGAAACAATCAGAGGCTCATAATGTGTCTGACCTGCAGGTAGTTCTGGTCAGGCCTTCCAGGTCCATCATTCCCCGGATGATCCGTCCCGCCGTGTCTTTGTTAATATATTTGCTGTGAACGACGTCGAGCTTCACGTTGAGCTCCAGAAAACTGCAAACATGGAGACAAATATGAGCAGCAATAAACGTGAAAACAGCCACGAATGAACGAGTCGGTAAAGTTGTGCAACTAAACGCCGTTATAATCAGTAATATTAAGAAAAGTGTCAGTAATCTGAGCTGTGGAGCAGCAGGAGGAACGCTGAGCTCTGATCTGAGGTGAATGTTAGGAGAATCTGAAACCTTTGGATGTTAAAAGTTTTCTGTGATTTGGGTCCTGATTCCTCATGTTGTTTGATATCATTTCATTTGATCCTGTTATTGTTTAAAGTTTTTCGCTAAATGTTGGTTTTGATATAAAACTTAGGGTAGCTGCCATTCTAAGATGAAGATTTTCCATAAATCCAGATTATTTCATTATAATTAGGTGGTAAATATATAACACTTTGGCTGAAATAAAACTCTACGGTTCTGTTTTCTACCAGGAGGTCCGACCCGAACCGCTGCAGCCTGGAAGCTCCGATGTTTGATCATTATGAGGAATTCTGCATTAAACCAGATTAATTTACTGCAGAGCTTCATGATCTGTGTGTGTGTGTGTGTGCGTGTGTACGTGTGTGCGTGTGTGCGTGTGTGTGTTTGTGTGTTTGTGTGTGTTTGTGTGTGTTTGTGTGTGCGTGTGTTTGTGTGTGTTTGTGTGTGTGTGTGCGTGTGGGTGCGTGTGTGGGTGTGTGTGTGTGTGTGTGCGTGTGGGTGCGTGTGTGTGTGTGTGCGTGTGGGTGCGTGTGTGTGCATGTGTGTGTGTGTGTGTGTGTGTGTGTGGGGTCAGCAGAGCGCGGGGGTTCAACAGGTTGTTGCCTCATCCAGGATCAGACGCTGCGGTTGGAACCGCTGCAGGGTGTTGATGCTCTGGATTCCAGGTTTTCAGGTTTTCAGGTTTTCTGTTGCTTTACTGAGCTCACAGCAGGATGAAGGTAGCAGAACCAAACTTTCTCTGCTGATCCGCTGAAGCTCGACGGGCCGGCCCGGCGGTGCTGCTCATTTCCTTTGACTACCAAGGTCCATGACTGGAGCTGTGATGTTTGATAATGGTTGAAGTAGAAAACAAACCTGCAGAATCTTGTTGAGAAAGTTCCCATGGTGGATCAGACGCTAGTAGGTTCTGACTCGGCTGCAGATAAACAGAACCGCTTTAGGTAAACTTTCTGCTGGCCAGTTCCTCAATGTTCAGCTGCGGATCGGACCGGTGTCGAATCGGACCGGTGTGAGATCGGACCGGTGCTGGAGCGGACCGGTGCTGGAGCGGACCGCTGCGGATCGGGCCGGTGTCGAATCGGACCGGTGTGAGATCGGACCGGTGTGAGATCGGACCGGTGCTGAATCGGGCCGGTGCTGAATCGGGCCGGTGTCGGATCGGACCGGTGTCGGATCGGACCGGTGCTGGAGCGGACCGCTGCGGATCGGGCCGGTGTCGGATCGGACCGGTGTCGGATCGGACCGGTGCTGAATCGGGCTGGTGTCGGATCGGGCTGGTGTCGGATCAGACCGGTGTCGGATCGGACCGGTGTTGGATCGGGCCGGTGCTGGATCAGACCGGTGTGAGATCGGACCGGTGCTGGATCGGGCCGGTGTCGGATCGGACCGGTGTGAGATCGGACCGGTGTCGGATCGGACCGGTGTCGGATCGGACCGGTGCTGGATCGGGCCGGTGTGAGATCGGACCGGTGTTGGATCGGGCCGGTGCTGGATCAGACCGGTGTGAGATCGGACCGGTGTGAGATCAGACCGGTGTGAGATCGGGCCGGTGTCGGATCGGACCGGTCCGTCATTAGCTGCCTCGGCGCTCTGCAGATACAGGCAACATGCAGCTGAAGTTCTGCTGAAGTACGGTGGCCTGCGGGAGTCAGCGTGTTGCAGCCGCTGCAGCTTCACGGTTTCTGGACGAGCTCCAAAGCAAACATCATGTTTTCTTGGCCTTCTTCCCAGTTTCCCTGCAGGATCTCAATACTTGGTGCTGACGTCGTTTATCACACTCAGGGCCATCAGCTAAAACAACAAACTGGCTCCAGATTGTAATTTCTGCTCCGTTTTGTTCTGCTGTTGTGGATCAGGAGTGTTTTCACCTGAACTCTGAGGGTTTCCAGATGTTGCAGCAGGACAGATTGACAGGATTCCTCCTCCTGACTTGCTCCGGGTTTTCAGCAGAAGCTTCTTGTCTAGGAGGAAGCTGGTGCCTGCAGCCGGGTTGAGGTGGTTTGTGTTTCTCTCCAGGTGGTTTAGAGGTGGAGGACTTCTCTCCCAGCATGCACCAGACCAGGAAAGTGTTGCACACTGAGATGCTTGATGTTTCAGCTCCCGTTGAAGTGTGGTTGTGCGGAGTAGTTAAGGGTTGTTGCTGTCTTACTGACTGTCAGCTGCTCTGGCCTGAACAGTCAGCAGGTTGAGGTTTATTCTTTCTGAGCTGAAGGGACTGATGCTAAGGCGCTAACTGCTAACAGCTGTTGCTACCGCTAGCTACAGTTAGTAACACAAACTGATTCCATAAATACTTCAGACGTCCTCTAAAACATTCATAACTGACTATTTTAACACCAATGTACCTGAATATGAATTATTAAGGGAAACCACAGAAACCAGCATCTCCAGTTTTCATTGTCTGTTTTTATGGAGGTTCAACCAATCAGCACCAAAGAAAAGAAAGACAGGGGTCATAAACAATTTTCATGCAAAATAATAATGACATCTTCAGTTATATCTATGTTTATTCATTTTTAAAGAAAATAATAAACAAGCTGAACAGAGAATCCACATCACACATTCACCATCATGTATTCATAGAACCACAGGAGTTACGTATAATTAATCACATTAAAGGTCTCGGCTGCAGAGATTAGAGTCAGGAGGTTCAGCGCCAAACTACAAACAGGAACTACAAGCAGCATCAGCTAAAGTTTTGAAATCGGGGAGCATTTCTCCACTTGAAGTGATCAGATGTTGGCTGGACTCTGAACGAGGGAATTCCTGATCCCACAGGAACCTGCAGCTCGACGGCTGCAGCACAGCGGTGCGTCATGGCGGCGGCGGCGCGTCATGGCGGCGGCGGTGCGTCATGGCGGCGGTGGCGCGTCATGGCGGCGGTGCGTCATGGCGGCGGCGGCGCGTCATGGCGGCGGCGGCGCGTCATGGCGGCGGTGCGTGGCTGGTCGAGGTTTCTGTGATACAGGAAGGAGTCAAATCGCGAACATGAAGAAGAGCAAGGAGAAAGTTCATCTCAGGACATGAACTAAAAACTGCAGTTTAGACATTTTATTAGAGTATTTTATAGAATAAAATCTGCCTCTTTACTAAAATCTGAAATGTAATTCCAGATTTCTGTATGATTTTTCTTCAGGTTAACTTAGGATGTGAGCTATTATTATTCCAAGTTAATTTTCTAAACAACAGAAAAATAGAGAAGCTCAAATATGAAAGTTGATATGCGACAGTAACTCTGCTGTTATGTTAGGGTTACTAATATTTTATTTTATACGTTTTTTATCCGATTACTCGATTAATCATAGGAATAATTGATAGGTTACTAAAACATTAGTAGTTTCATGACCTGTCTGTTTACGGCGGGTTTTAAGCGTCACACAGGAAGCTGTTCGGTTCCATCAAAACGTTCTGATGCTGTTGAGCTGCGGCTCCGAGTCCAACATCAAATGGAGACAAATTTTGAAGAGCGTCTGACAAACGGGATTATGAAATATTGAATCTTTCCTGATACATCAGTGAGGGAATATGAGGACTTTCTGGTAACTCTGTGGAAGGAGCTGGACGAGGCGCAGTGTGGATTCAAACGGAGCGCATGGAGTCCGGTTGGCTGGCAGAACCATCAGAACTCTGGGTCCTGGTTTCGACTGACCAAACCGCCTGCTGCTCAGTGGATCCGGGCGTTGGGTCTAGAGCTGGCCACAAAAACAGAAATGATAGAAAACATAAAGTAAAACATAATTTTTCTGTCTTCACATCTTTGCATTGTTCTGTCAGATGGAATAAAACTGATTTTAATCACAGTTTAAAGGTTAAACATTTGACGTGGACAGGCTGCAGTGGAAACAAAGTTCTCAGTTTAAATATGAATGACTGTCTGGTCGTTGTAAATTGAAATGGTCAGTTCAGCAGGAATTATGGCTTCCCAGCAGGAGGTTGTCTCACGACTCGAAACCCGGAGCTGACAGGAAGATCTCTGAAGGAACAAACTTTGGGTTAGAAAAACACCAATAAAAGCAGGAATGTGTCATTTTATGGTTGGCCTGGTAGAGAAGCTGGGTCAGTAAGTGAAAGGTCTCCGGTTCCCAGTCAGCGCTCCTCTAGAGCAGAGTAGGTTTTCTCCTGGTTTTTCTGATGGACTCTGAGTCGGGAGAATCCGTTTGGACCTCCAGGAATGTTGGGCTGTGAGATTCTCAGGTAAACCGGTGAGGACTGGAGGGGCTTTGGGGCTGGTTTCAGTCTGTGAATCTCTCTCCTGATTGGCTGTTGCTCCAGTTAGCAGTTAGCTTGACTCCGCCAAAATGTTAGAGCTGCTAAAGCCACATTAGCAGCTTTGAATTAAATCTGCCATTTGTTGCAGATCAGTGCAGTGGATTTAACTAACTCCGGTCCATCTGTCTAGTCAAACTCCGGTTTGGTAGGTGAGGTGTGAACACTAATCGACCTCTGACCTAGCATGCTAGCCAAGTGCTAGCCTAGCCAAATGGCTCCTGGTCTTCAGCCAAAGACTAAAGAGAAATCCTCCAACACTAAAATCTGACGCCTCCATCTTGTTTCCATCTGGTGAAGAAGGAAGTTGCTCTCAGTGTCTTCAGAGGTTTTTGTGTGGTTTCCTTCAGTGGTTGTTGGTGCAGCGCCCCCACAGGCCAGGAGGGGAACAGGTTGGTTTGACTCAGAACCACAGCAGCTGCAGGTGGAGCAGATGTTCTGGTTCTGGTTCCAGCAGATGTTCTGGTTCCAGTAGAACCGGGTCGACCGGACCATCAGGAGGAGAAACAGACTGAGTCTCACAGAGCAGGTGAATTTTACATTAGATCAATTATTGCCTTCTTATAATAATAATAGCAGTAATAAATAATAGTAATTATAATTTTAATAAAACTTAATGTGAGTCAGTTGTTCCTTCTCTAGGCTCTTATTGTGAAGGTTTACAGGAAGTTCTGCCTCAGAATATTGTCAGTATTTTGGGTCCAAACAGGCCATCAGGTGCTGTAAAGGCTGCCCAGTAAACCTGATAAACTGGTAACCAGTTAAACCAGACCAGTCTAAACTTGAATGAAACGTTAGCATAGTTAGCATTAGCTTCCGAGCTAATGTTGATTGCTGATTGTCTGAGATGATGCGTTCAGTGGCCCATCAGGAAACGCAGTGTTTCAGGATCGTGTTGCGTTTAGCGGTGGATCCATCAGAACATTTTACCCAGCTGGACCGTAGTCACATGACCTGAGGACAAAACATCAACATGAACTTTGTGTCCTACTTTCTTCAGTTTGTTTTGGTTTCTCTGCTTGTTTTTACCTGTGAAGTGGGCGGGGCTTGTGTCCTACTGGCCCTACCTGTTCTGTTAACAGCTTATTTTCCTCAGAACATTTAATTCGGCTCATTTTGGCGCCAGATTCTGCCTGAAGGCCGTTTACATCACAAACTGATCTGATTCATGTACAGAAATTCAAAATCAACTGAGACTGAGCATGCATGTGGTGACTGTGGAAAGAAACAACTCCCCTCCCCAACCGGCTGGGGTTCAGGTGGCAAACTGAGCCGGGTGTACCGAGAGCGGCTGAACTTTGGCCTGCTGAGTTCTGGACGTCAGAGAGGTGGACCAACGGGACCAGAGACACGGACCCAGATGGACCAGACGGATTTCCTGAAGAACCGTAAAGCTGCAGAATTTAACTTTTCTAAAAATGTGTTTATTAAAACTGTCGCCGTGTCGTTACAGTTTAATATGAGATGGATAATCTGTGAAAAACTCCAGCTGCTCTGCCTCATCCTGCCGGCAGAAATGAAACGGTCAGCATCAAAAACAACCAATCAGAGCCAGGGGGAGGGGCTTAGTGCTGTCACTCATCCTCAGGGAGCCGCTGCTAAATGGCAGAGAAACAACTTACCAAAAACAGATCGTCATCAGTGAGCATGCTAACTAGCTTAGCATTCATGGCAGACTCTGCTGTCAGGAAGGCGATTGACAGCGCTAAGCCCCTCCTCCTGGCTCTGATTGGCTGTTCCTGAAGGCAGCTCTTTTCTCACCGATCATCTCATGATGCCACAAGGTGACAGATTAGAACATAAGTAATAAATCTAGTTTTTATAGAAGTTATTCACTGCAGCTTTAAAACTGAGGTCATGAAGTTCTGGGGAGTAATCGGGTCGTGGTCCCGGTTCCGTTTTCCTCAGGTTTCCTCTGATGATGCTGCTGGTGTTTGATTCCCAGCGGGATCCAGTCATGAGTTTCTGAACCGGTCCTGACCCGTTTGCAGGCTGATCAATCAATCAATTAAATTTTATTAGTACAGCACATTTCAGCATCAAGGCATTTCAAAGTGCTTCACATCAAATCAAACAGAAACACAATGCAACATAGAATCAATAATCAAAACACGACATTAAATCAAGTTCCATCAGTAAATTAGTAATTGATCAAGTTTCTAATAAAATCCTAATCAGGTTGGTTTTTAGTGGAGTTTGCATCCATAACAGGTTTACCTGTTTCACTGTTTTATGGAACAAAATACCTGCTGCTGTTTTCATTCCCACTCAGGATCAGTTCAGAACCAGTAAACATCCTTCCAGCTCCGTTCTCCTCTCACAGGTTTCTGTGTAATTCTATGGTTCCTGTTAGTGTCGAGAATTTACAGGGTTTGTTTTGCGCGCAGTGACTCTCAGTCACTCTCTGTTTTTCTGATGCATTAAAACATCTGTTTGCTGTGGAAATCTCGGTTCTGAAGAATTTAAACCGACGTCACAACGTCTCTGATCTGACTCCAGAACCTGACCGGCACCAGGAAGTGGGCCAGCAGACGGGCTGGTTCTCCTGATGCTTCCTGGCCCAAACAGGAGACTAATAATCAGACGTGGACGACTGCAGAACGTCTGTCTGCTGTAAAGAATCTGAGCCTTGTTGCCCCCCCCTTGTTGCCCCCTCCCTTGTTGCCCCCCCCCCTTGTTGCCCCCCCCCCTTGTTGCCCCCCTGGTGCAGAACCCGCCTCCTGCTTATCTCTGATCTGCCGTCATTCCAGCGTCTCGGAGGCGTCCGGGCTGCAGCCTGATGGTTTGTGATGTTGCAACACAACAGCTGCTCAGCTCCAAATATGGAGCTGCTCTCAGCGCTGTGTTTGGTTTGAGCTGGCGCACGCCGCCCTGAAATAAACTTTCACCTACAGATGGGTTCCTCCATGTCGCCTCCAGAATCGGAGCTCTAATCGTCTTTAGGAGTCGTGTTGAAGGGAAGCAGTCGCTGCTGTTCTGAATCTGCAGCCTCAGAGTTCTTCCATCCTGTTTGTCCTCCGGCTGCAGCAGAACCAGAACTGAAGAAAAGACGGATCCGGTTTATCGCTTCATCTGTGAGCGTTTTAATGGTTCAGAGGAAAGTGGAAAGTTCTGGAGAGTTCTGGATGGAAACCGGCGGCTGAGATGTTTCTACTCCCAAACATTTCAATTGTTCCTCCCAGTCTGACTCTGTAGAAACCAGTTCAGCTTCCAGCTTCTTCATCATCATCATCATCATCATCAGCGGTTTCAGGCCCAGTTCGGATCTCTGCTGCTCGTTCCTGATAAACAGTCCACTAGCTGTGATAAACAGAAGAGCAAAGTCCCTAATAACACCTGGAGGTTTGACCTTTGACCCTGTGTTTACGTAAGCCATTAGTTCCTGCCAACAATGACAATTGAATGACTTACAGTTAGTGAATATTGATTATTGGCCATAACAGTGTTAACATGTTGGAGTAAATGTTTCTGGTTCTTGCAGATGTTAACTCAGGTTCTGTTAACGGAGCGGGCCGGAACCAGTACCTACACCACCTAGTTCTACACCACCTAGTTCTACACCACCTAGTTCTACATCACCTAGTTCTAGTTCTACATCACCTAGTTCTACACCACCTAGTTCTACACCATCCAGTTCTACATTCCTTCACTGAGACTTTAAACTGCTGGTAGTTTATAAATCATTAAGAGATTAAAATCTGCTGCTGGATCAACCTGCTGGTTCTGGTTCTGTTCTGCATCAGAACCAGAACCAAACATGGAGAAGCAGCATTCAGCTTCTATGCACCACAGATCTGGAACAAACTTCCAGAAAACTGAAAACCAGCTGAAACCCTGAGTTCCTGTAATGCAGACTGAAACCAGTTGCTATGGAAACATAATCAATTAAAATTTTAAGGCCTCCAGAAGGAGACATTAAGTCAAATGCCATCGTTAAATTTTTAAACGACTGAATCTGATTTGACTCAAGCGCTACAGTTTGGCTGTGACGTTTTGCAGCTAGCTTCACCGCTAGGAAGCTAACTGGAAGTTGCCTGTTCTGTCAACAACCGTCCTTCCACTACAGAGGCAGAAGAGCCGAGTCAAACATCTTTGCTAGCAATAAACATCTTAAACGTTCCTGTTGCTCCGACTTCAAATCCTCAATGTTTGGACTTCATTTCCTCTGCTGCTGAAATTCTAAAACAGCGCAGAAACTTTACATCATCGTTCACAACGTCTGGTCACTGATTGGCTCAGTGAAATTCTACTGGAGAAATTGATCTCAATGGGAGAAATCCCACAAGGGGAAGAGAAGGGAGATGAGAATCAACGACCCAGCTGCCTGTAAGCTGGTCTAAATATTTCAGAACTCTGATCTTTATGCCTGGAATATGTTTCTTAAAGAATTCCTGTCAAGATTAAATCTTTATCTAATATAGTTGTGCAGCAGTTTTCTCTTTTCCCTCAGTTGCGCCCCCTGCAGGTTGGTTCCTGTATCATGCATTTTGTGCACAAGGCAACTTGGTGATAGTTGCTGGCGCCGTTGCGTTGCTGGTTCAGTCCTGCCTGGAGGCGGATGTTGACCGTAGTTCCTGTGTGTTCTGGGCTCCTCCCAGTTAGCCGTAGCTGTTAGCTCCGCTAACTGTGGGAGCTTGGACAGGCATCTCTGAATCCATCATGCTGACATCAGCATATCTTGACTCCAGGTGTGTGTAGCTGACCCCGTCTCCTCCCCTCTACAGGTGCGCGGTGTCTGGACCTCGGCAGCCGGGTCGTGTGCCAGTGTCGCTCGGGCTTCACCGGGACTCTCTGCGAGACCAACATCGACGACTGTGCCGGCAACCCCTGCCGCAACGCCGGCACCTGCCTGGATGGCATCAATGACTTCAGCTGCTCGTGCACCCTGGGCTTCTCTGGCAAGGACTGCTCGCTGCGCGCCAGTCCCTGCGACTACTTCCCCTGCAGCAACGGGGGAAGATGTTTCACCCACTTCTCCGGCCCCGTGTGCCAGTGTCCGCCGGGCTTCATGGGCGCTCGCTGTGAGTACTCCCTCAGCATTCCCTCTCCAAGACCTCCAGATGGCGGCGACGCCTCTCCGGCGCTGATTGCCGCCGTCGCACTCGGCCTGGTGACTCTGTCGCTCCTGGTGTGCGCCGCCGTCCACGTCTTGCGCCAGCTGCGCCGGGGCAGGATGCTGGCAGCCCTGTCCAGGTCCGTCAAGAACGACCTGGAGGCGGTGAACAACCGCAGCGCTGTGATCGGCGGAGGCGTCCCCAACAACGGCAGCCTGGCGGGGGCGCCGGTGTGCAGCCTGAAGGAGAAGGAGGCCTTTCTTCTCCCTGGAGGTCCATATAAAGTGTCCAACAAGGACGCGGCGCTGGCGGAGAACAGCAGCGACAACGGGTCCATGATCAAAAACAAAATGGCCGACTGTAACCTGGCCAAAGAGGAGCAGCGCCTGGAGAAGAACAACTTTGATCCGTAAGGCTTTGACAGTGTGATGGTTTGATAGTTTTCTTTGTGTTTCCTGTTCTCTCTCAGCTCCATGTTTGTGTTCTGGAAGGCAAGTAGCTGCATGTTTCCTATCTGGTGTGCCGAGCGTCTCTCTGAGCATGTCTGTGAAACGCTCGGTTCCTGAACCAAACCTCTGTCTCTTCTGCTCAAACAGCCAGAAACATGACTCCTCCATCACCGTCCCTCCTCTCAGTTTTGCGAAGGACGGTCTGTTTCCGCCGGTGTTCATCGTCCCTGAGCCCACGGAGCAGCGAGGGTTTGCCACAGAGGTGAGGCTCTAACCAGGAGTTTATCGTCCAATCAGCAGCTGGAAGGAAGCAGGTTTCAACCCTGACGCTCAGTCGGGTTTATTGTGATACAAGACAGAATGTGACTTGAATTTTCAACGACTCACAGAGATAAAAACACCAGAGGAACTAAAATACAAAGCTGATGGGAAATCCTGCATGTTTGAGCATCACCTTTTATTAGAACCAATAAGAAAAAGGAAAGTTGTTTGATGTCCGAGTCCACTGGCTGTTCGGTTTTCACCAGAGAGACGGCCGGGGCGTCTGGGTCCCTGGGTGGACCGGGAAGAGGTCCGGTCCGGTCTGGTCCGGGAAGAGGTCCGGTCCCAGTGGGACGATCTGCTGATTACTTCAGATGTTTCCTCACTCGGGGCAGCAGGCCGTTCTTTAAGGCTGTGGGGTTTTTGTTGGAGACGATTTCGGGTCAGTAGAAGCCGGAGTGACCCGGACACTGACCGGACTGATGAAGAGTGATGAAGAGTGATGAAGAGCTGGCTGAAACAGGCCAGGATGAAACACTGGAGGTTTTCTGGCCTTCTGATGCTGAAACAGGCTGTTAGTGTTTCCTGAGATCTTTAGTGCCAGCAGAGGGTCAAAGGGGACAGCGCCGGGGTTCTGGTGGTCCATTTGTCTGGGAGTGGGTGAATGTGTTGGAGGTTTTAAACCAGCAGAACGAAGGTGGAAAGGTCAAGTTTCAGGGTCATCAGCCAGCCTGGTGTTGGGCTCCTGCAGGCTGCTTCAACCTGACACACCTCAGTTTGTTCCACAGGGCCGGTTCCACAGGGCCCGGCTCTGAGGGGCCCGGTTGGGTCCTACAGGGCCGGTTCCACAGGGCCCGGCTCTGAGGGGCCCGGTTGGGTCCTACAGGGCCGGTTCCATCAACCATTTCTAACACAGTGCCTCAAAATGTGCACAAAAATCATCGACATAAATACGGCTGCATGAGGGACAGAATCCATCCAGACGGTGTCTCAGTGGGACTCGTTGGGACTCGGTGTCTCGGTGGGACTTGGTGTCTCAGTGGGACTCGTTGGGACTTGGTGTCTCGTTGGGACTCGGTGTCTCGGTGGGACTTGGTGTCTCAGTGGGACTCGTTGGGACTCGGTGTCTTGGTCTAAAGTTTTTTTTCTTTGGCCTCATCTGGACTTGGACTTGTTGGAACGAGACTTTGTTGTGTCAGTTTTTGTCGGGTCTTGCAGGAAGAATCCAAGATGGCCGCCGAGGTGCTTTGCTGTTGTGCTTTTATATAAAAGTGGATCAGAAGTAAAAATTTTTTGTTTTGTGCAAAAAATCCTGAATGAAGTTGATTCAGATTCGGAGTGCAGGAACAAACGTCCCTTCACAATAAAAGCCCCAGAGAAGGTTGATGATTATTCATTTTAAATTTTAAACTCGCAGCAGCACAGAGATCAAAGAGGAAACGTCAGGATCAGTTTTTGGTTTCATTTGGTTTCTTGTTGCAGCTGCAGCTCGTTTTGGAGATCTGCTAGTTAGCTTGTCTCTGGGCTCCGGTGAGCGGGTCGGCCCGGTCCGGCTGCTGGTCCGGTCCGGTTAGGGCGGAGCGGCTGGCAGCACAGAACAGGTTTCTGAGGTTTGGGTTTAACCCCCGGCTGAATGCGGACCGAACCGAACCGAACCACGGCGACCTGCCGCACCATTCAGTGTAAAAGAGGATCAGAGGAACTTCTTTACAGACGAGTTACAGGAGCCGTTCCACCTCCAGGCTGTTCAAGGCCGTCATCCTGCTCGGCTCGGCTCGGCCCGGTCCGGCTCGGCTGGGCTGGGCCCGGTCCAGCCGGTTCCGCTCCTCTTTGGAAGTTCTGGAACCTCCTCCGTCTTTGCAGGATCTTATTTTTGCAGCTTTGCTCTGCTGCTGTGTTCAGGCTTGCAGCTCTGGATGTTTCTGTTCGCTTCCAGAGCGCCACGCGGCGGAAAGGTTCTGGAAACGGATCATGTTTCCGTCTTCGGTGCCAAACTCAGGCAGCGATGCGAAACGACGGACAGAAAAACAAAACGAGCCACTTAAAATTCCTGCTGCAACATCTGCAGCTTGAACTTGAGTTCAGTAAAAATTAAACCATAGGAATGAAAACTGATCCAGTTACAGGAGAACCAGCAGAAATCTCTCAGCAGAACCCGTCCTCGGTTCTGATGAGCCGGACCTCCGATGGATCTGAAAGCTGCAGGACGGAGTTTCATGATGTTTGGTCCTTTTTATGTTTCCAACAATCAGCCAGTTGTGTCCAAACTCGCTTCCCGTCTTCCATATATGGACTCACTTCCTGTTTGTCGGACAGGCCAGGCGATGGATTGGAGTTACTGACGCGTCTCATCTTTATGTGATGAGAGGTCAAAGGTCAGCAGGTCAAATGAACCGTCTGAGTTCATCTTCTGGTCTCTTCTCTTTGAAAAATGTTCCCTGATTTCAAACTTTCCACTGCAGATAAAAAGTCAGATGTTTTCATGTGATGACATCACGTGGTTTCTCAGTTCAGCTCGTTGAATATTAATGAAACTGTTAGCGTTAGCGTTAGCATCAGGATGCTCAGCCTGTGGTGGTTTTGCCGTAACTCTTTCCTGAACGTCCACTGATCTCTGATCTTCATGAATAATTCAGATAATAATAAAGCAATAAAATGTCATGTATAGTTTAATAAATCACCTTTAATTTACTCCACAGGTTATTTTATGCTCCCATCTCCATGAACTAACAATCCTAATGAAATAAAAATATTTCCTTCCAGGAGGTTTTGGGTAGAAAATGTTTGAAATCAGCAGGAAACAACGATCCGGTTTCTATCAGTAGAGTTGGTCCAACAGATCTAAGACTCAAATATCTATAGATATGTGGATATTTGGGTTTCCTCCTGATCCCTCTGCTGATCCATGTCAGACTGATGCCAGTGACTTTAACAGAACTTTTATAGGTTGTTGAAAGAGCAGCTTGTTTATGTTACTGAACTGATTAGCCCAGCAGGTAAGTGTTTGAACTTCTCCTCTTCAGTCCGAACTGCATGCTGCTCCTTCCTTCCTGTCCGTTCGCTGCGCTGCCCTCATGAACAAAATGAAACCAACGTCTGACTGGCCACAACAAAACCAGGAACAAGTGAGACCCACAGATGGAGGCCTCGGTCCGCGTGGCGGTGGTCCCAGGTCCGATTCCCGGCCTGGCGACATTTGCCGCTTGTCTTTCCCGTCTCTCATTTCCCTCCTTCCTGTCAAACTACCTTCAGATAAAAGCCACAAAAGCTTAAAAAAACAAACTGAAAAGTCGTCCTGCAGGCGTGAATGAATGAAAGTCAGTTACAGACGTTGTTGTGGTGGTGAAGTGGATCCGCAGCCTCATTCAGACACGCATCCACTGAACTGAAACCAGTAACAAAAGCATCTAAAACACCAGTAAGGCCCAGTTTGTTCATCAGCTCAAGGTTTCAGCATTTCCCAAATCTTAATGCTGGTTCAGATTTTCTGCCCAGTAAATTCAGTTTTCCATTTGAAGAGGTTTAATTATGATCTCAACTTCAAATTACTGCTAATTTCTTCTTTGAATCAAACGTTAAATTGCATTTTAATTGTTGCAGATCCTTCACCATCCATTCCTATGTTAGCGATAGCTCGCTTTTAAATTCTCTGCACTTCATGCAAAACTTTACATGTATGGAGAAAAACAGTAAATTCAAACTTGTGAGCCAAATTTTAAGCGGTGGGCCCCGCTAGCTCAGAAGCTAGCTGTACTACCCCTAAAGCACTAATCATAAACATTATATTTGCTAATGCTAAAGAATAATACCACAAGCTAATGCTAACGGTCCTCAACAGTCAGCTGACCTTTCACCCACAGCTTCAGCTTCATAGCTGATGATTTTTGCATGAAGGACATCACATTTACTGTAGAACAGCAATGCATTCTGGGTACAGAGTATGTGTCTAACTGCTTGAAGAATTCATAAGACAATAACCAAAACCTCAACACAGATACTCAACTGAAAACAGCCGAGAGTTTATCCGGTTGAATTTTCTCGGGGGAAGCTAAGTGTGCTAAATGTTTTCAATGTTAGCAAAGAAGCTAAAGCGCTAAACAAAACCTGTTTGCTCTCTCATTGTTTCATGTAAAGTCAGAGCTCTAAAAAGTCTTTGAAATATTTATCCTAACACTTCATCATAGTTTATGTTTGTCAACCGTTGAAAGTGTTTCTTTGTTTTTTAAAGGTTTTCTCTCTTTCTGCTACTCAAAGTTGCAGCTCAGTTCCAGGAACTAGTCCCAGCCATCCTGACTAAACCTTCTGTTAAAATAACGAATGAATCAATGTCAGATCCCATAACCTTTTGCTCCTAGTTTTACTGAAAAATCCAATTATTAAGTAAACAGGAAGCTGCAGATTGCAGAGCCGTTGGGTCCAGAAGCCGTTCACAACGTGGTCCTTTAATTCACTTATTCAGTTTGTTCTAACTTTAGTTTGGTTCTCTAAATGTGCTTTATTCTAATCTGCCCGTTATCGGCTCCAAATCTCCAGTTTATGTCTGTTTTGTAGATGTGAGGGTGAAATGGTCATCCTGTACGCTGACGACTGACTGCTGTTTCTGTGTCTTGTTCTCAGGTATAGCCTTGAGTTTTCAGACCACCAGCGGAGGAGCTTTCACTCTGAAGGGCCAGAAATGTTTCTGTCCTGGACAGAACAGCCAGAGGATCTTTTCTACACACACGGTTTTATTTAATATTTATTGCTGCTGGAAACAAGCAAACACCACAAAGACTCTTTCTGCTTCAATACCAATGTTGGGATGGCAGAGAGAAGATCAACCGAATGTCCCGCACCATTTAACTTTCTATACTTTTAAATCCCCATTGAACTTTCTTTGCTTTTTTTATATGAACAAATATATGAATTAATCTGAAAATGTTGTTTGACGAGAACAATCAAAAATCTCCTGCCTGATGTTGCAGGAACTGAAACTTTCTTTGAACCTTCTGGACTTTGTGCCTGAAAGCTGCAGAGTTTTTAATAACTGAATATTTTTCTGATCATTTCGTCTCGTTGTTTTCTTCTGGAATCAGTCATGATGCAGCTGCCTGCTGGGAACCCAAAGCCAACTCTCCGTCCAAAGCAGAAAACTCTCAGTCCAAAGCAGAAAACTCTCCGTCCAAAGCAGAAAACTCTCCGTCCAAAGCAGAAAACCTGGAAGTGCCTTGTTGAAAAAATCAGCTGCAGGATGTAAAAAGCATAAACTGTTTTGTTTTTCAGGTTGCTCCAGCAGAGCAGGTTTCTTAACTCTACCAGGTTGGAAAATCTCTAGTCATGACCAGATGATGTAAGACTTACTGATGATATTAAGATGTGATGTAAACTGTGTTGAGGTCGGTTTTGTCCTCCAGGACGTTTCCAGCCTCCCTGCTGCAGGCGGACAGTAAATTCACTTCAGTGTCTTTTTCTAAATACTCCATATGAAAACATAAAAATGTCTCTCTTGTGCTATTTTAAAAACAATGCAATGTGTTCATACCATCCAGAGGACGGTTTTCATATTTAATACGGCCTGCTGTAAATAATTTTGTATTTATGGATGAGAATTGTATATATATTCTTGTTAATGTTTCAGTCAGAATCAAGAAATATATATTTTTCATAAACGAATCATAAAATATTTGTCTGTTGTTTTTATTGCAGTTTTCCTCAGAAAATCTGAATCATCCGAGCTGCAGCTAAAACACGGAGCTGGATTATATTCCGGATTCACATGAAACCATTTTTCCAGATCAGTTCATGTTTTTCTTAAATGTGTCACAAAAATAATCTGCTAAAGCAGAAGTTTTATTGATCAGTTATTAGCTGAGATGTATAAACATTGTAATGATGATAATGATCATTATTCTGCTGCTTCAGCCCTCAGCATCACAGGTCCCATTCCGTACCAAACTGGGGCTGTTTGGAGCTTCAGGCCGGCCTGCCCGCACTGGCCTAGTTAAAGTCCAAGCAGCTGGAAGGCCTCAATGAAAACAAGAAGTCACAAATTACAAATTAGAAACCAACAGCAAACATGAATCTCTGACGCTCTGTTTTCATTTATTATCATTTATTAAGAGAAATTTAATACATTTTAATCACCGATTCATTAAGTTTAAAAGCAAAGTAGATATTTTACTTTCACTGTAAAAAATGACGAGTTTTTCAGTCTGACATTAAAATAAAATGTTTCAGGATGAACTGAATTATTTATTATAAATATTTCAGACTCACTATAAATGAGAATATTGTTGAAAAGTATATTTATTTTATCACAAAGTGAAACAGATTAACACACTGATGGATGTTAATTATGATGATTTTCTTACAGTTGATGAAAACACATTTAGCATTTAAATGTTATATAAGAGCAGAAATGTGTCTTAATGCAAAACATATTTAAAACCTGCTTATTATTTTAATCTGACAGAATTTATTCAACATGACTGTCAAACTTTTAAATACGTTTGTTTTAGAAAAATGATTAAAAAATAGTTCATATTTTTTACAGAGATGTCAGATTAAAGGGGATGAACACAAATGCACACCGCACTTTTAGGATTTTCACATTGTGAAAAAACTTATTTAAGATATATATATATATATAAGTATATATATAAGTATATATATATATATATATATATATATATATATATATATATATATATATATATATATATATATTCAAAAATTAATCTAGGCAAAAAGAAATGAGATGAGTTTTTTATTTTAGGTATTTTAGGCGATAAGAAAAAGTTAAAAGTTTTTCTTCAGTTTGGGAGTCAGAAAGAATCCTGAATCCTCAAAGAAAAATGTTTCACAAATTTCTCAGGAAGTTCTGGCTGCAGAACCGAGCGGTGTGAGTGTGAGTGTGTGTGTATGGGTGTGTGTGCGTGTGTGAGTGAAACAGGCCTCCTGGGAGGGCGGGGGTAGGGTGGGGGGGTCAGATGAAAGCAGAGTGAGAGTGAAGATCTCCCACACCTGTCATCACTCTGTCACCCTCTGCGACCTTTGACCTGCTCCTGTTCTTCACAGCTTGTTTTGGAAATGAGCAGCTTGTTCACGCTGAATCCTGAGTGATGGGGACTGTGTGTGTGTGTGTGTGTGTGTGTGTGCGTGTTTGTGTGTGTGTGTGTCTGCGTGCGTGTGTGTGTGCGTGTGTGTGTGTGTGTCCTCTTCCTGCTCCGTCCTTTTCTCTGTTTCAACTTCATCTAATCTTCATTTCCTGATCTCTCTCTCTCGGTGATATTTTCCAGTCATTCCTGGTTTTTTGCATCAGGACTGATGGAAAACCTGATTGGATGTTTGAACGTTTGATGGTGACCGGAGTGGCTCGTTGTGGGAACCTGGAGCCGGCGACAACGTGGCACTGATGTTCTGTGAGGAAGTGGCAGCTGAAGGTGGATCCAGCTGATTATCGGCTCTAAAGTTACTTTTGTTTTTTCTTCCTCACTGTTAGAAATCAAACGTCCGACTCAACCAGAGGTTTCACATCACAAACTAACAGAACTACAGTGTGCAGGAAGCCCAAAATACCAGAGTCTGTTTAGAAATTCTCATTTCTCTGTAATCACAAACTGTTCATTTTTCTCTTTTCAGACGTTTTTCTAACACCAATAAATAAATAAACCACAAACTGCTATAATTTTTTATGCTTTTCGCTGAAATATTAAAATAACTGGAGGTCATAAAGTGTTTCTCAGGAGGAGCAAGAACTCTGGGCATTAGGAGGAAAGTAGTTCCTGTGGGTCAAAGGTCAGATCAGGTGTGTGTCCCTTTAAGAAGCTTTGTTCCTTCATCGCCTGCAGGAAGACGGTGTCGTCTCATGTCTCCGTGTCTCATGTCTCCGTGTCTCCGTGTCTTTCTCCGTCAGTAGACGTGATGTTACTGTGTGAGGGCAGGCAGGGTGTGTGTGTGTGTGTGTGTGTGTTTCCAGGTTTTCCCTCAGACCCTCCATGAAGGCCGCGGCGTGACGCCCTAAAATCAGCAGTCACGACCCCGGGGTCAAAGGTCAAACAGGGAGGAAATGACAGTCATCTGACGAGTAGACCAGGTCAAAGGTCAGCCAGTGAAGCTGTCTGGCGTTTTCTTCTCAGGACCAACAGCAGAAACATGATTTGAATAATTTCCTCCGAGACCGACTGGATCTGACCCAGTCAGAGCAGCAGCAGAACCGGCCCGGCGGGTCGGCTCTCGTTTCTGTTAATGAACAATTTAATATTAATAATCCAACCAGCAGCATGAAGACGTCCAGCCGTTACCATGGAAACATCTGACGGTTCTGAGCGGTCCAACGTCTGAGGCGAGTCGGCATCCGTCTGTCCACCTGATCAGATCAATATTTACCTGATAATATCCTGATCAGATGTGATTGGATCAGAATCGGGTCGTGACCTGCAGCTTTAGGTCGCTTTTTCTTTTTAACATTTTTATTCATTTATTTTATTTCTGTTAATAAACATCAATTTGTTGGAAGGGAAAATAAATTTATAGAGAATCTGAAGCTTCCAAGGCAGGAAGAGCAGGAGGGAAAGGTTCTGCTAGTTCTGGTTCTGGTTCTGGTTCTGGTTCTGCTAGTTCTGGTTCTGGTTCTGGTTCTGGTTCTGCCGGTTCTGGTAGTTCTGGTTCTGGTTTTGGTTCTGGTGGTTCTGCTAGTTCTGGTTTTGCTAGTTCTGGTTCTGGTTTTGGTTCTGCCGATTATGGTGGTTCTGCTAGTTCTGGTTCTGCTGGTTCTGGTTCTCAGGCTCTCAGAATTGTAATGTTCTGGTTCCTGCTGCTCTGCTCTGGACCAGAACCACTGATCCAGCAGGCCAGAAGTTCTGATCAGAACTTCCTCCTCCTCGTCCAGCAGCCGACCTTTGACCCCGCCCACCCTGGGAATGTCATCAAGAGGAAGAGTCGGCGTGACGACCAAGAGGTTATTACCACGGCGATGATGAGCATAACAGACGCCCCTCACCTGTCAGACCCCCACCAAACACACACACACACACGCCAAACACACACACACACACACCAAACACACACACACACACCAAACACACACACACACACCCATGTTTGCTTGGCTATCTTTGTGGGGATTTTCCCATTGACTTCCCTTCATTTCTACAGTCTAATCCTAATCTAATCCTAATCCTAACGCTTATCCTAACTGTAACCAAAACTCAGTTCACACTTTTGTCCTAAATCTGACTCCTGATCCACAAACAGTGTGTCCTTCATGGGGCCCAGGCTTCGGTCCCAGAAGGATCAGTGGGTCCCCACAATGTGGTGACAGGAAATGGTCCCCACAAGGTACAAGAAACAGACACACACACACACACACTCTCTCTCTCTCTCTCTCAGACGGTGAAGCTTCAGGTCTGAAGCTGAATTTGGTTTTTTTAATGATGACGTTTTCTGCTCCTCAGATTATTTATTTGATAAAATCCCTGAAAATAATAATTTATAATGTTTTCATTTCTTCAGATTTAGTCTGAATCCTCAGGTTTTTGAACTGGACTTCCTTCTGGACAGATTTCCAGTCTAACTTCAGAATTTAATCAAATCTAATGTAGTTTTCATTTTGCTGTTTTGATCCTTCAGAAACAAAATATAAAACATTTTATTGAATTGTTTTTATTTTCCTGGATTATAATTGGGTTTTTATCGGCCCTCAGTCGGGACTTGGACCAGAACCTCACCTGTGACTCGGTCGACAGGCAGCTGAGGATCAACAAGGTGCAGATTATTGTGGACCCAAAAGAACCGGAGAAGGAATCAGGTCCAGGGTTCTGGTTCCAGCCCGTTCCTCTCCTGCTACTTTAGAAACATTTACAAGGAATTTTATATTTTGTTCTCACTGAGTAAAAAATCTACACATAAAATCCATCTGGTTCTGTCTGGTTCTGTCTGGTTCTGTCTGGTTCTGTATCAGATGCTGTTGGTGTTCCTGATGTTTTGTGTCTGAAAGTGTTTTTCTGGTAGCTGGATGTTAGTTTTCCTCTCTGTTTTTTTCTCTTTCTGCTTAATTTGCAAATAAAAGTTTTCTTGCTGTGAACGGTTTCAGTGAACGCCCTGCTGCTTCACCTGCCGCTGCTTCACCTGCCGCTGCTTCACCTGCTGCTGCTTCGCCTGCCGCTGCTTCACCTGCTGCTGCTTCACCTGCTGCTGCTTCACCTGCCGCTGCTTCACCTGCCGCTGCTTCACCTGCTGCTGCTTCACCTGCTGCAGCTTCACCTGCTGCTGCTTCGCCTGCCGCTGCTTCACCTGCCGCTGCTTCGCCTGCTGCTGCTTCACCTGCTGCTGCTTCACCTGCTGCTGCTTCGCCTGCCGCTGCTTCACCTGCTGCAGCTTCACCTGCTGCTGCTTCGCCTGCCGCTGCTTCACCTGCCGCTGCTTCGCCTGCTGCTGCTTCACCTGCTGCTGCTTCACCTGCTGCAGGTGAAGCTTCTCTCTATGAGATCTTCATGGAGAAGTGAAGAAACATCCAGCCAAACAAAAAGAACTCGGACTAAACAACGAGTCCTCAAACATTCTCAGAGGTCCAGGAAGTGACTCGGAACCTGTCCGTGTTGGACCCGAGTTCTGACCGGGCCCATTCCTCATCTTTTCAACAGCAGTAAACTGGAACTTGTACTTCAGATGAAAAACAAAGTGTTGCAGCCTGAAGGCTGTAAACATCCGCAGCGTTTTAAAGACGTTTCTGTCCCGATGATTCATGCAGCAAAAGTTTATGTGGGAAAAGAGGAAGAACATGAACCGTGATTCACTGGAGGGAAAAATCTGAAGAGATGATTCCCTCTGACTGCGTCCCGTAGTCACATCATCCTGCTGCAGGGGGCGGTCCGAAACACCCCGGTTCCCATGGCAACTGGCTCCGGGTGACGGACAGAGAGCCAATCCTAGACTCACTCCAACCATTCATCTTATTTTCTTCCATGTTGACCCTGAACACCACATGAGGCTCCGCCCACGACGCTCACTAAAGGTCCAAAGTCCAACAGAACCATGAAAACCATCAGAACCAGACCAGTTTAAAGCAATGATCCGTGGTTCTGCTGCAGTCGGATCTGGATCCCGTTTTGCACATCAGTTGATATTTTAGTGGAATTTCCTTTTTCCGGTCAAACTCTTTGGTGGTGTGGAAGAATCCGGGTCGATGACCTGGAAGGTTCTGGATGTTTGAGGGTTCTGTTTGACTCACTCAGGGTAAATATTTAAACTCAGAGGATGATGTCAGGTCGTTGTGTTTATTCCAGCTCTTCACCGGAAACGCATCAATATGCCGGACTGTCCGGAAAACGCCTCCAGCTGCTTCCCAGTCCGACCAGTCAGAACCGTTTCAAGTTTACAAGAACCAGAACAAGTAGGATAAAGAAAAGCTGCTTGAAACGGAAGGTCTGATTGGCTGGAAGGTCGATAGAATAATAAAAGTTTCATGTAATTTGAATCCAACATGAACTCGTTTGGCTTCATGGATGTTCCTGTTCTCCATCAGGAACAGGAAGTGGTTCCCTAACCAGCAGGAAAATCCAGAAGCTAAGTGTAGGGATGACCTCTGACCTCTGACCTGAGCCACCAGAGCCACATAAAGCCGGTTCCAAAGTGGGCCTTCTAGAACCGGCCCACATTTCCAGGACCAAAGACTAAAGTCTCAGATCAGAGAAACTCATCCAGGGGTTTGATTCCTGCAGCAGCGTCTTCACAGGTCTGATTGACAACCCAACGGTCCAGAACCTGCTGGTCCAGAACCTGCTGGTCCAGAACCTGCTGGTCCAGAACCTGCTGGTCCAGAACCTGCTGGTCCAGAACTTGCTGCTGGAGTTCTGACTAGAACCAGGAGGATGAAGACACCACCCAGTTCCACATTCCTTCACTGAGACTTTAAACTGTTGATAGTTTATAAATCTCTGAAAGATTAAAGATCTGCTGCTGGATCAACCTGCTGGTTCTGGTTCTGATCCAGAACATGGAGAAGCACCATTCAGCTTCTATGCACCACAGATCTGGAACAAACTTCCAGAAAACTGAAAACCAGCTGAAACCCTGAAGCTGTAATCAAGCAAACTCACAGAAGGTTTAGTGGAAGGAAAAAGTCAGTTAGGACATTAAGAACCAGCAGCAGAGACAAAAAGAGAGGAAAATAAGGGATACCAGAACCAACGATGAAGATGACGGTTCTGTCAAAGCAAACTGGACTTCCTGAACCTCAACAGAATCTCAACAGAACCTCAGCAGAGAGAGAAATGTTTCATTTCTTAATCTGTAATATTCTGATGTTCTGTTGGGTTTTTCTTGTCTGTGATCCAGAACCATCAGAACTTCCTGAAGTGAAGTTCTGAAATGTTCCCTCAGATCCTGGAACATAAAAATCATTTTATCTCCGTTGCTCTGAAACAGGAAGCTGCTCTGGATGTTTTCCTCTCGTCACTCTTCATGTTCTCCTGTTTGTCTCACTTCGTCCTGTTAAAGAGTTATGACACTTCCTGACCCGCCCCGTTCCAGCGCTGACCTCTGACCTCACATCCTGTTGTGTGTCAGGTTGAGTGAAGGAGAGTCGAGCGTCCAGAGGTGAAAGGAAGGAAGATGTTAGGATGAACAGCCTGAAATCTGAGTGACGGATTATTAACTCCAAACGGCGCCAATTTTATTCACTTACTTCTACAGTTTGTCTCATTTCTTCAACTTTGTTTTACAAAGCGAAAGTTTTACAAGTTTTACAGAGAGAAAGCAATGAATGTGCAGGGAGCCATGTTTAACTTAAAGTCAAAAATTAACTAAGGGAAAAATGAGGGTTTATTTTCCAGAGGAACATTTTCACCATGATGTTCACTGGTAAGTGTTACAGTTCAAACCAAAGATTTAGTTTGATTTATTAACCCAAACCCAGACCCTGTTTAGCTTCAAACGAAATATTTAGCTGAAGGCAAAAATTTAGATAAATGTCATAGCAAAATATTGAGAAAGTAGGCTAAATATTTAGCTTGAATCTAAGATCTGGTTCAGAGGTTAGCGTGGTGGTTCAGAGGTTAGCGTGGTGGTTCAGAGGTTAGTGTGGTGGTTCAGTGGTTAGCGTGGTGGTTCAGTGGTTAGCGTGTCGGTTCAGTGGTTAGCGTGTCGGTTCAGCGGTTAGCGTGGCGGTTCAACGATTAGCGTGGCGGTTCAGAGGTTAGCGTGGCGGTTCAGAGGTTAGCGTGGCGGTTCAGTGGTTAGCGTGGTGGTTCAGTGGTTAGCGTGGTGATTCAGTGGTTAGCGTGGTGGTTCAGTGGTTAGCGTGGTGGTTCAATGGTTATTGTGGTGGTTCAGAGGTTAGCGTGGTGGTTCAATGGTTAGCGTGGTGGTTCAGAGGTTAGCGTGTTGGTTCAGTGGTTAGCGTGTCGGTTCAGTGGTTAGCGTGGTGGTTCAGCGGTTAGCGTGGTGGTTCAACGGTTAGCGTGGTGGTTCAATGGTTAGCGTGGTGGTTCAATGGTTAGCGTGGTGGTTCAATGGTTAGTGTGGTGGTTCAGAGGTTAGCGTGTCGGTTCAGTGGTTAGCGTGTCGGTTCAGTGGTTAGCGTGTCGGTTCAGTGGTTAGCGTGGCGGTTCAACGGTTAGCGTTGTGGTTCAACGGTTAGCATGGTGATTCAATGGTTAGCGTGGTGGTTCAACGGTTAGCGTGGTGGTTCAGAGGTTAGCGTGGTGGTTCAGCGGTTAGCGTGGTGGTTCAGCGGTTAGCGTGGTGGTTCAGCGGTTAGCGTGGTGGTTCAGCGGTTAGCGTGGTGGTTCAACGGTTAGCATGGTGGTTCAGTGGTTAGCGTGGTGGTTCAGTGGTTAGCGTGGTGGTTCAGTGGTTAGCGTGGTGGTTCAGTGGTTTGCGTGGTGGTTCAGCGGTTGCCAGGGCTACCTGGTTGCTAGTATTTATTGACTTGTCTCTTGTTAAATCAACACTGCAAGGTCTTCCTTCCTGCTCAGGCTCCTGTTCATCTTCAGCTGTAACTGGTTGGTGGTTGAAGTGAGTTTTGTGGCAGGAGGTGATGATTAGTTCTGGTCACAGCAGGTTTCTCAGCAAGAAGCAGGAAGTTAATGAGATCACCTGCTGTGGTGCAACCAGAGCAGAGAAACAGAGACAAACACAGATTAGCCTGAATGTTCAATGCTTGCATCATCATCATCATCATCATCATCATCATCATCATCATCATCATCATCATCATCACTGGGAACCTCAGCGATGTGTTCTCGGCTCATGATCGTTGTTCCACCAGAACCCTCTGTTGTTCTGTTTTCCTCCTGGGTTCAGGTTGAACTGCAGCCTGCAGGAGAGTTCAGCTCCAACCTGCGAGGCTTCAGGTGGCAGCATGTCGCGTCACGCCTGAGCGGCTCTGAGTTATGCAACCTTGCTGGTCTGAGAAGCAGCGGCTGCCTCAGAGTGATTCAGAGGTTTAAATCTGTCAGTGACGTATGCAGTGGTTTCCTCTGAGCACAGATGTCTAATCATCAGTAATATAATCCCGCTGCATATATAATCAGACATGGTGACATGTAAATTCAGCAGCTCTTTGTTTTCACAGACGGTGGGACAACGACTAACGTTATCATCCAGCAGGGGCGACTCTAGGGTCTGACCTTCAGGGGCCCGCAGCACGGCTAAGACCCAGGAGAAGATATTGGTTGGCGCGGTTTTCTAAATCTAACTGTTTATTTGCAAACATTCACAAACTTAAGAGACATGTTGTCAGTAAATTATAGAATAAAAGAACAATGTTCATTTTACTCAAACATAAACTTAAAAAGAGTGAAATCAGAGAAACTGATTTTTTTCCAGAGGTGTAAAAACTCAGTTTGAACCAGAATCTCTAGACCTCATCAAACCTGCTAACATTAATGAGACACAAGCAGCTGTGGAGTCACTCAGTCTTAGTGTGGAAACTAAAATCAAATCTATTCAAAACTATGCATTTCATTAGAAGAACATTTTACTAAATTCATAGGATTAATGAACCTAAAACCAGTTTATTATCCAGGTAGAAGTTCAGGTTAATGACCAGTGAAAATGAATTTAACCTGAACTTTATTTATACTTAGAAATTTAATTTTCCTTGTTTTTATCTGAACGTTATGCAGCTGTTGGCCTTTTGTCTTTAAACAGGAATGAATGTCCGTCTATGGAAAAGTAGAAATGATGAGTCGAGGTTTTAATATTTCAGTTCATAAAGTGACAATCAGAGTTTCAGAACCAAACAGCTTCCTGTTCACTCAGAACCAGCCGGACCCAAACATCCGGTTCTGTTCTGTAGTTTGACCTTATTCTAGTGAGTCCAGAGAGATTTAGGAAATGAATTACAAAACACAAGAGTCACTGATCAAACTTCAGAAAACAGCAACAAGAGTAATTAACAAGGATCAGACTAAACCTTTATTGATCCAAATATTTTGTTCATTTACACAATTTAATACTGAACAACAAAATAATATTCAAATAAATAAAACCAACAATTTCATTGATAAATCTAAAAATAATTCTGAATTAATTAAGGACTGCATTGCCATTTAAAATCGTCCATTGTAAAAAATCTCTCAGCATAATAATTTGCATTGCAAGTTTCCATCTGAATAAAGGTGCTGATGATACAAGCCTGACCCCTGATAGCTGATCAATATATATTTATATATATATACAGTACAGAGTGTTTTTATGGAGACACTCAGAAAACAGATTAATATTTCATTAGTTAATAATGTCAACAAAGAGCCACTTGTGTCTCCAGAGATCCAGGTTGCAGATCTCTGATCCAGCAGAAGGAAAATGTGATCCAATCTCAATACAGCAGCTAAAAGTCAAGAACCATCATTTTTAATTCATTGTTCAAATAAAATGGTGAAGGTTTAAAAAACATCTACCACTGATTATTTAAAAAAAACATTTATTTACTATCATTTCTTTAGAGCCCCTCTTGGCCCCCGTCTAGAACCGGCCCTGGCCTGCAGGTCTGCTGTGTTTTTATTTATCATGTTTTTTCTTCATTCATAGGAAGTCAAATTATCCAAACTGGTAAAACACATTAATAAAATATTAGTGAAATAATACATTAAATGACCACTGGACAATTATTCATTAAATATATCAACATTTCTGAATAAAACACAGAAAATAATATAATGTAGAAAATATTTATGTATTTACTGTTAATCTATTCGTATGATTTGTTCTTTAAATGGCTACTAATTCTGGCTAATGCTATTATTTATTAAATATCATCCAAACTCAACATCCTAAACAAAGAACCAAACCATAATAGTCAACTAAAATCACAATAAGAACCTGAATCAGTAACTAAATGTTCTGTACCATGTCAGCCTCAGGAGATGATGGAGGATGAAGAGACTCTGATTTCTGGTTCTGAAGGTTCTGATGGGTCTGAACCTTCGTTTCTATCGAACAGTTATGTGTCGGTTCAACATTTAACGGCCAAATATTCAGATACAGTTTTAGGGTTGCTAAAGTTTTATCCAGTAGCTAAAAGAGAGAGAGAGAAAAAGATTCCTGGTGGAAATGAGTTTCATCTGGTTCTGATGGTTTTATCTCTGGTCTCAGTTCTGAGTCAGGAGAACCCTGACGGCCCAGCCGGCGGTTCAGGTTGCTTCTGCCTCGGGCCGGCTGCGCTTTGTTGATTTATAACTCACCAAGTAATTTCAACTCAAGTCTCTTGTTGAGGTTTTGCTCCGAAACCTGGTTGTTTTGGTCTGAAATTAGATTGAAAGTAATTCAGAACTTTTGATTCCTGCGGGTTTTCGGTTCCTGTAGCCGATTTTACCGTTAAAATACGGCAGCGATGCTGTTCGTTTGGCAGCTTGTTTCTCTGCAGAGTGAAACCGAGTTCATCGACTCTGAACTCGGTTTGACGTCCCGCGGCTCCGACATTCCTCCGTGTCTTGATTGTTCCGTGTGATGAGAAGCGACGTCTCCGTCCTTTAGCTTCCAGAGTTAACGAGGCGGGAGGGGAAGCTGCTGCCTCCTCATATTTCCCTGTCGGATCGCAGGGAAGAACTGAGCCGATCCGAAGTCTGCTTCGGTTCCGGCTCTCTGGTTCTACGGACCAGAGCTGCTTTAAGAGAAATCACAACAGAAATATTTACGACAGCTGCTCTCCACAGCACAGCAACTTAAAAAGGCCCAGATGCAAACAAAAATGCTGCAATCACAGAAAATGGAATCAAAAAGAAAAACGCAGCACAAGTCAAAACAGAAGTTGACCCTAAACAGAAATCCTCCAGACCACTAGGGGGAGTCAATGACGAGATCATCAGAACCACAATATAAACAGGATGTCCAGAAAAAGAAAAGATGTGTTAATGCTTCATGTCTTCTACAGTATTATAAAATACTGTCGGTAGCGTCACCTCCTCCAGACTCCCCCTAGTGGCCTGGAGGACTTCTTCTATGGGTGGAGAATTTGCTGCCATTTGTCTCTGTTGTTGTTTTTACTGTTTGTGACATTTTTCCCTTTTTACATTTGTTTTGTTGGATCCAGTTTTTTGTTGTAATTTTCCGTATTTTCAGATTTTTCCTGTTATGTTTGTTTTTTGTGAGTTTATAGTTCGTATCATTCACGTGTTTGCAGAACATTTTGCTGTTTGCTGCATATTTGCACCAGTTAGCATCCAGGTATCCGGTACCGTTCCATCCGGTACCGTTCCATCCGGTACCGTTCCATCCGGTACCATTCAATACGGTACCGTTCCATCCGGTACCGATCCATCCGGTACCGTTCAATCCGGTACCGGTCCATCCGGTACCATTCAATACGGTACCGATCCATCCGGTACCGTTCAATCCGGTACCGATCCATCCGGTACCATTCAATACGGTACCGTTCCATCCGGTACCGATCCATCCGGTACCGTTCAATCCGGTACCGGTCCATCCGGTACCATTCAATACGGTACCGTTCCATCCGGTACCGATCCATCCGGTACCATTCAATACGGTACCGTTCCATCCGGTACCGATCCATCCGGTACCGTTCCATCCGGTACCGATCCATCCGGTACCGTTCAATCCGGTACCGATCCATCCGGTACCATTCAATACGGTACCGTTCCATCCGGTACCGATCCATCCGGTACCGTTCAATCCGGTACCGGTCCATCCGGTACCATTCAATACGGTACCGTTCCATCCGGTACCGATCCATCCGGTACGGTTCAATACGGTACCGGTCCATCCGGTACCATTCAATACGGTACCGTTCCATCCGGTACCGATCCATCCGGTACCGTTCAATACGGTACCGGTCCATCCGGTACCATTCAATACGGTACCGGTCCATCCGGTACCATTCAATACGGTACCGTTCCATCCGGTACCGTTCCATCCGGTACCGATCCATCCGGTACCGGTCCGTTCAATCCGGTATCGTTCATCTGACTCAGAGGTTCTGGAGAACGGAGCAGGTGAAGCTGCGGCCTGCAGACGGACTCTCCTCTCCTTCGTCACGTTCAGATGATTATTGATCAAATATCAGTTATAGATGAAACATCAAATCAGGAGCAGTGAGGAGTTCCAGTTCGTTCACTTGTCTCTGACTCGCCTCCAATCTGTGCAGCAGCAAAGGATTCTGGGATTGATCCACTCAGACTTTCACTGTCATCACACAGGTGAGCGACCACAGCTGACAGGAGGAGCGCTCCGGGGGCGGGGCCAGTGAAAGTGAGGCGGCTGTTGCCTCAGGTGCATCATGACTCAGCACGGCTCTGGCAGCCAGCCAGCAGGTGGGGCGGAGGGGGCGGAGCCAGCAGGTGGTTTGGCTCCAGGCTCTGAGCTGAAACTGAAGCTGACTAACAGAAATAAACTGTTTCACCAACGCTGCAACACTGACTGCAGCAGCTGCACCTGCAGCGATTCTGCAGCTCCTCACACGAAGCAGCTGAAAACTTTTAACCAGTTTGGCTGAAAAACAGAATCAAGAACCAAAATGTTGTTTTATGCAGAATTAGGTCCAACCGGCAAACGTTGGATACATTCAGTCCACAAGATAGTTTCAATTCCATAAAATATTCAAACAAAATGGATTTAGAACCACATGAAGATGTTAAAATGTGCAAAAGTTTTGGTCTCTCAACAACAGCAGAACCTCAGCAGACTGAAACCTGAACACCTGGCAGGTAAACCAGCTGCTTGAGGAATCAGAGGAAAACTCCGGGTTACCTGAACAGGTGAGCTGGAATTACCCGCAGCTCCCTGGAACTCCGTCCAGGAAGCAGCAGGAGCTCGGAGCTGACAGGAAACTGAGGCAGAGCTGGGAAGCCGGAGATCAGAGCTGCTTCCTGATCCACAGAAAACCAACTGAACCAGAAGCAGAAGGCCTGTCAGGAGGACGGCGGGTCTTTCTGCTGAGCCCACGACTCAGCTGTAAATATTACTGAGAATTTCTCATAAATCAGTTTCATGTGAAATCCAGAAGAGTTGAGAAAAACCGGCAGGAGAATCATTGAGTTTTCCAGAAACGATGGAAACTCAAACTTAACCAGCCACTTATCAACATCCAGAACCTCCAAACTTTGACCTTTCACCTCTTGGATTATTAATTGTATTTTTAGGAAAATAAAAATTTTATGTCAAAATTGATTTCCACAATATAATGACATTAAAATAAAGATATGAAGAATAAAATAAGTGACTGCAGAAATATTCCTGCTGGAAAAAACATTTTCTCTGCTGTGGTTTTGCCTTTAAGGCATGATGCTGCCACTGCCGTGCTTCACGTTTGCTGTCCTGAGTTCCTCCTTCCTCTGGACCACAGAGTTTCCCACGTGCCTTTTGGCAAACTCCAGTTTTCTCTGTTCACTACGTAAAGGTTGGTGGTGGAAAACCTGGGGATCCAGAGGCCAGTGGCTCCGGATGGACTGAAGGGTCAATAATTAATTAACATTTTATTGATCAGTTTTCACTTCGATGTTATCAGTTTGAGGGTGTGAATACTTTCAATAGGCCCTAAAAACACCAACTGGACTTTAACTGCATGAAAAAAGTTCTTCTGTCTGTCCTGAATCCAACAGCAGGAAACATGAAAGTGTTTTAAAGACGAGAAGGAAAAATGATGTTCCTGATCTGAGATCAAACTGGATCTGCTTCCTGTGTTTCATCTTGTTTCTGTTTTAGTTTCTGGTGACTTGGTGAGTGTCGTGTTTGTCTTGGCAGCGGCCCTCGGGTCTGGCCCGTCCGGGTTTGTCCCGGTCCCTGATGACACGGGTTTGTCCCGCCTGCCGTTGGAGTCGGGACTTTCAGTGGCGTGCCGAGTGTTTGACAAACATCCGGTTCTGCTGCTGCCTGTTGGACCCGGTCCAGTTAAAGGAAACTGCGTCCAGGTTTAGTTTCAGCTCCAGGCTGTTTGTGTTCAGATTACCGGAGAATTATTAGAGAATTATTAGAGAATTATTAGAGAATTATTAGAGAATTATTAGAGAATTATTAATCCTTCTGTCAAAATCCTTTCATTCTATAGAAATGTTTAACAACAAGCTGTTCATTAGAAACGTTTCCAAAAATACCAAGAAGGGAAATCTTCGCCGTGTCGGGTCGGTTCCATACGCCAGCCTGGAGGTCGGGTTCTGATGGCACCAACAGAACCACATGCAGCGAGGGAACGGGCCTGAGGCGGACCGGATATTCCTGGTTCAGTTCTGCTCTGCCTTCTGCCAGCTCCAGGCTGGTTCTGGTTCTGGTTCTGCTGGAGGTTTCCTCCCTCTGCCAGGAAGTCGCTGTTTGTTTTGGATCTCATCATTAGATCTGATCTTCAAACTAAACGGTTCAGAGAAAATCCTCTTCATCATCCTCCTCTTCCTCATAAGCAGGTCAGAGCGGCGAAAACAACCGACCCTGGAGACGAAGGAAACCCCAACCCGACCCTGGAGACGAAGGAAACCCCAACCCAACCCTGGAGACGAAGGAAACCCCAACCCGACCCTACGGCCTCTGGGGTCGTAAACAAACTGTTTTAATAAAAGGTTTCAGTTAAGATGAAACATCTCATCGTGTCCTCCATGGATCTGCAGAGGCCATGTGAACAGTGATGCTGTGGGCAGGAAGGATCTCCAGTAGCAGTCAGTGTGTAGAGGCCTCTGACTGAAGAGCGCTGCTCTACGACATGCTAACATGCTAGCATGCTAACGGCTCTGTATCCAGACTCCATGCTCCCCAGGCTGCTGCTCCTCTTCAGATTCTGCGCGGTTGGAGATGCTGGAGTTGATTTTATGGAGCTGATGGGAAACTAAACCCAGCTCAGGTTTCCTGTCGGGGGGGAAACAGCGACTTCGCTACGAACGCTTGGCCGCCGCCTGTTCAGCTCCTCTGGGACTTGGGGTCAAAGGTCAGGTGTTGAGAATAGAACATGTTGGTTTATTCAGGCAAACAGATCAAGTCCATAAAGGATTTGCTGAACAGAACCGGAGTGACTGAGCATTGGGTCAAAAGAACTAAAGCTGTAGGGGGAACTAGGCTGACAGGATCCAAATGGACCAGAACTCAGTCTGGACTTCAGGAAGCCAGACTTTTACTAGGACCTTTTCACGTCAGTCTGATTCCGTCCTTCGGTTTCGACCTCGGTCAGTGGAGAGTCGCCGATTCTCCGTCCATGAGCAGGAAGAGAAGGAAGTCTGGACTAAAGGACCCAGAAGGTCCGCTAAGCGCTGAGCCGACGGTGAAACTGAGTCTGAGCAGAAAATCCCTCAACAACCAGGAAACCGGAAAATCCCAAACAGGAAGGGAAGAGCGTTATCGGGGCTTTCAGCTCAGGCCAGATAA
This sequence comes from Gambusia affinis, assembly GCF_019740435.1. NCBI lineage: Eukaryota > Metazoa > Chordata > Actinopteri > Cyprinodontiformes > Poeciliidae > Gambusia > Gambusia affinis. Next base: position 1,008,694 of record NC_057873.1, read on the forward strand.
GAAAAGTTGTTTCATCTGCTGCAGTTACACAACAATTGGTTTAAATGGTTTCAGAGAAACTCGGCAGGCAGATTTCTGTGGAAGAACGGCGACTCCAGCAGGAAACGCACACTGTAAAAAATCAACTCAGGGCTTATCACGTTAACAAAAGATTATCATGTAATTTTAACTAAATCATTTCATGTTTCAAACAAAAACGTGATACAATCATGTTAGATAAACAAGAAATTCAACAACTTCACGTTTATGAAATAAGTAATCTGGTGGAAAACCTTTCCATGATTTTTTTATGTTCATCCAAAGAGTCATTTTTTTCAGTGCAGGTCATTCTGGTGGTAATCACTGATAACAGATGATAGAACAAACTTCCCCGTTTCTGATAAAGACTTTCTCTTCACTTTCTCTTTTGCTTCTTTTAGCAGCTCTGTTCATGTTTTAGCTTCATTCTGCAGACTGAAAGGACACCGGAGTCCCACAGGGCCGAGTTCTCGGGTTCCTTCTCTTCATGATAAACTGCAGACTTTCTGTTTATCTTAATACTTTAGTACAATGATGTAAGGCGGCTTCCTGTTTTACTGTTTACATGCTAATGCTAACTCGTCCTGTCCGGAGCGCCGGCTTCCGGTCAGGAATCACTCAGGAGTTAAGGACGCCTGAGGTTTTCTCATTTGTTTGTGTTACAAACGTAAAAGCTGCTCTAATTTCAGATTCTACATGTTTGACTGTGAAGATATAAACTTTAGATTCTGATTTTGTCAGAGAAAAATCTTCAGCATGAACTCCAGAGAGCAGCAGCTCTGGTTCCTTTGTGTCTGTCCTCAGATGAAACATGATTTTATTTGAACAGTTGCATAAATAAAGTATTAAAGTCTTTGTGTTGTTTGGACTCCGCCTGTCGCTTAGAAATTTATGGTCACATATTTAAAGTTTGATCCAAACTGAAGCTGCTATGAATCTTTTACTATCCGTAAGTTTGGCTGCATTTTAATTCTGAAACTGAATCAACTTCCTGGAAATTTGACTCTGGAGACGTTGAGCTGTCAGTTCACCAGCTTTTACCTGAAGCCGTGATGTCATGGCTGGACGTGGGGAACACCTGCTGCTCTGACCGAGCAGGAAGCAGAGGGGCGGGGCTTCGTCATGGACAGCTTTTCGTGGGAACAGTGGGAAATTGTTTCGCTTCACTACAAAATCCCAACCGTTCAGATTTCTTTGACAGCCAGACGTTAAAGAAATAGAACTATAAACTATAAACTTCCTTCCGTCTCCTAGCAACCAGCGCAGCCGAGCCGCCTGCGCAGTCTGGATGTGTGTGTGGAGCTGAAATGCTAACAAGCTAACTATGTGCAATACCTGGTGGTGCTCCTGTAGGGCAGACAGCGCCGCCCTAGAGGCAGATTCTCATTTTTCTTCTTCTCTCATTTCCTGAAGATCTTCCACCCTCTGACTCCTTCAGGGAGACGCTGCTTCATTTTAGGACAGTTGAACTTTGAACTGTTTCCTGTTTGCCGTCTCAGCGGTTTCACTTCCTGTTGATAAGCTCAGTTTTCTGCTTCCTGCTCAATCATCCAGATTATCAGCAGAAAAAAGTTCTGCTCCTTGGTCCAACATGAATTTCCCTGCTGGAGTTTTGGGTCTCAGCCTGGACTCAGTGGGTCTTCCTCCTCCTCCTCTTCCTCGCCTGACCTCCAGCCGTCGCCTCTCATCACATTCCTCACATCTCTGACTTTAATCTGATTATAATCTGATTTTAATCTGTGATGCTGGAGGTTTGACCATCTGATGATGAAGATCTGATGAAGGCCGTGACCCGAACAATGAGACTGGTTTCAATTCAGTGATTAAAACTAATATTTTAAGAACGTTTCCTTCATCCAGCAGCATCTTCCTCCCGTTGCTCCTCTTCCTTCCGTTGCTCCTCTTCCTCCCGTTGCTCCTCTTCCTCCCGTTGCTCGTCTTCCTCCCGTTGCTCCTCTTCCTCCCGTTGCTCCTCTTCCTCCCGTTGCTCCTCTTCCTCCCGTTGCTCCTCTTCCTCCTGCTGAAACTGAATCCAGATCAGATCAGATTTTCTGAAACCTCAGATCGTTATCAATCGTTTCTGTTTCAGTCTGAATGAAAGCAGGTCGGTCCGGTTCAGGTCGGGTCACAAGACTGCTTCCTGCTGGAGCTCCGCCAACACACACACACACACACACACACACACACACATGTTTATGCACTGTAACTGCGTCAGTTAAGCATCCATCGGTCTCAGAGTGTAAGTCTTTGTGTCTGCAGACTGACTCCTCCCTGACCTCTGACCTTCTGGCTGGACGCTCAGCGCGGCAGCAGGAGGATCTGACCGGATGATGCAACTCAGGAAAACAAACCGTCCAATCAGCATCAGCCGTCCTCTGACACAAACAAAGTCATTAATCCTGAAAAAAAAACCTCAACCCAACTCTTATCAGCTGATGTCCAGCGACCCTCCTGACCCTCCTGACCCTCCTGACCCTCCTGACCCTCCTGACCCTCCTGACCTTCTCGTCCTTCTCGTCCTTCTCGTCCCTCAGCAGACCCTCCATTTCCTCATTTATCTTGAATTGTGACCTTTGACCCTCAGAGCTGTTGGAGGTGGTTTGTTCACTCTGTGTTTGTTTGTGTATGAAATGAAACATTTTTATGGAGTTTTTCTGTCTGTTTGTTCTGTGATCCGGTCCGAACAGGTTCTGTGGTTTCATTGGGTTTTCCTGAAGATCTCTGCAGATTTTTGTTGCTGCAAACATTTTGTGCTGTTAAAAAGCCTCTTTGTGGATCATCAGACGGTCCAACCGTGTCGGGGTGGAACCGTTCCTTCGCCACGCGTCGCTTTCCCTCCAGCTGCCGGCTCTCGTCCCGCCCACGTGTCACCTGCCACCTCCACATTCCTCGCCTTTGTTCTGGAAATAACCGCACAGACAGAAAGTGACGAGAGGTTCCAGTAAACTAAAAACCCGATCGGCACGGCGACCGTTACATTACACAACCTTCCTTCCTCCAGTGATCAGGTTCTGAATAATCCCTCTGCAGTTTGGGGAAAGTTTCATAATCCCAGGAAGTCGTAAAGAAAGAGTCAAAAAGATTTTTCTAAAACTATTTTTGTGAAATCTAAGAAGGAACTGAAGGAATCTGGAGGAAGTTCTGTGGAACTGGATCGCCCATCCCAGAGGTGGTATCATGCTGCGGGCTCGGAGCAGCAGAACCCGATGTTCTGTTTCCTTCCAACCGTCAGAAACATTTAAAGTCCATTTTTTAAATTCACAAAGCAGAAATAAAAAAGGAAAAATGAGTTGATCACGTTTCCATCAGCTGGTTCGACTGCGCAGTGTGATGTCATCACAAGTTGACGCTACATGGCTGCAATAAACAGGAAGTGGAGGCTGCTAACAGGAAGTGGAGGTTTAGCTAGCAGGTGTGGACTGGACTTGGTGCCTCTGGTAAGGCGCAGTATTTGTCAGTTTTTCTGTGGATTTTTCCGTTTTTGGCGCTTTGACTGTCAGTAAAACAGGAAACGTCTCAGAGCAGCTTAAACTTTTTTTTTTTCCAAACTGAAGAAATGATTTAAAATTTTGTTTTCTAAGACGATTCTTCAAAATATGAATCAAATGATGGGAACATGAATATTGATGCCAAAAGGTCAAATCTGCTGCCTTCCAGGACTTTCACCCACTTTTCACCAAGGAAACCGGGTTCTGGAGTTTGGAAGTGACTGCCAGGACGCCAACAGCTCCCGGTACCAGGAGCAACGGTTCCTGGTACCGGGAGCAACGGCTCCTGGTACCGGGAGCAACGGTTCCCGGTACCGGGAGCAACGGTTCCCGGTACCGGGAGCCGTCGGCGGCTCTGCAGATGATCAACTTCTTTATCTGGAAACATTTGAGTTGAACAGAAAACTGATCCTGGCCAAACATTAACCGGAGCAAATGAGACTGAACGTGAGGACAGAACCAGAAGTCCAAAGGCAGGAAGAGGTTCTGATTTCTGGGGAAACGGCGCCACCTGGTGTCCAGCTGAGGGCAGCAGCAGCCAGACGGATTCTGATCAGTTATTGATCGCAGCTGATGGCTGTAAATATTCTGATGGAGGGTCAGAACAAAAATAAAAGATTCAATTTTAGGCCATTTTGTCTCTTCATTGCTGCATCCTGACCTCTGACCTGCAGAGCTTCAGATGTTCTGGTTCTTCTGGACCTGCTGGTGTTCTGATGGAGCGGTTCTGCTGTCGATTCAGGTTCTACTGAGGTTCTCTGGAGAACCAGAACCTCAGAGACGGATCTGGGTTGGTTCTGTTTGCCTACTTTATGCTGCCGGGCCGGTTCTGCTGAAGTTCTGCCACTTTTATTCCTATAAAACCCGAGTTCCAAAGTCATTTCTCTGATTCTGTCGGTTCAGGAACCAAATTCATTTTCACAGGTTTCCTGAAGTTTTTCCTTTAACTGATGAAGTTCTGGTCCAAATCCGGCTTTCTGGGTTTTGTCCGGTTAGATCTGAAGCGTCAGAGTTTCTGATCAGCGGTTCGGTTTGGTTCGGTTCTGGAAGTTTGGTTCGGGTCGGTTCGGTTCTGGTCGGTTTGGTTTGGTTCTGGACGGTTTGGTTCGGGTCGGTTCGGTTCTGGTCGGTTTGGGTCGGTTCTGGTCGGTTTGGTTCGGTTCGGTTCTGGACGGTTTGGTTCGGTTCTGGACGGTTCGGGTCGGTTCAGTTCTGGACGGTTCGGTTCTGGTCGGTTTGGTTCAGTTCGGGTCGGTTCGGTTCTGGACGGTTTGGTTCGGTTCTGGACGGTTCGGGTCGGTTCTGGTCGGTTTGGTTCGGTTCTGGTCGGTTTGGTTCTGGTCGGTTTGGTTCGGTTCTGGTCGGTTTGGTTCGGTTCTGGTCGGTTTGGTTCGGTTCGGTTCTGGTCGGTTTGGTTCGGTTCTGGTCGGTTTGGTTCGGGTCGGTTCTGGTCGGTTTGGTTCGGTTCTGGACGGTTCGGGTCGGTTCTGGTCGGTTTGGTTCGGTTCTGGCATGAATCGGCTCTGAGGATCAGTAAAAACCCTTTAAAACGGTTTCAGGAAGATGAAACTGAAGTTGTTTCAGTAGCTCAGCAGGAATCATCGTCTTTCTGTCAGCAGGATGTTTTTGTTAAACATTTCATGAGAGAAAAGAATCAGAATCTGTGAACTTTAAGGCCTCTGAGGTCGGAACCGGTTCTGTTACTTCAAGTAACTTTTCAGCAAGATAAAACAACCGACTTTGTTTTAAGTTAATTCTTAAACACGGATTTAAAAATGGAGCAAATTAAACATGAGAAAATATTTGAAGTGAAATAATCTGCCAGTAAACAAGAATTATTAAGTTAGTTTTGTTTTCTGTAACGTACTGAGATAACTGCTTGGTGTGTGTGTGTGTGTGTTTGTGTGTGTGTGCGTGTGTGTGTGTGTGTGTGTGTGTGTGTGTGTGTGTGTGTGTGCTGGACAGGAAGATAAAACGTCTTCATGCTGTTTTCTGCTGCGGAGCTTCAGGCGCCTCAGAAAACAGTTTTATTTTATTTCACTGCAGGTTTAGAGTCTAGAAGATTATGAGAAACAAAACTCAATATTTCAGGAAGTTTGTAATAAACTGACGACTTCCGGACCAGAACTGTATGGCAAGTCCATTTGTCATATATTTGTGCAGTCAGAGTCTTGGGTGTCACAGCGCCCCCAGGCGTCCATACAGAGTCATTACTCCAATCTATTCATCAATATTCTGATTTAGTATTTATTGATTTATTGGTTGTATTTTCACATCAAACTAAAGGAAAGAACCGAACGGGTCGGAACCAGAACAGTCCAGAACCATCTGAGCTGAGCTGACCCCGCATGGGGCCCAAATTCACCAACTGGCAGTAAATGAACCCAGAACCGAGCAACGGAAACCGGGTCCAGTTACTGTCATTGATTTATCAGGCTCAAACCAATAACTGATCAATTAATTCATCCGATTAAATAGATTGATCCGGTACGCAGACCTGAACCAGAACCTGGACCTGGTCCAGTTCACCTCCATTAATTTGGAGGTGAACCTGTAGGTTGGCCCCCCGAAGGCCTGAAGGTTGGCCCCCCGAGGGCCTGGAGGTTGGCCCCCGAGGGCCTGGAGGTTGGCCCCCGAGGGCCCGGAGGTTGGCCCCTGTGGTGTGAAGACCGATGCCTCGTTTCCACTGAGCGGTACGGTCCGGTCAGTGCAACACCGTTCGTTCCTGGACTGTGTGCGGGTCCACAGGTCAACGGTTCAGTCTGGTTACGGTGGAGCTACTGGCTTCTCACAGCACCAGTCGCTCACTGGGGACAGAAAAATGTCCCAGCTGGAGAGAAGCTGGAGACGTATCAGTACGTTATGTTTGTCTTGGCAGTACTGATACCTTGTTAGGAAACGTTTCCCTGGATACGGCAGAACCTAAAATATTCTACCGGCCCAACCCGAGTCGCTCAGTGGAGTCGAGGCATCTGCCCATTACTGGTATTGAGCTGAATGGGGAGTAAGTATCCTAGCTAACCAGCAGTTAGAGTGTTGATCAGTAAGGAGCAGAATATCTGAGAAGGTCCAGGATGGGAGGATTTGGGTGAAAGCAGCTGCTGTGGAGGAAATCCTTCCTGCTGCCATGTTGCTTCTTCTGCTCTGGTTTTGTCCAGTTTCAACGTTTGGTTAGCAGATCGTTACCAACAGTTAAACAACCTGGAGGATCAGCTGACAGCTCTGCTGGTTCATCATGGCTCCCTCTCAACTGGACCGCTCCAGAAGATCAAACTTTATTTGATCGTTTCCAAAACCCAGAACTCCTTTACAGAACAGATTTACTCACTCAGAATATTTCAGCTCTTTTATTGTCTTCAGAAAACAGAATGAGAATAAATGTAATTATTAACTTTCCGTCTGGACGGTTAGTTTTCCTTGACATAAGTTCTCATATATTCTTTTATTTTTCCTAAACTAAGACTTTGGCAAAACCATTTCATGCACCAGAGATTCATTCATGAGCAAAGATGAAAATCTTCTAAACATTTCATCACATTCATAGTTTAAGCTTTTAGTGAAAAAATGTTTCCTCTGCATGTTCTGCAGAAAAACCCGACGGATGAAACTCCAGAGGGTTTTAGAAATGAAGACATGTTGAAATGAAAGGACATCAAGTTCCCACAAACTCTGTGGGAACTTCTTCACCACGGCTCTCAACAGCTAGACGATAATATCAGAATATAGAACTAGAAATATTCCTCTGCAGCTGGATAATAAAGAATCATGCTGTAGGACTGGAGGGTGTCCTGCAACATGTTTCTGCTGAAACGGTTCAACTACCTCTGAGGTTCTGCTGATCAACCATCACTTGATTCAGCAGTAAGAAACCAGGGAGGGAACAGGAACCCGCAGCATGCCGGACCTGGAGGACGGACCGTTCCCACACCAGAAGAACCTCTGGCTGTGAGCCAGATGATTCCCCACAAGCAGAACTTTACTTCTGCCTGGTGTGGATCTTCATGTGAATATTTAAAGTCGACTTTTGTCGGAACCTCTGACCACAGACGTCACAGAAGAAAGGTTTCTCTCCCGTGTGGATCCTCAGGTGGTCGTTTAAGCTCGTCTTCAGGCTGAACCTTTGTTCGCAGAACTCACAGCAGAAGGATTTCTCCCCTGTGTGGATCCTCATGTGTCGGTTCAAATTGGACTTCCTGCCAAACCTTTGGCCACAGAAGCCGCAGCAGTACGGTTTCTGTCCGGTGTGGATCCTCTGGTGGATGTTCAGGTTGGACTTGCGGTCAAACCTCTGTCCACAGACGTCGCAGCAGAACGCCTGCTGCCCTGCATGGACTCTCATGTGAATGTTTAGATGAGTCTTTCGCTCAAATTTCTGTTCACAGACCTCACAGGGATAGGTCTCCTGTCCCGTGTGGATCGTCATGTGTCGGTTCAAAGTGGATTTCTGTCTGAACCTCTGTCCACAGAGGTCACAGCGGAACGCTTTCTGCCCGGTGTGGATCTGGATGTGTCTGTTTAAAGTGGTCTTCAGGCTGAAGGTCTGCCCGCAGACGTCGCAGCTGAACGGTTTCTGCCCCGTGTGGATCCTCTGGTGGTCATTTAAAGTCTTCTTCAGGCTGAAACTCTGCCCACAAACATCGCAGCGGAACGGTTTCTCCCCCGTGTGGATTCTCTGGTGATCGTTCAGCGTTCTCTTCAGGCTGAACCTCTGTCCACAGACGTCACAACAGAACGGTTTCTCCCCAGAGTGGTTCCTCACGTGAACGTTCAGACATTTCTTCAGACTGAACCTCTGTCCGCAGACGGGACAGCCAAACGGTCTCTCCCCCGTGTGGCTCCTGATGTGCTCGTTGAGGTAATGTTTCTTTTTAAAGGTTTTCCCACAGTCATCACAGATGAAACACTTCACTGTCACGGCGCTTCCAGTCCGGGACTCTGGAGCGCCGCTGTCCTTCCACTCTTTGCTCACGAGGTTCAGCTGGGAGTCAGGATGCGCCACACCATCATCCTCTTCATCGCTGACCTCAGTCTCTGAAGAGTTGGAGTCGTCGGCATGAATCCTGCTGGGTTCTGCTCCTCCACCATCCTCTGCTTTCATCTGCTCCGCTGAGCTGCTGCTGGGAACGTCTCCGTTCTCCTTCTGCTCTTCATGAAGCCGTGACAACAGAGGATCATCTTCCTCATCCTCACTCTTAACAATAACTTTGATGACTGGAAACCTGGTGGCGGCGTCGTCCAAGTTGTCTTCCTCCGGACCGATCCAGCGCTCCTCCTCCTCCTGCTTTATGTGGACGGGCAGCGGATCCTCCCGGTCCTCCAGGTCCTCCTGGTCCTCCAGGTCCTCCTGGTCCTCCCGGTCCTCCTGGTCCTCCCGGTCCTCCAGGTCCTCCTGGTCCTCCTGGTCCTCCTGGTCCTCCCGGTCCTCCAGGTCCTCCCGGTCCAGGTCGGGACTCTGTTCTTCTTTAACCAGCAGCTTCTGAACATCTTCAGGGAACACTGGAACACAGGAGCAGCGCCATGAAAACCCCTGCTTGTCATCAGGCCGGTGCAGTTTGGGTTCAGACTGATGTTTCTAAACTTCACTGAGTTAAAATGAATCAATACATAAAGCAGGTCCATTTACATCACGTCATCAGAACCACCTCCACTCTGCATGTCTCACATTTTAGTTAAATATGTTATTATGATTAATCTGACTTCTTTTCTTGTCACCATACACACAGTGTGTTTGTGGGCGGAGCTTCTGCGCTGCCTGTAATAATAACCCAGATATATTTCATTCTGGTTTCTGTCCTCTGCTGGGGTTCAAAACACTGAGCACTTCTTCTTTTTATGGCGGTTAGGGTTATTGCGCCCCCTACTGTGCGTGCGGGAGCCGTTCAGGTCGTTGCCCGTTCACACTGCAGAACCACACAGGTCTGGAAGTGACAACGGCCACGGCTAAAAAATCGGATTTGACATGAAATCGGATTTGGGTCACTTCAGGCTGCAGTGTGAACGCAGCTCAGAAAAACAGAGTTGAAGCTCATCCGATTCTTCAACAGAAGAATTTTACAGCTTTTCTCTGTATTTGAAACACTAGTGATGAAAAAGCAATGGCTCATCAAAAACAGATTTTGACTCAATTTCTATAAACTAACACAAACTGAGACTGAACAGGCAGTGGCATTTCATAAATGCCCAGTGAATCTAATTTGCATCAGACCTAAAGTTACATCAACAGTGTGTGAAAAGTTCAGATTTATAATCTCTAATTAGTTTAACATCCGACTGGAAGCTAAACCAGAAGTAATAAAGCTTTTTGTACAATTGAATATAAATTCAACTCCACTGTATGGCAGGCAGTTTCTACATAAAATCTCTGACACTGTAATTACATTCCAGATACCTAAAAATATGTTTTGACTAGACAAAGTCACCATATGACAGTCCTGAATGGTAATTTAAGATATATGAATTTATATTCTGAAATGGATGAAGAACTTCAATTACATGTCGACTGACCAAAATGTCTTGAATGGCGTCATTTTCAAAATGCTCCCCTCTTGAACCAAAAGTCTTCATACAACTTTTGATTCTAATCTAACTTAACTGTTAACTTAATCTAACCTTTAAGTTCGATTTTACTTAACAGTAAATCTAATGTAATTTAGCATTTACATAATTACAGTTACTTCAAATAGGTACTTTTCCTAGACAACATGTTTTTATATGCATCTTAATGAACTAATAATATGTCCTGTCATAAGGGTGATTCTCTGAATTCGATCATTTTTGGCTCTCAGGTTACTTTAAAATATCCCACATCTATTGAAGGATTCTCTGAACCTCCAAGAAAATATGTTTCCCCACTTTATGCATGAAATCCCAAACAGTTTTACCAATTTCTTTGTTGCTTAGGTTGTTTTAAATTCAACGGGACAATTTGATTCCTCTATGACTAGAACTCAGAATTAATAATTAATAATTAAACTAATTCTTCCAGTTCCTTTGAGATCACCTGTCCCTTGATGAAAATAACTAATTGTAAATATATTTTATTTGATTCTGAATCATAATAATTAGAATGATAAGTAGAATATGTGTTTTTCATTAAACGGGTATATTGTTACAGGGTTGAACAAAAACTGGAAGGACATAATTAAAAAGTTCTGTTTTATAAATAATTAATGTGTTTTTCTCATATTTATTTTATTTAGGTTAAAGTATTTTAAAAATGTCTATATTAGAAATAACTTGCAGTTAGTGGCTATTTTTATTTGTTTTATATTCATTGAAACATTAACACTGGTCAGTGGGGTCAAGCTCATTTGGCTGACCTCTACGCTTCAACAACCCATAACATTTTTCAAAACATAACTTTTTAAATATATATTTTATTACCAAGACACATGGATATTTCCATTTCTTTATTTTCTCAAAAAATGTGGTTTGCATTATATGAAAATCTTTTAGATAAACCTGAGACACAAAATGCACAGAATTCAAAGAATGAGCCATAAAATAATGTCAGATATCTGGAATATAAATGGGCTTTTATGTTAAAAAATTATGTCAACTTTTCTGTTGGGTTCCAATCTGCCACTCACAACATGGCGGCCGCGCTGACGTATCATTGCAGCAGAGCTGGGCAGCTTAGCTCTGCTCTCTGGGTGCGTAAAGCTGCAGCTAAACATCCAGAGCTGATAGAAGCATACAGACCTAATCTGTGAAGCCGGTCGAGCGGATTATAATCCACCTCCTGCTCCTCTGCTGCATCCAGTCGCTGTTTGACCTGCTGTCTCCACATCTCTGCTAGCTTTTCTCTCTCCAAACTTTCCTTTAACAGTTACTGAGCAGTTCCAGCTGAGCCTCAAACCGTTTCTCTTCTTTCCAGAGTTCACCAACTGCTGCTGTTTCTGTCTTACAGCTTTATTAACTCTCCCGCTGCTGCTCCGTGGACAGAAACCCGAGAAAACACGGAGGACGGCGCTCCTTCTTCTCCATCTTCTTCGTCTTGGGCAGCTTCTTTGTGTTTAATGGTGGACCGGAATGCCGCCTTGAGCTGCACACCGCCACCTGCTGTAGCGGAGTGTTTAGGACAGGATCCACCTAAAAATATTTAACCAACAAAGGAAAAATAACTGACTAAATAATTGGTCTTTGCTGTTTTGTGCCAGTTTGTGCCAGTTTGTGCCAGTAGTCCTCCTCATGTCTCAGGTTACTGCTGCTTCCATGAAAACTCTGTGCTTCACTATTTCTTTAAGTTCTGTTTTCATTTCTTCTTCTATTCCTACCTTTTTTAATTCTACATTTCCCAATAATAACAATTTTCTCTTACATTCACAATAAAGAAGAATTCAGTTTTGTTTGCTGAACTTTACGGTTCCTTTCTGTTTGGTTCCAACATGTGCAAATATTTTCCCCTCAGCTCTACATGAGCAGTGAGATGAAGTGGTAGGGAACGACAGGAAGCTGCTCTGGTCCAACATCTACGGAAGCCCAGAGCGACCATGAATTGGAGCAACTGAAGGTGGTTCTGATGAAAGGCTTTATTTTAGCGACTCTTCTCCAAACACGTCAGAATGCGATCTAGATATTCTGTTCAGATGAGAGGAAGGTCTCCAGCTCCAGTCCTCCAGGCCAAACGTCCTGCAGCGTCTGAATCCCAGCTTTCATCCAGCTCTGCAACAGGCTGGTGACCAGCAGGTTATTTGATCCAGGCGGATCAAATAAAAGCTGCAGGATGGCAGCCACTGAGGGCTGAGAGACATGATGAACAGCCCAACTCACCACAAGGTGGCGCTCCAACACAGGAGTTCTGCCTCCAGACTCAGCGGGATTATAAGCAGAGAAATCGGCTCTGAAACATAAAGCCAAGCAGTCTGGATCTGATCTGAAGCCACTTGCTGAGGTCATGACCCCAAACTAGGAATCTGAGATGTTAAGACGTCTGAGTTCCTCCTCTGTGTTTGGACCTGTTGGAGTTTCCTCAGTTTTACAACATCCTGGCCAAAACGGGAGCAAACCCTCTGATTCATCGACTCCTGCTTCATTTATCTGGAACCGGACAAATAATCTTCAATTCAGGCCACAAAACAATCTGGACTCTGCCTTTCAGCTAACAGACTCCTTCAGGACTCAGTTCTACAGGGTTCTGAACAGAATCCTGGTCCAAAATGCTCCACGACGTTTTCCATCAAGAGATGGACAGGATGAGGGAAAACTGCACTATATATATATATATATATATATATATATATATATATATATATATATATATATATATATATATATATATATATATATATATATATATATATATATATATATATATATGTGTGTGTGTGTGTGTGTGTGTGTGTGTGTGTGTGTGTGTGTGTGTGTGTCTGTATGAATGTAAAATGTTCGGTTTTTATTGAAACAGAATCAGTTCGGAGTAAGAAGTTTCAGTCTTCCAGACCTGATTGAGTCCGGCAGCAGAAACAAAGACATCCTGTCAACACGGTCAGGCGCCACTAGGGGGAGCCCTGCAAACACTCCATGAAACTGTACTGCATGTGTTTGGTCAAAATCAGGCTTGTAAAAAATAAGCACAGATGCAGGATTACATTAGTGCAGGATCAGTATTGGAATCAGTAAACCTAAAGCAGTCTGGACTGAGCCTGAGCTCCTTGGTCTGGATGTGAAATGAAGATCCTGATCCGGTTCCTCCAGACCGGATCAGACTGCTTCAGCGTCATTATCACGGTCCAGACTTCTGGCTTCTCCTGCTCTGGAAGCAGCATGAACACATCATGCATGATACATGCAGTACCTTGAAGTAGAGGACCAGAACCGGTCCCAGCAGAACCAGGGACCGGTTCAACCAGTCTGATGATCAACGCAGTCCGAGACTCTGAAACGGAATGAAACTCAATCATACATCTATCTGTAGATCTGATCATCAGTCCTCTCTGACCTCATGGACCCAGCAGGCGGCGGCTGCTCCACCTGCAGCAGAACCTCTGATGGGTCCAGGAGGTTCCTGGCGTAGGAACCTCTGATGGGTCCAGGATGTTCCTGGCGTAAGAACCTCTGATGGGTCCAGGAGGTTCCTGGCATAAGAACCTCTGATGGGTCCAGGAGGTTCCTGGACCGCGGGCGTAGAGAAGTTATGGGAGGAAACGTGGTAAACGCAGGTGGGCGTGGCCTGCAGCAGAAAACAGGAAGTGGTTGGAGTGATGAACAGCTGGCAGGGTGAGCTGGAGGAAATGATGCTGAAATCTGAGCCAATGGGAGCTCAGACCCCTGCTGTCTGGCTGAGGAGACCCCGTCACTGGGCATCAGGTTGAACTGCAGCTGCATGTGGTTCTTCCAGCTAAAGAACCAAAACTTCATCATTTTCAAATGCTTGTTGATGTTCATAAAAATCCCCAAATTGTAATGAAGTTCCTCTGATATGGAACTGTGAGTTTTATATAAAGTGCACTGTTTAAGAAACACATTAATTAAAAAAGGAAGAACGAGGAAGCTGCTGCTCAACTGACCTTCACTGGACTTTAGAAACCGGCTCACATAGCATCAATTCACTTTTTGTTACCTTTATCTTTCTACACTTATGATATTCTACTGTCTGGCATTAACCTATTCCTTATTTGTTTCTGTTTGTTACCTTAATAAGACCAATAAAGTCCAGACTGAAAGGGCCCCATCAGTGCAGTGGGACAAATTCCTCTGCTAAAGATTCAGGGAGTTTAAAATATCAATAAGACATGAAATAAAAGGCTGAATGTTTAGTTTTAGTGATCAGAGCAGCTTTTAGAGCTGTGAGATAAAAACCTGTGAATGTTTTGAGTTTCCATCCTTTAATCAGAACATCAAACATCCGCATGCAGATTTAAATCTGGTTTTAAACCAAAAGAAGTGGCTGAGAGAAAATCTTTTCTATTTCATGAAAGATTTATTTTTAAGACAAAACCTGCAGCCAGAAAATCTCCTAGTAAATATAATCCTTGTTAAATGTATTTATGTTAATATTATTTTTCTTCTTTAAAATGTTGTGAAATTATCAAAACAACTTAAAACTATTTTTCATGTGTTTTCTCCTGCAGAGTGAAGATTGATGTCTGACATGAAGCCAAACAGATTTATTATAACCAGTTTATAGTAACCAGTTTATTATAACCAGTTTATCATAACCAGTTTATTATAACCAGTTTATTATAACCAGTTTATTATAACCAGTTTATCATAACCAGTTTATAACCAGTTTATCATAACCAGTTTATAGTAACCAGTTTATTATAACCAGTTTATTATAACCAGTTTATAGTAACCAGTTTATTATAACCAGTTTATCATAACCAGTTTATCATAACCAGTTTATCATAACCAGTTTATCATAACCAGTTTATTATAACCAGTTTATAACCAGTTTATCATAACCAGTTTATTATAACCAGTTTATTATAACCAGTTTATAACCAGTTTATTATAACCAGTTTATAGTAACCAGTTTATTATAACCAGTTTATTATAACCAGTTTATAGTAACCAGTTTATTATAACCAGTTTATCATAACCAGTTTATCATAACCAGTTTATAACCAGTTTATCATAACCAGTTTATCATAACCAGTTTATTATAACCAGTTCATAACCAGTTTATTGTAACCAGTTTATAACCAGTTTATAACCAGTTTATTATAACCAGTTCATAACCAGTTTATTATAACCAGTTCATAACCAGTTTATTGTAACCAGTTTATTGTAACCAGTTTATTATAACCAGTTTATTATAACCAGTTTATAACCAGTTTATTATAACCAGTTTATCATAACCAGTTTATCATAACCAGTTTATTATAACCAGTTTATAACCAGTTTATAACCAGTTTATCATAACCAGTTTATCATAACCAGTTTATTATAACCAGTTCATAACCAGTTTATTATAACCAGTTTATTGTAACCAGTTTATAACCAGTTTATCATAACCAGTTTATCATAACCAGTTTATTATAACCAGTTCATAACCAGTTTATTATAACCAGTTTATTGTAACCAGTTTATTGTAACCAGTTTATTATAACCAGTTTATTATATCCAGTTTATTGTAACCAGTTTATTATAACCAGTTTATAACCAGTTTATTATAACCAGTTATTTTAAACAGTTTATTGATTTATTGTAACGATGAGGCACTTAGATATTTATTTCAGACTTTGCTTTGCGTTGATTGAAAGAAAATGAAAATTTGGGGAGAAAGATGATTTATGGTCAGGATGTAGAAATGAATAAAAAGTTGGTACATTTCTACTCATTAAGGGTGAGAATCATCTAAAGATGTGAAACAAACTGAAATCTGTCACAAAGAGCTACAGCATGTTGTGTTTACATCACTGAGCTCCATCAGTTCATTAAAACAGCAGCAATTCAACCGTCAACTCAAGGAAGTTCAGAAAACAATCATTTCAGTTCATATAAAGATTCCATCTGGTACTTGTTAATTATAGGTCAAAGGTTTATGCTTATTAAAGTTTCTAAGGATTACAGTCTTTGACTTTCAGCATTCACTCCTCCTGACCAGCAGGGGGCAACAGCAGAAAATCACTGGCAATGTGCTGTTGACTTTATAGCAAACCCTCATCCCCAGCATGCATGTGGCCACAGTGGAGAGGAAAAACTCGCCGCTAACAGGAAGAATCCTCCAGCAGCTCTTTTACAGGAAGTTGAGAATCCTAACTGGACTTCCTGTCACATGATCCTTTTGGAACAAAGTCCATTTTCCAGCCCTAGCTTCTGGGCTAATGCTACAAAATATGCAAAGAAATGTTTACAACATTTCTCACTTTTATTAAATTTCATTATTTAGCAGAATTACTGATTCAAATCTTCTGACTTTAGTCGGCCATCTTAAGGGTTTTTGTAGCTTCTTTAGCAAAGAACCTTGATAAATCTGTCGGAGTTTGAAATTTGAGTTTTTCCTCTGGTTGATTAGTTTTCCGGCTGACTGACAAGAAACCAAACAGACACAGAAGAACTGAGCAACTTTATTTCCTCCTGCTTTCAGACCAGCATCAGAGATGAAGGTTCAGTTTAGCGTTGCTGCGTTGCCGCGTTGCGTTGCCGATCATCTCATTCCTTCTTCTGAGGCATGGAGGCAACAAGCAGCCAGTAGAGGGAGTAGCAGGTTCCTGCAGGGAACAGAAGTGAGTAGAAGAAGAACCTCAGCGAGTTTAAAAACCAACATCAATAAAACGAGTAACATGGAGAAAATATGACTTTAAATATGAGCCTCTATCTTTCTTTCTCTTTAAATAATCAAAATTATTGGAGATCAGCAGCAGTGCTCAGAAAGGTGGTTGTCATAGCAACCGCCCCTGGGCTGGAAGCAGAACATTTCGTTTAGTCTGTCGATGCGGCTTGTTGAAACGGTCGGTTCTTACCGGCGACAGTCAGCAACATGGTGGCCCGGTACAGCAGGACGTCGCTGGTTCCGCCCTTGATATGGACCGGCAGCCCGTTGTCTTCCTGTAACCATGGAAACCACAGGGGGACATCAGGTGGCGATTAGAGGATAGTTCTTCATTTCTGACATGTTTTTAATACAAACAGCCCAGAAAGCCTCAGTTTGCTAAAGAACAGACTTCCTGTCTGAGACGAGCTTCAGCCAATCAGAGAGGACGACAGACTGCGACACGATTGGTCAGCTTCCTGCTAAAGACGGGTCAAAAGTTTCAAATTCATGTTCCGAGTTTAGATCTCATTAAGAGCTATGAACGTGTTAATGCTAAATAATCCAGGAGAATCAAACTGCATGTGGACCAACAGCGCCTCCTGCAGGTCGCTGAGGTCACAGCGCGGCTCTGCAGAAAACAGCTTTCAAACAAAGAGTAGACAAAACTAGGATAAAACGGAGTTATTGATATTGGATTAATTATCCTTCCACTGAAGCTCAACAGTTAATATTAATATTAATATTTCTGACTCAACGTTTCAAACGAAGTGACTCTTTCAAACCTTCCTGAATATGAAACCTAAAAATCTCCGTTTTCTTATTTCTTCTGAAACAATAAAACTATTTTTGAAAATGTTCACATTTCCATTTGAACTTTGCAAAGTTAATCGTTGAGATTAATCTGAATAATCGAGTTTTGAAATCGGTTGACAGCAAAACTAAAAGATGAGATGAGAGTCAATATAACTCTTCATTTTGCCACAGAGGGCCGGAAGAGCAGCAACTTTGGACCGCGCCGTCTCCATGGCAACCAGTAGACCTGATCACCATGGCAACTGGTGGTTTAGGAGCCTCGGAGGTAAAAACCTGGAGTTTCTGAACTCCTGGTGGAAAAGTGTCACTCAGGTATCTGAACCTCCTGGATCAGAATATTTACTGGTTTCTCTCGACCCGACCCGGTTCAACGGATCAGATCAGTTACTGTTGTTCTGATGGTTCTGTGGGTCTTCTGGTCCGGTCTCACCTGGAAGAGTTTCTGCGCCTCAGGAACTTTATTCTTCAGGTTCCTGCTGGAGCTGCTGAAGGCCCGGACGGCCGCCACCGGAACCTTCTGGAAACAGAAACGGTACCGGGTCAAATCTGGTTCAGCCGCACTAATCAGCTCTTCCTCAGCACGCAAAATGTTCTGCAGGTTCTCTAATAGCTGATCAATAACTACGATCTGGGACCAATGAATAGAGACTGATCGATCAATAGAGACTGATTGATCAATAGAGACTGATCGATCAATAGAGACTGATCGATCAATAGAGACTGATCGATCAATAGAGACTGATCGATCAGCAAGTTCCTGTTTCTGTCGTAGTTTTGAGAAAATTTAAATATTTTTCTTTCAGGATTTTGTGTTTTTTGTAATTTGTTAATTGTTTGTTTTCCCTTCAGGATAATCTGGAACAGAAATGAAATGATAATCCAGATTATTTATTCTGGAGTAATCTGAGCTCCGGTTCTGCTTCTGGATTCATCCAAGCCCGACAGATGGAGTTCTAATCCATTCTGGTTCTGGTTCTGTTCATGTTCTGGTTCTATCGGATCATTTCTTCCCGTCCTGTTTAAATATTGTTTCCAGATCGGATCTAATCTGGATCAACTTTCCTAGAACTGAACTGAATGGGTTAAATAAACAAAGTACTGATGCTGCAGTGGCCTAGTCAAAGTCCAGTCCTGAAGAGAGCTGGGCTTTGACTAGGCCAAGCTGGAGCAAAACCTACACTGTCTCTTTAAGAACCTGCATGTCTCTCTGTTCACAGGAAGGTCAGACTGGACAGCTGGGGGCGGGACGTTCTGCACAAGAGCCAATCCCGTCGCAGTAACACAACACCAGAACCAATCAGAGAGCAGAACTCGTCCTGAAGGTCCAAACAAACAAAACAGCACAAAGTTCAGCTGAGGGTCATCAGCTGACCAGAACCAGAACCAGACCGACTGGGTCTCACGGGGTTAAAGGTCATTAAGGTGGAGAAATTCAGAAAAAGATCTTTAGAAATAAATTTACTTTTTTTCCATGAAATTTGAATCAGAGATTTCAGATGAAAACTTTTTACTTTAAAGGATTTATGACAAACTTTGATCTGAAAACAA
This sequence comes from Gambusia affinis, assembly GCF_019740435.1. Taxonomy (NCBI): domain Eukaryota; kingdom Metazoa; phylum Chordata; class Actinopteri; order Cyprinodontiformes; family Poeciliidae; genus Gambusia; species Gambusia affinis. Next base: position 1,027,762 of record NC_057873.1, read on the forward strand.
GAGACAGAAATTAACAGTGTTAACCCTGAAGGTTCTGGACCGGGTCAGAGCTGCAGAACCAGAACCTGAACAGAACCGGGGCAGAAAGACAATCCGGTTCCTGTCAATTCTGCAGGAGCAGAAAATAATTTCCTCTGAAGCTGCTGAGAAGTTTCTGCTTTTTTGTGACACTAAAGTTTTTCAGAAAACTGGAGGTGGAGCTCTAAGCAGTTCATGTCCAGCATGTGGGGGGTCTGCAGAGCTGCTAGCTAGCTTTTCCATGACCTTTGACCTGTAGCAGTCATGGGTGGAGGGTCATGACCCTCTCTGCTGACTGGGTCCCTGGAGTCCAGACCGGTTCTGGTTCCGTCCACACTGTGACTCAGACAGAGGAAGAGGAGGAGGAATGGGACAGGCTAATTCCTGGAGCCGTCCGGCTGCAGTTTAAATGTTTATAACAAAACATGAAGAGTTTCCTGTGTGTGAGCCGCAGGCCGCCGTCATGGCGGACGTGCGGCGCTGCACTCGGCCCAGCAGGTGAGCAGCAGGTGTGTGTCTGAGGTAGAACCTGCAGCCGGCGCTCCGGCTCGGATCATATCTAACCGGGTCAAAGTTCACCTCAAACCGATCACAAGACAGAAAAAACAAGAGAACAAGAAGAAGAGCTGCGCTCACCAGAAGGCGATTCATGTCGAGCTGCTGCCTGCGTTACCTTGACAAGGACACACACACTCACACACACTTCCTGGCTGTCGGAGAGTTTCTGCCAAACTACGATCAGCTGCAGAGGCCAAACCGCCTGCAGGGAGGGAGAGCGACAGCTGCACACACACACACACACACACACACCCACACACACACACACACACACACACACACACACACACACACACACAGTGTCCCTGCTGGAGATATTTACTGCCCTGCCTGCAGCTCAGCTGACAACAACAGTATGGCTGCCACGGAGAGAGAACCGCTTCAGTTCTGGTCCTGGTTCTGGTCCTGGTTCTGGACTGAGCCAGACCAGGATTCAAACCTGCTCAGGATTCAAACCCCTGGTACCACTGCTTGCCAGGCAGCAGTGGTACCAGCCAGGTTCTGCTGGTCTGCAGGACATTTGGACTTTTCAAACTGCTGAAATTGTTTTGTGCTAAAACTTTCTTGCTATTATATATTAATCAGTTTAAAGGTCAAGAGGTCAACCTCCTCCCTGTCTCCCATCACCCCCTAAACCTTACTGTTGGTGTCAAATGTTTGTGCTGCAAATATGTCAGTTTGTACCGCTATCACTTTAAAGATATTAATAAAGAAAAATGGAGGGCTGCACAGTGGTGCAGTTGGTAGAGCTGTTGCCTTGCAGCAAGAAGGTCCTGGGTTCGATTCCCGGCCCGGGGTCTTTCTGCATGGAGTTTGCATGTTCTCCCTGTGCATGGTGGGTTCTCTCCGGGTTCTCCGGCTTCCTCCCACAGTCCAAAAACATGACTGTCAGGTTAACTGGTCTCTCTAAATTCTCCCTAGGTGTGTGTGTGTGTGTGTGAATGGTTGTGTGTCTCTGTGTTGCCCTGCGACAGACTGGTGACCTGTCCAGGGTGACCCCGTGACCCCGCCTCTCACCCAAAACGTAGCTGGAGAGGAACCAGCAACCCTCCTGACCCCATCAGGGACAAAGATGACCAGAAAATTGATGGATGGATGGATGGAATAAAAAAATGTCAAAGGTCACCAGAGGTCAACCAAAATCAAACAACATTGGTATCAATCAACTCTGCTGTTTCTGCTGCTTTGTGCAGCAGCCATTATGCCATTATTTCCTAAATGTCGACCTCTGAAAACATTTCATTAATATCTTTGAAAGGAGAGGTTCTGTTGGTTCTGGAGGCCCGACCCGGATCAGCCCCTGGGTTCTGGTTTTGGAGGAAGTGTGAATCAAAGCTCTTTTTATAGTTTGTGAAAGTGGCTCTGCTGAGGGGAATCGTCTCACTTCTTCATTTCCAGCCGACGGAGACGCAGATCGGTGAGTTCTTCAGATTCTGTTCTTCAACAAAAACACATTTTAAATCTGATCCAGTCGCTGAAATCAGGGAAACAAGAAGCTTTCTTATCTTCATTTATTCAAACTTCTGCAGGTTTGGATTCAAAATGTTTTTATTTAACCCAGAAGTTTGTTTCTGATGGGAAATGAAGGAGAGTTTTAATGAAACAAGACGATCTGCTTCGGATAAAATCTTTAAAGATTGAGAATCTACTCATATCTTGTCAGATAATCAACAGAATCAAAACTTGTTGTCATGTTTCTGATGCTTTGTCTGGAGGAGGACGGTCTCTCTTGCGCCCCCCACAGGCTCACTCCTGTTCCTCTCAGAGGACCTGAATCTGAATCTGTGGGGTGTGAATACTTTCAGCTCCCGCAGACCCAGATGTCCCGCTCAGTGCTGCCCCTGCTGGTCACTCTGAGTCCGGCTCTTCTCTTCCTGCTGCTCCCTCGCGGCTCCGTGACGCAACAGGAACTGTGGGAGGACTACAAATATGGCCGCCACAGCGCCGAACCGCTGCAGCACAACTGCAGCTGGAGATGCATGGTGTTCACCCTGCAGTGGCCGGGGGGGTTCTGCCAGGTGCGTGATGTCATCATGATGATCATCATCATCATCATCATCATCACAGAATCAGAAATAAAGAAGGAAAGCAGGAAGGTCAAATCAAAGAAAGAAAAACAAACTGATCTGATGATGAATTAGAGACTGAATTCAGATTCTCGCTGGGAAAAATTAAATATTCACAATGTCAGAAAGATTTCCCATTTATTTCATATTAATCCTACTGAGAAAAGCTATCAGGGAAATTAGAACTTAATTAATGTGTGAGGTCAGACACTGATGTGGGACAAGAGGGTTGACGACCGGCATGTTTTAAATGAGGACAGAAACATGAGATTTCTGCTAACGTCCCGTTTCTATTTGCTTCCATCAGTCTTTGTACAAAGAGACTCAGTGCACGATTCCTGAGAACATCAGCAGCTGGACCATCCACGGCCTCTGGTACCAATCCTTCAGCTACCAGCTGAGTCATTTCCTGTCTGTCGCTTTATGAATGAATGGGTTAAAAAATGGGCCGTCGGTCAGGACGCTCCAGAAGAAGCTCATGTTCCTGTTTGCTCGATTCCAGGCCTCTCCACGTCCAGTCCTGCTGCACCTGCTGGCCCATCTTCTACTCTGACCTCCAGGTGATTCCCAGATGGGACCCATTTCCTCCAAACAACATCGTCCTCTTCCTGTAGAGGGCGATGTTTCTGTAAAAATTCTGATTTATGTTCCAGGAGGTGGAAGAGGAGCTGTTGGAGTTCTGGCCATCGCTCCTGAAAAACAAATCGTGCTTCCGTTTCTGGTACGCAGCGTGTTTCTGTAGTTCCACTTCCTGTCTGAAGGAGGCGGAGTTCCTGTAGTTTCTGTCTCTTCCTGTAGGGGGCGCTGTCACGCAGCTTTACCCATTGAATATTCCTCTTAAATTTTTAATTCTTGTTTGGACTTTGATTTTCTGGTGGAAATACAGGAAACAGGAATTAAATGTATTTTATTTTAATTCTGTTTATTTCAAAGTGCTGACCCTCAATAAACAAACAGCTCAGATTTTCATTCAGTTCCCAGAATATCAGCACAAACCCAATTGTATTTTTTGCCTCATTCTTTTTTGTTTATATGTTTGAAATGAAGGTTTTGCTCATTGTTTCAAGAAATATTAAACATTTCCTATTATTTTCGTAATTTATATTGATCCAACTAAACTGAACAATCCTTGGTTTGTGATTTGATATTTTATCTAATTACTGTGGAGTCGTTGAATAACTACTCAGTTTTTCTGTTATAGTCTTGTACTGTATACAGTAGTTTTGTTTCGTTAATCTTGTTTGCAACATGTTGTAAACACTGTAAAAACCTTTTTGTGTGTTAAAGGCTGCTTCTATTCTATGATCTGATTTGTGTGGCAGGAAGGAGGAATGGCTGAAACACGGCTCTTGCGCTGCGTGTGTTGAAGGATTCAACTCTCCTCTGAAATATTTCCAGATCTGCCTGAAGCTGCGCCACCAGTTTGATCTGTACAGGTGAGCGTTACTGCAGCGCCCCTAGTGGCCACCATGCAGATTTCACTGGCAGGCTCATTTTAGGAATAAAATAGAAACGTTCATAAATGTTCCACACATTTTCTCTGAAATGATGAAGTTAAATAATGAGACAGTAGAATCTGTTTGTGTTTTGTGCTGCAGGATGCTGGCGGAAGCAGGAATCACTCCGTCCTGTGACCGACTCTACAAGGTAAAATCTTTTCACCCAGGAGCTCACATCACATTAGGCCAACATTAACCCGCAGAAAATTTAAATAGATGTTCCAGAGAGACAAAAAACAAGTTTGATTATTAAATTTTAAAATGTAATTATCTTTTTCTCCTCTGGGGTTGATTTTATGTTTTGCCTCCAAGATGAAAAACGTTTGACAAAAGCAACAGTTTTATTTTCTATATCTAGAATTAATCTGTTAGGATTTGGACCATTGAAATGGTTTTTACTGTCTGTGAGCAAACCGCAGCTTTACTGATTTTCTGGGTTTGTGTTGGTTCTGGTTCCGGTCCAGGTTGCGGAGCTGCAGCAGGTCCTGCTGCCGCATGTCGGAGAGAGACATGAGATCCAGTGCGTCAAAGACCAGCAGGTGATTCACATTCAGAGGAAACCTGCCGAATCCTCACAAATATTCAAACAGAATCAGGAGAGCAGATTCTGATTCAGTCAGAAACGATTCAATAATTCACACAAAACCAGCAGATCCTCTGATTTTTTTCACGCTGATGCAGATTTGTGCATTTATTGCAAAATTTCCGCAGAAATGGTAAATAAAAAAAACTTCGGCTTTTATCGATGCTAACTCCAACCAGCAGGGTGCAGCATTTCTCCGCTGAATCAGTCCGGCTTGATGTCAAGTTATAACAAGAAGTCGAATTGATCATATATTGCAAAACCAGTTTTTATATTCGCAAAATCAGAGACTTTAATGTGGAAATAAAAATAATTTTCACTGATAACAGCAGCTTGATGCTTCAGAACGTTCCTGGTGACCCACAGAGGAACCGGATCAGCTGAATCTGACCTAATCAAATTGGGCCGGATCCTCAGCACATCTCATAAAACCTGCTGCCGACCCCGTCCGGTTCCAGAACCGCTGGTCCAACTGGATCCTTCAGCGATCTGGTTGCCCTGGCGACAAAATAGAAACACTTGCAGCTGTTTTTCCAGTGATGTCCGGGACGTTTAAGGTCCAAAAGAACAAACAGAACCGCCAGCTGGTGTTGGTTAAACAGTCAGGATGAAATTCTCCTGATCGGTCCAATCAGGTTCCGGTTCTACTGGGTTCCTGAGGCCCGATCTCTGCAGCAAGAACTAAAAGAAACTAAGAGAGTTCTGAAACTAAACTCCGGTTCTGAACAGAGTTTAGTTTCAGAACATCGAGTCCAGTAGAGTTCAGAACCCGAACAATGATCCGACAGGAAGTCAGAATCTCAATAGAACTTTAGCAGAATCTCAGCAGAACCTTACTAGAACCTCAGCAGAACCTTACCAGAACCCATTAGAGAGTCTGAAACAAAGATTTCCTCCAACAGAATCAGAACCGGTTTAGTGTAAAGATGAACAGAATCTGAATTTTTCTTCTTTTCCTGCAGGACAGGCAGGTTCTGTTCCAGGTGAAGGTCCAGCTGACCCGGAACCTGACTGTCGGCTGTGGTCACCATGGCGACGGCGGGCTGGGACCCGGACCCTCTCCGGGCCACCCCTGCCCTCCAGACGCTCCTCTCTACTACTTCCCCATCAACCACCAGGAACCGTGGCGGCCCTGTGGCTGACCCGGCCCGGCCCGATCCGAGATGTTCTGGAACGTCCTGCTCTGCTTTCCCTCCAGTTCGGACTCGGAACCGCTCAGAATCAGATCGATGTTTGTTTTCGCTAAGCAGCATTAACTCTTGTTCAATCTAATAAAAGGCTCCAACAGTCCGGTCCACTTTGTTCTGGCAGAACCTCACAGAACACGCTTCGGTTCTGATCCAACGGCTCGCATCCAAACCCAACAAACCCAAAATTCTGATCATTCTCCTTCATGGTGAGAAAATGTGGAACAAACAGGCTTCCTTTCCGGTCCGGTCCGGTCCGGTCCACTTCCTTTACGATGCTCCTAACTCTGCTACCTTCAGCTCTGATGAAAATGCTAAATATAAAAAATAAACTTTGATTTCAGTTAGAAATTGGTCACTGTCTCTTTAAGAAGCACAGCGACGCTCCTCCATGATGCCGTTTACAAACAATCATCTTCTGCTTTTATTCAAGGACCCAAACAAACGTTCAAGTGTGACTTTAGCTCATTATTAGTTTTAACTGTTTAATTACATTCCAGGAGAAAAACTCAAATAAAAATGATAGAAATATTAACGACGATAATCCAGGATGTTGATTTACAGCAAACGAATCAAAAAAGAGCAAAAGACGTCAGTAACTTTGACATTAGTAAACATGAAGCTCTGAGATTTCCACAAAAAATTTAAGGTTTGCTCCATTTTCTCCCTTTTTAATAATAATAATAATAATCATCTCTTTCCACTGAAAGACAGAACGAATGTTTCTATCCAAAGTGCAGTTAAAGTTTTCCCTTTGTCCTGAGTTCTGCTGATGTGCCGCCATCTGCTGGTGAAATGTGGAACAACAGAAAGACAAACATCACAGGTTCAGCTGCTTTTCATTTGTATTTCAGATAAAACTCGTCCTTTACTTCCAGTTTTCATTATTTCTTTATCTTGGATGAAACCTGAAAAAAGGGGTAGGAATACTTTCCCCTGCTCTCCATCAGAACCCGTCCGACCCGCTTCCTTCAGAACCACATTTCACTCTTGGATGATGGCTTCCTCCAACCAGTAAAACTCAAATGAAATCGCTTCCAGATTAAAAGATCAGACGGCGACACATTTAATAACTGAATAACTGATGGGGTGTGCTAACTTTATCCGGTTGATTTCTGAGTGAAACACAAAACCTGAGCAGTAAACGGTTCATTTCCCAGAGATTCAACCAGAGACCTCAGACATCAACATGTGAACATTTATTAATAAACTGAATATTTAACTTTTTCACATGAATGCCCTCTGACCTGGGAACAGCTGGACACTGATGGGAAGTTCCCCAGGTGGGAACTAGAGGAGCAGACAGGCTTCTGTGGTTCTCCAGCATGAAGCTGCGGATCTCCTGGAAAACCTGGAAAACCTGGAGATCCTGGATCCGGAAGCGGAGGAAGCCGGATTGATTCAGTTTATTCATGCGACACGTTTGTTTGGGAGCCAGAAATCAAAGACGTGACAGATCATGAAAGCACTAAAAGCAGAACAGAAGCAGAGTGGAGCGTCCGGGGCCGGCGGCCCTCAGTGCTCCAGGCGGCCCAGGAACCGCAGGTTGAGAATCTTCAGCTGGTCGTCCAGCTCCATGCGGACGATGCCGTCGTCTCCGTCGATGCTCAGCAGGATCCCTGTGGCCTCGCGGTCCTCCCCCAGGATCACCTTCACCTGGAGAACAAGACGGAGTCAGCTCTGCCGCCCGTAACCATGGCAACGGCAGAGGAGGGGCGAGGCCCAGGTCCGGTTCTGGTCCGGTCCCGGTGGACTCACCTTGTTGTTCTTGGTCGGGGTGACGGGTTCCAGATGGTCGCTGCTGACACTCACCACCTTCTCAGAGTCCTGCATGAACACGGAGCACATCCCGCCCTGCAGACACGAGGTTCAGTCAGCAAACGGGCCGGTACCGGGTCAGTAAACCGTCCCATTTTCCCTCCTCAAGTTTAACTTTAATGAAAGTTAACGTTCTTCCTTCTTAAAGTGACGGCGTCCCGATGCAGATCTGACAGAACCTCATCAGTCCGCCCTAAACGGACCAGAACTTTTCATTCCACTATAAAAACTCCCAAAACGAGATTTTCACAAGCAGAAACTTTCATTCAAGCATAAAATCATTTACTTTTCAAACCTTCATCAGGCTGAAAAACAGGAAGTTCAAAACGCAGCAAACTCTCTCTACAAACCCAAAGTCTTCCAGGCCACTAGGGGGCGTCTGCAGCAGGTGCTATTATTAAATATGCTGCTGTGCTGTAAATAATGTAAAAGTATTTTACTGGTCGACGCCCCCTGGTGGTCTGGAGGACTTCTGTTCTGTACGAGTTTGCAGTGTTTTATACTTAAAGCTGTTTTTGTCATTTGCAGCATTTTGTCTGTTTTCTTAAAGCGACGGCGTCTGCACTGCGCTTGTTCTTAAAGCGACGGCGTCCGCACTGCGCTTGTTCTTAAAGCGACGGCGTCCGCACTGCGCTTGTTCTTAAAGCGACGGCGTCCGCACTGCGCTTGTTCTTAAAGCGACTGCGTCCGCACTGCGCTTGTTCTTAAAGCGACTGCGTCCGCACTGCGCTTGTTCTTAAAGGGACGGCGTCCGCACTGCGCTTGTTCTTAAAGCGACTGCGTCCGCACTGCGCTTGTTCTTAAAGCAACGGCGTCCGCACTGCGCTTGTTCTTAAAGCGACTGCGTCCGCACTGCGCTTGTTCTTAAAGCGACGGCGTCCGCACTGCGCTTGTTCTTAAAGCGACGGCGTCCGCACTGGCTCCTGGTTCCGGTCGGGTCCAGTTGGGCTTACCGTCACGCTCCGGATCACTCCAACTTGTCCCATCAGGTCCATGAAGGAGTCTTTGACCCGGACCAGGATGTCGGTGGTCACCCAGTCGCCGCTGCCTTGCTCGATGTTGGATCCGGGGGTGTGCGGGTTGTATCCTCCAGGAGAGGGCGCTCCGGGCGTCATGGGGCTGTAGCCTACCGGACTGGGGCTCGGGCTGGCCTGCAGGGGGCGATAGAGAACACAGAGCGTTGATGGCTGGATTCTGCTGGACCAGAACCCCGCTGAGAGCAAGTTCCCACCTGGTAGGCCATGGGGGAGGGTGTGGGGTGGTAGCTGGCCGGGGAGTGCGTGTTCTGGAAGCCGACAGGAGAGGGCGCCACCTGGTGGTAGCTCTGGGGACTGGGGCTGGGCTGGTAGGAGCCCTGTGGCGACGGCGCAGCGTACGGCGAGTACTGCTCCGGGTTGTACCTGAACACAACGAAGACGTTACAGGACGCCCAGGCGCCTCCTGCTGGCCAGGACGAGTACTCACATGGCTGGCGTTCCCGGGGTCTGGGGGTTGTACTGGGGGTTAACCTGAGGGGAGGGGACCTCTGGGTAGCCCGGCGTCTGGGGGTTGGGGGTCCCACCGTAGCCCTGCGGCGACGGCGACGGCTCGTCGTCGAAGCCGAAGTCGTACTCTTCATCGTTCCTGCAGGTCGGAGAAAAACACAGAGGGTGGGGATGAAGACGGAGCGGTTCTGGTTCTGGTTCTGCTGGTCCCGGTCGGGGTTACCTGGAAGGTGTGTTGGGGTTGCTGGGGTCCCAGGCGCCGCTCTGACCAGGAGTCCTGCTCCCATCATGCAGCGGGGTCTGGGAGCCGTAGTGAGGCGTTCGGCTTCCTGTAGAAACAGAACCAGCAGACGGGTCAGGACAGGGATCTGAACCGGGTCAGAACCAGGCTAAACTATTCTTGTCACCATTATAACTTTTCCTGGAGGATAAATTGTCCCAGATGTTTTGTGATAATCAATAATGTAGTTTTGAGACCAATTTCTAGCAATGGAATAATAATGGAAGAACAATTATCAAATATCGAATTTAAATTCTCAAACTTTTAACACTGGAAGACATTTTAAATAAAACAGAAAAATTTAATTAATTCTGAATTATCTGCCAGCTGAGACCAAAACTGAAAACTTTATCCAATTTTTAGCAAAAAGAGGAAATTATGCAAATGGAAATTAAGTTTAAATTTATCATGATTGAATTATTGTGTTGGTGTTTTATTCTTCCTCACTGAGGATCCGTCTCATTTAGAGGGACACAGTTTGATCCACCGAGACCAAACTGAGGTCCATTAACGCTTCCGGGTCACAAAAACGTTTCTCTCTCACTAATTTGGAAGCAAAGTTATTCCAACATGCTGGCTAAAGTTCAAATAGCTGAATAAATGTGGGTAACCATGGCAACCGGCGACAATTTAAAGGCGAGCCGGCTCTTTCTGCCGTGTTTATAATCAAATATGTCCTCTGTGACGCAGCTCCAGAACCAGAACCAGAACCAGAACGTTTGTGGGACAGCAGAATGAACTCTGACCCCAGCTGCCTGTGGGATTCAGTCTCACCGTCTTGCATGGGCGTCTGGGAGCCATAGATGGGCGTCCTGGAGCCGGCGCCGTACATGGGGGTCTGGGAGCCGAACATGGGGGTGCGTCCGTGGGCCGAGGTCGACCCGGTGTGCCTCTTCGCTCCCCTGGATGGAGGGAAGACGGAGAAATGAGCTGCAGCTCCGACACAAACAGGAAACAGCAACACACCGCAACAGAAACAGGAAGTAAAATCCTGGGAGTGTCACTGTAAGAACAGCAGAAATAATCTAAGACAATCAGCAAAAACAGGAAATAAACGGGTTATTAATGTTTCTCTGCTCAGATACACCAGATTTTTAGTCCCAAAAACACAGAAATTCATGCATAAAGCAGATCAGATCAGTGGAGACTTTCTGCAAAAATGGTCAACATTTTTAACGTGCTGCCAACTCCCACCTATAGGTGGCAGCATTTCTTCAGTCCTACATGTTTTGAAAGAACAAAAATGCCTTAACCGTAACAGAACCAAAGTTCTACAGCTTCAGGTTCTCAGACAACCAAACCCAAATTATTACAGGAACCACGCAGGTTCAGAACCGGGTCAGAACCGGAGACAAATGATGCTGAGCATGACCTCCAGAGGGAGTACAGAACCAGAACCAGGAGTTCTGCATGGTGGGACGGGTTCTAAATGACTGCCAGCTAGCAGGTGCTAGCTAGCACATATAGCTAGGATTTCAGTCAGGAAGGAAATATCTTTTAGTAGCTAGATATGTCCTGAAATATTTATTACTTACTAAAATGCGACTTCAAATCCAGCAGCTTGTTTCTTGTGTCTTAATTCAATGTTCCAAAAGAAAAATGAAGTAACCAAAATATGCACGGCCCTCTTGTACTCCTCTGAATTTAAAAAGTTCAGATTCTAATTGTGCTGTAAATATTTTCCAGGAAGCTGAAAAATTAAACTCCAGTCGTATTTTCTACAAGCAAATCTCTGGTACAAGCTGGTGGGTCCGCATGTGGACCCACCAGCTCTAACGCTGCTCCTCTGGTCGATAAGGTTCAGCCACCGGACCTCTACCTGAACAGAACCGGGTCAGAACCTCGGCAGCCGATCTGTGCGTACGTACATGGCGGTCAGCCTCTGGCGGTCCACAGAGATGGTCTGGCAGGTGGAGTGCAGCTCCACGCGGGCCGTGGACTCCGTCGCGTCCTTCACCACACCGATGTAACCTGAGAAACCGAGTCCAGACCCGTCAGAACCACAGGGAGTCAGATCAGACCCGACGGCAAACAACGCCCTCAGTCTGACCTTTGTAAGGACCCTGGGAGATCCGCACCGTCTGACCAATCAGGTCGTTGTCCCTGCGTCCCCGGCCACGCCCAAATCCTCCACCGCCACCGCCGCCGCCCCCCCTCTGCTGAGCGCCTGGAGGACGGAAAGGACGGGGGGGGAGAGGATGGGGAGGGAGGATGGGGGGGGGGGGGAGAGGACAGAGTTGAATTCATGTTTCATGTTTACTGCAGGATAATCAGAATAATTGTCTCAACATAATTAATAAAACCATGTAAATATTCTCACACAGAGAACATCCGTCTTGTTTACATAAACAAACATTCAGTCAGGTGAGACAAAGTGACTGCAAGACAACCATAAGTTTACATACCCCTATAAAAAGACACAAGCAGCTTTTATTCCTCACCGTTTAAAGTTAAATCAGAACCAAACTTCTCTGGTTTCAGTGAAATTATTTCTGTTTAAACGCCTCAATAAGGAGAGAAAGAAACTGAATTCATTTATTAATGTTTACATCCAGAACAGTTTTGGTCTGATTTCATAATAAAAGAAGGATCTTTGTTTGAACTGGGTGTATGTAAACTTGTGGTCTCCACAGCGTTTCGCTGCAGCTGAACCCACCTCCGCCGCCATGGTGCATGGGGCTGCTGATCCGGGGGCTCATCGGGGCGAACCCCCCCACCGTGAAGTTGGTCACGTCTCTCGGCTGAACGCAGCAAAAAAAACACAGAAGAAGAGAAACGCTTTCAGAGGCTGCAGGGATTCAGAGCAGCTGCATGTAAACCAGCAGAAGAAGAGACGAAAAACAGCTGGAGGCTTTCAAACATCGGCCCAACGCCGCCCACTGGAGACCAGCTGCTGGTGCCCAGTACCAACGAGAGACCAGCTGCTGGTTCCCAGTACCAACGAGAGACCAGCTGCTGGTTCCCAGTCCAACGAGAGACCAGCTGCTGGTTCCCAGTCCAACGAGAGACCAGCTGCTGGTTCTGGACCCGGCCTACCTTGGAGCCTCCGGCCAGAACCAGGTGTCTGGTCTTACAGACGAACATCCCTCCGTTCTCCACCAGCTTCTTGCAGTGCAGGAAGGCGAAGCCGCGGAACAAATGGCGGATCTCCCCTTCACGACCCTGGAACCACGAACCAGAAGCAGAAGCAGAATCAGAACCACAATCAGAACCAGAACCAATCTTCCTGACGGTTTCCTCACCGAGTGTGGCCCGTCGATGACCTTCACGATGTCCTTGACGTGGATGTTGTTCTGCTCGGAGTCCAGCGCCACGGCGAAGCGGTTGTCCTTCCTGCGGTTCACCGCCTGGTGGCGCACCGTCAGAACCTTCCCGTGCATGTTCAGAACCTGGAACGTCTCCCTCTCCAGCCGGACGATGACGCCCACCGTCTGCGGGTCCAGCTGCACCAGCTCGCCCCATTCATGCTGCCCCCCGACGTCCACGCCCGATGCCGTCTCCGAGCAAAGCTGCAGGTCTCTGGGCAGCACCTTGAGCTGCAGGCGGAGAGAGGAGTCAGGGCGAGCGAGGGGCGGGGTCAGAGAGAGCGAGGGCCGGGGTCATGGGGTGAGGGGCGGGGTCAGTGGGTGAAGGGCGGGGTCAGGGTGGGTGTGGTCTCACCTCGTGCATGGTGAGGTCCGAGAAGAGGATGACGAAGTTCTCCTCCACTCTGACGATGAGGCCGGTGTCGCCCTCGTAGCGCCCGGCGATGACCTTCACGTGGTCGCCCATCCGGAAGTACTTCCTGAGCTCGTGGGCCGGGAACTCCAGCGGGTCCTGCTCGGGAGACGGAGACGGGGTGAGCGGAGGAAGAGGAGGCGGAGCCTCGGCTACCTGCAGACCGGTCAGGAGGAAGCACCTTCAGGTCTTCGTGTTTGGGCAAGATGGTGATCTTGTTGCCGTCGACGCTCAGGATCTTCCCCTGCAGGTTGATCAACTCTCCCTCACACACCTCCACGTTGTCCCCGGCCTGCAGGTTGTGTTCACGCTCCTTACCTGCGCACACACACACACACACACACACACACACACACACACACACACACACACACACACACACACACACACACACACACACACACACTTAAAGTACCTACCAATGGAAAGTAGGAAGTAAGGAATTACAGACAGAGACCCCTGGTGGGCCACAGAGGTACTGCAGGACTGTAATATTTCTGATTAGTCGTTTCTGTAAACAGTGGCGGTTCGTCCAATGAGAGAGTGATGATGTCATACCCGACTCAGTGACCACTTCCAGGTCGATCCCCTCTGGCTGGTCTTCAAACTTTTCCAGCTCCGACAGCGTGGGCTTCACTCCGTCTGTGATCTGACACAAACACAGCAGAACCTGCTGTTGTACGGGCCGGTACCGGGGCGCACTGCACCACGGGCCGGTACCGGAACCAGACGGCGTGGACTCACCACGGCGGACATGGCGAAGCTTTTGAACAGGAAGCCTTTGCGACTGTAACGGTTCCCCTCAAAGATCATGAAGTCTCCATCATGGCTGACTTCCCCCCCCAGAGACCTGCAGCAGAGTTCATCATTCAGACCGGACCCGCTCACCAGAACCAGAACCAGGAGCATACCTGATCTTCTCGGCATCAAACAGGCGCTGCGCAGGCCTCTTGAACTTCTTCCTCTTGGCGTACCAGTCCTTCTACAAACCACACAGGTCTGAGTCAGAACGCAGCTCCACAGGAGGAGACCGACCAGAACCAGAACCAGAACCCACCAGACTCATCTTGGCCTTGATCCGGTCCAGGTCGATGCGGGGAATCATCTTCAGGGAGATTGTGTTCTGACTGGGCTCCACGTAGTCCACCTGGAGACACACAGGTCACCATGACGACAGCAACACCTGGTGCCACTTCCACTGCCTAAAGGTCAAAGGTCCCCGACACTTTCACTGCCTAAAGGTCAAAGGTCCCCGACACTTTCACTGCCTAAAGGTCAAAGGTCCCCGACACTTTCACTGCCTAAAGGTCAATGAAAGACAGAACGTCCTGCAGACGTCATCTCTAATGCTGGAGATTAAAGAACTGGAGGAAGGAAGCAAGCAGTTCTACCGCATTGGTCGTTACCCGGGCGACGTGGTTACCTGGGCGATGTCGTCCTTGTACAGGCCTCTCTTGAGCCGGACCCAGCTCTTGGGCTTCAGGTTGGTGACCTCCTTGACGACCTTCAGGACGTCGGTCATCTCCTTGATGGGAACCATCTGCTGGTTCCACAGGCCCATGCGCAGGTTGCCGATGCCTTCGATGGCGGCCTTCACGTGCGTCTGCTTGTACGACTCCACGTAGATGTAGCCTTTGACGTGGTCAGGCGCCACCACCGACTTGATCTGGAGAGGCTGCAGGCCGGCGGCGCGAGGAGCAGTCAGCCATCGGTGGGTTTGAACCCTCTCAACCAATCAGAGCTCAGCCTGAGGTCAGGTGACATCTTACCGTGTCAGTGAACTGGTAGGCGATGAACTTCCTCATCAGAGCGATGGCGGTCGCCCTCTCCTCGCCGATCTGCACACAGAAAGCTTGGACGATCAGAGAGAGAGAGAGTGTGTGTGTGTGTGTGTGTGTGTGTGTGTGTTTCCGTACCTTACATTTCACGGTCCACAGGTTTGGGTCCCTGTAATATAAAACAAGATGAAAGGCTCATGACATCATCGAGGGTCTTGATGCCGATTGGTCAGTGAGTGTTTACATACTTGACTCCAGGAAGTAGCTGCTGCTGGGTGATGTCATCAGAAAGCTCCTCTGGACCTCCAGCGTAACTAAACCACAGAAGAAGAAGAAAAACATGGCCGTTTTGTTGATCTCTTTATATTGTTCTACCTTGTGACTAAAAGGGAATTCTTCCTTTAAACTAACTTTCTCTGGACAACTAACATTGGTGTTCTGAGAACTGTTATTTTACAGTTTGTTTGGAGAGAAACCATTTAAATCAAATCGGTGTTTCCATGGTGACTGGCGCCTGTCCCCATGTGGCCTCAGGAATGAATCTGCTGCTGGTTTTCTACTGTGAAACCAGGCAGGGTGAAAATTTGAGCCAATTATTTATTTTAGAGAAAAACTTGATGGCTGCAAACAAGCAGAGTCACCATGGAGGAGTGAGCAGATTGTTAGTGAAGGAAGAAAACAGGCAGCTGGAGATTTATTCCTGCATCAGGACTTCATTATTATTACTTCTTCGCTGCGCCAGTCCCACATCATTACGTTATCCTTATTTCATCAGTCTCGTATTGCAAAATCCTTTTTGATTGATTGGGACTTTCTCAAACTTCCCAACTTTATTCTTGTAGTTTTGCATCATTATGACTTTATTACAATATTACAAATTTATAGTTTTAGTCTCATCACTACATTATTCTTGTGTCAGTCTGGTACCACAGAATTATTATTACATCTTTATGTCTGTGGCATTATTATGACTTTACTCTACTCTCAGTTTTGTTTTCTGAAATGATTCTCCCATTATTACGTCTCTATGGTCACATGATTGTGACTTTATCATCAGACCCACTCTGTCCCTGTTGAGGCAGACAGAGTAGTTGTCGGTGTGGGAAGCTGCAGAAGTTTTCAGACTCAAACTGGGAAATCCCTGAAGAGAAGCTGGATTTGAACCAGGACACGGAGAGGAGAGGCGGTGAGGAAGAGCAGAAGGTTTCAGAGTCCAGTACTCACTGCTCTCCCACGGAGGACTTTGCGTATTTCCTCATGTAGTATTCGCCCAGCGCCTCCTCCCTGGAGTCCCTGAAACACAAACAGTGAGTCAGCCTTTGCTCTGAGGAAAGCTGCTGCTGGTCGGCAGCCGACTGCCGAGGTCAGAGGTTAAACCAGGTTCACACGCTGCTTCCTGCAGGGAAACCAAATGTTGCAGAAACAGAGAACAAACATTCACCACTAAACTCAACAACTCCCAGCAGCTTGCAGGTACTGCCTTCCACACTGATGTGGTTTTTCTGCTGGTTTTGAATTTTTCTAGATGATTTGATGCATTTTAAGCCAATCACAAGATCATTTTTTCCATCGGCGCAGGTTCTACCTCCAGAGGTTCTGCAGCCGCCTGGATCCAGAGTGGTCTTCATCCAGAACCACGTGGTCCAGGTTGGAAGCTGGTGGAACAGGAAAACGTTTCACCGTTTGTTTATCAGAACCAAAACATGGAGTCCATCATGTCTGAGAGGAGAGAAACTGACCTTCAGCCTCTTCTGCTCAGGATCCGCCAGCGAGGAAGAGGAGGAAGAACAGAGACGAGTCAGCAAACAGGAAGTGATCAGCAGGAACGGTGATGGAGGCAGGAAGCACGACACGAGAAGCTCGATGAGAGGAAACCCTATTAATGAGTTTATGAAGCTGAGCCGCCCGGATCAGAACCTCAGGCTGCAGGACCAGGACGCCTGGAGAACCGGCATGGAGGACCAGCCGAGCAGAACCAGGATTCTGCTAAACTGAGCGTAAAGAAACCGGCAGGTAGAGGAGCTGCAGGCTCCACAGCACCCGGTTCCACCTGCTGCTCTGAACAGCAGCACAACGAGACGAGGAGCTGCAGAAGTTACAGCAGCGAGAAATCAGGAGCCATCAGCTTCTCTCAGCCACAGCATTAGGAGCAGCAACAGCTGTGATGTTTAGGAGCAGCGTGACCCCAACCAGCCACCGTACAACCACCAACAGCAGCTGCAAAGCCTCACAAAGCGCCGGGACGCACCGATCCTCTCTAGTATCGGCTGATCCCGATCTGATCCAGGAAAACAAACGTTTGTGTTTTAAACACAGACATAAATGAACTGAATTATTAATGTGATTAATAACTCTGCTCCAGGCCAGCACATTTAAAAACAACAGGCTGGTCAAACACGGAAAAACAACGTTAATCTGTTCAGTCAGGAGAATAAAACATAAAATACTGACAGAAATAAGTCAAACAGCATGACGTCCCTCAGAGCACAAGGTGTAGAGTTAGACTGAATAGATCTGCTCTCATAGATCAGACACACCGTCAATGATACCTAATCTAATTTCCAATATCAGAACCGATGCAGATATTAATATTGGATCAATTAATTTCTACCAAAATGTCTTAAATGGAAGGAGAGTAATAAGAAATCATAAAGTGTATGAAGTACAAACAACCAGCTGAAAAGTGCGGCGTGTGTCATGTTTCTATTTTCTTTGTTGGATTTTCATGATGCAGCAGAAATAACAGCATGAAATAAACGGATAATAATCCTGTTGATCAGAACCTGACTGATGGTCATAATGTTGTGGCTGATTGCTGTAAGTTGCTCATTAAAGTCAAACAGCAGCAACTTATTGCCAGAAACAGTTAAAATGTGTCCAGGTCCGATGGACGAGTTAGTCTGAAAGAGAAGCAGCTGGTCCTCCAAGGCTGAAAACCACAGAAGAAGAGCTGCTCTCACACAGCTGCAGCCTGATTTTTCCCTGAGTGCCGACTGACAGGCGTAGCTGTGCTGGGATGAGGTGATGGGGGGGTGGGTGGGGGTGGGGGGGGTTAATAAATGGATGACAGTAATGATCCATTCACTTCTAATTGGAGTCAGTGACAACAAGAGCAACAGCTTTACCGTTGGCTGGAGACAGCAATGGCCGGCGCAGGACAGAGAGAGGTCAGTTAGAGGTCAGAACACAGAGACACACACACACACACACACACACACACACACACACACACACACACACACACACACACACAGAACAACATTCCTGTAAACATTAGACCCCCATGTTGCTCCAATAAAGGAAACTTTCCATATAAAATCCATTTTTTAGCCGTGGATACGTTTTGTTTTGCGCTCCGAGTTTCTAACAGAGCAGAGAAGTTTGTTCTATTTTGGATTTCTTTATATTCTGTTTGATTCTTTATATTCTGTTTGATTCTTTATATTCTGTTTGATTGTATTTTTCTATCATGCATGTTTTCTCTATTCCCCGTTAAGTTTTGGACTCTTACATCACAGAACGTAGCATCTGAACTGGATCAGTTACAGCGCTGGGTCGTTTCCCTCCACCGTCTTCAGCATCAAGACGTCTTACATTTTATTTTGAAATGTCATTTCCTGTTGTGTGTATAAACGTCAGACACAGCAAAGCGCTAAGCTACATGCTAACGCTAAAATGACAACACACTGCATTCCAGTCATATATTTATTTTGTGTTAATATGAAGTTCTGACTGCTGTTCTGCTAGCAGTAGCATCGTGCCTAATGCTAATGTTAGCACTGTATGCTAGCAGCTGGCGCCTGGAGAACCACGTTTTGAGTTATTACAGGAGCAGTTTGGTCTTGAGGAATAAATGATCCATATGCATTCAGTGGTGTTGTTGACAAAAATAAACCATGCTGTGGCGGCGCTCTCATCATGTCAGGCTGGACTCCGCCATCACTCACGACTTTTTTTTACCCCTCCAGGGGTCTTTGTGGCTCTAGTGTCCCTGATATGAAAGTAGGCTGACAGATAAAGACATGATGCAAATATCGTTGGATCCGGGAATCGAACCCGCGACGGCTGCATCGAGAACTCAAGGCCTCCAAACGTGGGTCGCGGTATCCCCTACGCCACCACAGCACCCCCCCAAGAAATCAGACCAAAACATTCCACTTCTTCTTTACATGAACCACAGTTGGATCATTTACATAAAAAACGGGTTTAAAACCAAAACGAGTTCAATTAACGCAGATTTAATCATCTACTTGCCTGAGCGGCAGAGCAGCCTCAGCATCTGTGTTGGGTTTTTCATCTCACCTTTCTCCAGAATGTCCTCTCCTCCTTCCGACCACCGATCCTCATCCTCATCTTCATCGTCCACATCTGCACAAACACACGGAGGAACAGGTGTGTGTTAAAGCTCCGCCCACCCTCCAACAACAGAACAGCAGAGGAAGAAGAGTCGCCTCCTCGCACCGGCTTCGTCCAGAATGAACCCTCCGTGTTTCGGCTTCTTTCTCGGCCGGTCGTCGTCTTCCTCGTCCTCCTCTTCATCATACTCCTCATCATCATCATCCAGGTCCTCCCCCTCCTCATCAGCTACTTTATCGCTGCCAACAGGGCTGGCTGCCTCCTCCTGCAGGAAACGAACCCGGCCTCAGTGAGCTCAACGTGAAGATCTCAGACGAAACAAACTTCAACACCATCAGAGGAGAAAACAATAAGAATAATAAAGCTGCCATATTTAAAATGTAGCTCTTTTCTGTACTTTATTCAACACTGAACTACTAATTATTTTTGAAGACTCCTGAAAATTATTTTAGGACTTCAAAACGTTGTCTACAGCAGCGTTTCCCAACCCTGGTCCTCAAGGCACACTGTCCTACAATATTTTAGAGGTTTCCCTGATTCAACTGATTGCAGTTCAACAAACGCCTGTTAATCAGTCATTGATTCAAATCAGCTGGACTGAAGCAAGGAAATACCTAAAACATGCCGGGCAGTCAGCCTTGAGGACCAGGGTTGGTCTACAGATAAAACTGACATGGGTTCAAGTACAAGAATAAGCAGGTAGAAATTACTTACATTTAAGTGTGTTTGTTGTTTTTTTCCCAAAAACTTTACTCCTACTTCTAGGAGTAGCTTTACTGCACCAAGCTTTTGACTTTTATTATTAAGCACTATTATTTTCTAAATAACTTTACTGAATAAAGAACCACGTTTACACACCAGACAGAGAGAGTTTATGTTGAAGTGAGACCTCTTGTTTATAGACCAGCTTTGTTGTTAAATGTGCTGTCGAAAATAAACCAATAAATTGTGACTTATTTTATATATATTTTTTTATATTTGAAAATTGAATTTGAAAAAATGTTTGCAATTATGGTATTAATTGTGATTTTAGTCGTTAAAACAACACAATTTGCATTTTTGTTTGTCTGACTAAATCTCTGTAGAATATTAAGCCAGATGTTATGATCAGTTCCCCAGTACAGTAGTTTAAACATGTTGAAATAATATTACTCCTACTGGAACTGTTTTGCTCCTCTGGTGAACCAGTGTCTGCGTAGGAAGGCTCTACAGCATCCTACCATCTGGGAACATGTTTAAAGTTGTGGACATTTGCGACTGACAGGGTTTGGGGTCAGTCGGTGAGTGTTCCACCCCCTCTCCATCAGAAGCCGCTCACCTCATTCTCATCCACCTCCTCGGCCTCCCCATCGCTGCTCCGCTCGCTCTGGTTGTCAGAAAAGTCGCTGTCCTCGCTGTCGGACATCCTGTTGCACCTCTGGACCGGTTACAGGACAGAAAGCACCATTAAACATCTGAACGGAGCCGAACTCCCGCTGAAAAACACAAGACTCGAGCTAAGCTACGCTAACAAAGCATGCTAATGTAGATAGCACAACAAAAAAAAACCTCCTACGAAAAGCTAGCCTCCATTTCTCCCCATTTAACTCTTCTTCTCACCTGTTTCTATCCTCTGCTTCCGGATTTATTCCGCTAAAAGACGAATAATGGAAATTATCGAGGATTTTAATCTCTTGGCGAGTGAGGTTTTACATGAGAGCCGCGAGACTTCTGAAGCTGTCGCAACTCTCGCGGGTTTTGGATTGATGATAGTTAAACAAATACAGAGGTCTCACTCTGCGGTTTTTTAAATATGTACAAGAGAAAGGATTAAGAAAAAGTTTTAAACCATTAATTTATTTCAGGGGTCTTCAACTTGGGGTTATGAAGTAACGGTGGTTACTTTTCTAAAGTCACGTAAGAATTATTTTTATTAATATAAACGTATTTAATATTTTAGCATTTCTTCCAAATGCAATATCAACATACAATACCTATACTACAAGGGCAACAAATGGCACAAGGCTTCTAAATCTAATTTAATTGTGGATTTGTACAGCTGTCTTCGCTCTTCAAAATAAATTTTATTCTTTCTTCGTAAAAGTTAAATATTCATTTTATTCTAAAGTAAAATACATTTCCATTTGATTTAAGACATTTCATTCAGTACATATTTATGAAATTCATGTTGTGAATCCTTAATTTTCTTGCTGCAAGGATGAACGTCTCATTGTTACCTGACCTAAAAAAGAAATTAAATATATATGAGAAAAATATTAGCAACAGACGGGAGCGCTTCATTGGTTAATCTGAAATATCTCCACTAAAAAGAAATAACTGCCGCAATGACAAAGTGAAAATTCTAAAAAAAAATGTATTGTTTTAAAAAATAAAAGTAAAAAATAAAAGTTCTGGTCAATAGTAAATGCCATAAGAAATGATACTAGGAAAAGCATTACTCTATCCGAGTGGTCACTCTTCCCACACATATCTCTGTTACGTCGCGACGTGCCCACGCTGCTTTACGTTTGTGTAAACGCAGCCAATCTTGAGCCGTGTTAAGGGGCAGTCGGCGTGGCTGTTGGAGAATCCTGGAGGAAAAGTAAATCCCGGCCCCGGATTAATTTCCTCTCTGCGGCGTTTCCTGCCCGGATCCCCGGAGATGAACAGCGTCGGGGAGGCCTGCACGGAGCTGAAGCGGGAGTACGACCAGTGCTTCAACCGCTGGTTCGCGGAGAACTTCCTGAAGGGGGACCGGAGCGGGGACCCGTGCACCGAGACCTTCCGGAAGTACCAGCGCTGCGTGCAGAAGGCCATCAAGGAGAAGGACATCCCGATCGACGGGGTGGAGTTCATGGGGCCCAACAAGGACAAACCTGAGAGCTGATGGAGCGGAGGAACGGGTTCTGGTCCGGTTCTGATCTGGATCCGGGGCCATGAGGCCCGGAGCCGGCAGCCGACTGGACCAGCGGGTCCCTGGAGCTTTGGGTTGTTCTTTAGGAGGCCTCACACACACCTGGACTGGACTGAACTCTGACCTCAGCTGGTTGGACGGCAGTTGACTGAGTCCAGATCTGTGAGGCTGAGCAGGACCGGGTCACGTCTCTGACCAGATCTCTGTTTCCGGTTGATTTTCTGCATTAAAATCGGAAAACTGACATTTTTGTGCTTTTGTTGTTGCAGCCTGCTCATCATTTCACTTACAGCTTCAACCCGAACCGCTGATCGGTTTAGAGATAAATGCATGTTGACGGTTCTCTGATTGTTTGTAGGTGAATCTGCTCAGATAAATGAGTTTTTACCTGAATGTCTGTGACAAGCTGCGGTCTCCATTTTTGTTGTTGCATAATATGTAGTTTATGAATAAAATTCTTCATTAATCTTTATGCTTTTGAAGTATTTTTTTTAACTTTAAAATATTCTGAAGTTTGCTTCAAGTTGAAGCATTTCAGTCAAAGTTTATTTATTTTGTTCAAAATAAACTTAAATCTCAGAGAAACAGTTTATTCTCTCTCAAATTTTCTCCTTTTTGAGTTCAGAGCTTCACGCTGTTTCTCTGCCTGAGAGTCAAAATGTGAAAATCCCATAATTATAAAGGAATCTCATTAAAATCAGCCAGTGGAGCTTGGGTGAGTTTTTCCCTGAGCACTGTCTTGCAGGCCGCTGCAGTGCTCAGTGGGGACGTTCATCTTTAATTCTTACTGTTCACTTTCTTCTAGATGTTATCTGTTCTCCTTCAATCGACGCATAAACCTTCCTGCTGCTGCAGCAGAAAACTACAACAGCTCGACTGGGACGTAGAGGTGAAGAGGGTCAGTTTCACATTAGATGTGTTTAAAGCTTAAATGTCAGGTGGGAACAGGGAGACGCTACACTGCAAAACCCAGGACCTGCTTGGAGGTTCAGTGGATTCATCCAGAAATGTAAACAGATCCCTCATTTGGGAAAGGAAGGGACTTTTTACCACTATATATATATATATATATATGTGTGTGTGTGTGTGTGTGTGTGTGTGTGTGTGTGTGTGTGTGTGTGTGTGATCTATATATGTGGGTGTGTGTTATTCCTGCAAATAAATGAGAAATTGTGAATTTTGCATGCACTCTGATGTGATCTTTTCTTCTGCAGAGATGTTTCATAAACAGTGAAGAACTGTAACCTCTCCAGTTACTTGATGAATTCATTCTGTTGCGGTTTCCTTCCACCATTATTACAGCAGCATCACATGTGGCAACCAGTCCCTCCTGTTCTGTTGCCGACCTCATGCTGTAGCCTAGCAAAGAGTTTCGCTTGAGCTCCATCTCTTCACTTTTAAATGGTAATCCATATTTGATTAGAACTTTCTGTAAATAAATAGTTTTTCATGTGGAAAACATTAATACTCCTCTCCTGTTGATGTTAAATAAAGTTCCTGATCGTGGGCACTGCTAGCTGCGCTAACCCTAAAGCACTAATCACAAACATTAGGTCCTAACGTTAAGATGCTACATCAACATGGCATTTAGTGAAAGCTAATGCTAAAGCGCTAACTTCAGCCATGTTGATACCTGGCATGTATCACAAAGATAAAGAAATTCATTAATAAATATTAATATATATCTTAATATTCATTTAATTGACACTCCTGTTGGTTCATTGTTCTGCTGTATTTCTATCCACCTCATTTATTTGTCGTTTACTTGGTGCAATAGTTTCTTTAAAAAAAGAGAGAACAGGCAAGAGGAAACAGAACTGCTGCGTTAACAGACTTCAAAATAAGAGCATTACTATAAATATCTACTTGTATTATTCATAACAGTCTATGACCAAACCTTCAACACAGATGTCAAATTTTATTCAACTGAAAGTTTACAAAACAGTCAAGTAAATTAGCGCTTTAGAATTTATCTCAAAAATATTGGAAGCTAAGTGCGCTTAGGTCATTTAGTTCTTAGCACGTTAGCAGATTAGCATAAATTATACATCACTGCTAACCACAGGTTTGGAAGAAAATGAATCCAAACAAAACGAAGCTTTCCTGCTGCTGAGGAAACGAGAGATTTTACGCTGAAGAGAAAGTAAACACAAAATACAGTTCAAACTGTAACAGCATCAGATCGAGCTCTTCCATCAGCTACTGGATAACTTTCAGATCATACGTGGAAATCCTGAAGGTTTCTGTGTCTGAAATCACCTAATGAGGGTTTAAAGCACCAGAATCTGAGCAGAACCCGAAGCTGCGATGGGCATCTGTTCACCGTCTGGAGCAGCTGGAGGTCCGAGCCGCTGTGAGTAACAAGTCTCCACTGTAGGCGAAACAATGTTTCCCAGAATTCATAAAGCATCAGATCGCAGCACCCTGGTGAACCTGAATGTGTTGACGAGCTAATAAAGGATTAGATGGCGCCGATCCGGGCTGGTTTACATTAAAGTTCTCCTTCCACCGCAGAAACCAGCATGCTTATAAACTCTGAATGTTGCTCCACAAAAATGTGATCCAAATCACTGGTTTAGTCATGGATGTCAGTTCTGACTGAAAACAATGAAAACTGGATTTTGTTGTGAGGACGACGTGAGATAATAGAAACATTTACAGTGTTGAGCTTTGATGGAGGATCCACTGAGGTTCTGATCCAGTCTGGATGACCTGGGTTTATATTTGGTATGTAAATGGTTTCTGACAGGTTACAGTCTTTAAAGAGTTAATTATTTATGGTTTCATGTGATTCCAACAGGGATGAATGAAGTTACAGTACTGTAGTTACTTTGGTTTGGACTGAGACCTGCTCACCGACCCAGAGGAGGGGCTCTGTCCTTTCCTGACTCAAGGTCATGAACTCAGATGAGCTGATTTTTGTTCCAGCTGCTTCAGTCGCTCCAATGAAAGCTGGACTGATGAAGACGCATCATGAAAGATTCAGTGACTTCGATCCGACTCTCCCTGGAAACGTGTACGCAATGCGGACCGCGCTCTGACTGCGGCCCTGGGGTCCTGGGTCACGGGGGCCGGTACCACAGG
The DNA here is from genome assembly GCF_019740435.1 of Gambusia affinis. Lineage (NCBI taxonomy): Eukaryota > Metazoa > Chordata > Actinopteri > Cyprinodontiformes > Poeciliidae > Gambusia > Gambusia affinis. Next base: position 1,053,083 of record NC_057873.1, read on the forward strand.
GCCCGGTACCCCAGGGCCCGGTACCACAGGGCCCGGTACCACAGGGCCCGGTACCCCAGGGCCCGGTACCACAGGGCCCGGTACCACAGGGCCCGGTACCACAGGGCCGGTACCACAGGGCCGGTACCCCAGGGCCCGGTACCACAGGGCCCGGTACCACAGGGCCCGGTACCACAGGGCCGGTACCCCAGGGCCCGGTACCACAGGGCCGGTACCCCAGGGCCCGGTACCACAGGGCCGGTACCCCAGGGCCGGTACCACAGGGCCCGGTACCACAGGGCCCGGTACCACAGGGCCCGGTACCACAGGGTCCGGTACCACAGGGCCCGGTACCACAGGGCCCGGTACCCCAGGGCCCGGTACCACAGGGCCCGGTACCACAGGGCCCGGTACCACAGGGCCGGTACCCCAGGGCCCGGTACCACAGGGCCGGTACCCCAGGGCCGGTACCACAGGGCCCGGTACCACAGGGCCCGGTACCACAGGGTCCGGTACCACAGGGCCCGGTACCACAGGGCCCGGTACCACAGGGCCGGTACCCCAGGGCCGGTACCACAGGGCCCGGTACCACAGGGCCCGGTACCACAGGGCCCGGTACCACAGGGCCCGGTACCACAGGGCCCGGTACCACAGGGCCCGGTACCACAGGGCCGGTACCCCAGGGCCGGTACCACAGGGCCCGGTACCACAGGGCCCGGTACCACAGGGCCCGGTACCCCAGGGCCCGGTACCCCAGGGCCCGGTACCCCAGGGCCCGGTACCACAGGGCCCGGTACCACAGGGCCCGGTACCACAGGGCCGGTACCACAGGGCCCGGTACCACAGGGCCCGGTACCACAGGGCCCGGTACCCCAGGGCCCGGTACCCCAGGGCCCGGTACCCCAGGGCCCGGTACCACAGGGCCCGGTACCACAGGGCCCGGTACCACAGGGCCCGGTACCACAGGGCCCACCAAGGGACATAGAACCCCTAGACGGGTCAGTCTCCAGGTCTCACAGAGTCATGCTTTGTTTAGCCTGGAGGATGTTAGCGCAGGTAGCTGGCAGGTTTCCTAGCAGAATATTGACCCAGAGGAACCTCTGGCCGTTCCTGTGGGGGTCCACAGGGTAACTGGTTCCATCCAGGAGTGTTAACCCGTCTGGGAACCAGGTGCTGCTGTAAACCCGGGCCCTCGGATCCAGGCCTGGAGGGCCGGCGGCTGGCAACTTTTAATATATATATTTATTAAGTTTTCAAAATACGGCGTACATAAATCACACACAAGGGTATGAAGCATATATATTTATATATAGTTAACAAATTACTGTATAAGGAAAATATACTCTTACTAATAAAACACTGAAAATGAAATCATACAATAAGTAAAAATTAAAACAAGTCAGGGTAATTATCTAAATAAGTGGTTACATTGCACTGATTACCATTTACATTTAGGACGGTGCATAAAGGCCTGGTGGCGTATTAACAGGCTGAGCTGAGCGTCAGTCTTATTGAGAAAGAAGGTCCAGAATCGGCTGCCAGGTACTGCAGAACTTCTTAGTGGAGCCCACAGCATCATACCGCAGTTTCTCCAAATGAAGAATCTCAGTAAAATCACTGAAGCACATTTTAAACTGAGGAACTTTAAACTGTCAGTTTCCCACAATCTTAATATTATTAGTTAATTATCAGCGTTCCAAACTCCACAGAAAAGCTGAGGGTCCGACGTGAAGGAGAATATCCAGATGATTCAGTCTGTGGTTCTGGAACCAACGTGAACTAAAATACTGCAGAGAACAGTTGAAGATGTCACAGCAATATTGGAAGAGTTTGATGTGTGACCACAGCAGAAGAGACAGAGATCCATCAGAGGACCGACATTTATCCCATCGTGAAGTTAACATTAGAACACATGAAACTCCTTGAACTGAATGAACGGAGCTTCTCATTGACAGAACATGAGCGGATCCTCCATGCAGCCCTCAAGGAGTTTTTGTAGCAAACATTATTTCTGACTCTGGAAAGCCCAACAACATTTTGCATATTTAAAATTCAGGATGTTAATTCAAACATAATTTCTAATTTGTACATATCTGAAAAAAAAAACTGCATCCAGAAGAGAGGAATTGTCCCTCAACACTGCAAATGAAGCAAACGTTTTGTTGATACACATTTTTCAGTGCAGTTTGGCCTTTCAGTCTCCAGGTTTTAAATGATATATCCAACAGTGAAGGGGAAAGAATTGGAGCATGAACCGAGGTCTGCGGTAAACTACAGTCTAACTTAACTTGTTTCCATATTGTCAAACAAGTTAAAACAATCAAATTATTTACTCCACTATTTGTAGGAGATATTGGTGCTGAGAAAAGAAGAGCTGGAAGAGAACAGTTTCTAACTTTTCTTTCATCAGACGGTTCTGGAGCATCATCACCTTCCTGCCATTCGCTGCCCAACAGTAGTGATGAAAGCAGCATAATCCTAATTTATGATCGTAGAACTTGTTTTAATCCAACACACAAATTTACTACCAAACCCAAACTCCTCAAGTACAGTCAGGATGTAAGGCCTTTCCAACCCGTCAAATGTCTTTTCAGCATCCAGGGAAAAACGGTTCCCTTAAACTTACTGTCATATTTATGAAGTCCAGCAACGAGTCCCGCTTCACCACACTTCAGTCAAATATCTGCATTACATCTGAAAATGTCCTGATCACAGCGAACAGCAGCAGACGTCTCGCCAAGGAATCTTTATTAGAAACAGCTTCATTCTGCAGACGGTGCACATCGTCTCTCCTCAGCAGTTTTCAGCGTTAATCTGTTGAAGAACTTCTAGAAGAACTCCAAGGAAAACTTTAGGGCTCTCCTCCGGGTGGAGTTCACACTGACGGCAACGCGACTCTGACTGAGGAAGAGAAACAGAGACGGGAACGTTTCACTCAACAGAAGCAAAAAGAAAAACAAGAAAGGAGAAACCAGAAAGACAATCCTAAACTTACATAACAGGAACACATTCCAAACTCAATAATGGTGAAAACTGAAGTGAAATTGAAAAAATGTGCCTGAGTTACATAACTTCATATCAGAGTTAAATAATGAACTTTAGCTGTCCTGTTGTATCCCGTGACAGAAACCAGCCGATTCAATAAACACCATGCAGTCAAACGCATGGTGTTTATTGAAAGCACTCATCTAGATTATTTACAAAAAATACCATCAAATACAGAGAGAAATGTGATTATTTACGGTGCCTTCAGCAGCAAACGGCCAAATGCAACATAAAAACAAAAGCAACACAAAAATGCTGCAACCAGGAAGAAAATGGAGCAAAAGGGAAAATACTGAAGTCCTCCAGACCACCAGGGGGAGTCATCCTGGACCAGACGCGCAGTAGATCTCAGCAGAGCGTCCGGTCCAGGGTTCATAGTTCACATCATTCGGCTGAATTTGTCGGACACCGTAAATATAATAACAATCTCTGACAGCTGCTAGCCGTTAGCTGCTAGCCGTTAGCTGCTAGCCGTTAGCTGCTAGCCGTTAGCTGCTAGCCGTTAGCTGCTAGCGCTCAGTGACACTGAGGCCCAAAGTCTCCAGACCACAGACGATGGTCCATCCTGTTATTCCACACTCCGACCAGCAGGAGGAACCACACAGCCGGGTCCTGACACCTGGAGGTACCTGCAGGAGCTCAGGACGTTTCCATGGTTACAGACGAGCTCAAGAGAAAGTATTCATCGTCCTCCAAATTTTTATCCAGAAAGTTTCTGGTAAATGTGACAGAAAATCTTCTTTTCTTAAATGAAATATATTAATTAATAATAAATTAATTAATTAAAAACTGATTTTTAAAAACTTATTCAGGTTTTATTTTTATATTAGAGTTTGTTTTGTGATCTCAAATGTTTAGGAGTAAATCTGTGAGGGGAGAAAACTTATTGTTTTAATGGAAAGATTTTGTTCTGGTATTATTATTATTATTATTATTATTATTATTATTATTATTATTATTATTATTATTATTATTATTGTCATCCCTGCTGCTCACCTTATTGAGTTTCTCAGCCAGTTTCCGTAGCGACAGGATGAGTCTCTGCTGAGTGCAGCTGAGGCCGCTGACCTTCATCTCCTCACAGAGGACACTCAGCTCATCGGCGAAGCAGCTCATGGCGGCGCTGGGACATTTCTGCTGGAAGAGAACCAGAACCAGACTCAGACTCAGACACAGACACAGAAACCCAGCCCTCATTCAGCCGCAGCACCGTTTGTCTTCCATCGTCTGCAGGTGGGATTTTAAATATCAGGTTGGATTTGAGCTGCATGTGAGTCGCCAGTTTGGAAATTTGCTAAAGGAATGGAGACATTTGTAGGATACTGGATGTGAAAGACAGTTTTACTGGGAACGAGTCAAGATGACATCCCTCCTATTGGAGCGAATCTACTCTGAAAGTCTTCAGCTTTGGATCATCAGAACCAACATTAAGGGCAGAACCGTCCTGTGCCAGGCTGCAGGACTGATGCTTCACTAACTGCAGCTTCATGAACACAAACACTGAACCTGGAAAGTCCTGACTGGATTCAAACCTGCTGGAGAACAAGCAGAACCTGGATCAGAACCTGGATCAGAACCTGGATCAGAACCTGGATCAGAACCTGGATCAGAACCTGGTTCTGCCCATTTAATGTTACGACCCGGCTCAGCCAGGGGGAAGGAGAAGAAACATTACAGAAACCTGGATTTATCACTTTGGTGTTTATTGTTGAACAAAATCTGCGACAGACTGGTGACCTGTCCAGAGTGACCCCGTGACCCCGTGACCCCGCCTCTCACCCGGGACGCAGCTGGAGAGGAACCAGCAACCCTCCTGACCCCATTAGGGACGAAGGGTGTTCAGAAAATGGATGGATGGATGTTGAACAAAATAAAAAGGTTAAAAAACCTACAATCAAAAGTTAATATAAAACAATGTTCATAAAACAACCAGAGTTGGAAACCAAAGATTTTAACCAACCCAAACAGGACCAGAACCTGAAGACTCACAGGTAACAGATTTATAAAGCTCTCAAAAAGACAATAAATAAGCAAAAAAAGCAAGAGGTTTGTCAATATCGGACAACAAAGTGAAATTAAGACATAATCTATGATAAGATGTTAAGATCAAAAGAACAATGAGAGTCCAGTAAAGGAGCCGTAACCATAGAAACCCAGACAAACAGGCAGCTGCAACACAAACCATTCTCTGTCCCAGCATGTAAAGTTCCTCCTGACAGAACATATTTAATATCACCCTAACCCTAATATCAGAATATAAGTTACAATTTTACTAGTGAAACAACAAGAGGTCAAATTGAAATTAAAATGAGATGAAACTAAAACATCTCATGATAGAAGAGCCAAATCCTGACGAAGCAGCAGAAGAATTAGAGTTTCTGTTTCCGTTTAATTTCCTCCAGGAGCTGACAGGAAGTTCATGAAGGTTGTTTAGTCGTTCATCTGACAGCAGAGGAGTTGTTATCATCACATAAAGAAGGATTTCTAGTTTTCTAAAGTCAGAGAACAGTTTTCTCTTTAGAGTGGATTGTTGAAGTAAGCAGATGATTTATGAGTCATGAAATAATATGGGAAGTTTTACATGTTTCACAACTGCAAAGAAAATAATAATCTGGAATTGTGATCATTTGAGTGAACATCTGGAGAGGTTATCAAGCAGCATTTAGGAGCCAACCTGAATATTATCCAAATTCCTTAATTCTCTTGGTAAGAAGGGAGCTGCTTGTTCGTCCCACAGTCCCAGAACAATAAAAAATAAAAATAAAACTTAGGAATGCTCTATAAAGGTTTCTTTTCCCACATAGGACTGTGGGAGAGGCAGCATTCAGGAGAAAGCAACATAACGGTGTTACTTTAACTACACAGGAGCTGACAGGCAGCTAAATGATGAAAATGATACAATAATAAGGGAGAAAAGGTTCATAAAATATAATAAATACAACTCAGCTGTTTGCTCTCTAACCTGTTTACATTCAGGAATCATGAAGTCAACAAAGAATGTGTTAATAGATGTTTTAATGATCGATATTAGAGACGTTCTCTGAGGTTCTGAATCTTGAGAACAAACTAAAGATTAGAAAAACTGCAAATATTTACGTTCTGCAATGAGCGAATCCATTCAGTTATGGAATACCACCAACTATAAATAATGGAAGATTATAACTGAATGATGGGTTTTTATAGATAAAATATGGAAAATTTGGGGAAAATAGAGTCAAATTGAAGGTTTAGATCATGTTGAAATAAATGTTTCTGTTTGTTTTGTTTTCCGTTTATCTTCAACAAAACAGAACTAGTAATAAAATAATAAAATGGAAAAGTTATAAGGGGCTGCACAGTGGTGCAGTGGGTAGAGCTGTTGCCTTGTAGCAAGAAGGTCCTGGGTTTGATTCCCGGCCCGGGGTCTTTCTGCATGGAGTTTGCATGTTCTCCCTGTGCATGGTGGGTTCTCTCCGGGTTCTCCGGGTTCCTCCCACAGTCCAAAAACATGACTGTCAGGTTAATTGGTCTCTCTAAATTGCTCTGTGAGTGAGTGTGTGAATGGTTGTGTGTCTCTGTGTTGCCCTGCGACAGACTGGCGACCTGTCCAGGGTGACCCCGTGACCCCGTGACCCCGCCTCTCGCCCGGAACGCAGCTGGAGAGGAACCAGCAACCCTCCTGCCCCAGTAGGATGAGCAGGAAATGGATGGATGGAAAAGATATTAATGGAAATTATTAAAACCTTCCAAGAAAAGAGAAAAATAAGAATAAATAAATCCATAAAGGGTCTCTGGACTATTTATAAGTTTTGGAAACAAACTGGTACTTAAAGGAATTATTTTGTAATTAAATTAATTATCTCTCAGTGTTGAAAATGATGGACAGCAGAGTTTGTAAACCATGAAACATTAAATTGAACAGAAAGTTCAGAGTTTAATTCTAAAAATAAAAGAATCCACATTTTATTGAAATTGGTGACGAGTTTCAGCAGCAGGAAATTATCAGTTGTTGCTAGATAATAATATATCATTCAGAACATATTTATTTTTAAATGTGTTATTTAAAACTGGATCCTGAAGACGAAAGTTTAAAAAATTAAAACATAAAAAATGTTAAAACATTGGAAAATTCCTGAAGCTTCAGTAAAATTTGGTGAACATTTTGTGATGAGATTCTGATTGTTTTGTTTTGTTTGTTTACTTGTTGGTATGAATGATCAAAAAAAGAAAAACAACAAACTGAGTAACTGATCAAATTATTGATCATTTGATATCTAAAAATTATATTGTCAGTTGATCTGAAATGCAAAGTTAAGTGAGATTTTGATATTTTAAGTAACTAGTTACTCCAAATTGACTAAAGTTTAAAACTTTTAATTTAATTCTGATTGATTGATGATTATTAAATTTATGTTAAATTAAAGAATCTGAGGTCGTTTAAAAAAGCAGGATCAGTTTTCATCTCTGGCCTTTTGGCAGGAGTTCAACAGAAATGTTTCACCTTGATAAGTTTGACAATATTTACAGTTAAACCTGGAACAAAACAAAACGCCTCTTTGCTAATAAATCTCCTAGATCAGGGGTCTCAGACTCGCGGCCCGCGGGCCAACTGCGGCCCTCGGGACGATAGTTTGTGGCCCCCACCTTAATATGAAAGTTTAATGTTAGTGTGGCCCGCGAGCAGTGATGTCAGTAACGCGTTAATTTGTAACGTTACTGACATCAGACCACTTTTTTCAGTAACCAGTAATCTAACGCGTTGCTATTTCAAATCCAGTAGTCAGACTACAGTTACTTATCAAAATCATTTTTGCGTTACTATCTTCTTTTGTTATTGAATCGTATTTCCTCTACTCGTCTTGTCGAGTGACCGACGTCTCTATGCAACAGAAATGTAAACAATGGAGGGAGATGCGCATTTTGTTGGTGGAAAAACTGGAACTATTTTGAGTTTCTGTCGCCAAGTCCGATTATTATAAACGGCTTTGGGCTTTAATGAGTTGCTGGTTGCGCCTTTTTGGGCTCGTTTTTGAACGTGAAGTTGCTCATTTGGGCTTGGAAATAAGCAGAGACTCATAATAAATCCCAGAATTTGTCCGTCATTAAGGTAGTTTTACTCAGTCTCTCCTTGTCCATCATTTCTCAGATGATCCGTCCCGCTGTGTCTTTGTTAATGTCAAGTTAATTTATTACCTCTGAATGACATCGAGCTTCGCGTTGCGCTCCAGAAAACTGCAAACATCGAGACCAATATAAACAGCGCAATAAACATGAAAACAGCCACGAATGAACGTGTCCGTAGTTGGCACTGATTATAATGGCAACTTAATTCTAATTATTAATATTAAGATAAGTGTCACAAATCTGTGCAGCCATCTGAGCTGTGAGCTGCAGGAGGAGCTCTGTGCGCAGTGACACCAAACGCAGGGCCGTAACGCAGAACCTGGAGGCTGGGGGAGGGGGGGGCTTTAAAATCCTTCTTAGAGTTTTCCAGACAACAGTGGACCACACAAACTACTCACGTTTTTTATTTTTCTACAATCTCCTCTTCAGTTCAACCTTATCAGTGGAGACACATTGTTGATGTTACCATTATAAAATAGCTTACAAAAATGTATTGGCAAAGATCAATGTGATTTTCACAGGAGGTGGAGTGTTGTTGTTAGCACCTGCTGAAAGTAACTAAAATGTTACTTTTAATGTAACTTAGTTACTTTCCAAATCAAGTAGTCAGTAATATAACTAAGTTACTTTTTCAAGGAGTAATCAGTAGTCCGATTAAAGTTACTTTTTCAAAGTAACTATACCATCACTGCCCGCGAGTTTGATATGATTGGCACTTTTCAGTGTTGTGTGCGGAGCTGAACTAACTTACCAATCACAGTGCTTCAAATGGAGCTCATTGACCCGCAGTGCCTCTCTGAACTCAAAGCCAAGTTCAGGGAGGTGAGTGGAAAAGCAGACAAGCTTGGGCAATTTTTGAGAGAATTGCCACCCAGCTTCCCTGAGCTTTCCCGAATGTTCAAGCGGACCATGTGTCTTTTTGGGAGCACATACTTGTCAGCTCTTCTCTACCTTGAACTTCAATAAGTCCAAGTACAGGTCCAGACTTACTGACGAGCATCTTCAAGCTCTACTTAGGGTCTCAACTGCCTCCTCCCTTAAGCCAAATGTGGCTTGGCTATGCGAGAGGAAGCACTGTTTATAAACAGTTTATAAACTGTTATATTCATAACAGTTTATGTTCAATGTTCCATTCATGTTCAGAAAGTTAAAGGTTAAAGAACTGTTAATACAGCCATTTGAATCTGAATTATAATAATTACATTTATCTAGTCTTCTATAGCTGCTGTGTTATAATTATATTTTATTTATTTATTACTGATTAATTTTTTTTCTTATGAATTGTTTATTTATTTTTTCATCTTATTTTGTGTTTAAAAAATAAAAATAAAGACATTTGATGACATTGGAATGTTTTTGTAAGAGCTTTTCTTGTGGAAAACCCGATGCGGCCCAGACTCACCCAGGCTCTACCTCCATCGGCCCCCGGGTAAATTGAGTTTGAGACCCCTGGTCTAGAAGTAAAACGACTGCCAGCTAAAGCAACAGTCTGTAAGTGAGCAGCAGAGAGATCTGTAATGGAAAGATGTTATCAGCAGAAATAAAAGTGTTAAATATAGAAAAACAAACTTTTATACACAAAAAGATATTTGGAGTCATGCAACAGCAAAAGCCTAAATAGTAAAATGATTGTGGATAATAGAAGAGCAGCGTTGAAATCTATTTAAAGTAGTAGAAGTTGTGATACATTAACATGTAATGAATCATCAGGGATATGAATTCACCTTTTATATCAGTTCATTAGATTATTGAACGTATATAAAATGTTCTGATCTGTGCTAAATATAAACCACAGGGAAACTTAAGACCAAGAAGAAGAAAGTTTCCAGAACCTAAAAAATCCTTTTCAAGTGATTTTTATGGATTTGATAAAACGAGATCAAAGTGAAGGGAAAATATTGTCTGGTTATGACAGACGGCTGGTCTAAACGGATGGAGCTGTTCACTGACAGAGGCTGTAAAGCAGAGAGATCTTTCCCAGAAATAGTTTACCTGAACGGATTTATATTAATGATGGACACATTTTATTAACCAACTGTAAAATTAAAGTTTCTAAAACAGTCAAATGAATCCCAGGTGGGTCTGAGATGCAGGATTATGATGATTTTTCTGATCTAGATTTTGTTTTGGTTTACATTCATTTAAAATGACTGAATAAAACTTAAATAATAAAAGGGTTTCTGAATCTTCCATTTGTTGGTGTAGTAAAAATAAAAAGTAGAGGAAAACGTGTGTTTGGAGAAACGGCTGCACATTTTATCCCAACAGATTAACATCCTGATGGAGGTGAGAGGATTGAATCCTGGGTGGGAAAATGAAAAGTGGACGTGCCTTTGGAAACATCGTCCTCTGGTTTCCTCTGTTTCTGTTTTCCATGGCCGTATCTGCTGCTGTTCTGACTTTATCTGGATGTTGTTGTAACAGATTGCAATTTTCCATGGAAGACCACAGAGCCCAAATGTTCTCCTGATAGTCTAACAATCATTTTGTGACGATGATGATGATGATGATGATGATGATGATGACTCTGTGAAGAATGCTCACATTTCTGAAATGTATCCTGAACAGTAACTGGTTTTTTCTCTGAAGCTGATCGTGTCTGAGATCGTTCAGTTGAAGATCTGCAGAGAGGTGATGTGAGAATTTGGGTTTTTATGTTATTCAGGGGAAAATGATGGAATTAAAACAATAACCAATAAAAATACTAATCGTTATATTTGTATATATTATATTTAGAGTCTGTGTCTGTTTTGTGAGAATCGTCTGCAGGAAGCTGAGGGAGCATCAGAGGAGTGAAGGAGGAAACCAGGAACCAGACGGTGCAGCAGTGGAGAAACTGGACCTCTTATCTTATGAAATATGCTTTAGAAGATTGTGTGAAGGAGTTGTGTTCATGTGAGTGTGCAGCTGTGTTTTATTGCCCCTCCCTCCAGGGCTGCACACTGTCTGTCAGCAGGATGAGACTCAGCTGAATCTTCAGAGCAGTAACTGGTTTCACTGTAAAACTACATCCTGTGTTCAGGTCATTTAGAGCCAACAGGTTTATTAAAACTTCTTCCTTCTCATTATCATTAATGTTTTACTTTGTTGAAATATTTTAGAGAAATAAACTGGAGTTCATTGGATGTGCCATGGTGGTGCAGCGGTTGAGCACGACACACATAAGGAGGCCTCAGTCTTCCATGTGGCCGTCACAGGTTCGATTCCCGGCCTGGTGACCTTTGCCACATGTCTTCCCCCTTCTCTCCTTACCCACTTTCCTGTCAATTAACTATCAAATAAAGACAACTAGAGCCAATAAAACCTTAAAAAAAAGAAAGGGTTGGGACACATTATTGATCTGTATTATTGATCATTTTATTGATTGTGTTATTGATCGTGTTATTGATCGTATTATCGGTGACCGGGGGTCACGTGGAGCTGAGCAGCTTCTTTAAATCATTTTAATTGAAGCACTTCTAGAAGTTTTTCTGTAAGGTTCAGTCAAATATCTGCAAATTCAAAAAATTTTCATTTTTTTCTTTCATTATGTGACAAGCTTCACCTTTAAATCTCAACTAAAAACCAACTTGTTTAGAGTTTTATTCAAAACATAATCAATTGCAAATTTATTGATGGAATCTGACTATGTTGTGTTGTTATTGTTGATTCTATGTTGCATTGTGTTTTTGTGTTTGATTTGATGTAAAGCACTTTGAAATGCCTTGATGCTGAAATGTGCTATACAAATAAAGTTTGATTGATTGATTGATCGATTCATGCTTTTCACTTTTTATTTCATTTTTGGTGTTAGAGTAAATAACATCCTAGTATGTTTAAAAAGGTGTTTGGATAGAAGAACCTGAAGATCTGCTTCACCTGGAGACCAGATCACTGGGAAATCAATCAACTTTTATCTGGACTTTTATTTGTTCTCTGGATTTTGCTGAAAGTATTTATTTGCTTGTAGCAACAGAACCTGGTGCTGCTCAGGTTTGGCAGGTTAGAAAGAAACAAAATTTATGTCCCGCCTGGAGCCGCCGAGTCCATCATGGCTGCCAACAGTCATCACCATGGAGACCAACTGAAACAGTCCAACATGGCAGACGGGCCGAGGTACAGCGCTAACCTCAGCATGAACACCTGGGACCCTCTGAGGGTTTCTGTCATCTGAATGTCCACCACTGTGACATCACATCCTGCAGCAGGAAACAGGAAGACCATGTGGCTGAAACAGCTGGAGAAGATGGCGGCTGATGAACCCGTGTTAAACCTTCAGCTGCGCAGACAACCGGCCCTCACCGGCTTTCACATGTCAGACGGGAAACTCAAAGTCTCTGAAGACCAAACACGTTCAGAGCAAACAAAGATGGCCGACGAGGAAGAACGATGGCAACAGCTTTTAATGGAGAAAAACGAGACAAAAAGAGCTCAACCCAAACCCTGCACCGACTGGACCCTGGCTCTGACCTAGTGACCCCTGGTGGGCAGCAGCCCCCCCTGCTGGGCCGGGCGGGTACTGGATGGATTTACTAGGATTGGAAACAGATTGCCTGATAAATGCTTCCTGTCTGGAGCACCTTTGTGTTTTTGAACGGAGCTGAAGCAGAACCCTCGACTTTCATGAACTCTGTCTGTCTGCAGCCTGTTAGCTGAAACTGTTCCTACAGAAGTCGTTCATTAAGACGCAGCAGAGCGGAACCCTGCAGCTGTGATCCCAGTCACTGATCCCAGTCCAGATGTTCAGGAATGAAGATGAGGAGCGCCTCCAGCCAGGCAAACCGCGTTGTGACTGTTCTGCACCGATACGCTTCGTCTATTCCGCTGCCGGCGGAGTTAATCTCAGCTTCTGCACTTTCCAAAGTGAGGAGGAGGAATTTGTTTATCTTGAGCCATAAAAAGTTCTGGGAGACGTTCTGCTGCCAGTGCAAGTGGACCACCGAGAGGGAGAGCCAGGCTGAGTTATGAAGCAAGCTGCTGATTTTCATTCCACTCAGACACACAAGTTTAGAAAACTGAAGGAGGAAATGGTTTTAAACATGCAGCTCATAAAACCGCCAGCCGTGTCGGAAATAATGCAGCTTCACCGACTGAACGCTGCAGCAGTGCTGCAGACCTCACTGAGGACTTCACATGGGTCATTTTTATTTAAGCAGGAACGTTTCTGAGATTTAAATCTGTTGTTTCAACATCAACAATTACAAACAACTAAATGCATCAAAACCAATGAAAATACAGATCAGAAAGGAAGAGAAGAAAACGCAGCAGCAAAAACAGAAACAGGAATGAAATACAACCTGATATTAAAGCATCTAGAAAAATGATAAAAAACTGATCAAGAGTGGCTTTAAATAGAATATCTACTGTAACTTGAAGCCTTTCTGCAGTTGATTCTAATTTAAGGGAGAAGAAAACTGGAAGAATGTTTTTCTCTTTCAGTGACGAAGAGCAGATGTGAACAGGGACCCAGCAGGAGGTCGAGGCGCTCAGACCGACTCACCTGGTAGTCTTTAACCGAAGGCGTGTAGAGACTGACGTCCATCTGTGGAGAAACCAAACATCTGCACTTTATTTACAGTTGGACACATGAAAAATGAACCGTTTTAAAAGCCAGAGGATTGTGATATCTGTCTCGATTCTGCTCTGGTTCTGGAGCAGATCCAGAGCTCCAGAACAATGGGTCACATTGTTCCTGACCATAATCGGGTCAGAACTGGTTTCCTTGAACTGTTAGGATGTTCTTATGAAAAATGAAAAATGTCTGAGCCTGAAAGAACAAAAACTGGACGTGTTGGGAGCCACCTTCGTTCCTCAGGCTGACGGGTTCTGCTAGGGGTTCTGCTGGTTCCTCCGGGCCGGCGCCGGACACAATGGCCAATAAAAACAATGGAAGACCACAGAGCCCAAATGTTCTCCTGATAGATTACAGAAAGTTCACACCAGCTGGCTGTGCAGCGCTGTCCGCTCTTATCTAAGACACTCTGAGATATTTCAGGAACGTCTGGCTGCTCAGAGGAAAATATGAAGAAATGATGGGAAGATTGTGAAGATAAACTCGAGCAGCAGATTGTGTTTAGTTTTACAGAAGGAGGCCAAGTTACAAAAATACCTTAGACAAGGTTTACTTCAGGGCTGAGAAATTATAAACTGTTTCTTTTCTGGATAAACTTCTTGACTAAATCTGTTTCTGTTTGCTGCAGTTTTTTTCCCAGCTTCAGTCAAAGATTCTGATTTCCTCCTGCGTCTCACGTTTCTGTGGCTCTGAACGTTTCTGAACCATGATGTGGATCTTCTGCTCTGCTCTGTAGTTACCTGTGGCTGTAGTTTGGAAAAGGCAGGAAGACGTTCGGTTTGTGTTGGCCTCTCCAAATATGGAACATTAAAGACATTTTCCCGCTGCAGAGATGCTGTGGGCCAACTGGTCTCTGACCTGGACTCTGCTGGTAACGCTGAGACAATCCTGACGTCAGTATCTCACCTGTAGGTGGGCTGTAGGCTTAGAATAACTTTATAGGATAACTGGATACCAGAAGAGCCCAACATGTGAATATGGAGCCATCAGAGTCCCCAGAGGTATTCAATAAACATCCTACAAGGAAACCCAAAGGCTCCCCATACATCCGCTCTGTGTACCCATGCAGTAGGAACCCTCCAGGTACTTCATCGTTGCTTTGTAAAACTCTAAGTACCGTATATTCTGGACTATAGCGCGCACCTCACTGCTACAAATGTTAAAACAAAATCTGGAAGCATACATATATAAGCTGCTGGTCTCTCCACTGCTCAGTTTTTTACAAGGACGCAGTCATCCGTCTCCAACGCCGAACCGAACCGTGGCTCGGATCACACCGAGCTTACTGCAGCAGATATCGACCTGTGCTACCAGATCCCTCTATCGACCTGTGCTACCATGTCCCTCTATCGACCTGTGCTACCATGTCCCTCTATCGATCTGTGCTACCAGATCCCTCTATCGACCTGTGCTACCATGTCCCTCTATCGATCTGTGCTACCAGATCCCTCTATCGATCTGTGCTACCAGATCCCTCTATCGACTCAATTGCATCATATCGTTCATATGATGCAACTTAAAAGCTGCATCATATGAACTTTGTGTTGTTTCCTTGATGAGTTTGAAAACATTTCTCTGTCGTTCCTGCTGCTAGCATCAACTTGTTCTAAATGGAAATCAGCACTTTCTTCTTTGATTTCCAATTTTGACTTCCAATGACTCACTTCCCGCTAAAGAGCCCCCTGGTGGCTGAAGAAAAATCCACAGAGTCGCACCGGCCCACAAGCCGCCTGGTTCCAAGCCTGGGAGAAAAGTAACGGTTTATAGTTCAGAAAATCCATCCATCAGTTCCTTCGACCAGACAGACAGAAACTCTAAAAGTCTTCATTAACTTTGACCTTCAGGCAACCTGTGTTGCTCCTGTTTGATATTTTAGGTTCAGGATTTTAAACTAATCCTGTTTTTTTGGTTTAATCACAGCCCATCTGTTCTTAGTTTTCATTCTTCATATTTTCTGGATACATTTGCAGTAAAAATATAATCACCTCCTGTAGCTGCTGTGTTCTTGTGTTTCTTTAAGCCAATGTTTGATTTAGAGACCATGAGACGACGGCACCAAGCTCAAAACAGAAAATAATACAGATGTGGAAGAAACGTCTCATAATGACAGACAGGATTTCTACAACTAATCCACAGGGTTTATTCACATTCCAACATTTGAACAATTAAAAGCTAACGTCCTTTGAACCACTGGTTTGACCACGGCTAGGATGTCTCTGGGGAAACGTCAAATTTATTCAACATGCATGTCTAAAAACAGCTGAGGAGGACCAAGAAGCATTTACATCAAGGAGAGCAACTCTAAAAAAATCTGATGCTGAGTTCAATGACAGCAGAAGGAGAAGCTGGTTGACCTCAGCTGCTTGTTCCACGTTCTACGACCAAAGGTTGGATGGAGCTCAGGTGGAGCAAACTGGAGCAACACCTTCACTACTGCAGAAGGCCTGATCCTCCATCCATGTCCTGCTTCCACACACAAACTCTACTGGACGTAGAAACCTGTAACCGACTCAGACGAAGCGTTCTACCCAACAGAGCCGCAGCACCTGCAAAACGCCAAACTGATCAGACATCCAACCTTCTCTGCTTTCACCAGGACCGTGGCGCCGGCTCCTGCTTCGACCGCCGAAGGACCTGTTAGCCCAGAAACCTTTATATTCTTGCAGTCTGATTCTAATGACTCCGTTAGCTCTTTGGCGGCATCCCGACCCAATCAGGAGCCTCTCTGCTCCTCAAACCAACGGTCAACAATCAGAAACATTTTGCGTGTAGATGAGCAGCGATGAGCTCTGCTAGCTAAAAAAACCAGCTGTGCGAACCCTGAAGCACCAAACGATCCTTCTGCCAACACTAAAGCTCCACACCTACCAAGTATTTAATACTGAAGCATTTAATTCAGGGGTGTCGGTTCTGGAGGTCCGGCATCCTGTATGTTTTAATTTCTCTGGTTTAACCCACCTGGATCCAGTGATGGATCATTAGAGGTCAAAGAACATCGACCTGCTGAAAGGTTGTTAGTAAAACCAGGGAGAGAATAAAACGTGCCGGATGCCGGACCTCCAGAACCCACTTTGGACTTCCCTGATTAAATTCAACCATATTGTTACTCAACATGCATCAAAGACCCAACGTTGCTCTATCGCCCTCTACAGAGTCAACTCTATCAGCATGCACAAATTAACAAGAAGTGATTCTTTGGAGCAGACCTTTCACTCATGGTTTCAGTTTCATTCTTGTTGAGTTTTGCTAGCAGTTGCTGATTGAGTCTAACTGACTGCAGTAGGGCTTCAGTCAGGAGATTTTAAACCTGAACAGGTCGAAACTAAAAGTTCACAAAACAGCCAAGTAAATTAGTACTTTAAAATTCATTTGGAAAAATTACTTTCGGGAAGCTAAGAGAGCTAAATGTTTTCAAAGTTAGAAAAAATTGCATAATGCTAATTAGCTTATTAGCAAATTAGCATTTGTCGATTGATCACTGGAGATGGAAACGTTTGGTCTCCTTGGTTGGACCCCATTGCTTAGTAGGCCTCCTATTAAGGTCACCTTTGCTGACCTTCGACCCCAGTCCACCAGTTTATAGATGTGCTGTCACAGCGCCTCCTTGTGGAGAATCGTCTGTCCTGCCAAACGTTTCATGTTTACTGAAGGCTGTGATCCAGGATCAGTTCATTCATAGAAAGTTTAAAGTTTAACCTGAGTGTCCGGATCGCTATCCGGGTCAGGCAGCAGAACCTGAAGGATTTCTGATCCGCCAGAGGAACGACGGGTCCGGACACAGCGAAGCAGCAGAGTGATTGATGCTTCACTCCGGAGGAGAAGAAACTGTCGTTGGTATTTTCACTGACTGCTGCCGCCTCCCCTCAGGCTGCCTTCTGGTTCTTAGATCGCAGAGGAAACTTGTCTCTGCGTGCGACTCAACGCCAGCCAGCTCAGAGAGCTTAGATCTCTGCTGCAGATAAAACCTAAACTGAAACACGTCCAAACCCGTCCGGCAGACTGGTGATGGTTATTTGATTTGTGCCCAAAGTCTGTTTGCTCTGGTTTCTGAATCAATATCAGAACATGGCAACGGACAAATACGTCATAATTACCACGGAAAACTGTAAACACTGTAAAAACATATATAATTTCAGCAGTTTGAGTACAAACTGGGTATATGCATACATGTCTGACGGGGCTCTCTGCCTGGGGAGATATCTGATGATGAGAGACAGCCTGGAAAAATCAATATTTCATTCCAGCCAAAAGATATTTTTATAGCTAGAGTCGACGGCGGTGAGCCATGTTCTGAGTTTTGCCTCCACTTGTTTCAGAAGTGGCAGAACAAAAGACAGAGGAGCGTTCATGTGTTTCAGTTAAGAAACCTCAAGAAAGAAACCGTTTGAAATCATTCTTATTCATGTCATCACAAAATAAACATTTATGGGTTCATCTAGGAATTCGTTAAACATGCAGCATGTTGCAGCAGGTCTGCTCTACATTTCTTTAGTGAAAGTTTGGATGATTTTCCTCTCTGGTTGTGGTTCTGTGCAGCCGGAAGGATTTTTGCTCCATTTTTATCTTTTGCTTGTACATCTGGCAGCTGCTGATAGCATCTCAAAAGATACCTGAACTTTGACCCCAAATCCCAGAGGAGTTAAAAGAAGCTTCATGGATGAAGCTTCTCTTCCATCCATCATAAGGACCCCGTTTATCCCCTACTCCAGCATCTCTCTGCTCAGCTTTCTGATCTTACCAAGTTTCTATTACAAATATCTCAGGACTCCTGAAATAAAATAAAACGAACTTGAAGTTGAACGAGAAAAGATCTTGCTAAAGATGAAGTAATCTGACACATCTGTGAAGATCTGAGTTACAGCATTGACCACGTGTTTGGGATCAATAAAGATATTTGAGTTTTGATCATTTCTGTCTGAGTTTCAGCTGAAGATGAAAATCTTGTGACTGAGCTGCTGCAGACCGAGTTCAGGAGAAACATCGACCCGCACCGAGCTGCAGTGATTCAAGCAGCCATTAGAGGGCAGACCAGGCGGACATTACTGCACCGCTCCATGATGGTCTCGGCCCAAATGGACCGTTCTTCTTGGTTCTGAACATGTTTTTGTTGGTGAAAAATGTTCTGGATTTTGTTTCATTTTGCAGTTGTTTTTTTTTGACTTCATGTTTTTTCCTGAACGTCCAGCTGGGAGGATGTGGATGGATCCATGTGTTAAAGAACGACCCGGGTCCGGTCCGGTTCGCTTCAGCAGCACAGTGATCAGATGGAGGTGATCTTTGCTCCACTCTGCTGTCCCTCATTTACCCTCTAAAGTTGAGCAGCTGATAAATTACAGAC
This sequence comes from Gambusia affinis, assembly GCF_019740435.1. NCBI lineage: Eukaryota > Metazoa > Chordata > Actinopteri > Cyprinodontiformes > Poeciliidae > Gambusia > Gambusia affinis. The sequence continues at coordinate 1,072,099 of NC_057873.1, forward strand.
CCAAGATAAACCATCCCATAAATCTGCAGAACTCTGCGGCCCGGTTCCGAGTCTCACCTGCGTCGGCAGCGCTTTGTTGAGTGACATCACCTTCTTGATCCGGTCTAGAGAGCAGAGCTCCTTCTGGCGGGATTGGATCGGCGCCGCCAGCAGACACACAGAACACAGAAACACAGTCGCCAGAGCTGGACCGCCTCTCAGCATGGCTCCGCATCCTGGGCCGGAGCTGGGCCCGGCCAGGACCAGAACCCTGGAGGACGTCCTACTGGGACCAGAACCCTGCAGAAGCCAGATGGAACCACTCCCACTGGTCCCACTGGTGGTCCAGTTCAATCCCAGGACAGCTAGCAGGCTTCCGGTCAGGACTGACTGGGTTCTGGCAGGGGAACCTGAAACCGGTTGGTCTGACTTATTCCAGAACTCTCAGCATCATCCCTGCAGGAAAACCCAGGTTCTGTTCCAGGCTTCCATGGAACATCCAGAAAGTCTGCATGTCCAGATGTCTTCTGTCTGCCAGAGGGCTGTCAGTCTGTCCTCAGTCTGTCCTCAGTCTGTCTCCAGTCTGTCTCCAGTCTGTCCTCAGTCTGTCTCCAGTCTGTCTCCAGTCTGTCCTCTGTCTGTCCTCAGTCTGTCTCCAGTCTGTCCTCTGTCTGTCCTCAGTCTGTCTCCAGTCTGTCCTCCCTGCAGGTCTTTGTCTTCAGGCGTTTCCAGATGGAGAAAGAGGAACGTTTGGAGCTTGAGACAAACTTTCTGCTGGAAGCTTCAGACCCGTTTCACTCTGTCACTTTTCCTTCTCTGGGTTTGTAGTTTGTACTTTCTGACTCCTCCCACTCTTTCTTTCCTCCTCCTCTTCTTCTCCTAATGTTAATAGTCCCTTATGTAATTTCCCATCTATTTTTTTTCCAACAGTTTCCATTGAAAAGCTAGTTTTTTCCCACTCTGCTGATCAACAGATTTCTCTTTCCAGTCTGATTGGAACCAAACATTAAAATAATTAGTTGTTCTGTCATACACTAAGGAAAGACCAAACAGTAAAGATTGGCCCAGATGGGTTCTGTTTGTGTCATTTGGGTCTCTATCGCTGCACATCTGACCCTATTGGACCCTGTTGACCCTTTGCAGCTTCGTCACACAATCATTCGAGGCGCCTTGATGGACGTGAGGGACGGGAATGCTGAACAGAGCGACTGAAAGTTTCCCAAAGTTTTTTTATTCATGGCTTCTCCTTATTCGAGTCGAGCTAATTTATCTGTGAACGTAGCTGACCTGGTTGGGCTCATAGACGGCGGGATTTACAGAAGCTAGCTTAGAAACCGAGTTGATCAAATTACCGACTTCTCCTGAATTCACACCACATGATTTATGTCACTGTGTCATAAACAGCGTTTCCCCTTGAAAACGGTCGAGGAGCTAACCAGCTGTTACCATCCAGGCTACATGACGGTGCACCGTCTCCATGGTTACTAGTGGTTACTAGTGGTTACTAGTGGTTACTAGTGGTTACTAGTGGTTACAGCGTACCTTCCCCATAAGGCAGTATTTGATATCTTTCTAATCATTAGAAAGTAAATGAACGTTGATCTTCTTACCTTGTAAAAAGCGTTAGCTGCTTGTTCGTGATTCCTGCCAGTCATCATGATTGACGGCTGCTGTCCATCACCTGCATCTCCCTCGTTATTAAGAGTTAGAAAATAAAATGACAAGTTTGGTTTTCATCCTGTCTGTCAGGGCAGCGAACCGCGCAGCAGCCTGAGACCAGAATGTGAAATCAACGGACTAAAAGCCACATTAGGCTGCAGAGGTCTGTTTTTGGACAGGCAGGAGGCCATTGGGTGTTTTGAAGGCGGTTTCTGACGTCACGTGCAAAATATCGTTGCTATGACCTCACAGACGTTTTTCACAGCAACCGGAAGCTGCTTCTCAAAGGGCTGCGGCACTTCCTGTTTTGGTGACTGTAATCCAAGTACCCTGAAAAACGTCTCTCCTCCTCCGGTCCTTTTCATCATCATTACTTAATTTCCCAGCACTTTCTTTCGCTGATGCGGAGGAAATCGCAGCGGCGAATTCGCCAACAAACGTGTGAAAGGGAACAAGTTCTTCCACGAAGAATATATCCACAGCTATCAAGGTAAGAAAAGACGTAGCTTAGCGAGCTAACCGCTAGCTACAAGAAGTGAACTACACAAACATCGTCAGGAAGCCTAACTTAGTTTGATAAATTACGTGAAATATTGGAGACAGACATAGTTTAAACTTTTCAATTATATTTTGACATTTTGAAATGTATTTGCCAGTACAGTTTGTGAAAACAGCATGCTAGAACTTAGTTATGATGATATACTGATGTTGAAACTATGCTTTACTTCTGCATGCCTGTAGTGTCAGAAAATGTCCAGGGACAGCTAGTTATCAGAGCTCGATGCTTCAGATCCATGCAGAAAAATGAGGAACCGAACAAGCTGCAGGTCAGAAAGCAGGTTGGCTCTTGTTCATTAGTTTGAGTTCCTGTTCAGATTTGACAGCTGAAGAACTTTCATGTGAAACTTCTGGACTCAGAGCTTATTCTAACATCTTCCTGTTCAGTGGTTACTATTTGTTTTCTGTTTCTGTTGCGGTTGTAACCATAGACTGTGTTTTTTTTCTACTTTTGTTGAGCTCCAGATGGCGAGGTGTATGGCCCGACAGAATCAGCCCCGTTTGGACTGGTCGAGGTAAAAAGCAGCATGAAGAATGATGTGTCTCAGGTTGCTCACCTCAAGGTTCAGGATGGCCAGGCTATTCTCAGGTGTTCACACACATCCTACTGGCAGGTAAAGGGTCAGCTGGCAGGTACAGGGTCAGCTGGCAGGTTAAGGGTCAGCTGGCAGGTAAAGGGTCAGCTGGCAGGTAAAGGGTCAGCTGGCCGGTACAGGGTCAGCTGACAGGTTAAGGGTCAGCTGACAGGTAAAGGGTCAGCTGGCAGGTAAAGGGTCAGCTGGCAGGTTAAGGGTCAGCTGGCCGGTACGGGGTCAGCTGGCAGGTTAAGGGTCAGCTGGCAGGTTAAGGGTCAGCTGGCCAGTACGGGGTCAGCTGACAGGTAAAGGGTCAGCTGGAAGGTAAAGGGTCAGCTGGCAGGTAAAGGGTCAGCTGGCCAGTACGGGGTCAGCTGACAGGTTAAGGGTCAGCTGGCAGGTTAAGGGTCAGCTGGCCGGTACGGGGTCAGCTGGCAGGTAAAGGGTCAGCTGGCAGGTTAAGGGTCAGCTGGCCGGTACGGGGTCAGCTGGCAGGTTAAGGGTCAGCTGGCAGGTTAAGGGTCAGCTGGCTATCAGCGGATTGGAATGGTGAGACTTTGTCACGGTGTGATGAGTCTTTCATTGATCAAGTGAAATCTAAACTGGACTTATTTGACTTCAACACCTTCATTGTTGTGTTCATGTCAATGCAATAAGAATTATAAAATGTGTAACTTACCCTTTTGTTTCTTTGCATTTCAAATATCCAATCTCAATCTGTGTGTAAATAATTGTTACTCATGAAACATACACAGATGTTAAAATTTCTTTAAAAGGCAGTTGCATAATTTACAAAAATTTGTTTTAACTGCAGTTGTCCTGTAACCTGTTTTAAAAATGCTTCTTCTTAAGGTTTTCTTAAGTATTTGTAACTATAGTTGTTTAGATTTGATATATATTAATTTGCAGCATGATTCATATCAGTGTACAGTTACAAGATATGAAATAGTTAAGGGTTTTTTGTTTTTATTAGATATTGTAAATTGTACTTTATTTGTTTTCCTTGCAATTCAACTTAAACAAGAAAATACAAAAAGAATAGTACAGGATGCTGCTCAAGTGTGTTTTAATTGAATTTATTTTTTAAAGTGTAGACATTTAAATAACTTTTTACATAGCACTACAACAATTAACATACAGAAATAATTTAGTCTGCAACACAAAATGGGCCTTGATAATTTGTCAAAACACAACAGTTGTACCAGATTTGATTGACAGTTCCTATTAAAGAATCCCAGATGGAAGCACTTTACTCTGGCGATTGTTCGCTCTCCAATGATCCGCAGTGAGCAATGGTCTGGCTCTCCTCTGTCTCTTTCTTGTTGAACTGGGCAGGAAGCCTGAATGGAGGAATGATGAGTTTGGCTCCAACTTCATGAAGGAGGTGTTGAATGAGGAATCCTTTATCTGCCAGCTCCAGCAGAGGAAGGATTCCACTGACCTTCGTTATTTTTTGTCTGAGATGCAGCCTGTGTACAACACTGAAATAAAAGTCACTAACCCACAGGGAGCAGCTCCAATCAGCCCTTCAGAGTGGATGGTTCTTCTATGCAGAGAACGTTTCAGACTGTAAGGTGAGGGATGACGGCGTCTCCAGAGCAACTTCAGTCCAAGATGACACAGAGATTTGGAGAGAACGTCAGAAATCTCTGAGGCAAACTGGCTTTTACCTTCTCAGGACCAATCCACAGGTTAATGGAGGAGAACACCATGAAGAGGTAGTTGGTCCAAGTGATGCTCACTGGGCTGACAGTAACTCTGCTGACTTAAAACATGTCAGCAATGAGCTGCTCCTTCATCCCACTGCTACCCTGAATGAGTTCATCATGCAGCAGGCAGGGCTGGCTTCAGCACATGTTTCCTCTCCAAGCTTCTGTGCTCTGGTCCAGGACACAAGGAGTGATGCAGAGGGTGAAATGGACTCCCAGGAGATCCGGAACACACTCAGATGGAAATCTGGTGTAGAATCGGATCTGGTCATCAGAGGCACAGTAGCTGTTAAGAAGTGTGGCAGAGAAATCCACTTTCTGAAGTCTGGCCTCCAACTCCTTGATATAATCCAGAGCTTCATCATGTGCATCTGTAAAAGCACTAAATAAATAGCATAACATACAGTTAGCAACAAGTTTTAATTATATAGATGTAACTTGACTTCTGTGAAGATCAATAGATGTTGAGTCAGAGCATCTATGTAAATACATAACTACCACATAATCTCATAAAAATGATTTCATTATTATGTGAACATAATAAACAAATTATTATAGTAATAGTTATATTTGACTGAAATGATCTTACATGGCAAATGTATACAATGTATTATCTTAATCTGACGTTTACCTGCAGGTGGATGTTCCACATATCATGATCTGCTGTAGCATCTTCAGCCTGGCTAGTTTTCTGAGAGGACAAGCTGCCGTTTCTTAGCCCTCTGGAAAGCAGATTCTCTGGTTGCTGCAGTGAAGGAACGGCTCCACTTCTCAGGCTGCTGGTGTTGGATCCACTAACAAAATCCTCCAGTGTGAAGATTACATGTGAAAGAACTCCCCGTCTTTATGCAAAAGTCAGGACCTTCATCAGATCATAAAGTCGGATCATCCATTGATTTTTTGATGTTTCGGTGAATTTGCTGTTTATGGTTCTGGAGCAGCCAAAGATCCAACAACCTCTGAGGTCCAACAGACTCAATCTGGTAATAATAAGACTTACTTTATCACTGTCATCCTAGCTAACTAGTATATAACTGTAATTTAGCCACTGAAGGCTTCAGCTAGTTACTGAGAGACCCACTCTGAACCCACCCTGAACCCACCCTGAACCCATTCTGTACCCAATCTGTACCCACTCTGGACCCACTCTGAACCCACCCTGAACCCACCCTGAACCCATTCTGTACCCAATCTGTACCCACTCTGGAACCACTCTGGACCCATTCTTTACCCACCCTGAACCCATTCTGTACCCACTCTGGACCCACTCTGGACCCACTCTGGACCCACTCTGGAACCACTCTGGACCCACTCTGGACCCACTCTGGACCCACTCTGAACCCATTCTTTACCCACTCTGAACCCATTCTGGACCCACCCTGAACCCAATCTGGGCCCACTCTGAACCCACTCTGGACCCACTCTGGAACCACTCTGGACCCACTCTGGACCCACTCTGAACCCACTCTGGACCCACTCTGGAACCACTCTGGACCCACTCTGGACCCACTCTGGACCCACTCTGGACCCACTCTGGACCCACTCTGAACCCATTCTTTACCCACTCTGAACCCATTCTGGAACCACCCTGAACCCATTCTGTACCCACTCTGGACCCACTCTGGACCCACTCTGGACCCACTCTGGACCCACTCTGAACCCATTCTTTACCCACTCTGAACCCATTCTGGACCCACCCTGAACCCACTCTGGACCCACTCTGGACCCACTCTGAACCCATTCTTTACCCACTCTGAACCCATTCTTTACCCACCCTGAACCCACTCTGGACCCACCCTGAACCCACTCTGGACCCGCCCTGAACCCACTCTGGACCCACTCTGGACCCGCCCTGAACCCGTCCTGAATGTTGGTTCTTCATGTTGGGGCTGTTTTGGGTTTCTGCTTGCTGTTCGCCGGCCGGTCTTTCCCAGTTTGGACCAGGCTTCTACTGCTGGACAAATGGACTCACACTGGACTCTAGAAAACTTTGGTCTACTGAGGAGATCCTGGTCCAATCTGTGACTGCAAATCCCACATCACCATCCCTCCACCACCGTGCTTCACAGCCAAGCTCCGGTGTGTCTGCTGATGTGTTGTGTTTGGTTCTGTCCGACCTGGTTCTGTCCGTCCAGAGGACTTTGCTCCAGATCTGTTTTCTCCTTCGACCTTTCCATTCAGCCATTCTTTAACCTTTAACCTGTAGAGTTTGAGAGGGAGTTCTTTGTTTCCGGTCATTTCTCTCAGCACTCACTCCTACAATATGAAGCAGCTACTTTGAGGTAGTTTCCTAAAAATCAAGATATTTACAAAATTCTGGAACAGAACCAGAATAAAACGTGAACATCATTTCTATGAAACAAGAGAAACGACATAAAAAGCCTGAAGGTGCGATAAAAATCAGAGTAACAGCAGAATCAGACATGGCTCCATTGAAACACTCAGCGGATCATCAGCAGCTGATCAGCACAGCAGAAGCTGCCGTCCAGTTCCTGTCAGCTGGTTTAGTTTTTGAATCAAAACCTTTTAAAACATAAAATATTTGAATAAAACTGATTTAGTGCAGGCGTGAGCCCAGAGCAGCTCATCAACCCAACATCAGTGGTGGAAATCCCCCACTAAACTGCTAGTTTTCATTTGGCACTTTTGTTAGCTTTAAATGTTTAGCAGACTTAGCGTCCCCTAAATAAATTTTTTCAGATAAATTATGAAGCACTGATTTACAGGTCGGTGTGTAATGAGACAGCTGATCCTGTTGAGGGCGATATATTGTGCTGTAGACCACATTTTGTCAACATGGTTGAGTTTAGCAATGTAGCATTAGCTTCCACTAGACTATGTTAGTAGAATGTTAGCTAACATCTAAAATTTACTTGTGCTAACTCATTTGTTAGGTAAAATTTTAGTTTAATAAAGTGCAACATCTGTGTTGAAGTTTTGGTTATCAACTGTAAGGAATTCTTCAAATAGACATTTATATTCGTGCTCTTATTTTGAAGTCTTTTTATGCAGCAGTTCCTTTTCCTCTACTCAGGTTCTCCACCTGCCATGCAGTGAAGCAAATGTTTTTTCTGTACCCAGAATGCATTGCTGTTTGCTTTCTGACCAAAGCTTTATCACGGTGCATTTGGAAGTCAGCAACAGAGTTAGCATTTAGCAAAACTTAGCAACCACACGTGTAGAGTTGACCCTGCGGAGGCTGCCATGTTAGGTTGCAACACATATTTTGTCATTGACACATGGTGGGTGTCAATATGGTTGGAGTTAGCGCTTTACCATTAGCTTCCGCTAACTACCGTTTTGGTATAGCCCTTTAGCATTAGCGGAACTAATGTTTATGACTATCATTTTATACACCCAGACCAGATTGTACAACTGCCAGAATAACCTGATCACAGGAGTTTAAATCTGTGAAATTTATTAATAACCAGCACCTGTAAGACAGAAATGGACCCTGAGCTGCACAGCAGCTGCAGGTCAAAGACTGCCAGACGTCAAGCACAACTGAAACTGCTGCATGTTATCAGGGCTTCATGGGTCAGTGTCCTCTAACAGGTACAACGCCTCTCAGGTTTATCAGATGCACACTTTGGATTTTTGTACCCCAATGGCAGCAGTTTGTGTTTGGCGTGTTGCTTCATGCAGGAGATGCAGGCTCACAGGTGGAGCGGATTCATGTGGAATTGATCTCATGCATCTGTTAAGACATGCAGACAAAACATCACATTTCACTGAAACCTCTAGGACACAAAGATGGAGATACTAATTTTTATTTCTGTCGTGTCACAAAGATTATCCCAGTTCGTCTCCAGGTTGCTCTGGTGAGACATCGAGCCTCCGGACCAGAACAAACCCTACATGCATTAGATCTGATGTAACCAACATGACGACAGTATTTGTTAACACAGCTGGAAGATGTATGGGAGCATCTTGACAAGCTGGACTTTCGGGCCGCAGCGCTGAGAGCAACATGGAACCGTAAACAGCAATAACTTTGGTCTCAAGTCATCGGAGAACCTGCAGACACGTCGTTTAAAAAGAACTGTGTGCAAAAATACCAAGAGGACTTTAAGGAGATTAAGTGCCAAAGTAGGAGACTAACTTCATAAATAAAAACAGGAATAAAAGAGACTTAAAAAGTTACAGGTTGTTACAGAATAAAATAACACTAAACTTCAAGGTGTCGGTCTTTCAGAGGTCCTCCTGCTCTCCAACATTAGCTAAAGAACATTAAAACTTTCATTTCAGGGAACCTTAAATCTGACGAAATTCAATTTTCAAACTGTCCATGACATCCCAGTTCTTCATGTCCAACTCTGAGTTGTGTGGATTGTCTTTAGACCCCAAATGTCCAAAAGCTTCATGATCGATGTGCGAGTAAATCTCTTCAGATCCAAAATGTTTTCTTCAGTTCACAACCAACTGAAACACACTGATGTGGCCAGGATCTGGAAGTCCGAATCAGATGTCCGGTGTTCCTCATGTTTAGGTCAAGAAGAAGTTCTGAAGTCCAGATTAAGACCGGATCCAGAGGGTCTGGACCAGCAGCTAAAGATGTTGTCCTTACAGTTTGGATAAGTGCACATCTTTCCCCAAGCCCTTCGTTCTCTGTCCTGTTTGCCTGCTTGTTCTCAGAACCGGATCCATGGCCGCCGTTCTTCCCTTCATGGCCTGTTGCACCCCTGAGGAACAGGCGAGAGTCCGTTGATGCTCACTCTTCTCGCCATCTGGTCCTGGCTCCCCGGAGGACCAGCTCCGCCCTGCAGGGTTTGAGTTAGGCTAACCTGGGCGCTGCTGTACGAGGTTATTCGGCCACTTCCAGCAATCTGGAGGTTCACTGTGGTGGCATAACTGGCCTTCTGGCTCCCCTGTTTGGGAAAGGGGGATGATATGATGGGTGACGGGGAGAGCGTTAAGGGTGGAGGGGGCGAGGCAGTGACCTGAGGTCGCCTCTGGACCTGGAGGCTGTGGAGCTGGTGTGACTCCGGTGGAGGGGAGGTCAATCCAGAGGGGGAGAAGATCAGGCATGACGAGGAGGAAACAGTTTGCTGGTGAGAAGGCCGGGTGACGTAAGCACAGATCAGCTGAGTGCGACAGCTTCCCTCCTCCAGTTGTGAGTCGCCCCAGTCAGCCTGGCCGTCCGATTGACATGGGGAAGGAATGAGATGTACTGGAGACATGGGCGCAGTGGGACTCACACTCGTTTCTGGACTGTCTTCTCCGTTGTATTTGCTTGACAACTCTCGGACGTCTGGCCAAGAGACGCTGGTGAAATGTTGCCCACTAATAGCACCCTTACCAGAGGTTAACCTGGTTGGGGAGAGGGGGCACTGCAGACCGGCTCGAGAGCTTAGGCAGGACGGGGAGCTGCTGTGGGAGGACCACCCACTGCTTGGGCTTATCGGACAGGACGCCTGCTGTTCAAAGGATCTTCGGCCGGATCCAGTAAAGCCGAGGGATCTTTGGCCGAAGTCGGCCCAGGAACGACGCTGTGCGCTCCGGGCTGGACTTGGAGGTCTGTCTGAAAGGGTGGAGGAAAGGGGCCTGTGGACGATTTGGGAGGGAAGAGGAGAGGAAGGAATCCTGTATGTCTGAGATCCTGAAGTGGATGAAAACAAGAAAGGGGAAGCTGAATTACGAGGGTTCCTGGGTTGAGGCACTGCTACATTATTTGTCCAAACTGGCACCCCAATAGGAGGAGGGGAGAGTATCTGGGGACTCACACACGCAGAGGAATCACCACAACTGGAACCATCAAAGGAAGCCCTTGGTAGGTCCAAACGGAGGTCCAGGTGATTGTGGGAACCTCCGACCCGTGAACTCCGGGGGTTGGGGGGCTTGTTCGCCATGGGGGAGGAGTAGTTATGCTGTGGTGGGGAGCAGAAGCGAACAAATGATGCTGGAGTTGGGGAGGGAGTTGGAGATTGAACTCGTGAGCTTGGTTCAGACGCAGAAAACGGCCGCGCTACCCGATTGTGAGATCCGGACCACAACGGATATTGACTCTGGAGGGGTTCGGTACGGCCATCAGCCCCTAAGCAGCCTCCATTACTGACAGCACCACCTACATACCCAGCAGAGTTGTTGTTGTTGCTGTTCTTCTTGCCAAGTTGTGGTGAAGCAGATTTGGAGTGAAGGAAGGAAGGCCGTGGTGAAGGGGAGGAGCACCGAGGCTGACGAAGGCCTGCCGTCGGAGAGGGAGGGCACTGAGAAACAGAAGGGGGAGACAGACATGAGGACCGGACCGAGGACGGGGGACATCTGGGAGGTTGGTACCCCTCCTTAGTGCACCCCAGCTGGGTATAAGCCGGTGCCGGGCCTAGCTGAGCTGTAGGAGGATTCGGTGAAGGTGTGCGCCGTCGCAGATCCGGAGTGGAGGAGGGACTCGGATTCATCAGCTTTATGGTCGGTGCTTGTTGTCGGGCCGTTCCTTTCTTAGACATACTCTGACTGATGGACTGACTGATGTGCGAGGCAGCTAGAGATCTGGTAAACGCTGAGGAGGAACAAGTGGGAGAATGGAGGGGAGGTGTTGGGAAGGAAGGTGTTCCTCTTGATGATGAAGAGTTTCCACATAGAGGAAGAGACGGAGTTGGGCTTCTGACAGAGGAAACAGTAGAGGCAGTGGGGGACAAACAGGACAGCGCTGAAGTAAAGACTGCAGGAGATGCTGGAGTAGGGGAGGACACCGGGATGTGCCTGAAGGGTGAGGAGCAGGGCGGGGCTTGGACTGAGGAGGCGCTGGCAGATCTTAGAGGAGAAGGGGAGCGATGGACGAGGCTGGCGTTGGAGACTGAGGGGATGGGGCTTGTTGTCCTGAGGGACGATCCAGACAGCGGCTCATCTGGCTTCCTGAAAACAACAACAACACAAAGTTAAGAGGGAAACTGAGACCAGACACTGAGCAGAACAAAGAACTTTCTCCAATCTGTCTAGTTAACTGCAGCTGCTCCTCGCAGTTTCAGCCCAACATTTCAGAGAAATGTTGCTGTTTCTTTGACCTGTTATTATGCGTCTTTATGAATCACACCTCCAGCCTGTGGATGAACCAGTGATGAGTCATTACAGACTGATGAGTAACTACTTAACCGACTATTAGCTGAACACTTGGAACAAAGCTTGTGATATTCTTTTCTATCTACGCTCCAGCAGGAGAGGAGAAGGTTCAACTGAATGGCATCCAGCCCTTTGGCTTCACAAGAAAGTGAATCAGTAAGCAAACATTTACTTTCTGGCTCCATTCCTGAAATTTCTGCCCTTAGGAATCAACCAAGCTGTGGTTTTCATGTATTCATGAAAGTTTGAGAGGTTTTGTCCTTGTAGTTTCTGAATGCTTCCATTATCTGTTCAGTTCGGTTAACTAAAAACAGAATCTGTGCAGCTTGGGTCATTTCTCCTGAGTTCTGCAGAGCATTCAGGACAGACTCAATCTGTGGGAATGAAAACAGGCAGAACTGGCAGGACTGAAGTTATTTTATGTTCTCTCATGTGGAGACGAATTACACCAGACTGCTCCTCTGCTTCCAGCCGACATCAAGGAGAAAGGCCACCAACTGCTCTCAGGATCAACATTTCACACATTTCATCTGAAGACAGTCCAGAAAAACAAACTCCACCTCTGTGTTAAAAGGCATTAATGAAGAAAAGCTTCAGTTAATGTTTCGCATTAGCCGCTGTGAGGAAGCACATGTTGGTGAGGTAAATATTATTGGGTTTCCACCCAACCTTTGACCAGGAGTAACCCCAGCTGAGGACAGACTGATTGATCCAATCAGAAAGTCATCTGGTCCGCAGGCGGAGGAGTCTCTGCTTCATCTCGCTCCAACCAGCAGAGATGAAAACCGTCTGCAGTTTGAAGCAGATCTGATGATTCTGGAGCTTCAGTCATGAAGCACGGCTCCCCAGGACTTCTCACACAAACAGCAATCTGCCCTGGCTGGCCCTACGTCTGAGTCATCTTCTGCTCGGCCGGTCTTGTGTGCGTCCCATCACAGTCGGCTTTGGATCATCCTCAGAACCAGAAGCAGTCCAGACTCAGAACAGGCTGGCTTTCCCTCCATCCAGGTCCGGTACAGGTGAAGGGTCACAAAACGGGAAGCTATCACCTCTGCAGACCCCACACATGCTGGACATGAACTGTTTGGACATTCCCCTTCAGGGCGGCGCTACAGAGACGGTTTCTACCTGACTGTCTGAGCAACTGAACTACCAACAGCAGAATGCCGAGGTCAGCACCAGGCAGGCTGACTCCGCCTCATCTTCTTCTTTAATATGTTTATATAGCCAAAAAAAACCAAAAGTATTCTTTTTCATTTATTTAACTCAAAAATCAAAACAAAGAAATAATTCTTTGTTTGACTTTGTTTGACAAAGAATTTAACAAAGTCAAATTCTTTGTTATTGTGCTCAAAGTTTGTGGCTGCATCTGGTTCTGGTTCTGATTACTGGATCAGAACAGAGACCAGGTTGAACGTCTCTGGACCGCCTGGATGCTCCACAAATAACTCCACTGTTTGATTTAGAAAATGTTCAGACCAGAGGTTTGAGCTTTTCTTACATCATTTTGTAGAAATATCAAAAGCCCATAAGATTAAATGTGTTCATGTTGTTTTAAAAACGTTTTACATTTTTCTTTATTTTAAAACATAAAACTAGAAAAAAAGGTGATTTTTAAAAATAAATCATAAGTTAGTAAATTACTAGAGGCTCTTTCAGCGGACTGAAGATAAAATTGTCTCAGAGCGACGCTCTGCCCCCTGGTGGACACTTTGGGCATGTCAGCTTCCTCTAATTACATAAAGAAATATTTATATGAGAATAAAAGTTTATATGAGAATAAATATTTATATGAGAATAAATGTTTATATCAGAATAAATATTTATATGAGAATAAATGTTTATATCAGAATAACTCTTGGTCTGATTGAGCTTCTGCACCAACAGGCTCAGATTTTTCTCCTTTGTTTGTATTTTATGTGACCATCTGAAAGTGTTGAACACTTTCAGTTTTATTTCCAGCTCTGACGTCGTCCTGACATCTCAGCGGTCCGTACCTGCGCTCCCACGGTACCGCTGAGGCCCGCTGGACCCCGGCCAGCAGCGAGTCGGCCGAACACGGACTGGGCGGAGCTTCGTCTTTCTGAGGACCATCTGCGATCTTAAGGTCCGTCGGGTCGACCTTGTCCGGCCTCCCAGTGGACCCAGCTGGTTCTGACCCGTCCTCCCTCCGCGTCTCTTTTGGGGACGGTTCTTGGCTCAGGCCCGGTTCCCCAGCGGTTCTGGACTCTGTTGGAGTTGGGATCAACCCAGAACGACCCCCCTTGTCTGCCTCGTGGCGTTCAACTGCTGCGTCTCGGTCGGGTCCGTTTCCCTCGGCGACCAGCGGCGGAGTGGAGACGTTTCCAGAGGTCTGCCGTCCTCCAGCCGCGTCCACACGGCGCCCTTCGTCCTGCTCCGGCCCGCTGGAGGAGAAACGGTAAACCTGAGCAGGTCCGACCTTGATCTGGAGAACACGACCTTGAGGAACTCACCCGCCTGCTTCCTGCGACTCTTCAGGCTCAGGAGAAACAGCAGCAGCTTCATCATCCTCCTCTTCCTCAGCAGGGGAGTCCCGACTGGACCCCTGAGGCTGCGGCCCGGTTCTGGAGGACACGGCCTGGTTCTGATCACATGGACTTTCTGCTGGTGTCGTGGAGCAGGTGAGGTCTCTGGGTGGGGACAGACTGTCTTGCTGGTCGCCGGTCCGGGTCACACTGGGCCACGCCTCTTCCTGCTGCAGCTCTAGAGAGCAGAAACAAGTTGAGACAGAAACATTAACCTGCTGAGCAGAACCAGAAAGGTCCGGTTCTAAAAGGTCCGCTTCTAGTGACGTACAAAACGGGACCAAGAAGAATCATCTCAGAACTTTTCTGTGATTCATTTAGGAGAAGAACAGGAACTGTTCAAATCCTCACAGAGTCGACAGGCCGCAGGAAACTAGAGATCTGGATGACCTCTGACCTCAGCCTGCACAGCCACATAAAGACGGTCCCAAAGTGGTTCTGGAGGGTCGACCCAACCCTCCAGAACTCTCGTGTGTTCTGGTTCTGGTCTGCTAGCTGTGACCTAACAAAGACCCAGATCCGGTTCTGGATCTGGGTCAGAAGTTACTGATGAATGATTCTTCCTGCTCTCATGTTCACAGAACCCGACTGAAAATGGACCAACCGTCTGTCTGGGGTTCTGGCCTTCCCTCCTGGATCATAGTTTGGGTCTGGTTCTGGATGGGTCCGTTGCAGGACTGGGTCTCTGTTTTGGTCTCAGAACCAGTCTGGGCTTCGGTTTCCTTTTCTTGCTGTGGTGGACTTTTGTCCCGGTTCTGAGCAGAAAGTTCTGACAGTCTTGCTGAGACCCATGCTTGGGTTCTGATGGTGCTGACCCGTTTGTGAAGCAGCGGCACCTTCATGGTGCTGGCTTTGGCGCTGTACATGCGGGCCAGAGTTTGGACCTTGCTCAGAATACGCTCAGAATTCTCCATCAGGACCGGGTCCACCACCGGGTTCGTCTCAAACAGGCCGATACCGGTGACGTCGGACCCCATCCCCTCAAACAAGGCCCGGTTGGCGCTGACGATCTTGGAGTGGCGGGACCACCGACCCACTTTGCTCTGACTGGGGAACCGCTCCAGGTTCTCCCTGAGGTTTGTTGGGTCCCTGGTTTTGGTTCTGGACCAGGTGGACTGGGTTCTGGCCTGGTTGGTTGCTTGGCCCGGTTCCTGTTCTGGCCCGTGTAAGGATGGTTCTGCCCGGCTCGGTTGGGGCTCGGTGGTTCTTTCTTTGGGTTTTTTGTCAGGATGCTCAGAAAGAGCCAAGCTTTCTTCTTCTGTGGTCTTCGCAGCAACGCTCTTTCCCTCCTCCGGTTCCTCTGGAGAACCTCTGTAGAACTCCTCCTGGACGTCCGGTTCAGGAAATGTTCTGGGTTCGGAGTCCGGGTTCTGCCTGGGTGGGGACAGTTGGTCTGGACTCTCCGGTTCCCCCTCCGGAGACCTCGGCGGTTCCTCTACATTGGCTGGAAGGGAGGAAGAACCGGATCTGGATTCCTGGGTTGCCTCCGTGTCGTCGAGTGTGGGCTGCATGGTAAAACGTGATACGGACTCC
Source organism: Gambusia affinis (assembly GCF_019740435.1). Taxonomy (NCBI): domain Eukaryota; kingdom Metazoa; phylum Chordata; class Actinopteri; order Cyprinodontiformes; family Poeciliidae; genus Gambusia; species Gambusia affinis. The sequence continues at coordinate 1,087,714 of NC_057873.1, forward strand.
TTCACCAAGCCGGAGGGGATCTGGGAGAAACTGCTTCTTCTTCTTGTGGTGGCTCCCTCTCTCTGCTCCTCTTCGTCCTCAGCTTCATCCGCCTCGGCCTCGGCGGCCTCGTAGTAGCTCCTGATCTTCTCGATGATCTTCTTGTCCTGGTTGGTGAGGGTGGAGCCTTTTTTGGGAGCCTGGTACCTCTGGATGGTACCAGGCTGGATGGGTTGGGAAACGGGTCCTGGGCTGGGTGGTTCCGTCTCCATGAGGCGGTCGGTGTTTTCTTCTGCAGATATGGAGGGCTGCAGATCTGATGATGAAGGTTTCTCTGGGGTTTGTTTGTCTTCATCATCACTTCCTGGTCTTGTCTCAGCTGCTTCCTCCCTTTTGACCCCAGCCGCCTCACCAGAACCATCTGGATCTTCGTCAGCTGGATCTCGGTCGGTGATGCTCTTCTTCAGGTCTTCTCCTTCCTGGTCTGGCTCCACCAGGAGACTCTGCTCTGGGCTGGAGGCGACCGCAGGCAGCGGACTGGACGGGTCAGCTGGAGACCGGACCTCGATGGGAGGGTCCTGGTTCTGGAACACCAGGTAAACATGAGTCATTACCTCTGATGGGCCGAAGCAGAAACACGGAGAGGATCTAACCGTGGTGGAGAGTCCCTCCATGACTCGGCTCTGGTTGATGAACTCCAGGATTTCCTCGGTGATCGACAATGTGGGCGGAGCTCTGAGGCCCGCAAGCTCCTCCTCCTCCTCTTCCTCCTCCAACAGAAATAGTCAGTGAGTCCATTCATCCATCCATCTATCCATCCCTCTCTCTCTCCCTCCATCCATACCTCCTCCAGCTCTCTCCGTTCCGTCTCCACCTCTATAACGGATGAAGCCAGAGTGCTGCTGCTGTCTGCAGAGCCCAGACTCTCCGCGGGGCAGAGTTCCCCCTCGCTGCCCGCCTGCTGCAACACAACATCCACCTTTAACCTCATCGCTTCAGGAAACCACAAGAACTCTTTTGAGCGACTGGAACGGACGTCTTACCTTCAGAGCTGCTGGGCGACCGGAAGCATCAGGTTGAGCAGGGAGAAGGAAGACACAGAAACAGAGACGTCAGCAACACGTTGCTGCTTCAGCAACCACAGAAACACTGAGGCAACACCAAGAGCTAATCGGGAATGACCCACACCTAAGCCTGGAGTGGCCTAGTCAAAGTCTGGATCTTCAGTCTTCATCTATGGAGACTGAAGAGTGCCAAATCACAATAGATAAAGACGTTATAGATATAATAATTTCTGTGCTACAAGGTCTCCTAGCAGCTCCTATATCAATGAATGCCTTGTTCCCACCTTCTCTAATTGACTCTACTTTCCATGCCTGGGCAAATAAAGGGATAAGGACTGTGGGAGACCTGTTCAAAGATGGGCATTTTATGTCCTTTCAACAGCTGCAGAATTCATTTAGCCTATCTTCTTCGAACTTTTTTAGGTATCTGCAGTTGCAAAGTTTTGTTAAAAAACACTTCTCACAGACGCTCCAGACTCCAGACTCCAGTTGGATTGATGGGTGCCTGGAGGTAGACCCCAAGAAGAGAGGGGCCACATCGAAGGTATACACATTAATTCATACAGCGGCTGCACCCTCATTAGACAAAATTAAAGAACAGTGGCAGCTGGAGTTGAGATTGAGAATAACTGAGTTGGAGTGGCAGCGGGCAACAAGGCTTATCCATGATTCATCAATATGTATCAAACATGGTTTAATACAATTTAAGGTGGTTCATAGACTTCATTTGTCAAATAGTAAACTCGCAAAGTTGTTTCCAGGATTGAATGAAGCGTGCCCAAGATGTAAAAGCAAGAAAGGCACTCTTGGTCATATGTTTTGGAAATGCCAAAAACTGCAGACCTTCTGGAGAACTATCTTTAAGACCCTGTCGAAATCTTGGAATATTAATATTCCGCCGAATCCTCTTTCTGCAATATTTGGGGTTGTTCCTCGGACATGTTGTGTGTCCACCCGACAAGCTTCAGCTGTAGCCTTTTCCACACTGGTTGCTCGTCGACTCATACTTCTATCATGGAAAAAAGAGGCTCCCCCCTCCTATAAACAATGGATTAAGGACTTGCTTTCAAATCTTAAAGTTGAACAGCAGAGATATGCTGGGCAGGGTTCTGCGGACAAATTTTACAAAGTATGGCGACCATTCTTGTGTCACATTGAGGGACGTCCAGCCAATCAGTCAACCCAGCATGAAACTAACTAAGTCAACCTTCCCTTTTTTTTTCTTTTTTTTTTTTTTGTGTTCTGTAAAGTGTGTGTGTGCATGGTCGTTTGTCTTGTATGTCTTTGTGTTGCCCTGCGACAGACTGGCGACCTGTCCAGGGTGAACCCCGCCTCTCGCCCGGAACGCAGCTGGAGAGGAACCAGCAACCCTCCCGACCCCATTAGGGAAGAAGGGTGTAAGAAAATGGATGGATGGATGTGTTCTGTAACGGATATGTGGATGTTTGGGTTTGTAATCTACTTTGTTGAAAACCAATAAAAATATTCAAATATAATAATTTCTGTGCTGACCTCATCATGAACAAATTGACCTTTGACTTCCCCACAGGCTGAGTGGGCTCGGTTACCCAGAGCCCGACACACTTCTGATCGATTCTACATTCAGACAAACATCCACAGCTGGACTGAGGTCTGCTGCAGGCCGGACTCAGTGGTAAACATCCATAAACACGCCGACTCATCCGACCACTCAGAGAAGGTAAACACTGAGAGCATCAGCAGACGGGTCAGAGCCGGGTCGGTGCGGTCAATGTGGTTCCACCTCCAGTCCTCCAGCCTCCTGACTGGACCGCCATCTGATCCAGGACCAGCAGGAGCTCTGGAGGACTGCAGCTGCAGAGAAGAACCGGAGGCCGGTTCTGGACGGATCCAGAAGGATCGGGAAGGACTCACCACCAGGCTGAAATGCCGCCTCGATGTCTTTAGCAGGAGCTGGAAGAGAGACGAAGATCATCGTCATCATCAGGACACCAACACGGGTTTATAAACACACACACAGTCATGTTTTCAGCACTTGTGGGGACTTCACATTGACTTCCATTAATTTCTACAGACTTAATCCTTATCATTATCCTAACCCTATCCATCACTGACTCAACCCCAACCCTTAACCTTTACCCTAACCGTATCCATCACAGAATTAAACCACTAACTCACAAACAACAACTTCCCTCATGGGGACCAACAGAATGTCCCCACAAGGAGCAATGGACCTTACCAAGCTCCGCCCACAACCGACACACGTGACCGCAAGTCTCACAAGCAAAGCCTCGTAGCGCATTGTTTCTATGTAAACATGACTCCTTTAGTGCATCATTTCTACCTGATTTTCACAATATATCAGCTACTACAATGGACAGAGGAAATAACAAGTTCATGTCATCATCTGGGAGGAGGTTACTGGTTTTTCAGTCACAAGCTGGTTGCAAACCTGAGGCCAGCAGGTGTCAGTCGGTCAGTTATGGTAGATCTGAAATTTGGTTTGATGACCTCAAAATGAGAAGCTACAGACTGATAAGAGGAACCAAAGAGCTCTGTTAAGGTAAAGAAGCCATTTGTTTGTTAAAATTTTATGAAATCTATTTGTTTTATTTGATGTTTGTTATGAATGACGTATACTCACAAACAAAAACTACAGCGGCTGTAATGAGCCACAGCAAATGTAAACAAAGTTAAAATAACCCGAACAGGTGATCAACTCAAAACCACTCCTACCTTTTTACTCTCTCTCTTTCTCTTTGTAGTTTAAGCACACCTGTTACCGTATCAACCGCCTGGGCCCCGCAAGACGAGCAAAGATTACGTTAAAAACAAAACATTCAGTCCGTTACGATATCAAGTTTCCAGGCTTGATATTTATTTCTGGATTATTAATCGTTGCTTCCCTGAACACAGCGATGGTTGATTGACCAGCTGTACTTGGTGCTCGAGTGGCTAACACGAGTGACAGTTTAGTCCAAAGCCTTTTCTGCTAGGGTGACCAAACGTCCGTATTTCCCGGGACATGTCCGTATTTCACGTCCTGTCCCGGGCGTCCCGGGATATTTTTAGAAAGTGAGGAAATGTCCTGTTTTTTGCAGGATCCGGTCCAACGTGTCGCGGTTTCTAGTCACAGTACACGTTGCATATTGATCTGTTTAGCTAACGTAAGACTGTGTAGCAGACAAGCTTCAAGGTGTAGACGTTGTATCAGTGCTGCTTTATGCTGTACTTAGCTAACGGGAAGCTCGTGTTTGTGAGACTGCCACCCACGTGACCACGTAGAATGAGCATCAGCCAATGAAAAGCGGCCCCTCTGGTAAGGTCCATGGTCCCCATAACCCACATTGTGGACAGAAATAAGTTCCCATAAGGATATAAAAACCTGATACACACACACACACACACACACACACACAAACAAACAGATGGGTGTGTGGGTTGTGTGGGCCCTGAGCTGCGTCTGCAGGCTACCTGACTGCCTCCGGGTGCGGCGGTATGGCAGCGTCCCCTCCAGCAGCAGAGGCAGACCCTTTCTGGGTTTCTCTGGTGTGTACAGCAGCAGCTCTGGCGGTTCTGTAGAGAGAAAGAAGAGCTGCAGGGTTAGGTCCGGTCCAGTCTGGTCCATCAAAAACTCACCTGAACCTCTGCTAGCCAGAGCAGAGGATCCCTACCTGACTGACGCCGGCCTCGATGGAAACCGTGAAGGTCGTCCAGGCGTGGCGAGGCGCACGACTTCTTTAGGCTCTCCTGATCAAACTGAGGAGCTGAAACACAGGAAGTGATGTCACTAAACGCTCAAGCTCTCAAAGCAGCCAATCACAGAGGTCATTCAGAGGAAATGGATGGGCCATGTCAAAGTTAGAGGTCAGAGGTCAGGATGAGGGTGTACTGCTGTAGAAACGTGTGTGTGTGAACTCACATTGGCAGAAGTTGTCTCCGAGGACCTGCCGGGCCTGCAAGGAGGAACCACGCATAAAAACTTCAATAAAACCAGATAAAACCAGCAGCTCAGCTGAAACTCTCCAGATAAAGGTTCCTGCAGGCTTCAGTCACTCCACAGAAACATGAAGCCAGGAGGAAACAGATGAAATAAACCAGGAACCTGAAGCTGGACGGTCCACAACAACTAGAACCGGAAAGCAGACAGATATCCATCCACTTTATTTTACAAATTAAACTTTTTGTTACATTCTGGCGCCCTCTAGTGTCAGAGCTGTAAATGCAGTTTTAGATTTCTGAGGCCTCCATTAGTCAAACTATAAATTCATTTATTTAACGTTAAACAATCGCAGCTGGTTTCAGTTTCAAACCTTTCTCCCACTCAGTACCAGTTGCTGTACTGGGACCTTCGTAGTTTTTGTGGACTCATATTTACTGCATTTCAGGTTAATCTACATGAAAGTATTTTCATTCACATCATAACTTTACATGTTCTAAAGCAGAACATGAAGCAGCGTGCTGTGGAGAGGCATTTGGAAAGTTACAGTCAAAAATTAGCAACAAGATTATTTAGCCTGTCGAATGAGGAAAATGCTACATGGAGTCTGTCTGCTAACCAAACATTTATTTAGCTTACAAAACATTTACTGATAAACATTTAGCTAGAAAACTAAATATCTTTTTACACCTGCAGTGTGTCTTGCCAACCAGCAGGGGGCGAAAAACATCAACTCCAAACAGAAGTTCAACCAGCTTCACTGTTTATTTCCTGTCAGAACAAATCAACGTAGATTTTTTATCTGACCTTTTACTGATATTTTATAAGAGAGAGGAATTAAACATCTGTTGGATTATTTCAGCTGATACTCAAATCTAAAAGACGACAGTTACGGCAAGCAGTTATAGCACATACTCCAACCAGTCACTGATACCGTGTTCAGTGATCAGCAGTTTAACTAAGATATTTAAAGCTCCTGGAAATAATATAGTTAATGTAGAGAGATGGAGGTGAGGAGTTCCAGAGGAAATCCAGATGTTGCAGTGTTAGCTGTAGCATCCAGCTGCTGGGCGGCCCCTCGGTGTCCCAGGGACAGCATGGGTGTTCAGAGGAAAGAGACGTTCCTCGTGGCTCACCTTCTGCGGCAGTGAAGCCGGGTGGTTCTCCACAATCAGCCTCTTGAGGTAGTGCACCCACAGCCGCTTCTCCTCCTGGTTCTTGGTCTGCAGGAAGGCGAGTGAGAGTGAGACGGCGCCGGCGTTTAAGCTGGACGAGTCGCCCAGGGTCTCACCTGGACCACGTGCTGCTGCTTGGGGATGGTCTGGTCCGACACCCGGAAGCTCAGCGGGTCCTTCAACGTCTCCACAAGCTGCAGGTTGCAGCACTGCAGGGGACAGGAGGACAGTGAGGTGGACAGACAGGAGGACAGTGAGGTGGACAGACAGGAGGACAGACAGGTGGACAGACAGGAGGACAGTGAGGTGGACAGACGGGTGGACAGTGAGGTGGACAGACGGGAGGACAGTGAGGTGGACAGACGGGTGGACAGTGAGGTGGACAGACGGGAGGACAGTGAGGTGGACAGACAGGAGGATGCGTGTCCCTTACGAAGATGTGTGTGCTGTAGATGAACTGCTCCAGCCTCTTCTTGGCGATCAGCAGCATTTTGTCGAACAAGAAGAAGGCGCGCTCCTTCTTCACCCTCTGGACCTTAAAGGAACCTTCCAGAACCAGATTGCCGAATCCGCTCAGGTCCGGCCCGCTCCAGTTCAGCAGCAGGGACTCGATTTCCTGTGTGGGGGTTAAAGGTTAACCAGCAGGTGTTCGGTCTGATCTCCAGGTTGGACATTCTGTCTCGTTAATCGTCTTTCTGCTTCCTGACGATTCCTACGTGAATTTTGAACATACGTACGAATGTAAAAACATTTTGAGGAAAGTATTTCTTTTCCATCAACCATTTCTAACGCGACTCTTCAGAATCCTGGATGGAAACCCGACTGCAGCGAGACAGAACCGGAAGAGCAACTTGCTCCTGCGCAGCGAGGCACCCAGGTGGTTGACGTTGGCAGAATAAAGGAAGAAGTTTTCTTCTTCACTGTCAGCATTGTGCTCATGTATTTATGAAAATGTTTTATTTTTATTGCAGCAATGCGTTAATTGTCATGAACTAATGCAACATAAACTGTTGGGAACAGGAAAGTCCAGATTTTTATTTTATTTTCTGAATTTGGGAGGAATTTGCTAATGAATATTTCTGCTTCTGTTCTTCCACATTTCATCAGGAGGTTTTATAGTTTCTGTCCCAGGCTGGGATTCAAACCCACAACCTTGCTGCTGTAGCCCACCTGCAGCCGCACGGCGTGCTCCTGCTTCCTCTTCATGTCGTTGATGTACCACGCCACCGCCGTCATGGTAACAATGGCGTCCTCCACCACCTCATAGCCCGGGTCGCTCTTGTCCACGTGTTTGGAGAGTTCCTGGGACGAGAAACTTTTTCAACTTTTTCTGTTGAGTTACAGAAACTTTAAAGCTAATAATGAAACGTCTGACAGGAATAAATGGAATAAAGATCTGAAGGATGTTAGAAAACACCCGCAAACACGCGGGTGACTGCGGATCAGCACAAGAAATAAAGGCTGGAACTGGACCGAACCGTTTCCTTGGAACAGCAGCGTGTCTGCTGGACTCATAAAGATGGACCTGAAATGTTCCTTTAAAGCAGAAACACAAAAAACATCTAAAACCAGAGGATTTCATGTGGAAACAGCCCAGATAGCAGCCGATGGTCATTCAACGTTGAATTACGGTGAGAATGGTTGAATTTTGGCTGAGAGCGACACCTGATGGTGGATCAATCATCAATCATCATTCAGTTCTAGCCAAGCAACCAATGTGGAAGAGATTCACTGGATCAATGTTGGTCTGGGGTTGAAATCTAATGATTGACGTCTCATCAACGTCTGATCAACGTCGAACCCACAACCTTTAACTGTCTTCACCGGTGTTGGTGTAGGGACCTGATCTGAGAACCATAGAACCCAGAACCTTCATCCCACTGATGAATACATCTAATCCCACAGGTTGGTCATGAATTTAACCAGATTAACCCCGGATTCTTCGCAGCTCCTCAGCTGTCAGCAAAGCAACAACAGCAACTAATTTGCTTTAACTGAATCTGACTTCAGTTAAAGTAAACAAACCTCAATTTCTCCCATCTTCATTTAACTTTGGCTAGATACTTTAGACTTAGCTCAGATTAGCTAACTTTACATTAGCATAGCATAATTATGCCTAGTTTATATTGTTTTTATTTAGTTTCCATTAGCTTATCTTGGTTTAGCTTAGCTTATCCTACCCAGTTTATCTTGATTTAAGTTAATGTAGCTGACCTTAGCTTGTGTTAGCTAATACTATAAAGATTATATTATTTTCTTTAATTCAGTTTGCTGAGGTTTCTCTGACTTTATTTAGTTTAGCTTATATTAGCTGATAGTGCAGCTGGTATGTATTGCAGGTTGCCCTCAACATGGTTGATAGTGACGGTGGTGGGAGTTTGTTCTGTAAATGGTGTGTTGCTGATTCAAACCGACTTTATTGGAACTGTTTCACAGTTTCTAACATAAAATGATGAAACCTAGTTTTGGCTCCTGCATGCAGTAGCAGGTGTATTTAAGGTATAACCTGATTGTTGATTAATTCAAGCTTAATTTTTAAAAACGGGACATTATGCATCACATAACATTTACATGTAAATATATGAGATTAGAGGCAGATCCCGTTGGCAGGTTAATAATAATAACAAAAAAAAGCATCATAAAAAAACTCTTCATAAAGGGGAAAAGGTCATAAATAAACAGTTGTTTGCAATTTCTTGTCTATAATGTTCAATAAATTTTAATTAAGTTGATAAGTTGAGTTAGCATTACAGTACTAAAAGTAGAGATGTAAAAGCTAAGCTAAGCTAAACTGGCTAATTGTGGCTAGAAAATTATTCTGTTTCTTGTAGCAGAAAAAAAACCAAATTCCTGGTCTTGGGCTCTGGTGGCGCGAACCACGTTTGGAGGCCTTGAGTCATCGAACCGGCCGTTGAAGGTTCGATTCCCGGACCGTTGACATTTACCGCATGTCTTGCCCCCTTTCCTGTCAGCCTTTAAGTAAGGGACACCAGAGCCACAAAAAACCCTGGTGGAAAAAAAAATCCTGGTCTTGGGAATTCTGGATCAATTCAAAAGTAATTTTAAAAAATTTGTTTAGGCTGTATGTCTTTGCAGCTCCTACCTGCTAATATACTGAATGTCACATTAAGTCCGCTGTGTATATTTTGGATATTTCTTTGATATTTTAAGAAAAGGCCAGGTAGCTAAGCTAACACAATGCTGGTAGTTCTGTTTAAATATAAACTGGTGGATTTTGATACAGTCTGGAAATTTCTGAAAATGTTTAAAGAATTGTTGTATTTGCTAAAACCGACTTCCTCTTGTCACTCATCATCTAAACAGAATCTCTGAACAGAAAAATCATTTCTGAATCAAATCGTGACTCAAAATCAAATCCAATCAAATCAAATCAAATCAAATCCAATCAAATCAAATCAAATCTCTCGACTGGAAGATTTTCATCTCTGGTTCCCAAAACAACAACAACAAATAAATCACAGCGACCAGATCCAGGTTATTCTGAAAATGCTTCCCTGTAATCTCAGACCGCAGAGACTTCAGGTTGGTCTTACCTGCAGCAGCAGGTGGTACTTGAGGATCCTCTGCACGGGTTTGAGCAGGTACGTCTCCAGGGGCAACGAGTGGTTCAGGGTCGCCTGCCGCTCCTGGAAGAACCGGACCAGACTGCCGGTCTTCATGCAGTCCCTGAGGACCGCCACTGAGCTGCGGAGACACGATGAACACAGTGAGAACGTTCTCCAGACAGAACGGCCTCCAGCTGGACCCTCAGACACCGAGGAAGACTCTGATGAAGGCTCAGTCCAACATGGAGGAAAGCCAAGCAGATCCGGGTTGAGTCCAGATGATGGAGACCCATTCTGGAGCATCCATCACAGCGGGAAGCCGAGGAATCCTCGACAGCAGAGAGGAAGAGGAGCAGAGGAGGACAGGGTGCAGACGGGGAACCGGACACAAGGCTTGACCTCCAGATGGACGTTAATCAGAGGAAGGAACTGAGGCGGTAATGTCTTCCACAGACGTTCAGCAAAACGATTCAGCAGGCAAAGTTCAGCCACTGCTTCATCAAACCAGCATGACAAAACTAAAAATATTCAGATTGAGTTGAAAACTTTTTATGCTAATCAGCAAAATGCTGCAAACATTTAAACATCTGTGATATGGAAACATTTTGGCTTTGCTGGAATCATGATGCTTCTGAATTATTTCTACATAAATAATTAGCTGGTCAACAGATTTAGAAGAGCATCGATTTTTTTTAAAACGATTCCTGTCTGACCTGAAGGTCACAAAGAGATCCAGCAGAACCAGACCATGCAGGTGGAAAACATCAGCAGGAAGCATCGAAACCTCGGCTGTGTCTACTTCCTGTAAACTCTTCTTCTACTGTCCTAATTTAGTCATCAAGCTCTTAAATAAACAGCAACTTTTTCCTGGTTTGGTCAGCTTAATCCTGCTGTTTTAGTTTGGAGTTTATTCAGTTTATCCTGATGGTGCTCCAGTTTTAAAGCAGCATAGAGCGGATCAGACCTGTAGGAAGCTAACGCTAACGTTTCTGGAAGCCAGTCAGGAGGTAAATGATGGCTTTGTGACTGGGGGAATGTTGTAAATGGTTTCCAGCAGAAGCCGGGCTTTAAACCCAGTAACCCGCTCTGTTCCTCCACGGCTCAGCGCCGTCCAAGTGGAGCTCAGCAGGATGGATGGGTTCAGCATGTGCCAGCTCTCCTTCCCCTGAGGTCTGCTCCAAGTTCCAGCTGCATTCCTCTCTGCTGTCAGGCCTGCAGACGCTCCTGGAGGTGTTCTCCAGTTTGGAACAAATCCATGCTGAGGAACAACCCGACGATTCCTAAAGAACAATCCAACGATTCCTAAAGAACAACCCAACGATTCCTAGAGAACAACCCGACGATTCCTAAAGGTCATTTAACATAAATTATTATGTTAAATGAACAAAAACATTCTTGAGAAATAACACACATAACAGCAAAAAAATAAAATAAAATCAGAAGATATTCAGAAAAACATAATTAATATTAAAAATATGCTGAAATAAAAAGTGAACTCACTTTGGGTAGTTCATGCAGTACAGTGTGTAGATGTCAAAGGCTTCACTCTGAAAACCAGGAAAGAAGAAGAACAAATCGTCAGGGCAGGAGAACCACAGGGCTCCAGGCTCGGCCCACTCTCAGTTTTCTATTTTTCCCTCCCCTCCAGGGGGTCTTTTGTGGCTCTAGGGTCCCTTATTTGAAGCTAGGCTGACAGGAAAGGGGGGAAGACATGCAGTAAATGTCAACGGGTCCGGGAATCGAACCTGCGGCACGCCCTGGCCCAATCTCATTTTAATGTCAGAATAACATTTAAAAGCTTCAACTTAACTAAATTATTTCAGAACAATTTTCAGTTTGAATAGTCGGTTAATGAAATTAATTTACATATTTCTTCTATAACCATGTTTGGTATCTTATTTTTAGATTGTATCACCTTTGGTTCCAACAGTATAATCAGTAACTTACAGTTAAACAGGACAGGATCAAGTTACTACAGCCAAATTAAATAAACCAAACATACAAATAAAATAAAGCAACAATGAATCCGAGGAGTAAAATCATCACATCTCTGACGGAGGAAGAGTCCGTCAGCTCTAGAGGGATGATGTCACATTCAGGAAGTTGATCTGAGTGAAGTTTTCAGCCCGACGTTCAGTCAGCAGGTGACCTAAAATAACCCAGACTCCATATTTTAATCTAATGTCCTCAGCTGCATACAGGAAGTTTAATCCAAACAAACCACCTGAAAATCTGAATTTAAGCTTTAAAATAATCACAACTCTAAAGTTTATGTTCCTTTTTGACTCTAATCACAGAGCAGAGAATAAAATCCTCATCAATGAACCAGTTTTACTCTAAATAATCTGAAATGTCATCATATTTGAGCATTTAAACAGTGGGACTTGAACCCACAACCTCCTGCCCCAAAGCTAGGTCGGATCTGAACTGGGATTAGGATGATGTTTCTAACTGAACGAGTTTTGATGGGGTGGGATTATTTTCTATCTGATCTACAAATTATGTTTTATTCCATGTATTTAGTGATTTGTGTCCAGATTAGAGCTTCAATCTGACTTGTCTCCAGTCATGCTCAGAACCTTTCGCTGCTTATTATCGGTTCTGAACTGGGTCGGGTCGAGTCGGGTCAGAACGGGACTCACCCGCTCTACAAAGCACTCTGCGATGGCCGCCGCGTCAGGACTGCGCTCCAGATCCTCCAGCAGGTCACTGAGGACGGACAGACGGACAGACAGACAGACGGACGGACGGACGGACAGACGGACAGTAATTTCTGTGTTTAATAGTCATGAAATGTTTCAGTGGAAGTTGGAGACATTTTGGACATCAGAGTTTATATAACAGGAACAGATAAATGAAATGCTAGCTGTGCTAACCCTGAAGTATTAATCATTTATCATAAACATAGCAGAAGCTAATGCTAAGACATTATACCAACATGGTATTTAACAGGAGCTCATGCTAATTGCTAAATTCAATCAAATTATATCTGCCTTTGAAAGACGAACCTCTGGTTTCATTTTGACATAATTTACATGTTCTCATTTCTTTTGTATTTATCTGTTTATATTTTCTTCTCTGCTGTCTGTTTTATTGTATTTATGTTTGTAGTTTGAAATAAAATTATTGGGAAAAAGAAGATAGAGAAAATTAGGAGAGGAAATGAAACGATGGCGTACAGCAGGGGTCCCCAAAGTGGGTCCTGGAGGGCCGGCATCCTGCTGGCACCAACAACCTTCCAGCAGGTCAAAGTTCTTCTTAGGCCTCTAAAGATCCATCATTGGATCCAGGTGCATTAAACCAGGGAGAGGCTAAAACATGCAGGAGGCCCTCAGGGACCCACTTTGGGGACCCCTGGCATACACAATCTTCAGCCTCTTCAAAATAAGAGCATGAATATGAACATCTAACTACTTGGAGATTCTTAAAAGTCAATAACTAAAAGTTCAACACAGATGTGAAACTTTATTCAAATGAAAGTTTACAAACAGCCAAATAAATCAATGTTTTGAAATTAATCAATAAAAACTAATTTAGGAGAAGCTAAGTGTGCTAAGGCATTTTCAAAGTTTGCAAAAGGGCTAAATTAAAAATTAACTGCTGTTAGCGGATTAGCAGATGCGTATAACCTGTATATACGCATCTTCTCACCTTTTATTTTCTTCCTTATTAAAATAAATATTGTGCAAGTCTGGCCCTTGAATTGGACCCGTTTCTGTTCCAGTCCTCATATATTTAGTTTTGACACCCAGTTCTGACTTTTAACATGAAGCTATGCAGCTTCAGACCCCAGGGATGGAAACAGCCCAAAGCAGTGAAGTAAAAGTAGGTCAGAGGTCAGTCTGGTTTATTTGGAGCCTCAGAAAACATCTAACAGTCAATATTATTCATTGTTGTGCATTTCGGTCATGGAGAGAACAGACCAACAGGGTCGCTGTGTTTCCTCTGGAGAGTGAACGTGACACTGAACGGACCTGGAACAGCTGGCAGACCTTCAGCCTGAGATCTGTTCCCACAGTCCGTCCTCAGCGTCATCCCCGCAACCTGCCAAGTCCAAGCACATTCCTCTATCTGGGAGCTCTGACTCTCCTGTTTCTTCTGCGGCCTTCATATATCTGCTACATACTCTTTATGAAACACAGATGTGTGTAAGAGCCACTACTACAGCTGAAATTCTCTGTCATTAGTCCCAGAACCAGTCCGATGGAAACCAGCCGAGCAGCTCTTTCTGAGGCCGAACGTTTGGGTTTAAACCCTGCAGAGCAGCTGGTCTTGGTTTTAATTATCATCTTTAATGTTTAAAGAGCTGAAATATGACAATAATCATCCTTAATAGACTTTGCTTGGATTTGATATTTTGGATTTTACAAAATATTGCATCATATTTGTTTTTACATGTCTGTTTTTAGTCAAACAGTTACCAGTTTATACATCACATTGCATTAGGAATCAGAGGCAGCACATATGGGAGTAATTTTGTGGGAATGTTTGTTTGAGCATTAGGAACAAAGTTCTTGGTGGCAAAAGTTGAGTAGAAACCAAAAAATGTACGAAACAAATGGGCCAAACCTCAAACTTTGCCAGTCTGAACAGCCAGAGAGAGCCTCAAAGTTTTGTACTCGGATCAATCCTCTTTATCACAGGATCCCGCTGCCTCAAATTATCTCTCATCATGGTCTCAAATTTCATCCATATGCTGATGATACTGTAGTGATCACAAAAATCCTAAATACCTGCTTCAATGAAATGATCCTTTCTAGAATCCAATGGTTGTTGGTGAAACAATGGAGCAGAAACCGAAGGGGTTCTGAGGAAGTAAACAGCCTTTCTTTGACTGTTCTGTTCTGACTGGAGATCCAGATTGTTCCACACGCAGACCCAGTACGCTTCTGCTGAATGTTTGACCTTTAAGCAGCTGAGAAAATATTCTGAACATTTTCGTCTTTTCTGAAAACTTGATACATTTTAATGGGTCTACAGAAATCTGAAGTTTACATTTTATGTGTTTAAATATTTTTTTTTACTCAATTAAACTTTTAGGAAGTGGCTCTATTAATAACCTAATAACTTATCTGGATTCTCTGGAAAAGTCAAACATTTCCCCTTTTCCATAACTGGACTGATTATTCCATATTGCCACATCAATCCACTAATAACTAAATCATTCTGGATCTCGTTGGCTGTCGCTGCTGGCAGCTAACTAAAACGTTAGCTGTGCTAACTGTACAGTGCTAATCAAAAATGATAGTTCTGCTAACGATATACCAAAACAGTACATAGCGTAAGCTAATGCTGAAGCGTTAAATTTACCCATGATGCTTTCCTTTCCTCCCAGATTCCTCTTGTTACCTAGAAATTATACTGCCTAATGGCACTAAAACCAAAACAAGCAACAAATTAAAAATAATTATTGTGGTTAGAAATTTGGACCATTAATCAAGCCTTTTAAATGCTGTTGTCTAAAAGCGGATGAACTTCCTCTACTCGAGGTACTGGGTCCTCATCAGGTCCAGATTAGATCCGATGAAAACCAACAGATGGAGCGCCGCCCAGTTTGGCTCCGGACTGGAAAACGAAGCCACAGTTCTGCCAGTCGTCAGAAACCAGTCAGACCAGCCGGTCCAAATAGATCAGAGGAAGTTTGGCATTAAAGCTGCAGAACTTGGAGTTCCATCTGTTCCCAAACTAACGATGGCCTCAGGTGGCTGAGCGCTGCAGATGTGACTGCATGGTCACAATCTGCAGATCCAGGGAATGTTCTCATGGATTACAGCATGAGAACATTTGTCCTTTTAAAACATCCTTCACTGCTGATCTAGTTGATTAAATGCCCGTAAATACAGTTCTGGTGTTTGACTTTTTAATGACCTATCATAAAGACTTACTGGTTTATATGCTAATCATGAGTCTTCGCCCTGCAAAGGAGCCGTCAGCAATCCAGGAGAAATTAAACTGAACGGAAAGTCAAAACATTCCAGAGAAACTGCTGGTTTCTCGCATCCGCCTGTAGTTTTCCCTCTGAAGGTTTGATGTGAGGACTCCTTCCCTGGCTGCAGAACCTGACACGGTTAGACGACGCATGTTTCTGAAACCAGGTCAGGCAGGAAAAAGCACTAGCATAAGCTTGGCACGCTCCGCCTGCATGAACTCCACATTAAGTGTTCATAAAATTTATGTGCAGCCATATTCTTCATAATGTTGTAATTTTTCTGAAACCCTGAGAGATTTTGGATGGCAACCAGTCAGCGAAGAAAGCAAAGTGAGTTATGATAAAACGTATTGTTGAGCCGCTCTGAATGCAGCCAGCGTTATTTTAAAGAGACAGGACGGTGAAAACCTCTCAGACTCCCAGAGGAATCAGCTTCGTTTTTATTCCTACACAGCTAATGATGGATCACTCACTCTCTAGGAAACTTTGGGAGATTTGGGCAGAAAGAAGTTATTTCTTAGGCTTAAACATTTATTTCACTGAGGTGTTGTCAGGATCAACAAACACAGGGTGGCCCACTCACCACTGCAAACTATATCAACCTGTACCATGGCCAGATCACTAGAGTATACACAGATGAATAAAAACAGTATGACGCTGTTTAGATTGTATCACTTTTCTATCCATCTCTCTTTCTAGAAACACTTCAGTTCCTGTCAGATTAAGTTTTAGCTTCAGCCTTCAAAACCAACTAAACTGGATTTCAGCAGCATAAAGACATGAAGTGCTGACATCTTTCAGCCAAACGTACGTCACAGTAACCAAAGAATCCCTCAACACCAAACGTTTCCCTGAGTTTTCACTCGTTGATGATGCAGCTTAGCTCACATGCTATTTGTCAAATTTAGGAATTTAGGCTGAGGTAAAGCAAGATTCATTAAAAGTTTGAAAAAATACAGTAAAAGAAAACTGCCACATTAACCTACAGTATTCTCAGCTACTTTAAAATAAATGTTATTAAGCTATTATGCAAGCCATACTACTGTGATTTCAGCTGTGCTAAGCTAGGCTAGGTTAGCTACTAAGGTAAGCCAAAGCAAGCTAAGCGAAGGTAAGGACAACATTTACTAAGCAAAAATAAAGCACAAAAAGCCACAGTAAAATAAACAGTTTAAAGTTAAAGTAAAATCTTCAAATTAACATTGAAAATAAACTAAATAAAGATAAAATGTACTGAGAAAAAATAAAGAATGCCAAACCCAAGGTGAAATAAAAAACGTCTGAGTAAAGACACAGTAAGCTAACCAGCTAGAGCTAAAGTTAGCTTAGTAAAACCAGGATGCATTTAACAAATTTACAAGATTTTTAGCTCTTAAAAATAAAAGCTATAATGAAGCTTTGTGTTTTCTGAGGTAGTACTCCTTATAACAAGTTATAGAAAAACGTATCAATATTTCTATATCACTAATCTGAACGGATTGAAAGTGAAGCTTCGAGTCAGAAAGGAACCGAACGGGTCACACGACAAACAACGAGCAGAAAAATAGAAAGATGAGGGAGGCTGGGCATCCTTGGGAGACGCCTCCTCCTCATCATCATCCTCCTCCTCTTCATCTTCATCCTCATCCCCCCCCCCCCCCCCCCCAGGCGTCAGGCCTCGTCTTGCGGCCGACGGATCTCGTCTCATTACTGGATTGCGGTGAAGCCGAGGGAAGTTCTGCTGTTTTCCTTTTAATGCAGAGACCACAGAGGAAGAGGAGGAGGATGAAGAGCAGAGGGATGCAAATGAGCTGAGAGCGAAAAGGAAGCAGCAGAGAGAGAAACTATTTATCTGACTCCACCGGGTCTACGAGGTCCAAACTGTCCGGACCGGGACAGCGCTCAGATCGCTGTATGGGAAACCAGAAGGGACAAATTCCTCTGGGACAAACGGACCTGTGAGCGCGGCCTGGTGGAACCATCAGAACCAACAGAACTATCAGAACCCAGTACAGGTCCGGATCTGAACCGGATTCTCCTTCCAAACACCTGAGCAGTGTGTTCTGGTCCGGCCCAATCGTCTGTCCAAATGAGTCAGACAGGGGGAACCGGTCCAATTAGAACCAGAGGTGTAGAAACTTTGACTACACCCCTAACCCGGCTGGACGCTTTCATTCCATTCCTCAGAACTGTTAGCCGCTACGTAAACAGAGCCATCTTTGGGACTGCTGACCTCTGACCCCTCACTCCCCTCAGGGGCAAAAGCAAACACTCTGCTCCTCTTCCTCACAGACCGTTTAACTCGGATTAACAGCAGCTGACTGGGAGGAATCTGAGACGCTGCTAAACTGGTGAAGAGGAGAGAGAGTCTGCATGGAGCGTCTCTGCAGAGGAGATGAGGGTCATGGGCGGTTGCCCAGGGCGCCGTCAGAAGGGGCGTTGTGTTTGCTGACAGAGAGCAGGTCACATGACCTCATGCCTTTCTCTCCCACAGATTTTCTGGCTTCTGATTGGTCTGTTATAACATTCACAGAAGTAGAAGAGAAACCGGTAAAAAGTCATGATTGAAGTTTGCCACCAAGTGGAAAAAGATCAGAGAACTACAGAGGATCTTTGTCACCCCCCAGTGAAACATGGTGGTGGCAGAATCATGCTGTGGGACAGTTGATTGGAAGATGAGCGACATAAAACCTGGACAAGAGCTGAGACTGAAGTCAAGGTTCACTTTCAAACCAGAATATGCAGCCAGCGATAATATGGGATGGCCTAGTCAAAGTCCAGCCTGAGGTCACAGCCTGAGGTCACAGCAGATCCCAGGATCTCTGTCTGCTGGAGGAGATGTTCTCACACAGCATTTTTCTACTTTTCCCTCCAAGCGTCCAAACTCTTCCAGTTTTTCATCAGGCCAGAGGACGTCTCCAGACAAAACGTTTATAATCTGTAATCTGGTTTCTACTGTGGTTTTAGGGTGCTGGCTACTTCCTGGCTGAGCCTTTCAGCCTGTGTTTGGACTGGAAATATTTCTATGGATTTGTGCCAGATCTGTTTTCATGAGGTTTTGTTTTGAGGTGATTTCCACCCTTCGATACCATCAACCAAAAATCACAAAATGGAAACAATGTTTATTAAAAACTACATTTGAACTTAATATTAATGAATTAATACACACGTCTAAAACAATGCTTGGAAAACAGTTGTGAGGGGGACATTTTTACTATTTTTACATTTTTATTATTAGTGTCAGTAATATTAATACTGCTGACACTAATACATAAAAATAGAATGTCGGCAATTCTGGCTTTCCGTACAGAGCCGAGTGCTGTCATGTTTGAGCTATGCTGGATGAAGTAGCCTTTCTGGCTCTGTTATGTCTGCCCATCTGGTACAGTGTGTGTGTGTGTGTGTGTGTGTGTGTGCGTGTATGTGTGTTGTGATGGTTGTTATAAACATATTAACTTTTTAACTGCTGCAGCTCAGAGTCAAATAAGGAGCCTTTCTCTGTTTCTCAGACAATATTTCCCATGAGAACCGGCGGCAGGAAGCTGAAGGGAATGAAAACTCTGTGTGTGTGTGTGTGTGTGTGTGTCTATTTGTATATGACATTATTGCTGTGTGAGTGTGTGTGTTGGAGTCGACACAAAGAAAGTGTGAACGCAGGAAAAGCAGGGAGGAGGAGGCATGTGATATTTTTTAGCAGTTTTCTTC
Source organism: Gambusia affinis (assembly GCF_019740435.1). NCBI lineage: Eukaryota > Metazoa > Chordata > Actinopteri > Cyprinodontiformes > Poeciliidae > Gambusia > Gambusia affinis. Next base: position 1,107,030 of record NC_057873.1, read on the forward strand.
TCAGGCACTCTCTCTCTCGCACTCATGCACACCCCAACACACACACACACCCACACACACATACGCGCACACACACCCACACGCGCACACACACACACACACACACACACACACACACACACACACACACACACACACAGAGTGTGGTCAGTTTAAAGCGATACATCATACCAAATTATTTCACCATTATTACCAGATTATTCCCACACTGATGCTCTCATAGTTTCAGTTTTCTTTAAAAATGAGCAGAAAAATATGGAAATCTCTCCGGAATCTAATGAAGGGAAAGTTGGACTTCTTAAAGTTACACAAAGATTAGCAGCAATAATTTGGTTTAGTTAGTCTGTCGTAAGATAAATTAGGGTAATTTTTCAGTCATGTTTTCACCGTTTTATTCACCCATTCATCAGTTTAGAGCTAAATATTTAATTCATAGCTAAATATTCTCCTTGCTAATAATATTTAGCTTCAAACTAAATTTGCTAACTGTTGGATAGTTAGCTAGATAGTTAGCTTGCTAACAGTGAGGAAGAGGAGCGGTGAGGAAGATAACCCACCTGTTGAACTCGTAGATATCCTCGATGTTGCAGAACAGAGAGCTGACCTGCTCTGGTTTCAGCGGCAGAGCGCCACAATCGATGATGCAGCCCAGGTAATCCTGCAGAGACACACAGTCACACCTGCATCATCTTCATCACATCTGCATCATCTTCATCACTTCTGCACACCTTCAGCTTCCTCTCTGCTGGAGCTGCAGCAGCAGGAGCAGCTCAGATAAAGCTCTCGGTTCTTTTTCAGGTCGGGTTGCTCTGAGCCACAGCAACAAATCAGGGCAACAGGAAACCAGAGGAAGATTTACACAAAAAGAATCAGACAGGAAGGAGAAACAGAGCAAACATGGAGGAGATAATTTCTATGCATCAGTCAGAAAACTTTAAGACTGGAGAATAAAATATTTTCTGATAACATTTGTTTTTATTACAGGAATAAAACTGGAGATGATGTCACTTCCTGATTCTGGTTGAGTTTACAATGAATCAGTAGAAATTAGTAAAACTCAGTATAGCTCTGACCAGCTGGTCTAACTGGGAGTACTGGTGGAACTGGGAGGAAACCCCACTGCTGTTCCTCAGAAGTAGAGCACAAAGAACGACTCGCAGTAAAACACCATGAAAGCCTTAAAAGGTTTTTAGTTCAAATCCCAGCAGAAGAATAACAATAAACAGGAAACTTATGCTGAAGTTGGTTTTTGCTTCTGCAGGATTGTTGGAAAGAAACTCAGTTTGTTGGAAAACATGAAGAGTTTCCAAGATTCCTTCCTAAATTTGAAAACAAGAACACAGGGTGTGTATGTGTGTGTGTGTGTGTCTGTTTTTATATGCTTGTGATGTGGGGTTGTGGGGACCAACGCTCCTTATGGGGACATTTTGTTTTTGCTGTTTTTGGGTTAGAGCTTAGATTTAGGGCTAATGTGTGAATTGACCTTTGGTTAGGGTTCGGGTTAGAAGGGTTGTAGAAAATGAATAGAAGTCAATGTGAAGTTCCTACAAGATACAAAAACATGACTCTGTGTGTGTGTGTGTGTGTGTGTGTGTGTGTGTGTGTGTACTTGTATATATTACACAATGAGAACCACTTTCACTACTCTCACCCACAAATTGAGGACATTTTGGGAAACAAGGACCTTTCCCTGTCCTCACTTGAGTTAGCTTTCCCTAGCTTAGCTTGTGCAAATGTAGGTATTTTAGATTTGATGTACTGTTAAATTCAGACCAAAATGGAGCCTGGAGCTGAGGATCAACAATGGATATAAAAAGGCTTTGTTATTATCAGACCTCTACTGTCACTGCTGGCTGTAAAAAATTATTTTCCATTTTTTCAACAACCACTGGCTGAAGACGAATCCCATATTTTGTTTTAAGAGGAGAATTTCATGTTAAATTCACCAGCTTTCTGTTATATTTATTAAGAAGTTTTCTATCCTCTGTCATGAAAGTGAACATAACTCATAATTTCTCCATGGTAACCGCCTGCGTTGCTGTAAAATTGTTTTGATTCAGTTAATCTTGTATCACAGACTAAGAACTGCAGATGAAAGCAAAGCTGAGCAGAATTAGATCATGAGCAGAAGGTTTTCCTCTGTGAACACTGCTGGGGTTCAGCAACACAAGTTACAGTTCCAGGATTCCTGGAGGATTCCTGGAAGATTCCAGGAGGATTCCAGGTGGATTCATGACAGATGATAGGTGAATGTTTGCCTCTTGGTCCTGCAATGCAGCCATGTCTCCCGCTGTTCTCTGCAGTCTGAGGTCTGGTTTTGATTGAGGCTACATGATGTCAGGCCCACTTGGAATCTGAAACAACAACCATAATGGACCTGTGTGTTTCTGGGTGTGTGTTTCTGAGTGTGTGTTTCTGGGTGTGTGTTTCTGAGTGTGTGTTTCTGGGTGTGTGTTTAGTAACAAAGCAGAATGCAAAGCAAGGAAAGAGCGGCCGGGTGAAAGCAGCTCCTCTTCCCCAACAGAAGGTCACACCACCTGGTTCAGCTTCTCAGCAGACAAACTGCTGACTGACTGAGAGGGGATCGCTCGCTGACCTGCAGCCAAATGGGACAGGAAGCGGAGGGGGAGTCGTTGAGCCAGACGAAGGAAGGGGGAAGGGAGGGAAGACGTGGAGAGGTACTCCCAATCTGAGGAGTGGGAGCAAATAAAAACCAGAGCGACCTGTAAAAACAGGGAGACCGTGAGGAAACGACAGAAGGAACACTTCTAGAATTTATCGGAGATGTTGTATTAAAACTAAGGCTGTCGGCATCAATGTGATTCAGAAAAGTTTTATATTAGTAACTTACTGTATTTATATTGTTTTTAGGTTCTAATTACACCCACACACACACACACACACACACACATATCTTTATATTTCCATCAAACTAAACTTTCATTCAGTTTAGTAACAGCATTCATGTCTAATCCATGCCTAAGACATTTCCCCTGACCTTAACCAGTACTAGTCTGTTTCTAACCCAAACTGGACTGGTCCAGCCCAGCAGAACTGCAAAAAAGTTAGCTAAAACGAGGTTAAATACAATGAACTTAGATAAATTCTGTTCAATTCAATTCCAAAATACTTTATTTATCTAGAAGTAAATTAAATGTCGTCGTCACGCCTGTTATCCAAGTATCTGATTTCCGTCAGTCAGCTGGGCACAGAGATGTTGGAGTAGGGGTTAATGATGGAAAAGACAGACTGAACTTCCTCTTTTTCTTTCTACTCTGCATCCATGAAGACTCCTTTCAACTCCTCCGGGGATTTGCGGTAAAGTTCAGGTATGTTTTGAGCTTTGGGGATGCAAATCAGCTTCTCCCAGTTGTAAAAACATTACGTTGTTGCCACGGTTACGCATCATAACAGCTGTCCGACAGTGAAAAAGTAAGAACAAGAATCCTTCCAGTTGCGCAGCGTCCAGAACCAGAACAGCAACTATTCAACCGTGGAGGAAAACGTCTGGCTGCTTGGAGGGAAAACAGAAGTTTGAATGCGGCTCCTTAAATATCCTAACAATCAGTGAACACACCGACTCCACCGAACACAGGAAGGAGTGACTGAAAGTGAGCCGGGATGAAAGCTGCAGAGATGAGCAGCAGGAGAAGCTGACGACAGCCGGCCTCTCCGGGTCTGTCATGGCTCAGGATGAAAGCTGCTGTAAATTCACTTCAAAAGCCTGGTTCACACACACACACACACACACACACACCCACACACCCAGCTGGCCCACTGCTGGTGCACCTGGACCAACGACGGATGAAATTCCTTCAATCATACAAAAAATTCAACAAAATGTCTGAAACATTCCTCAGGTAAAGTGCAGCAGAAACACAGCGAAGCTTGGTAAGGCTCCGAAACGGAAATATCAAAATGTAAGAGCAGAAACGGAGCCAACCCTCTAACGCTGAGCTAACAGACATGCTAACAAGGCGATTCTGCAGGATTAATGATTACAAACCCGGTTAATGAAGGCAGAGGCCTCACATCTTCTTGTCTGATTGTCGATTGCTTTCACAAAAGGAGAAAGGTTCAACAGCGCCATCTGTGGTTGAACTCAGGCCTAGTTTCCCATTCAAATGCTTGGAAGCGATGCCGGTGAGGCAGCAGCGAGCTCTGCCTCACCTTGGATTGCGCAACCCCTGGCTCTGCGCTGGCTGCTAAGCGGAGAGAGCATGTTGCTGTACGGCGTCAATAAAATGGTTTAAACAAATTTAATATGTGAACTTATTTCCAATAATTTAGCTTATGTATATAATGTACAGTGCTTTTTGTCACCAACTGTGTTTGTGTAACGTGTTTTAAGTAATGGCGATTATAAACGGCAGAGAACAGGTTCGAGGTGAGGCAGGCAGTTCTCTTGCCTCATGGCAGGGGGCGCTCAAGATCCCAGACGTTCGTCTTGTTCACTCCTCAACTGCCGAGTAAGTGACAGCGAGCTAGGCTAAACGATTCGGGAAGCAAGTCAAGTGCAGCGATAGATTATAATAGAGATAGTGATTTTTTAGGTAAGGTAAGACAGTAATAACATTTATTTTGTTTTGTTTTTTAAGGAAATGTGTGTTTTGTGAGCTACAGTTTGTATGTATAAGGATGCAGAAGTGAAACATAACCTGTAAACTGCTGTCAATCTATGCATCTATTTGCAAATCTGATTCTGATGACGTCAGTGCCTCACCAGCTATGAACCTCACCGCACGTCACTGTAACTGGTGGTTCATCAGAAACCACAGCAGATCCTTAAAATGAGACATTTTGTCCAAAAGGAGAATCTTTTCTTCAGCATGGATTATGACTGGCTCTCACCTCCACGATGCTCTTTAAATCTCTGACGTAGGTCTGCTCTGTCTCCACGATCTCCAGAATGACTCTGTCCAGCCTGGACAGCTGCCGGGCCGCGGCCCCCGCTGGCAGCGCCGCTGCTGGATTGGTTGTATGTCCCTTGTGGGCGTGGCCTGCCGCCGCCATCTTGGAAACCCCGCCTCCGACTGGCACGGGCGCTCCGGTGGGCGGAGTTACGAGCGGCGTGAGGTCCAGGCTGATGTCGGAGCCGTTCCGTTTGGGCGTGGAGGACGAGGCGTTGTAGGCCGGCACGGCGCCGTACGGCAGAGAGGAAGAGGAGGAAGAAGAGGAGGAGGAGGCATCCTGCAGCGAGACGGAGGAGGTGGAAGAGGACAGGGACAGGGAGACGGGCCGCTCGCCGTCCGAACACACGGTGTTGACGGAGGTGCAGGAGGACGAAGACGCTCCTCGCTCGCCAGCCGACATCATCCTACCCACAATCCCACTCAGAGACGAGACTGAGGAGGGACGCTTGGCGGCTGCAGAAACAAACGTCAGTCCGTCAGAACAGAAAAAAGTTTTTATCTTCAAAAACGAAACAAAATTTATTTAAGAAAGCAAATAAAACAATCCAGTAAAATGTCTGTGATGTTTCTGTTCCAGATGACTTTTTATTAAACTTAAGTTTTCTGCAGGTGGAATAAACCGCAGTACATCAGGAGAAACCTTCACATGAAGCCAAACACTGAACCTTGGTGCACACCTTTTAAAATTCAAAGATACACTTCACATGATCAGCAGCTCAGTGAATAACAGGACTGTTGGTATCAACTGAAACCTGCATCATTACGACAGCAGGACATTTATGTGGAAACTAAACCCAGAGGACCACGACTTTACATTTTAAGACATTATTCCTCACACCTAAAAGTTCACTTTATTTATGATTAAATCATCTACAGAATGATTTCAGAAAAAATTCAGGAAGCTTTCCTCCTCTTGGTCCGGTCGACCCGGTTCTTCTGGAACCAGAACCAGAACATCTGCTCCACCTCCAGCTGCTGTGGTTCTGAGTCAAACCAGCCTGTTCCCCTCCTGGCCTGTGGGGGCGCTGCACCAACAACCACTGAAGGAAACCACACAAAAACCTCTGAAGACACTGAGAGCAACTTCCTTCTTCACCAGATGGAAACAAGATGGAGGCGTCAGATTTTAGTGTTGGAGGATTTCTCTTTAGTCTTTGGCTGAAGACCAGGAGACATTTCTGCTGCTAGCGCTAGGCTAGCATGTTAGCTTGTATTTACCCAGAATGCCCTGCGCTGTAGTTCACTTCCTGCTTTTGGAGCGGTCTCTGGTCCACTTGGTGTTCACATTCAAACTGAACCCAGACTGAGGTTTGGAGGACCAGAGGTCAGAGGTCAGTTAGCATTCACACCTCACCAATCGAACCAGACTTTGACTAGGCAGACGGACCGGAGTGGACCGGAGTCGGGTTAAAGTAGACCGCATCAGAACTCAACATCTGCTGTTTCCAAACAACAACCGGGCGCTGAAAACCGACCGGTTGTTTAAAACAACTGATTTCATTATAAAACTTCCTGCTTACCTGACCGTAACCTAGGCAACCTGAGGAGAGGCAGGAGGAAACAGAAAAAGGCAGCAACAACCTGCCATCTGTCACAAACAGGAAGTGTGAGCAGCGGAGCGTCACCCCCGGCTCACTCTGCTCTTCCTGTTTTCATTGTTGTTGTTGTGCCCTCCTCCTCACGCTGACCCCACCCCTGATGACCCCTGACCCCCATCAGGTCGACCTCCAGGTGAAACCAAACCTCTGAGAGCTGAACCGGCAAATTTTCTGTTTCAGATCCAGTGGTTTTGTCGGCTGCCGGGTCAGAACAGAACCAGAACAGATCCAGAACAGAACCAGATCCAGAACCAGATCAGAACCAGAACCAGAACAGATCCAGAACAGAACCAGATACAGAACCAGAACAGATCCAGATCCAGATCAGAACCAGAACCAGAACAGATCCAGAGAACAGAATACTGGTTCTGGTTCTGATGCTTGCAGTGCCGATATAAACTAAAAATTTATTGCAATATTTTGTAGCATTATTATAACGATACGAATAAAAACATTATTTATTATTTCTGTCAGGTAACTACGGCTGTGTCATCGTCATGGCAACACAAACAGAAATATTACTGAAAACGTTTCCATCTGGATTAAAATTAAACAAATGAGACTTTTGATCTTACTGACATTTAGTGATAATGGAGAAAATAATAGAAATATAATAATGTCTGTTTTGTTGCTTTTTTAATTCATTACATAAAATTTATCAAGGCAATGAAATCAAATTCTTAAAATTAGAAAATGTTCATGATAACTGATAAACAATAGAAGATGAACAATAAGCAATAAGAGATAAACGATATGCGATAACCGATAAATGATAAGTTATGCGCCGGCCTCGGCTGCCGTCTGTCTGTGGTTCTGGTGAAATCTCTGATAACCGAACAGCAGGAGGTTCGGTCTGATCCGGGTTAAAGCTGCTGACAAATTCCAGGATGTTTCACCAAACCTTCAGATCATGTTAGCCTGAATCAGGACTGACAGAAACGAGGGAGCAGAACGAGGAGAAGCTGTTGCTCACTTCATGCTGCATGTTTCCTGTGCAGGAAGCAGAAACTCCTGCAGCCGCAGCAGCAGCAGGTCTTCAGGTGCAGATTGTCTGCAGCTGCTCAGAAACAAGAACTGAAGAGTAAACCCAGCGGATGCGACGCAGCTAGAGGAAGACTGGATGTGTTAATCTGAGGTAAAGGTGTCGGGCCGACCGCAGTGAGTTGGTGCTTAAAGCAAACCTGCAGAGTTAGCTGTCGATCTGCTGCTGTTAGCACCAAACGCTTAAACAAAGGAGGACGCCTCCTTCCTTTGTCTCTTATCTGCTCTGGGTTTCAGACCACCATGACTTCACCTCCTGTGAGACGCAGCGCTGACTGTACTGACCTCACCGCAGCAGCAGAGAGCCGTAATGAGAAACAATATTACACGTTTTCAGTGTTTCATTTATAAGATCTAACTCTGATTCTAAACACAAACTGGTTCCAGCGATGGCTCTGGATGCAGCACATCTCAAACTGCATTCCCAGAGGGCCGGGCTTTTACTGCAACTTTTACACGTGTTCCTCCCAGCTCCACAGAGCTCTGCTGATGAGGAGCAGAGACACATTCGGATCCAGGAGACCAGGTTTCTCCCCAACCGCAAGAACCGCTCCAACATTTTAACTGTGTTTGAAAACCTGAGCGACCCGAAACATGACGGGAAACAACCGCTGCTTTAACAGGTTTGGTGTGTGATGTCCGGCGTAAACAAACATGGCCGACTGGATTAAGTCTTTCAGTGTGACTGAGGCGTTAGGAAACTGTTCATAGTCTGTGGAGAGGTTCAGCCAAACAGGATCCAGACGTGTTCTGGATGTTTCAGACCAGAGTCTGTGTCCATGGAGGAGAAACTGTCCTCCGACCCACTGAGGCAGAGAAGAAACGATTTCAGTTTGTTGGTTTATCTGGTGGAAAAGTTTTAACTCCTGAGTCCAGAACAGAGAAGACCTCAGAGTCACAGACAGCTGCTGTTTCATAAAGCGTATCTGGAATATTTGAAAAGAAAATGCATCTTGGGAATCTGAAACAGCTTGGATGTTAGCTTCTGAAGTAGCGCCACAACGGTTTCCACTGAGCGTATCAGTAAAGATTAAGGTTTATTTAATGTCTGACCTGTTAAAACAGGTAAATTAACCCTCCATGTTTTCGGATGTTGGGTGAAACCAGAGAGACAAACACTTGCAAACCCCACATAGGTTCAGACCCTGAAAACTGCCAGGAGCAACGACGGCACCAGCTGCAGACAAAACTGTCCAGTCAGACCCAAGAACTTCAGCCGGTGAAGTCGGTCACAGTGGTTAGATCTGGAGGAACATCTGTTTGTCTCAGTTTGAGCTGAAAGGTTTTACTCACCGTCTGCAGGCTTCTGGATGTGTGTGTTATCGTGTGTGTTTCAGTAGCTCCATCAGGTGACTCCGATCACCGTTAAAGACTCTGAAGTCTGTCAGTTCCTCTCAGCAACATCTGCTGCTCGGCACGTTTGACTTCCTGTCGTCGGTTTGAGGGCAGAGCGCCGCTCGGCGCCCTGAAACGCTTTCTGCTGTTGGACGCTTGGTGGATTGAGCTGCACCCAGTTTCAGGGTGGAGGTGTCAGGAGACGGAGGATGTTCAGTCAGAAAGTAAATCTGAGAGTTTTAAAGTCCAGGATGTGGTGAAACGTCTGTCATATTTTGTTTCTGCCTTCTCAGAAACTGGCAAGGCTCTAAGAAAGCTGCTCAGGTAGTGATGCTCAGGTTTTCCACCTGGGCGCTCAGCCAATCACAGCTGGGGATAACAACAGCCCCCACCCCAAATAACCAGCAGGAACGGATGGAGCCAGCAGGAACCAGCCTCAGTCCTCAAAGTGTCTGTCACAGGTTCGATTCCCGGTCTGGTGGCCTTTGCTGCTTAGCCACTTTCCTGTCGATTCACTATCAAGTAAAGGCCACTAGAGTTAACAAAACCTTAAAAAAAAATTCAACAAGATGCAGCTAATGAGATGTAGCTATATGCTAACTGTCTGGACTTGAACCCACAACCTCTAAATGATTCCTCCAGTTTCATCAGCAGTTCAGAACCGAACACCTGAAGAAAGCTTCCAGTCAACAAACACTGTCAGTTTAGTTTAAATTTATGAATTTCAATTTAATATAATGTCATATCATATCAAGTAATGTGTTAGTAATGTAACACAATACTAATGTAACACAATACTAATGTAACACAATACTAATGTAACACAATACTAATGTAACACAATACTAATGTAATGTGTTACATTTGTATTACATTAGTATTGTGTTACTAATGTAATACAAATGTAACATATTACTAATTTTCTTCATATAACCAGCAGTAGGATCTGGCTGTCCTCGTCTGATTCTGTTGTGATAAAAATGAAATTTTTCCTAAACATTCAGCTCTGATTTGTGTTTTCCCAGAGATTTGACATCAGACATCATTTTCTGGATGACAAACATTTTGACCAGAGGAATCAGACTTCCTGTTAAATTCATTTTCTGTCTCTACAGGCTTCACAGTCAGAAATAAACAGGAAGGAAAGTTTGATTCCTGCAGTGAAAAATGGTTAAAACCTCTTTAAAAAAAGATGGCAGCCGTCCGTAATGAGAGCTGAAGTCAGAGTGACAGACCTGCATGGAGTCTTCAAGTCCCAAAAACACAGAAGGGCCTCCGGGCAGCGGGTTGCCATTATGAGGTGGAATTTTCCTTTAAATACACACTTTGAGGAGCAGAGATTCCTGTGTGTGATTACAGTAATCAGAGAGCTGCTCCTGGCTGTCAGCAGCCGTTTGACTGAACCGTTTAAGAAGAAGCGTCTGATGGAGAACGTTTCATCTCCTGGTGTTTCCCTCCAGCCTGACAGGCGTCGTCTTCACCCGTTCAAACTTTTATTCCTGCTTCTGAAAACCAGAAACTCTGAAGCACAGCAACAACTTACACCATCAATAGCTAATATATTGACCTATGTGTTTGTTTTTATCTCCTCTGACGTTATGGCAAACATTCATGCTTGGTTTTCATTTTCATGTTTTCAGCTCTTCTAACTCTGTTTGCTCAAAACAAAACTAAAGATTTATGTGTTGCATCCAGTGAGAGAAAACTGTGAATTTGACTTTAAAACATGAGGAAAAGCACACAAGAGACACGGAAATAAGAATAACTAGAAACATAATTAAACCAGAGTAACAAGGAACAAACATAACTAGAAACACCAAGAAGAACTGAACTAAAGTAAGACAACGCAGACTGGCCTAATCAAAGTAACAGACTGAAGAACACAGAATACTCAAACTAGAAATACTGAAAACAACCAAAGATGCTGACATCCACATTTCCTCCGACTGTGAACTAAAACCTGGTTCACCTGGATCAACCTGGGCAGAGCGCCTCCCTCAGGACAACACTGGAACTGAACCTGCAACCCGCTGAGCCTCAGTCAGTTCTTCACCATCAAACTACGACTCACTGCCCCGAATCGGCCAGCAGGATTTTAACCAGCAACCTCTGCCGTCACAGAGCCAAGCTGAATCTTTCAGGTAAATGAACTTTGACCTCCGGTGCTTCCAGACAGACTGAAGGTCTTCTGAAGGGAATCGAACCGTTTCTCTGTCTGAAGAAGTTCAGACGGCTGACACAAGAACTGAAACCAAACATTCGAATGAGCTGAAACATGCCAGGAAAATACCAGGAAATATGGAAATGAAGAATATTACAATTAAAAATACTAAAATAAAATATATTTTTTAAAATATTAAAACAAAAATATTAAAACGAGACTTCACGACAAATGTAGGAACATCAAACAACTTTATGACCCCCAGAAAACAGCTGGACAGTTTCGGCCTGCATAGTGTGTGTGTGTGTGTGTGTGTGTGTGTGTGTGCGTGCGTGTGTGTGTGTGTGTGTGTGTGTTTCTCCAGATAAACTCTCCACACACACAAAGACAGGAAGTCGCTCCTCTCACATCATCATTTATGAGCCAAAGTACTGAAGTCCAGGCAAACCCTTGTGACCTTTGACCCCGCACACACACACCAAGGTTCCTTCTGTTCACTTTCATTCCTGAAGCGATAAGCAAACTCCCCTCAACGGCTTGTGAAGATGGATGACCTTTGAACTTTACATTCCTGGCTCTGATCTGCCCCCGGCGTCTCGACAGCAAAAACTTTGGTTCTGACCTTAAACCGGATCGATTGATCAATAAGAATCAGCTCATGAACCGATCAGCATATTGTCTCAACTGATCCGCTGGAGTCCAGCAGGTCAACCCAACAGAACATCCCACTGCTACAGCTGAGGTCAGAGGTCAACAGAAAAGAAGAGCGATGGTGGCTTCCATTTCAGAGGCCCGGACCAGAACCAGTACCGACCCAAAACAAACCAAGAGTTTCTCCTCTGAAGGGGAATGATGATCCACAGAAACCAGCAGAATGGAGGGTTTGGAATGGCCTAGTCAAAGTTTGAGCCCCGCTGAGATACTGTGAAATGAGGTCAGACCGGTCATTTTTACTTCAGTTTGATGATCTGACCATTCTGATCCATTCCTCCGGTTCGGTTCTGCCTGGTTCTGCCCGGTTCTGCTCCTTCTGTCCCTCGATTATAATCAGAGTTGTGCTGCGGCCGCTCATGGCGATCCGGTCCGAGAGTTTGTCACAGCAGAAACATTGTTCTTAACTTTATCACCACAAACCAGGCAGCTTCCTGCACACACACGCACACACACGCACACACGCACACACACACACACACACACCCACACACCTCAAAAGCAGCTCCATTTCTGACCTTACTCTGCAATTAACATGGAGGCGATGTTCACAAACACAACTGTGTGTGTGTGTTTGTTTCTAATACCTTGTGGGGACCATCTTCCTGAAACATACCACATTTTGGGGACCCATTGCTCTTTGTGGGGACCGAAGCCTGGTCCCCACAAGGGGAAACGCTGTTATTGGGTCAGGGGTCAGATTTAGGACTAAGGTGTGAACTGAGTTTTGGTTGGTTAGGGTTAGGTATGTAATGGATAGGGTTAGGATAAGGGTAAAGGTTAGGCTGTAGAAATTAATGGAAGTCAATGGAAAGTCCCCGCAAAGATAGCTCCGCAAACATGTGTGTGTGTGTGTGTAAATGGTAACTATGGAAGTCAATATAACAGCATGGTGCTGTGTGTAATTACACCTAATTACTCTGTGTGTGCATGTGTGTGTGTGTGTGTGTGTGTGTTTGTTGGTCCTGCTGACAGGAAGTCACAGCTCACACAGAAACAGATCCAGACTGAAATAAATCCACTGACAGCAAGTCAGGCGGCAGCAGCTTTATGGGAAAACACTCTGCTGTGTTTTCAGTTTGATAAGTGAAGCAGATGAACGTTCAACATCAGAAACCATTCGGCAGCATCAGGATCAACTGCTGGGTCAGGAATGACATTGACGGTTCGGGTTTCTGGCAGAGCAGCTCTGATTGCAGCTTTCAGGCTGATCGCTGATCTTTAAAAAGCCTGATCTGATCATTCTGACCTTTTGTCTGAAAAGTTGCTAAATGTGGCGTCAAAGTGGCTGAGTTGGTGGCAGTGGGGTGAGTGTCGTAAACCATGTGGGTCTGTCAGTCAGAGACTGGTTTTCAGATACAATCAGAGGGTGAGATCAGCTTCACATGTAGCAATAAGACCAGACAGCCAACGTTACCTAGCTAGCGTTGCTAACATCACTAGCTGACCTTTTTCTGCGCATCATTTCCAAGTGACAATAAAAGTCAGAAGTACAACCTCCCGACCTTCACAAGCCGCTGTACACTTTCTAATGAATGTTGTTTTTCAGTCATGTTTTTTGATTCGTGTAACTAAATGAGTGAAGATTTAGCAGACATCTTCTCCTGCTCCCAAACAACCAGAGCTAGCTGCTGTGGAGAATTGTCCGTCTCCATGCTACGTTCTTGATGTATGAGGTTGTATAAAAGTCAGAGAGTTGAATTCATGAATTCCATTTATTAATACCAGAATATAGCTGGTTCATAATTGATGCTCTCCTAAAGGGCTGGCAGAACAAAATGGCTTCTCATTCTTTTTGTTAGCCTTTATCTAAGTTACGCCCTTAAGAGGGCGTTTCCTAACATATAATTTCCTTTAGCTTTAGCTTTGCAACTAGCTAAAAGAGATGAAAACCCAGAATTATTTATTCTCAACACTTCCTGTTGGTTTGAATGAAGATGGAGTGAGAACATCCGTCTTCCTAACAGAGCTCCCAGCTGAGTGGACGAAACATCAAGACGATGTTTGGACTCAAACAGAACCACTGTAACCACTAAGCATGGTGGCGTCCCAGTCCCAATCCCAGTCCCAGTCCCAGTCCCAGTCCCAATCCCTGTCCCAATCCCAGTCCCAATCCCAGTCCCAATCCCTGTCCCAATCCCAGTCCCAATCCCAGTCCCAGTTTACCTGAGTTACTGGGCGATCTCTGGCTGCTGCGCCGCGACCCCTCAGGCATGTTGTGAGGATTTGGAAGGGAGCAGAAACCTGGAGAGAAGCAGAAACGGCATTAGAGCCACCGGACAGCGTCTTCATCGTTCTTCATCACAAACAGGAAACCAGAGGAAGCAGAAACCCAGAAAACGTCGCTGGCTCCACCGCCATGGACGCTCTCGCTCTGCCTTTGTGTGAAAAATGTGAGCACAGATGTAATGTTTGGCTGGAAGACAAGAATTCACTGTCTTCATATTACCCAGTGTGTGTGTGTGTGTGTGTGTGTGTGTGTGTGTGTGTGTAACAGCCTCCTACAAACTTATTGATACAGTAATAGTGTGACCCAGTTTGTCCACTGGACACAAACAAGTGTTCCTGCAGTTGTCCGCCTCAATACCAGGGTTATGGGTCACGGAGGGGGAACGGTCCGGGCGGTCCAGGCCCGGATCCCAGGTCAGCAGGTTGCTAGTTGACATCCCTTTGTAACACTGCCGCAGCAGATTTCTGATCCTCAGAAAAACAGAAAAGACTAAAACCAACACGAAGGTTGGGTTCAGTCCGTCCTCTGGGTTGATCTGGACCCGGCAGACGGTTCGGAACGTGTTACACAAAAATCAGATCCAGCTCTGAATCTTCTGTATCTTTTGAAGCAGAATAAACTTTAATCGGTCTGATAAAGTAGGTGAGGCCACCCAGGAAAGGCCAAGGTCCAGAACGTAGGGGAAGAATTTAAAGCATTTGGCATTCAAAGTCCAGGCCCGGTTTCAGCATTCGGACCGAAGCCAGACTTCATGAAAGAGTTCAGTGAAGTTCCCACAGCCTGGTCTATCTGAATCCGAGCAACCAGATCCACTTTGACTCTGACTGTTAGTGTCCCAGATCTCTGTGGACTGTTGGGTCTGTTGCTGCGCCGCGGCTAACCCCTGCTAACGTTACCACTGGGTCCAACAGGCGGCCATGTTGCTGCGCCGCGGCTAACCCCTGCTAATATTACCACTGGGTCCAACAGGAGGCCATGTTGCTGCGCCGCGGCTAACTCCTGCTAACGTTACCACTGGGTCCAACAGGCGGCCATGTTGCTGCGCCGCGGCTAACCCCTGCTAATATTACCACTGGGTCCAACAGGCGGCCATGTTGCTGCGCCGCGGCTAACCCCTGCTAACGTTACCACTGGGTCCAACAGGCGGCCATGTTGCTGCGCCGCGGCTAACCCCTGCTAACGTTACCACTGGGTCCAACAGGCGGCCATGTTGCTGCGCCGCAGCTAACCCCTGCTAACGTTACCACTGGGTCCAACAGGCGGCCATGTTGCTGCGCCGCAGCTAACCCCTGCTAACGTTACTGCCGACCCAGTGGGAGGGGCCTACCTATACTTCCTGGTTCTGCAATGCGGTTCTTATTAAGCATGAAATGTTTCTGCAGAACCTGAGGAGAGTTCTGATGCTGGCCGGTCCCACCTGCAGTTCTGACCCATTTCCAGACGGGCTTTATCTCTCAGAATGGAAAAGTTTAGATATTTGTGTCGCTTTGGCGACTCACCTCATCAAACACTTTCACTCACTGCGTATGTGTTTACTGTTTCTACGGCAACCAGCCTCATCTCATTGGCCTATCATCTGAGCTCCCACAATGCATTGCGTCTAAAGGTCTTTCTTCAGATCCAAGTCCGACTCAAACCGGAAACCAGAACTTCCAGGTTTTCTTCCAGCTTCCTTGGTTTTCCAACAATGACCCAGCAGAACCAGAACCTGGACTAGAACCAAGACCAGAACCAGGACCAGGACCAGGACTAGAACCAGAGCCAGGACCAGGACTAGAACCAATACTTGGACCAGAACCAGAACCAGGACAGCGTCTCCATGGCAACAGTTGCCTCCTGAAATGGGACTCAAACATGCAGGACGGAAACTTAGAGGCAGAAAGAGACTGATGGGAGTAACGCTGCTGATTATTATGAGATGGAACGGGTTCTGTGAAGAGGGTCATCAGAACCAGAACACAGAGCAGGGAACAGATGCTGGGAAGTTCCAATCTGAGTTTAACTGGTGAATTAAAAACGAGTAAAAAAGCACAAACAGTCAGATAAATAATGGACAACAACGCCACTGTGACTGTAGATAACGGCTCATTGTTCAGCAACAAAAAGCAGAGACGACGTCAGAAGAGGCCCAGTTGTCCCAGGTTCTGAGAGAACACAATGTGAGGAGGCGTCTGTGACCCAGTAACACACTAACACAGTGAGGCATGCTGGGATATCCACCACGTCCATCCACGTTTGGTTCAAGAAAAGACAGTAGGTTTAATAACGCAGAACGAACACAAAGAAACTTACAAACAGAGACACAAAACACCAGAAATAAAATACTAAACCTGTATGGTGACACCCACCGGTGAGCACCGCTAGCTACGCTAAGCGCTTCGAAGTTAGGAAAAATAGGGCTAAACAAAAAGAAGGCTCTGCTATTGCATAATGATGCTAAAAAAGGAGCTGCTAACCCATAAACAATAGCTCTGCTAACGCTAAACCGATATTCTATTTAGTGGAAGCTAATGGTAAAGCGCTAAATTCAAGCTACGTCAGTATGTCGCCCTCATGAGGTTAAATCTGTTATTACTTGTACGGTTTGCGCTGCAGGAACTCATTCTGATGCTTCACTTCTACTTTTATTTTTGCTACTGCTGCTGAATCATGACTGCAGGACATCAGCAAATCTAAACCTGTGTACTGTGGAACAACAGAAATGCATTCTGGGTACAGAATAACTGTCACTTGCTGCAATGCATCATGGGTGGAGAACTGCTGCGTAAACAGAATTCAAAATAAGAGCATGAAAAAAAGGTCTGAGGAACTCTCCTCTGTCAACAACCAAAACCTCGACAGATGCTGAAATTTTACAAAACATTAAAACAAGAAAATTTGAGTTTTAGAATTTATCTGGAAAAATGAATTGAGTGCTAAATATTTTAAAGCTAGCAAAATGTTAGCTATTAGCAGGTTAGCGGAAGTGTTACACAGAAAGCTAAAGCTAAAGGAGTGAACCTGTATGGCAACACATTTTACTCAATAATAAAGAAATCACACAGGGTCTACGCAGCAACGTGTTCTGATTCTTGCTTCATGGTTCTGATCGAATCGGACCTCAGGCTCCGGGTTATCTGGTTTATGTTCCTTCAGGGTTTTAAAGTGAGACATGCTGCACTGAGCTCGGTCCAGAACCCAGTAGAACTCCTGATCCGCATCACTTCCTCCTGTTCCTCCGCCAAGCAGCCAGAACTTCCTGCTGTCATCTGAGCCTGATCAGAACCAGAACCAACACTGACTGGGTTTGGTCTCATGGTTCTATAGTTCTGTTCGGGTTCCTGAACTGAAAAACAACAAACATGAGATGCTAACATGTAGCTTCAGGGCTAAGTACTTCCTGTCTGAATCAGAACCACCTGATCGGGTCTTTATGAAGTTCTGCATTTATTTCATCTGACCTGAGGTGGGATGGTCAGTTTATCCAGTCTCCACGCTCCAGAACCAGAACCAGAACCACAGAAAAATGCTGCTCATGCCTTAGTTCCAGAACCCAGCAGGACTTCCTGTTTG
This sequence comes from Gambusia affinis, assembly GCF_019740435.1. Lineage (NCBI taxonomy): Eukaryota > Metazoa > Chordata > Actinopteri > Cyprinodontiformes > Poeciliidae > Gambusia > Gambusia affinis. Next base: position 1,124,571 of record NC_057873.1, read on the forward strand.
ACCCGTTTCAGAACCGTTGAGGTGAAGAACTGAAGGGTTTCTGTGTCACCTGAGGGGAGAAGCTGCTCTTGTTTAGAGTCACGGGTCGGTTCTGTGATCTGGGTTCAGAACCGGGCCGAGAAAAAGTGCTCCTCCAGGCTAAACACGAGGCTGGCGCTCCAACACCCTTCCTCCTGACAGACGTGGGCCGGGCCGCTGTGTGTGGTCCAGAACCAGAACTACTGAGCGTTCTGATGCGACCCAGAACCCGGGACTTTCTGTGACGGATCGGACCTGAAATCTGAAGCCGGGTTCTGCAGGAAGCGTTTCAGGGGTTCCTCTGGGGTCCGAACTCCAACCGTCACCCATCCATCGCTCTCTGACCCGAACAGGAAGAAGCAGAACCGTCAGAAATACTCACATTCTCCACTGAAAAAATACTTTAGGGAAAGTAAAACAGTGACGTGCGGTCAGGGGAGGCAGGTGAGGCAGTGCCTCACCAGCCATCATGGAAAGAAAGAAAATATATAATCATAAAGTAATTTAAATTGTTATATTCATCCGGTGGTTTGTACTAAAAAATATTTATTTTTCATGTAGCTTCACCAATTTCGATTTTTATTTGTTCAAAATCGCTGAATTTTCTTATTTTCCCATTCAAATGCTTGGAAGCGATGCCGGTGAGGCAGCAGCGAGCTCTGCCTCACCTTGGATTGCGCAACCCCTGGCTCTGCGCTGGCTGCTAAGCGGAGAGAGCATGTTGCTGTACGGCGTCAATAAAATGGTTTAAACTAATTTAATATGTGAACTTATTTCCAATAATTTAGCTTATGTATATAATGTACAGTGCTTTTTGTCACCAACTGTGTTTGTGTAACGTGTTTCGTGTAATGAGCGATTATAAACGGCAGAGAACAGGTTCGAGGTGAGGCAGGCAGTTCTCTTGCCTCATGGCAGGGGGCGCTCAAGATCCCAGACGTTCGTCTTGTTCACTCCTCAACTGCCGAGTAAGTGACAGCGAGCTAGGCTAAACGATTCGGGAAGCAAGTCAAGTATAGATTATAATAGAGATAGTGATTTTTTAGGTAAGGTAAGACAGTAATAACATTTATTTTGTTTTGTTTTTTAAGGAAATGTGTGTTTTGTGAGCTACAGTTTGTATGTGTAAGGATGCAGAAGTGAAACATAACCTGTAAACTGCTGTCAATCTATGCATCTATTTGCAAATCTGATTCTGATGACGTCAGTGCCTCACCAGCTATGAACCTCACCGCACGTTACTGAAGTAAAAGTACAGGTTGAACTGTTCAGTAAAAAAGTAAAGTTTTGAAATGAACTTAAATGCAGAAAGTAAAAAGTATTTTCACCTTCAGACTTATCAAAACGACTTTTGTTGAGTCTGAAATGCTCTAAAAAGTTCTAGTCGTACGAAATGCTTTATTTGTTTCTTTTGCTGACGACGTGCTCTTGAGTAGAAATAAAAAATGATACGGACACGATTCAGTTCTTCACCTCTCAGATCATCTGAACAAAACTTTACCTGACTGTCTATAATAACTCTTATGAGGCGTCGTGAGTTACAGCCGGGGGGGAACAGCTACGTTTCCTCTCACCAGCCTCATGAACCACAAATAAAAACAGTAAATTTAATTCTAGTCACTTATTTTACATTTTACAGAAACATTAAAGTGATAGAAAACCTGATGCAGTTTCTTCCTCAGTGAGATTCTGACGCTGGCAGCAGCTCACTGGTTTCTCAGTCAGTTACTGCAGATCTGAACTTTGACCTCAGACTGATCGCAGGAACCAAAGGTAAAATAACCTGAACAGGTGATCAACTCTAAATCACTCTACCTTTTTACTCTCTATGTTATTTAAACACACCCGTTGCCGTGGCAACCGCCTGCGCACCACCAGCCGATCAGAGACAACGTTAAAATCGTTCAGTCCTTGGTCGTGCTGTGGTGGCGTAGCGGATAGCGCAACCCACATTTGGAGGCCTTCAGTCCTCGACACGGCCGTCGCAGGTTCGATTCCGGGACCTGGCGACATTTGCCTCATGTCTTCCCCCCTTTCCTGTCAGCCTGCTGTCATATAAGGGACACTAGAGCCACAAAACACCCCCTGGTGGGGAGACAAAAAAAATCGTTCAGTCCGTTAGGATATCAGGTTTTCAGGCTGGTGATTATTGATCACAGCGGTGGTTGATCAGCTGATTCAAACTGCTGCTCTGATAGTCGGTCGGTCTTTTAGTCCCTTTTTTATTTTGTTTAATGGAACCAAAACACACAAAAATGCACAAACACCTGAGTGAAACAATAATTACTGAGATTAATATTTTTGTTGGGTCAATAATTTAAATACGTTTTGTAGATTTTTGTTGTTCTCAGTGAATATTTTGATAAGTGCGTCAGAAGAGGACGGCTGGTTTCCGACCGCCGAGATCGACGTATTGAGCACCTCGGAGTCACGACATCGTTTAGTTTCCCTTTGGGATCGATGAATATTTGTAACTAGGATTTTGAACTCACTCCTTACTAATTGTTGTCTGAAGGATTTTTAAAATGAGGCTCTGAGTGAGTAGCAAAGTACTTTTACTTCTTTCCTCTACGCCTCTGGCTGAGAGTCCGTCAGCTGTGCAACTTTCCTCAGAGGGGAGCCATAAAGCGCGACCTTTGACCTCCCTGCGTTCAGCCTGGACGTCTCCTCAGTTTGTTTTCAGTTCTGTACACATTTTAGTTTGTTCTGTTTGAGGAGCCAAAGCAGAATGGAAGCTGAATTTATAACCCTGATCTGCGACCTCTGTGACCTCTGTGACCTCTGTGACCTCTGGAAGGTTATTGAGGCTCAGAAATATGAAAACATACAAGATGAACCTCGTGTTCATCGTTAGTAAGGGAGAGCAGGCTAACCCTAAAGCGCTACATTAATATGGTATTAGCTAAAGCTAATGCTAAAGCGCTACACCAGCATATTACTTAAGTTAGCTCTTATACATTTGACCTACATGCTCTTTAGCAGAAGCTAATCATGGAGGATCTGTAATTTTGTCCACACAGGATGGGATTTGAACCAAAGACCTTCTTGCTGTGAAGCAACAATCTTAGAGCTCATTAACCCAACAGAACTACAAATCCCATTTAGCACCATGATGGATGCATTTCTGTTTCCACTGAGTTAAAGGAATTAAAGGAGAGATTGTTTTAAACATCTTCTCCACTTTCTCAATAATAAACCCGGTTCGGCCCGAGGTACCAGCAGAACCGGAACCATTCATTCAAAACTGAGCAGGAAACTGAGGCTGAAACATGTCAGACAGAACGTTCTAGAAATCCAACTGAGAAAATGAAGGAGATTTCCACAGAAAGCTTCAACAAATAAGAACCAAAAATAGATCCGCCTTCAGTCTGCTCTGTTTGCTCTAGCTCTATTGTCCTGATGAATTCTGGGAAACATTCAGCGGACAGTCGGACATCAAGATGAGACTCCATAAATGTGTCAGCAGGAGACATTTCTGTGTGTGTGTCAGACACACACAGCTGTTTGCAGCACACACACATCACAGCGTCAGTGTTTCTGCTTCGCTCTGACAAGTTCAAGCCTGTTTTCTCCGTCATTCTGGTCATAAAGTCGTTTCTCTGCTTCCTGGAGCAACACGTAGAGATGTTGTAATGTTTCTGTCGCTGCAGGAACTGAAACATAAATCTGTCTGACTGACTTCACATTCACCTGGTTGTGATCCAAGGGCTTTTTTTTCCATTTTTCTTGAAGCTTTGACTCTGTCGGGACTCAAACCCACAACCTTTGACTCTCTTCCAGAGAGCTAGAGGTCCAACACGCTGTCCGCTGCTCCACCGAGCCGGCAGAAATGTTTCCATGTGAAAATGTGGGAATTTATGCATCATGTTCCAGGAAAGAAGTCAGATTTGGGATTCAAACCCTCAACCTCCTGACCTCCTCAGGTCAAGGAGTTTAAAACAAACTTCGGTCTAATTTTAAACCAGTTGCTGTGGAGCGCAGGCGCATGTTTGCTGCCTGTTTCTGTGCGTTTTGCTGCATGTTGTGTCTGTTATTTGTGTTGTTTACTGAGCGGCTCTGGGCCAGAGGCGCTGTGGTATCCAGCTGTCGCCGGACTCACACACACACACATACACACACACTCACACACTCACACACACACACACACACACACACACACACACACTGTGCGTCACAGCAGAGCCTGTGTCTAACCTCAGAAGATGCTAAATTGTTGGACTAATTATTTTAAACGGCAAACAGTGGTAACCCAGGAAACTACCCTCCCACATCCCATAATTACAGACTGAATATTAAAAGAGCTTCCAAATAGTTGAGATGGTTGGGGTGTGTTTGGTTCTGCTCGGCTCCTGGAGTCTGGGTCGGAGCGGACCGCTCAGAGGAACCGGAAACACTGAAGCAGCTTCAGCTCCAGATATCAGGATCTACCGGATCAATTTGTGCCACTTCCACTAAATCTGATCCGATCTGAACGGTGACGCAGCATTTTATCAAATTTTACATGCAGAATTATGAGATGAGCCATAATTCTGCAGCAGAAGAAGACAGACGGTCAATCAGGTCAATGGTTGAAGCAATGGTTGCCGATACTTTGGATGGAGCTAATCAACGTTAGCTCCCGTTGCTCAGCAGCTAAAATTCAGTGAACTTTAAAACGTATCACTGCTGTTTATCTTATTTTGTGTTAAACCGTCTGACCGCCCGACTGCAGTCACAATTAATTATGAAAAAATGAAATGTGGGAACAAATGGGTGAGGATAAAGAGAGCGGCTCACCTCTCTGTGGTTTACGGACCAGAGCAGAGATCATTTCTCTGAATGGGTGACTACGAATGGGTGTTTTGCTTTGCCACCGCGTGTCACTTCCTGTTTCACTCTCAACGTTTCCATCAAAATGTCAGAGTGTCAGAGTGGCAGCGGGTCGGTTGCCAGGACTCGTTGATTTGACGTCTTTTATTTGCTGCGAACGTCGTTCGTTTCTGTTGGATCGGATGATAAATCACATCCTGCGTTTTGAGTTTATTTGATCAAAATACTGAAACTTTTAACGATCATAAGTTAACCTGGATTCTGGAGACAGACATTGTTTCCCTTGTCTTGTGTTTTGTTGTATAATGGACGCGTACCGACCTAAATCAGAACCAGAACCCAAACAGAGCAGACGACACCATCGTTCAAAGTTTGTGTCAAACAGCATCAAGGAGAAGTGGAAGTGCCAGGTTTCATTGACATCTAAATATGGAAACACTGCAGTGAAAAGTGCAGCGAGAGCAGAAACCGTTTGCAGCTCTAACATCTGGCTGTGATTGAGTTTGGAGCTCAACCTCTGGATCTCTGCTCAGATCCACCAAACAGCAGGACAAACTGCTTCCTGTTTATCATGAAAATTCTCCTCATCCTTCATCCGTCGGAGCCGGCATGACTTTGGTCAAAGCTGCTCTCATGATTCCTGGAACGGCTGGCTGCTTCCAGTGAAGTCAGAGATGAGGAGGGTGATAAGGAGGATTTGGCCTTTTAAGGACAAGAGAACCAAACGCCTCATTAATTTATGATGTGATCGTTATACTGTCATATTCCACTTTCTGTCTGATCGCAGATCAGGTGGAAGCATCCAGCAGCAGAATCAGAATAAAAGCAGCTTCCATGGCCTGAGGCTGCAGGCCTTTGGGTAGGAAACGATGGAAACGCCGAGTCCCTCTGTACATGGAAGCATGAGGAGGGGTCAAGGGTCACAGGCACTCGGGACGTTTCTTCTGAGTTAACACGGAAAGGGGAAGGAGAACCTGAACACATTTGCATCCCGATACGATGCGTTCACTGACCTTTGGCACACAGAGTTCTAAGGAACCATCAGTCGTTTCTATGAACTGTCCTGATTTATTCACTTGTCTCTGTTTTCTATCAATCATTCAGACATAAAAAGCAGCGCTGTGAAGCAAACAGCAGAAACAAAAAACCTCATCACTAAAAAGCTTTAAAAAATAGACACCACTAGGTTACCTTAGCCTAGCTGATTTTAGCCTAAGTAAGCTAAATTTACCATATCTTAGCTTAGCTTTCCCTAGTTTACATCATACAATGTTCATTGTATGATCAATGAACATTGATCATACAATATGACATATCATACATTATTCATACAGAATGAACATTGATCCATGTGAACATTAAACTCTCAGTTGGACGAATGTCGTCGTTCCTGTTCTGTAAAAATCTGTTTTCCTTCATCATGCAGATAAAATTGTCAAATTTTTTGATTTTTTTATTTCTTAAAGAGCCTCTGAGAGGATTTCAGCCCTGAAACTTTCTTGTTTCGCTGACAGATGTTTGCTCAGTGTTGGAAGTTTCCTGTCTTGATTTTGTTTTAATAACTCCCACTTCAGTCGGTTTCTGCATACAGGAGAATTTTTTTATTTTGACCAAAAGCAGTCGCCGTTCCTCTGAGGAAGACTTTGGATCTTCGTCTCATGTTGTTTTCTGTTTCAGTCCGGCTGACATTCCTGGATTCTTCGTCTGTCTGGGAACTTTTGTTTTTAAAAGAAATGTTTGAAAGATGAGCTGGAGAGGCCAAACAGGATGACGGTCAGATGAGACCCCAACACACACACCCCCCACACACACACGCCCCCCCCCCCACCCCTCTCCCCCAACACACCCACACACACACGCCCCCCCTCTCCCCCAACACACACACACGTCCAGCGACGTGAGGAGTGAAAACTTCCTGACAGAAACAGCCATGAAGGTAGAACTGAGGCCTAAACGTCACGGATTCACCTGATCTGAAACTCTTCAGTTGAGCTTTAAACAGCAGAAAGCGCCCAGCGCGCCCCCTACAGGCGCTGCAACACATTACAAGTAAAGAACTGTTGATGGTTTAAAATCTGAAATGATCAAACTTTTTCAGGAGGATGACCTGAGGTCTGACCGGAAGTCAGAATGCATCATCATCATCATCATCATCATCGTCGTCATCATCATCGTCATCATCATCATCATCATCATCGTCGTCGTCATCCAGAACAAACTTTTCATTATTTCATGTCATATTTAATAAATAATACTCTGGACTCAGTGGGGAAAGTTTCCTGTGTGGGAAGCAGCGGAAAAAACCAGGTTCGGATGGGAACTCACCTCGGAGCCGGACCCGACCGGACCGGAGACATGGACCGCCCTGCTGCTCGGTTCTCCCGGTATTCCTGCGGATCCACAGGTCGCTCCAGGAAAAACGCGATCCCGAACCAGTCACAGCCCCAGTCCGTCCAGTCAACTGGGCCAGCTGTTACCCAGCAAAGGCAAACAAAGAATCCATCCGAAACCGGTCCAGTTCACGAAACCTCAGACCGGCAGTTCGATGAACCGGCGGAGCAACGGAACCAGAACCAGCGGGCTGCAGATGAGCGGAACCAGAACCAACGGGCTGAAGATGAGCGGAACCAGAACCAACGGGCTGGAGATGAGCGGAACCAGAACCAACGGGCTGGAGATGAGCGGAACCAGAACCAACGGGCTGGAGATGAGGAGCTGCGAGCGGCGAACAGAGGGAGGGGAGGGGGGAGGACCAGAGAGGGGTGGGGGCGGGGGAGGTCCAAACTCTGGCTGAGAGAAAGGAGAGACGGTTCTGACAAACTTCCAGCTAGAAATTCTCAAGAATCTGTAGATTTTACAAGTTTACAAAAACTGGAGCAGAAAAAACTGATAAAGGAGAAAAGTCTGCATGGATCCACCGGAACCACCGGATCCACCGGATCCACCGGAACCACCGGATCCATGCAGTCTGTAGAGGAGCAGAGATCCAGTCAGGAGGTTGAAGCTGCAGAAAATGAATCTACTGGATCAGATCGAGTCAAAACCAGACAGAATGACGTGTTTCGTTTTGTTGACTCAGCAGGAAGCATCAAACTACAGCTGCTGAACAACATGGAGGTTGTCATGGCAACCAGGTGTGCAGCCAAAGAGCAGGAAGTGGGACGCTGCTGTCCCTTCTTCCTTGGAGGTCAGGGGTCAAGTTGGGTTTCTCAGGACCAGAACCGAAATAATGGAGCACATCTCCATGGCAACGCCTTGACTGGTCCGGATGAAGCTCCGATCCTTGGATTCCAGGAAGTTTCCAGGCGGCTCAGTGGAAGATAAACCAGTTTTATTAATAAAAACAAGAAAAATAGACGAGGAAATATGAAAAATTAAAAATTACACAAAATAATATTTTTTAAATAGACATTGAAGTGGAACATATAAAAGATCCAAAACTTAAAAATACATATATATACACACACATATATATATTGACTCTAGTTGCCTTTGTTTTACTGTAGGTTGACAGGAGACACAATGTGCACCAAAGGTCAAAGGTCAACTTGAACTCATGACCGCATCGAGGAATTATTACATAGTAGAAAAAAAATTAAAATAAAAACATAAGAAAAAAGATTCAGAACCTTTTAGTACTTTTTTAGATTTATGTAAAAAATAATAAAAAACAAAAAGAAATTAAAAAAGAGAAAATCCACAAATAAAAAACAAAAGTTTCAACATGTGGAAAATGTTTGTCACAGGACAGAAAACATCTGCAGACCTGATCTGATTTAAAATCTGCATGAATGTAGATGAAATGTTTTAACACTTTATTTTATTTATTAATCGTTTTGATTCACGTCTGCAGGCCGACTGAGAAAAACTCCAAACAGAAACATTCAGCAGCACATTTGTTCCAACCAGTTTACCCATGTGAGCCAGTCAGAGCTGTACACTGGACACACACACACACACACATACACACACACACACAGATGGAGAAAGTGTGAAGCAGCGCGGGTCAACAGAGCCGGCTGGCACCATCCGCTCGGTGTTTTTCCAAACTCAGACATTCCTCAGCTCACTTTCCTCCCAACAATTACCCTCCAGACTGTCGCTCTGTTTGTGTTGCCTCTCCAGAGGTCAGAGGTCATCAGGAAACAAAAGGGAAACCGTGGCAGCTTTACATTCTGGACACAAAGTCTTGGTGCGTCCAGAAACCTCTGTGGATCGGCTGTACGACAGTCAGAGGTTTGTCTTTCAGTTCAGATCCAAACCTCAGACTGAGCACAGGAACCGGGTCCTTCACCGTCATGATTTATTCTCAAACTGCAGCCTGGAAAACACACAGCTTCATTCAGTCTCCCAGCAACCAGCACAGCCAAGCGTAGGTGCAGTTTGGAGGTGTGTGCTCCCACCTGCAGTCCATTTCTGTTCTCTGAAGAACAAACCATTAACACACACTTTCACACAGTGTGTGAAACACGCAAGCTGTTGGGGAGTAGCCACAGCTGGGCCAGTCCGACAGAGCAGAGGCTGCCATGAAGAGCGCCCCCTGGCCCTCAGACCAGCACCAGCAGGCATGGCGAGTTAGTGCCTTGCTCAAGGACACAACCACAGAGACAGACAGGGTCTCAAACCGCAGACAAACTTCTACCTCCATCACCACAACATCCTGCTAATGCTAAACATTAAACTAGCACGACAGTTAATGTAAGCTAATGCTAACGTGCTAAAGTGCTAGTTCAGTTGAGAATACATCTTTACAGACTACAGCATGTTCTATAACCAACTTAGATATTGTGTTTATGTTTATATCTTATCTACTGTCTGTTGAGAATGCAAGGACAGGAAATGGAACTGCTGCCCAAACAGCCTTCAGAATAAGAGCATGAATATCAAATTCTAACTAATTGAAAAATTTGTAAAAGCTAAATCACCAAAACTTCAACGCAGATGTTGAACTTTGTTAAGTTCACCAAACAGGAAGGTAAGTTAGCGCTTTAGATTTTATCCATAAAATTAACAAAGGCGTAGCTAACAGTGCTAAATGTTTCCAATGTTAGCAAAAGAGCTAAAGCGCTAAATGAAAAATGAGCTCCTCTATTAGCACATTAGCAGAAGATGCCCACCACAGGTGACCATGCTGAGTCATGAAGTTTATTTCTTTGTTAGGATTAAATTTAGAAAATAAATCCTGAAAACACATTTTCCCTGGATCTGATCATCGCTCACATGATAAACCCCATCAGTTATGATTATTATTATTGTGGGAGAAGACTGGTCCCGTTTGCTCTGGTCGGGTTTGTGCTGTGAAACCTGCCGTCTGTTTTCTTCTCCTGCAGCCTGGACCGGCTCTCAGCTGGATCAGAACCTCAGTCAGAACCTCGGTCTGGACCTGCAGAGCAGCAGCTTCACCAGCAGGTTTCCCCGCTGATATTCCATCTCCAACGGCCGACCACATTTCCACTGCTAATGACACGGCGGCGGCCATGTTGGCTCGGCCGGCGTCTCATTACTGGATATCTGAGAAACGGCGGCGGCTCGGCGGAGCGGAGCGTCTGTGGGAAAACCGTCAGCTGGTGTCTTCTCTGCAGACGGCTGCTAGAAATCAATATTAACTGTTTAATGGAGAAAACTCTAAGAGAATAATCCAAGTTCCTCCTCATGTTTCAGATCCAAAACGGGAAAATTTCAACAACCAAGCAGCTTCTGTTTGCCTAAAACCAGTTTGGGTTCCCAGCAGCAGGTAAACGACTCCAGTTAAACACCAAGAAGTCAAAAATGAGTAACAAACTCAAGTTCACCATGTCATCAGTTCATTCATGTCACAATTTCAACATAAATATCTCATTAGCAAGCTAAAAATTTTAGCTTCAAACTAAATATTTTTTGCATTAGGGTGACCAGACGTCCTCTTTTTCCCGGACATGTCCAACTTTTCAGACCTAAAAAAATGTCCGGTGGGAATTTAAAAATCGTTAGGGATTTTGGTCAACTGCCTCAAAACACATTACATAGCTTACAGTGCATTGTGATCACATTGCCACTCCGTTCCACTACTCCATTCCAGGTTTCTTTGTATGGCAAAGAAATCGGTAGCACATGTGTGTCCACCGATTCAACCCCCCCCCCCCTAAATTCATGATTAGTGTTTTAGGGCTAACACCAAGTATTTAGTGACGTTTTGATTCTCAGGCTTTTATAGATTTTTATTTGTGTTTTTGAAAACTGTAACGGAAACGGGGATTTTTCTGGTTCTTCTGATTCTGCAGGCGCACACAGCGCCACCTACAGCTTATCTCCATGGTTACTGCATCATTTTTCAAAATAAGGGTTCAAACTGTTTTATGTTGCTACTTTCTGAAGGAATTACGATCAGGCCTGTGGCTGAGTTTCTGGTTTGGGTCAGGACTCTTCATTCTCAGCGTTTCTGTGGTTTTTAATGAGTTGAAACGTTTAGATGCTGCAAACAGCTGATTGGTCGAACATCTGCAACTCACCTGTACACACAGCTGAGGAGCTCGTCTTTACGGAGCGCTTGGCTCGGATCGGTCGGTAAAAAGCTGCAGATTTTCTTCATTAAATCTGAATTCTGCGTGCGTCGTTTTACGGTCTTTAATTAGGCCGCCGAGCCGAACTTCAGGCCCTGCTGCTTATTACAGACTGAGCTCCAGTCTGGCCTAATCTCTCCCCATCTCTGCCAATAAGCACTTACAGCTGTGGTATGTGGTGTGTGTGTGTGTGTGCGTGTGTGTGTGTGTGTGTGTGACTCCATCAGAACCTCCAGGGTGAGTCCAGTCCTTCCTTTGGGTTCGCAGCTCATCGGAGCTCCTTGCAGCCAGAGTTCAGGTCCGGTTCTGGTTCTGGTTCCTCACAGGTCGGGCTCTGGTGTGAGTGCGTGTTTGTGTGTTGGTTTCGTTGTGGTTTCTGGACCTGGACCAGAGCAGCGAGCCTCAGAACCACAAACATCACGCTGGCCAGCAGAGAGAGGCTGAAGGAGGAATTCAGTTTCTGAGGAATCATGGAGGAGAAGGACGGAGCAGGAAGACCCAGAAAAACAGAAACACTGGAAAAAAGAGAGAACAACAGAAAATACAAAACAAGATGTCACAAATTCTGCAGCTGAAGGGAGGATCTACAGGTAGGGGGCGCTGTAAACCAGGTGACCAAAAAACTTTATTTCACCTCGTTTCTCAAGTCTTCCACAGATTCTCAGTCAGATTCTGGCCTGGACTTTGACTAGGCCATATGTTTTGATCTAACCTGTCCCATAATAACTGCAGCTCAGCATGATGCTGCCACCACTACTGAAGCTGAATAGAACCAATCAGAACCAGAGCTTTCTTCTTCAGACGGTCCGTTCCTAATCATCGATTTTTATAAAGAATCTGTAAATAAATAAATCCTTCAGAGCGACCGGCATCCTGGTTTTATCGACTTCCTCGTCTCTTCTTCTTCTTCTTCTTATCGTCTCCAGGAAGTGAGCCGCTTCACTTCCTGTCGTCCCTAACCCTCTGGTCCAGAGCCCGTCCACCCTCCAGCTCTGACCAGGAAGTCAGCAGGAAGTGACCTCAGCCTCCTGGCGAGGTCACTTCCTGCGATTACAGAGGAAGAAACCTCAACAAGAACATTTACAGAAAAAGAAAAAGGCAGAAAATGGACCAGAACCAGAACCACTTCCGTCTGAAAATCCTCTCTGAAACACGGTGGTGGCAGCATCATGGTTGTTTCTGAACCAACATTTTAACTTTTCCATATTAGTCTAAACATTTTCTTAAAGAATAGTTGAGAAATTCTGAGGCAGGGTTTTGTGGAGAGGCTGTGAGTGGTCAGTATCCGACCCGAGTTTGGACTAAAGTGAACGATCCTGGAATCTCATCATGTTGATTCATTTACTGAAGCTGCTGAGTTTGCAGCTTCAGTAAATTAATGTTTCATCTATTTCATTCTGGGTTAGTAATTATTAGTTCTCAGATATTTAATATTTCAGAGACTTTTTGTCCTTTGAATTTCCCGACCGAGAAAAGACAGCAAACTAAAATGAGGTGTTTTAATCCAACTTGTCAGTAGTAAATAATAGATATAATCTGATTTATTCCAACTAAACCAAATTAATAAAATCTGAGAACCTCAGCCTTCATGACGCAGCTGTAGTTCACACTCTGACCACTAGAGGGTGGAGAAAGGCTTTAATGTGGGGCACATGCACTAACAGTGTACACGCAGGAGGAAGGCTGAATTCAGACTGGACCCAGTTTGATGCAAATTCACGACAACCGTCCATAACGGGTTAAGAACCCTGGAGATCGCCGACATTTATGACGAAACGCTTTCCGATTTTATTTTAGTCTTCTTCCTCTGACTTCCAGCAGCCGGAGCTCAATCAGGCTGGATGATGAAGAGGACAGTCATAAAAAACAAATGAATCAATGATAGCTAATATAGTGATCCTGTGGGATAGGATTGGTCCACAGCAGCAACTTGGTTTGGTATCTAAACAGAGACAAAGTCAGGAGACGTCAGATCTGATGAAGAGTTTGTTGTTGGAAAGTGTTTCTGTTGAGGTGAATGTTTAAACTGTGGGACGTGAGAAGGTGAAACTTCCTGTGGTGTGCGATCTGCAGACAGATTGGTCGAGTCTGAACAACATGTTGAGTGTGAGAGTCGGCATTCCTTCCAGACATGTCAGCACAGTTTCTGCTTCCTGGCAGTGCTCTTATAACACAGGCATGCTAACTGCGGCAGGATGACTTCATGGATCCGGTTCTGTTGAGTCAGCCCGACCAGAGTAACATCTGCATCCACAGAAACCTGAACCAGGAGGCTCCAGAGCAAAGAGACTCTTTATGATGCAAACGGGTCGTTTGGGATCAGTGGCGCCTCCTCAGGTACGGCTTCCGCTCCGTTTGGTTCAACAGGAAATGAAGAGGATAAATCAGAGGCTGGGCTGAAGGAAGGTCTCGTTGTGTCGCCTCTCAGGCGTCTTCGTCAGCTCTTCACTCATGTCTGCTGCTGCTCACCTCCTCACACTCCAGTACAGTCAGACTTTTCCCATCAGCGCTAAGCGCAACAAATTCAGAAAATAACATTTATTTAAAAAGCAGATTTCAAAGACAGAAGATCCATCACATTTCAACTGCACGTTTATAAAAACAAAGAAAAAACCAATAAAGTCGTGACATAAAATCTGGGACAAGAAAATGCAGATGTTGGCACTGCTAACATTAGCGATGCTAGCCCTATGGATTTAATTCTAAACATTAGTTCTGCTGAAGCCAAAGTGCTAAATCAACACGGTAGTTAGCTGAAGCTAATGCTAAAGTGCTAAACCAACACAGAATTATTAGTGTGCTAATCATTTTCAAAGTTAGCAAAACTAATAAGATCCATATTAGCCCTGCTTTTACTGGTGGAGCTAACCTTTAGCCTAACTAGCCTGAAAATGGAACGTGAGGGAAACTGAAGGCGACAAGCAGCCGAGAGTTTGGTTCAAATCATCTGGAGACTTCTGGAGTTTCAACCGGACCCAAAAACATAGAGAGCCGTGTCCTTTTTGTTCACAGGTTGCCATGGAAACGCCAGGCTGTTAGAGAACCAAATGCAAACCTAGAGGTTGTTGGGCCGAGTCCCAGAGCAGAACCAGAACCACAGACTCAGTCGCATTTCAGAACATGAAGGTTGGAGGAGGAGATGGAATCCATCCATCCATCCATCCATCCATCCATCCATCCATCCATCCATCCATCCATCCATCCATCCATCCATCCATCCATCCATCCATCCATCCATCCATCCATCCATCCATCCATCCATCCTGATCTCTTCCTCTCTGCAGTAACTCTGAGTTGAGGATCATTAGATCATCAGTTAAACTGGAACTCCAGTCGTTCTTTTGTTTCTCCTCCCACTGATGGAAAGCCTGAGATATGAAGGTGGAGGAGGAGGTTGCCTCATCCCAGACCGCTAAAAATAACTTCATGACGTTATCTTCACAAACCGTCATAAATGTCTCAATATCCTGAAAACAGATCGCTGAGGAAACCAGGAAGTAACCAATCAGGAAACATCTGAGACTTTGGGTTAGAGGCACTGATGAGGAGTGAGGCCTTGGCGTCGGGGTGATCTGGACCGGTGCTGGAAGTGAAGCGGCTCGGCGGTTCTGTTGGTGCGTGTTTGTGATGTGATGCGACGTCTGTTCCCACGACACCAAACGACCTCGAGCTGCGACTCTCTGCCTATAAATGGCTCGTCTGGTGGCATTCTGGTGACCCGTCAGGCCGTAAAAGGACAGGCAGAGAAATGGACTGAGGGAGGCGGAAAAAGAACAGAAATATCCAGGAAGCCGGAGCCGGTGGAGGAAAAGTCTTTGAAACGTATCGATACGTATCAATGAGGGTTTTCTGTCGCACTTCATGGTTCTGGAGGAATTCTGGTCCAGTTCACTGAGGTTTGCAAACATTTGTTTCTGCTCGGCTTTCTGAACACAGCATTTCTACCAGGCTTAGGCCTGAGCTTTGACTAGGACGTTTGTTCTTTTTCAGCCGTTGGGAACAGAAACACTGAACCAGCTGGAGCTTCGACTGAAAGAAATGCAGTGAAGACAATGAATGACTGGAGAGTAGCAGGAAAAGGTAGCACACCTCAACTTTACATGGACTAGTTTAGTCGACACTGACGATGTTTTTACATTAACTTTACTTAGCTTAGCATTTCTAGGTTAACTTAAGTGCCAAAGCTTAGCTTACTGCAGCTTAGCTTCACTGTTCTTAGCCAATTTTACTTCAGTTAGCTTAGTTTATGTAGCCTAGCATAAATTACCCAGCTCAACTCCATCTTCCTCCTGTTAGAGAACAAACCAGACGTGGCTGCAGTCTGGTGTGTGTGTGTGTATGTGTGTGTGTGAGCTCTAACTAAGTTAAAACCTTGGTGACTCATGCACCTGGTTTCAACATCGCTAATTTAATCCTGAACATCTTCAATCAAATTAAATGCAATCTTCATCTGGAGGTTCGATCCGGTTGCTTTAGATCGACGGATGTAGCAGAACACTAACAGTTCTGTCATCGCTGATTTAAATGATTCATTTCATTTTAAAACATTTTACAAAATCAACAGAATTCATCCTAACATTCAAAGTAAAGATTTTTTTCTCATTTCTGCAGGTTTAAATCTCCTGAAAACACGTTAAGAATCAGACCTGTTGGTTTTATTCTGACAGGATCTACAGAGAAACAGCAGCTGTTTAACCTTTGACCTTCAGCTCCTCATCATGATCAGGAGATGATGAGAAGGAGAAAACGAGGCCTTGGTTCTGATTTATTGATCTCAGAAACAAAACACAGAAAACCTGAGGAGTTTTAATTTGAATGTTGAACTCAGAGCTGCTTCCCGACCCGGAACGGCGACTCGGACCGGACCGCCGGCTGTCAGGATATATCCGTCTGCGTCCTCACATACGGCCGCGCCTCACACAGCTGTTACCCTCCAGTCCGACCCGGCAAGCTATGAATTATATAAATTACAACAAGTTTGGTTCTTCTGTGTCCTGGATCCTTCAACAGGCAGAAATAATGAATATCTGGGAAGCATCATAACTAAAACTCAAAGTGCCAGGATTTTATAGAAAAATATTTAGATTTTATTTTGTGATTGTAAAGGCAAGTAAAGACATACTTTCTTTTTTTTTACCGTCAGCTGCTCTGCTCTCTGCTCCCACACTCTCAGCTGTCAGCCACTTTTAAATTCTTCTCATTAATGTACGAGTTAGAGAGGTAAATATGATGGAGATATTTGCTACATTCAACAAACAAGCTCAGGTCTATCAAAGCAATGCAGTCAGTTTTTCTAGTTTTGAGGCAGTTTATCATGATTCAACCAAAGTAATGAAATAATAAACTACAGTCTGATTTTTACTGTTGATGAGTTTCTTCCTTTTGAGCAGATAAGGAAATAAAAGGTTTATATGTCTTTTACTTACTGGAGGGTTTACTGTTTGTACTGCATAGCCACAGCTAACAGATAGCTAACTGCTAGCTCGTCTCTCCAGCGGCTCTGAGAGCCGGTACCGGTCCTGCCACACATCGGACCGGACCATAATAATGGAGGGGGGGACGAAAAATAAATTTTAATTTCTTTCTTTGATGAATAGCAGATTCATTACTTTCTTTTTTCTTTTCTTTTCTTTTCGTTTTTCCGAGATTCGGACGTTCCTGACCCCCGACCTCTCCGGGATTTCCGTCACATTTTGGTTCTGGAGCAGCTCGTCAACAGAACCACCAGCGGTCAGAGTCTCTGACGGACAGCATTAAACTGA
This sequence comes from Gambusia affinis, assembly GCF_019740435.1. Classification (NCBI taxonomy): domain Eukaryota; kingdom Metazoa; phylum Chordata; class Actinopteri; order Cyprinodontiformes; family Poeciliidae; genus Gambusia; species Gambusia affinis. The sequence continues at coordinate 1,141,699 of NC_057873.1, forward strand.
GCTACGAAACTCCATCTGTTCCGTTAACACAACTGAACCGAGGCTGTGTCACTCCAGGACTCGGTTCATCAGAGGCTGTTAGCTGTTAGCTGCAAGCTAAGGGTCAAAGTACTTGTGCGTTTCAAAGTCATGCTGAAATCACAGCGCCATCTGGTGGCCTGGCATGGTAACTACAGCGGGTTGAAGGTGACTAGTTGGATGTTGATTGAACTTTTCTCCAGTCAATATCTGGAAACGCGGCCAGCTTCACGGCGGCTGGGTCATTAAATTCAGCCTGGACAGAAGAACTCTGGGAACCTTTGAGGAAACGGGCTCTGGACCTTAAGGACATCTTCAGATAATCTTCCACTTTATTCTGCAGAATCCCTTTATGCTAATCTTGTTTTTCTGCAACCTGAATGAACCAACGTTCTTGTTGTTCTGGTTTCCATCTAAAGCTCCAACAGAATAAATAAAGTCAAACTCAGACCAAAGGACAGTTTCCATCTGAAATCTGCCCAGGCTGAGGTTTAATCTTTTCTGTAGTTGCAGAGATTAACGACGTTCTCAGAGGATCGTCTCCAGGTCTTCCTCAGTGACCGTCTGAGCTACAGACCCCATCAACCAGTTGAAATAATTTCTGTGGATTTAAAGAAACATCATCAGCGGTTTGACCTTTGCTCTGGTTGTGTCCATGTTTCTGCTGTGGTTCCTCTGAGCTTTCTGGGTTTTCCGCTGTAATCCAATTGACCAGTTTAATCAGATTATCTTGTTTGGAGTGTATTTCAGCTCAGATGAAATCGTCTATCTTCTTGCAGATAAAAGCTGAGTTTGGATTTCTGCATCGTCATTTCCAGGCTGGAGAACCAATTAGCTCTAATGCCCTCTGCTGCCCCTCTGCTTTCCTCTAATGCCCTCTGCTTTCCTCTGCTGCCCTCTGCTGCCCCTCTGCTGCCCTCTGCTGCCCTCTGCTGCCCCTCTGCTTTCCTCTGCTACCCTCTGCTGCCCTCTGCTGCCCCTCTGCTTTCCTCTGCTACCCTCTGCTGCCCCTCTGCTTTCCTCTGCTACCCTCTGCTGCCCTCTGCTGCCCCTCTGCTGCCCCTCTGCTTTCCTCTGCTGCCCTCTGCTGCTTCCTGCACAACACGACAGGTTCTGAACTAAACAACCAAACTGTCTCAGATTTCCCTTTTAACCCCTAAAACTAGACGAGTTTCGTGTTGTCCATCGTTTTTCAAACCAATCATCAGTTATTAAAATAATAATTATGACATTCACTTGCATTTAATTTAGTTTAATATTCAACAAGCCATCACACATCAAGCAGATGAATGCATTTAACTGTGACAGAAACTGCTGACAGCAGCTCCAGGAACTACATAAAAACAATGACATTAAATGATTGCACTTAAATTTTGAACGATTCACTGAACTGTTCACCAGCTTGTGTGTAATCACGTCTCAGGGTTGTGATGTTGATCTGGAGGGTGAATCCATGATGTCAATTAACATTCCTCCAAATTTATTCCCACTGTGGTACAGTGAGAATAAAGTCATAGAGAGTCATAAAGAGAAGCTCCAAAGGCAGTGCAGACAGTACAAGAAAAACAATATAGATACAGGATCATTTTTATTACCAGTTAAGTCCTGGTAGTTTTCTACTTCAACCATCTTAAACCTGTTCAGAAGATAAAAGTCTGGCTTTTTTGTTTGGTTTTTATAAATTTTGGCACTACTAGCATTCATCCAACAGTAATCTGACAGCAAATGGCAGATAGACCTGCGGCAAAGGAAGTGAGGACTCGAACTCAAGAATACAAACTGCAGCTCTAACCACTGCGCCACACAATGCCACAAATGTCGGTCTTTGTTCTTAAATTACCATAAACATCCAGTTTCTGGAACATTTGCTGCAGCATCTGCAATGTTGCTCATCGTCTTTGTAGACCTGTGATTAGACCGCAGTATCCTCCTCTGCATGAACGTTTGGCAGCATCACTCCCTGCACATCCTGCTCCTCTGCACCAACGGCCTGGTTTCTGCTGCGGTGAAGGAGCCTCCTGACTGTTTCTCTGAACGCAGCATCCAGGTTGAAGAAGAGAAGCGGGTCGAGGCAGACGTGGAGCAGGCTCAGGAACAGCGTGGACTCCTTCCCCAGAAACAGCTGCCTCTTGGTCTGGCAGTTCTTGATGACTTCGGCCTGGGCCAGAGTGTACGGCATCCGCACCACATGGTAGGGAACGAAGCTGAGGGTGTAGGCCAGCGCCATGGCCGTCACACTCAGCACCACCCTCCTGGCATCCAGCCACAGTTTGGGGTCGCTGTGACTGTGCAGGAGTCTTTTGATGGCCAGGGTGCTGGAGAAGAGAACGGCTGCAGAGGCGTTGAGAAAGAGGGCCGTGTTGAGGAACACGGTCAGCGTGTGCCAGTGGAGGCTGATTTTCTCCTTCAAAGATGAACAGCTGAGGTACTTTGTCACCTGAACGGAGAAAGCAGAAACACTTTCAGTTAGAGGCCATGGAAAATCTATTGGATCTTTGGGTCCACTCACATCAGCCATGTTTAGTCTGACTTAGTTTGACTCTGGTTCACTTGTTTAGCAAGTCGGGTTCTTTTTGGGAGGTGTGAATGTGGAGACCAAAACGTCTCCAACGTGGAGACGTTTTGGTCTCCAATGTGGAACAAAAGAGCGAATTCTGGTCCATTTACTAACTTAGATCTTGGGTCAGTTGAAGTGAACTTTGGTTCTTCTGAGAACAAAGGTTCTCAGAAGTTCTCAGGGAAAAAAGCTCAAGACTGGTCCAGAACCGTCCACACCTGGAGGGCTGGGCATTTGGGTTTAACCTCGCCTGGAGATAGGGTAGGGTTGGGTTAGGCAGATGCTCTCCTGATAGTGATGGTCCATAAAATAGCGTACCAAACCGAACTGAGTTTTAACACACCACTTAGTGGAAACGACCCACAACAGAAGACCTCCCTATCAAATATCCAAACACCTCGGCTGTCTGCAGGGAAAGGTCATTCCAAAGGTCAGACTTGAACTCGTCTTCATCATTTACTTCACACTCAGCTGGAGATCTCGCCTACATTAGGAACCAGATTATCCTCTGTTTAACAGGACACAGCCCTCAAGCTGTGGTAATCCATGGAGCCTGACCCGTACATCTTACCCTAATGCTGCCCCAACTTGCCCAAAGACAAAAACAGTCAAAACTTTTACCTCCCAGTCACTGAAACCTACAGCCTGGTGACCCACAAATACCCTCCAATTATTGAGTTAGTCCAGTTTTTACTGACCAGCACAGGAATATCACTTGAGAATGGAAATGGTTGGGGGACTTATTCGGGTGTTTTAGTCATTTCTTGCCCTCAACATCTGCACAGTGAACATCTGCAGCATTGAGGAACTTGTAATGAACTCTTCCACCCCTGGAGGCCTGCAGCTGTGCAGCTGGTGTTCAGCAGCAGTGATGAGAAGGTTCTCCCTGTCCTGATCAGTCTCCTTTCACTACCTGACTAGATCCTCACCCAGCAAGACTCTCCACTGCATTGCTACAGCACAACTATAACTTCCTCAGCCAAAACCTTTTTAGTGTCACGTTTTCCAGAGCTGGAGTTCCTCTCCCATTGAAAACACCTGGTGTTTCACTTCTCCCATGGTCAGGGTGGAAACTTCTTTGGTCTGTTGTTATAAGACCAAAGTCAGACTCAGAAAACCTTTCTGGTGTTGCAGGCGAAAGAGTCCCAAACGATTTAAACTTAAAACAGAGTTCTCTGCAGAAGAAAAACCTCACTTCCATCATCCCACTGATATCAGAAGAGGTTGTGGTACCTTGTTCTCCTTTGTGGGAAGCACCATATTGGGGACCATGATGAGCAGCAGCAAGATCCAGACCACCATCGTCAACAGCCAGGCGAAGCTGGACTCCTGCAGCCGCAGAGAGTGCGCCTTGTCGTGGTCCTGCGACAGAACAGAGTCATGATACCACAGACAGACACAGACGGTCCTCACTGAATGTCCTGCTCTACCTTCAGGTAGTGATCTACGATGATGAAGGTCAGGAAGGCGATGGATGCGTAAAGGCTGATGTATATGATGACGCCGCTGGCCTGGCAGTGGAACACCATGAGCTTCCATGACGCTGCCCCGAGGTCCTTAAGGATCTTAAATGGGAGGGCAAAGAGCAGCAGGATGTCGGCCACAAGCAGGTTGACCAGGAAGACGTAGGTGCTTTGCTTCTGCTGAGGCACAACCAGAATGTCAAACATCAAATTAAGTCAAATTATACCAGAGTAAGACAGGGATCTGTGAACCACTCGACTACTTCAGTCCTCCAAAAGCAATCATGGTTTACTTCCAGGTACTTCACTCTGTGGACGTCCACAGATCTGCACTAAGGTACGTCGTTATGATTGTGTACCGTGTCGCTAGTAAACTGCTCGGTGTGAAACAGTGTTCACATCTAACTCTTTTTGTGTGTGTGATGACGAACTGATAAAGTTAACACTCAGCGCAAACAATCTTTAGCTGGACTAACACTACAGTGACCACAGTCACAGGTGTAGAGACGACCTTGGTGGAGAAGACAGAGGATCAAAACTACCTCATCAAACTTGTTAGTATTCACTTGAATTGTGGAAAATACAGAAATTTTAATATCTCAACCGTCGGCAGACGATGTACAAGATAAACTCTACTGTTGGTGATACGGTGAAGTGAAAAACTGCTGGTCCTCTGATGTCTGTAATCTGTGTTTGATTTGTTTTCACAGTGAAATGTTTCAGGCCATCAAACAAATCTAAAAACAGAATCACTTGTCAAATAAATGCATGATTATTGTCAGACCTTTAAATTGTGACATTTCTTTAATAGTAACTGACAACATGAAGTAGGTAAAAGATCCTAGAGTCACATCGTACCTCAATCTAAAGAAAAAGTCATTGACATAAAGTCTGAGGCTTTAGAAATGCAGCAGAACACGGAGAGAACCTAAACACAACCAAACAGGAGAAATGGCTCATGGCCTTTAGTCAAAGACTAAAGAGAAGAAGAGGCCTCAGTTAAGGTCCAATGTCATGATTTATCATTAAGAAACAGAGAAAAATGGCCTCTATGTAGACGGTCCAAGACCAGAACCACTACTGACCCAGAAGAAAACAAAACTGATCCAGAAAACATCCTGATGATCATCAAGATGTCTGGAAGAATGTTCTGCGGACCTTCTAGGAAGGCTTTGGTCTCAGAACCATAAAACCATCAATAAAATCTGCCAAACTGGTTCTCGTTGGTAATCAGTGTTTATAGAGACACAGCAGGAATATCACTGGGAGAAATGGAAATCCCAGCTTCAGGACGAGATCTGCTGTCCCACCTGAGACCTGCGGCTTTGGATGAACCCCCAGACGGACAGCAGGCTCCCAGGCAGGCCCAAGGTGAAGATGAGGATGTAGAGGACGATGAAGGGGCCCATCTGGTCGTTGACGATGCATGTGTTGTCTGCAGGTCCTCCTGTAGGGGTGATGTTGGAGGAGTGGAGCGCCGTGATCCGCTCCATCTGACTCTACAACACACAGGTTCCTGTTTGCTTCAGCACACAGAGAGGAAGAGGAAGCAGACGTGTTGTGGGTTTGTTGGCTGCTTACCGTCATGATTGTGGGTTGGTCTTCTTCTGCTCAGCTACACGCAGCTTCACTTTCTGCTGGAAGAGATCACAGCTCATTTACAGACGATGAAGGCTGGATGACTTCAACAACCGTTAACAACTGAATGAAAGTGGCTGGGATGACTTATTATCAACGACTGATTGCATGGATCTGGGTATAAATCATCTCTAAATGAATAAAGTGAATTAAGTCCAGCCTGATGTTGGTTCTGCTGGATCATGGATTGGATCAACAGCAGCGGTTCTAATCCTTTGGTTCTGTTGCGGTGACTCTGATTACGAAGCTGATAAAACTGGTTCCACTAACAGGAACATTGCAGCCTTCAGATGACGCAGGGACTTCCTGAACCTGATGGGCTGATTGGTCATGTTTCCGATTAGTGGCGTCATCAAAAGGCAATGAAAAGATAAAACTCTTTTTATAGGCTGCAGATGATGAACATGAAAACCAGGCAGATTTCAGATCGCTTCCTGCTGAGGGAAGAAGAAGTGAGCTGAGAGTCTGGCAGGATGCCGACGGAGCCTCTGTGGTGTCAGACGAGCTTTTCAGCACGCCGAGGTGAAACAGAGCGTCTCCTCCTCACGTTCTGAAAACCCTTAAATACGGCCACTGGAACAACGATCAGCGATTTTCCACCAGTGATGCGTTCCAGACAGCAGTGGGTTAAAGGTCACCAGCAGCAGACGTCAGCTGAAAAACACTCATTCAGCCCGATTGCTCAGACGGCCTTTCATGTCAGGAAGCCGTCGGCCGCCGTGTGTCAGACGGGGAAACTTTGTTAAAAAACGCGGATGACCTGAGGTGACGAATCAGTTCGACAGAAACAGGTTGAGACTCACCAGAGCAAAATGACAGTTTCTCTCAGAAACGTCGTCAGTCAGACTGGAAGGAAGAGCAGCAAGTTTTCTAAATCTGAACGTCTCCAGATTGAAGACAGAGTCTCCAGGTTAAAACCAGCAGAGGTTCTGCTTCAGCCACAGAGACGCTAAAAATGACCCAGAATTACCGTGAACAGAGAAATGAGGACGAGGAGGCTGCTGCAGGTCAGACTCTGCATATTCCGTCATTTGGACGTTTTTATCTCTTCATCACTTCTCTCTGTACAAACACATCTTCACACACCTCCTAATTTATGCTCAATTTCCCAGCAACACATCACTGATTTCCAGTCAGTGAGCTGAAGTCCAGTTTAAACCAGTAAACTCCTGAACTGGTTCTTTAACGTTTCTTCTTCCTGGACCTTCCAGGTTCCTCTTCCATGTTTTCCCCTCACTAATTTGCATTTATTTGCATTTATTTGCATGTGGAAATGAACCTTCAGAAACATGTTAAAATAATCCCCAGAGTGAAACCTCTCAGAACAAACTGCCTCCGTTCTCCTTTTAGACTCCAGTCAGACCTTCTTTACCTGCTGGTCCGGACCGTCTCTGGCTCTCAGACCACGCGTGGGGCCCCTGGGAACGTGGCCCGGTTCTCCTGGGCTCCGCGGTGCGTTGGATCCGGTGGCTGCTGCAGACTGGCTGCTGCAGCCGCCGGTGGAAGGAGTTTTCCTGTATGAGAGAGAGCTGCTGTCGTCAGTGACCACAGACCCTGCCTCTTAAAACACGCGCGCACACACACACCTACATACACTAGCACGTACGCGCACACAAACACACAAACACGCGCGCAGTCTGAGGTTTTCCTTGATGATGAACATTTAGTTTCAGGTTGATTCTCTTAAATGTCAGAGATGTTTGGTGATGATGATGTCATTTTATCAGAAACTGATTAATATGATTTTCAGTGAATGAGCAGGAAATTTGTTGTCCTGTTCCGCTCATGGCCTCTAGGGGTCCTCAGTGCTTTTTGCTCCAAACTCTCTTTTCAATTCACCTGTGATCCACCAACCAATCACCATCCACTACAGACTCTTTCATCTTCATCAGTAATTCTCTGTTCTTGAATTATTTTGGATTTTCTGCGGTAATAAACGGTTTGGTTCTCATCTTCTTTCATGATCTTCATTCTGAACTGAAATATTGAATGAATGACAGTGAACTACATCTTCCAGAATGTGATAAAACTTTAAGTTTTTATTAACAATTAATTGATGAAAACACAAAAACGTTGTAAAGACTTGAATTAAATCCAATCAAAGTATTCCTGATGAACAGACCAAGTATAGATAAATATAACATATTGCACACGGATATGAATATTTCCAGAAATTAATTACAGAAATTAAAGTTTGAAAAAGCTTTTTCTGTTTCCTCAGGTCGTCTTTACTTGAGATTAACAATAATCTGATAATCTGACATTTACTTAATGCAAGAGCAGAAGAAAACAATAAGAGTATAAATGCTTTTTTCAAGAACTACGTTTAGTCGACCAATCAGACGTGAACTTTGACTCGTTATCAACAACTCCTCACATTTAAAGGAACCAGTGCAACTAAAACTCTGGAAAACGGGATTATTAGGTGATTATTGGGAGATTATTTAAGAGATGAGGAGGTTTGAAGTGTTACGTCTACAACTGGAGCTTCTTCTCAGGAACTGAAACTAACTGCAGGAACTAAACCGAACCACGTCTGGAGGTGTTTCTTGAAGTTCTGGTCCAGTTCCTGTTCAGGACTTTCATCAGAAAGGCATTTTTTGGTTCCCTTCCTCAGCAGAGCCTCAGAAAAACGATGAGCTTCACTGTAACGAAGTGATTCCCAAAGAGATGTTTGATGAAACCCGCAGTGCAGATGATGAGCTTGTTATGAGAAACTGTTTCTTTAGTGGAGAAGCAGCGGATTCCCACACGTCCATGCAAAGTCAACCACTAGCCCGTCACTGAGGGTCAGGACGTAGACGGACCGGTAAATCAACAGCTTTTCTCTTTGGCTCAGCTGTTGTGTTTCTGCACGAGTCACATCAACTTGAAGCTAAGCTAACTAGCCTGCATGTGGCATTCACTGGCCTCTGTTCACATTGTAGAACCTTTGATCAAGGATCCCTTCGTTCTTTCCATTTAAAGACACACCTTGGCCTTTTCACAGCCGCTATCTGAGCTGCTAACGGCGCTAATGCTAACGTATCTCCATCCAGTTGTGATGTGAATTTTAAGCAAACTTTTAAAATGTTGCAAAAAAGAAAAGAAAGATGTGAAATAAGCGTCTCCATCGTCTGGTTTGGAGTGAATTAGTCAGAGTGTGATTTCATCAGACACTTACTGGCCGTCATAAACAGGAAGTAGGGGTTGCTAGCTAACATGGAGCACACATCTCAGATAAATGGAGAGTCTTCCCCTCCAAGCTGGAGGCTTGGACTTTGAAAAATACCTGAGTTTTGTGTTTCTGGTAAGGCACACCAGACCAGTGGATGGGAAGATTAAACTTTATTCTGCAAATGTGTTTCCATCTCCCCTCTAGCACATTAACTCAGAAACCACATCAAGCTAGCGTAAAAATGATGTTGGGAAACTGAGGGTTCCTTTTCTGCTGTGATGCTTAAAAATGTGCAGAAATGAAACGGTGATGGAAACATGGACCTCTAATGGACTGACTTTCAGACTCGCTTCATTTGGACCTGAACCTCCTGAAGCACGAGTGAAAAAACTGAAGCTTTATGGAGATTCTGGGAGATGTTCGTAAAACCTTGAAAATCATTGGTCAACACTAAGGAAGATGAACCAAACGGTCCGGATGACTCTACTGTCAATTTCAGTCAAATAACTGAATAAAGTCCCAAAAATGTGTCGACCTTGATGCTTCTGAGATTATATGATGCAACTTATGAAACTGGATATGGTTTGAGTACACCTCTGTGTTCTTCCTGTTCATAAGAGGACGTTTAAGTTAAACTGTTAAAGGTGAAGATCAACAACTTCTCTCCACTGGTGTCCAGTTCAGGATCTTTTGGTGAGTCGGTTCCTCCAATAACTCCTCTAAGATGGATTTACAAAGTTTTCTTGATCTCCCAATCTGGATTTTCTGACATTTGTAAAAGATCGGTTCAGGAGCGTGTGAAGTCTACACCACGCTGGTTTGCTTGGTTAACGAGACGGCTGACGACTTCCTGAGGTTCCTGAGGGAGTTCGTCCATCCGTCGCTGCTCCGCCTGTAGTTGGTGTCCGCCTCCGTCGGAGTGTCCGTGTCGTTGAAGACCCGCCTCATGCTCATCTGGGCCCGGAACGCCTTGCAGAAGATGAAGTAGAGGAGAGGGTCTAAGCAGACGTTGAGGACCGACACCAGGACGGTCAGCTCCTTCAGGTAGAAGAACCACCCTTTCCAGGAGCAGACCAGCGTCTTCATGAAGGCGTAGGGAAGGCGAATCAGGTGGTAGGGCACAAAGCAGATGCAGAAGACCGTGACCAGAACCAGCATGTTCCGCCGGGACTTGGCGAGCTTCTTGGAGTTGCTGGAAATCGACTGATTCTCCTGCGCCTGCGCCAGCCTGCGGGAGGTGCTGTAGTAGAACCAGATGAGGCTGATGAGGACGGCCACGAAGATGGCGGCGGAGCAGGCGTGGATGACCTTGTAGAGCAGGCTGAGCTGTTTGCTGTGCAGGATGTCACAGCTGACCATCCCGGGCAGATTCTCCCGATGCTTCTGGGTGAGGAGGGAGAGGATCACGTAGGAGCTGGTCATCGTCAGGAGGATCCCCCACGTCAACATGGAGATGATGTAGGCGGCTCGGGGCTTGTGGATGAAATGATTTCCCAAAGGATGGACGATCTTCATGTACCTGCAGGAAAAAGAGCCATCAGGAAGGAAAAACCCAGTAAAAGTGATTCCAGCCGAGGTTTGGGTAAAAACTAGGCTGTCATATTCAGGACGTGAAGTTTCCCTCAACAGACTGATTATAGTTGAATCACTGTGACTGTTTAATGGGGGTTTGTGGTTGTTTAGGACCAGGACTTCCTGTTGCAGACTAAAACCAGCTGACAGTTTAATCAAAACAGAAAGCAGTGACTGGAGATCGACTCACCTTCATGTCTCAAAGGTTTGGTTTGTGTTAATTATCCTAAAAGTCTGGTTTAAACTATGTTTGATCTACAAAAACTATTCAAAGTACCTTTATATGAAAGTAGCAGATGAAGCAGCAAGAAGAATTAAAATTAGACACGGAAAAGATAAGAGATAAAAACCAGCCTAAGAATTACATCAGTGACAAAACGAACTAAACAAATAAACAGTCATTTATATTAAAATCCATTTTTAAGGTTCTTCTTAAGTTTGGATGAAATGAATTATATTTGTGTTGTAATTCCACTAGAGGGCAGTAGAGTGCAGCCAGTTTCATGTTCAAACTCAACTATCTCTGACATAGTTGGCGACAGACCATTTAAAAGAGGAAAAACAGAAAATAAAAGTATTTAAAGGAGCTGCTGAGGTTCAGGGATCAGAGATGCTGTCTGGACTCGTTCCTGGATAAGATGCTCCAGGCAGAATCATACGTTGGAGATTTTATCTCACATTTAGAAACCCTTACACCAGCTGAAGGAGGATTAGTCTCCAACACCTGGTTTCAGGTGAGGAGTGGGAGAAGACAGATGGCTGGACGGATATAAAACATACAGAGCATCAAAGTTTAATCACAACATCACTGAACATCCAAAACCGAAACCTAAGCCACCTCAACCGTACATTTACCCGCTTCTCCAAGTCCAGACTGTCGGCCCAATCCGCCAAGAACACAACAGGATTTACTCAGATAAACCAGCAGCTGCCAGTAAAGAAGGTCAGAAAAGGACAAAACCTTCAAAACAGAGAAAATTGTTCAGTTCTCCAGATGAAACGTTTCAGACTGAATGTAAAATACTCTCAACCCCTAAAGGTTCAAGCAGCAAAGTCAAAGGTTTCAAGATGGAGATAAAAAAGGAAAGAAAAGAAGTAAAATACGATCTGAAACAGGCAACCAGAGCCAAGTCGACCCACAGGTAACTTCACAGGCCGAGTTTGAAAGGAGCTGAAGAGATAAAAATGTGCAGATATCAGATTATTTTATCTACTTGGATTTGTGTTCAGAAAAAAACAGATTCTCTGCTGGGTCCACTGAGTCTGAGCTAACGGCGCTTTGCACCACAGTTTGTTGGAGTATTTCTCTGTTAGAGTCACCTCTGTTTTCATGGATAACATTTAAAAACGTGAACAAGTCGCCTTGTAGGGAGGTGCTGCTAGCAAAGCATCTGGGTTCAATCTTAAATTAACTTCTTTATGTTTTCACTACCTGACATTAGGAGGCTTCATATTCCTGAATGGTTCAAAGAAAAACAGGGCAGGATTGATAATGAGTGGAAAAGAAAAACCTCCAGGAAACTAGAAAAAACTTTCCATTGATCATCAAGCTCAGTTATTCAAATTAAGAGTTTTCTGTCGGAAACCCAGCAGAGCCTGGAGCCGTCACTCCTCCTGGACCAGCAGGACCAGCAGGACCGACGGACTGACTGACAGACCGACTGACGGACTGACCGACCCTCACATCGTGTCGTTGACTTTGCAGCAACCCCTCATGCATATGGCAACAGCAGAGAGGAAAAACAGGAAGCTGGACCTGGTTCTGTGGTTCTGCTGGGTTCTGGTCCAGCAGAATCACAACCGGGCTCAGTGAACGCAGCCATTTCATACCACAGCTCTGAGTCTTCAGACCAAAAGACATTTCAGCTCTAGAGCTGAGCAGCAAACTGCAGGAAGTTAGCATGAAGCTTCTTCTGCGGTCGCTAAACCACATCCTTAGACCCTCTTCATGACTTTCAGCATGTGAATCTCATATTAATGTGTTCACATAAAGACCTGATCTGGTTTCTGATCTGCAGCATCGGAGACTCTGACCACACAGATACATGCAAAAATGTGCAAATTTAGCACAAGATGCTCCGATTAGCGGTAAAGGAGGGAGGCCACGCCCACTGGAAACAGGAAGTAAACGGGTCAAACCGGCCGTCGGGCTCAGACACGTCCCGGCTCTGTTTTAATGTTTTCTTGTTGTTATTTACATAGCAGTGATCTTGTTGCCCTGGCAACAATCAGATGTAAAATGAAGTTGTGAAAACAGGGAATTGAAAAAGTCCCAGCTGAAGCTCTGGGTCTGTTCGGTTCCTGCTGTTCAGCCTCTCAGCTCTAATAAGTCACAGCCTGAATGATCTTAAACAAGTCAAGACCAAGAAAGACGCAGTCTGAGCTCAAAACGCTGACCGGACAGATTTTAACCACATTTATGTTTTTGTTAGATGATAACGCCTCATATTTCCTCCAACCTGAGCCAGAAGGATGTCGAACCGTCACACAAAACATAAAATAAAACGACCCACATTACTTTCCACTCATCATAAAACTGCAACGGCTCAGTGGGAGCGTTAAAGTAACAGGATTCCCCTCTGCATAACTTCAGGAAGTAGACTGAGAAAATCACCCTGAGGGAGTTTAATGACCAAGTCCCGCCCCCTTTTCCCATCAGAAAAAATCAAATATAATAATTTTTATAAAACTCTCTGGAGTAAAACCAAAACTTTTCACTGTAAGATTATGTAAGCAGCAATTTAACTTAACATTTTAACATTTAAAAAATCCTAAAACCTTTTTTTCTGCCTGATGTTGATTCAACAGGCCAGAACTTTGTTATTGTGAAGAGAGATCATGAAAAGTTAGAATCAATAATCAATAATCAATGCTGCTGATTATCTACAGTAGCTCGAATGTAACTTGGTTTAAAGGATCTCAGTGTTTCAACAGTTTTGCAGTTTTCTGGATGTTTGACCCAGATTAGTAGAGAACAGAAACAGAATTTAATTCAAGGTGCAGTAGCTTAATTTTTGTGCAAAGTTTTGCTAATTTATCAGTTAGATCAAATGTTATATCACCATTATCAGTTTCTCCGTCTGTCGGACAGAAGAGACACGGAAAGGAATAAAACAAGCAAACAGGTGTAAAGATTCAGGCCCAAGAAAAGTATTTATCCATCCATCCTCTATACACCCTCGTCCCTAATGGGGTCGGGAGGGTTGCTGGTTCCCATCCCCAGCTGCGTTCTGGGCGAGAGGCGGGGTCACCCTTGACAGGTCGCCAGCCTGTTGCAGGAAAAGTATTTAATAAATTCTATCTTGCTTTTAATTTCACCGCTTGCTGTAGTTCTTGTTTCCGTCCGCAGGTGGCGCTGTTCCTCTGTGCTAAGCTCTAAAGTTCCAGGAAGTGGGAAACGTCGTTGTTTATGTTCTGTGGCGCCTTCTGACGGGAAAAGACAAACAAGAGGACATCTGGAGCCGAGACTCAGGATGTTCGGTAACTGATGTCTGAATCAGGTTATTTACCAAGTACGAACGAAGCTAAGGTTACGATGCTAATAGCGTTAGCATAGTTAGCATCATTAAGGTAACAATGTTTATCTGTCTTGTCTTTTAGAGCTGTTGTTGTTTGTACAGTTTTATTTTTTCAGCATTTCTGTTTGTTCTTTCAGTCCTGTTAAAGCTGCTTTATTCAACTTTTATATTTTTTTTACATATTTGTTGAAAGTTTCACGCGACTGTAGCAAGCTGTCTACAGTCATGACAGCTTACTATGAGACAAATAATGTGTGAAAAATATCAAGCTTTTCTGCCTTCTCCCAATGATAAAAGCAACCAGTCAGAGCCAGGAGGCGGGTCTTAGCGCTGTCAATCACCTCTCCATGCAGTGCTGCTCATCTGTTTTAACCCCTCTCACCTCTTTACTCAGTTCTGCTAGAGCTTTTCCCAGTCTGCAGATCCTGTCATGAATGCTAAGACTAGTTAGCATGGCAACCATGCTATTTTTAGCAGCGCATTCACAAGGTGAGTGACAGCGTTAAGACCCTCCTCCTGGCTCTGATTGGTTGCTTTTGGTTCATTTCTTCATCTGTCCCAACCAACACGACATGGTGACAGTTTTATCAAATATGTAAAACAACCATATTCTTCATAAAACAAACGCTGCAGTAATTCAGATTTTATTGGCCAGGAGCGTTAAAGTTGTTTTTTACTGACAAGTCGAGTAACAAAATACTATTTAAAACTTTATCTTCTTTCTTTTTTGCAACTCAGAGAAGATTGTTGCTTTTGAGAATAAATAACCTTTTATTTGCGCTGCTGTCAGTGAACACGCATCATTCAGAGTGAAAGTTAAACATGAGAGCATTTGATGATCACAAACTCTCCTTTGTTTAGATCCAACTGTGAGACGCATCAATAAACGACAGGAAGTGATGCGCCAGCCGCCGCTGATGCAGGTGAGACGTTTCCTTCTCCATCAGCCGTCGGTAAAACTGGCAGCGACCGGTCGGGTGAACGCAGCCGGGATCCGGTTCTGGTTCTGGTTCTGGTTCTGGTTCTGGTTCTGGTTCTGGTTCTGGTTCTGGTTGCTGTTGCTCAGAGACCGGATGAATCCAGGTTCTCTGCTATTCTGCAGTCGGCTCTAATTCATGTTCACATACAGAAACGTTCTCACCCCCTCAGCCGGTGAGAACTAAACCAGATGGTGAGGCTTCCTGAAGGTCAGAGGTCAGACGGTCTGGAAGCAAATTTCACTCTAGCTGGTTTATATCTCACTGTATAGTATTTTATTTTTCAATTTAGCAACGTTGATATTATCTGTTCAGATTCAACTATTTTATTTTTGTTGTGGTTCTTAATAATATTGTTCCTTATTATTCTAGATTTTATTATTATTTTTGTATAATCGTAACGTCCGTGGATTTGATCAATTCATTTCAGTTTTCTACTAATTCAACATCCATTTATACGTCCAGTGTTTCCTTTCTAATCTGCAGCTCTTCATCCACAGTGGTGGAAACATTTCTGCTAATATTGGAGCTAATTTTTCATTTAGCTTTTTGATATTTTCATCATGTTTTGATGTTATTTCCTCACCTAAATCAAACCTGGAGTTTTGCTTTGATTATTTCATGTTTGAGAAATCCTTTAATCTCCATGGCAACCATCCAGCTAAAAAATGCCTGGCTGGACTTAGCCCCGCCTTCCAGGCACAGCTCCTCCTCTGAGCTGATGAATACAAGATTTTTATTACAGCAGAAGATGACAGACGATTGTGCTATAAAATGATACTATATGCACAACACGGCCCCTGTAGCACAGTTAGCTCGCCCTGAGTAAATCATTTATTTCTGCAGAGGACTCTGGCTTCCTGTTGCTTTCTCTTGGAGACTTTCTTCTACTTAAAATAAAAATAAATCAGATTTCTTGTAAAGCATGCTGAGTCATTGTGGGCTTCAAACTGCTGAGTAAAGTTTCCCAGATTCTGCAGCAAGAAGGAAACTAACAAACTGAAGTTCTGAGAGGAAAAGCAGAAGAAAAAGATAAAAACTGAGAACAAAGGCGTTTCACCGGCAGCGGAAAACCCCGGGGAACTCAGGTTGTCAGCCGTACAGACGGACGAGAAGCTTTGTTCTGATTTTAAATCTATTTCTGCATTTCTAGAATGCATAATTTGTCATCTGTCAGCTGAAGAACGTCACAATTTTTATATCTTTACATAATCTCTATGCAGAGGATCCAGGACATAAATAGTGTTTCATTCTGTTTCTGTATAACTTTGGCAGATAATGTGCAAATGATGAATGAATGAATGAGTGAATGAATGAATTTTTGGGTTGCTTTCTTCTTGTAATGTTGGAATGACCTGAAACTAATCTGGGCTGCTCTCAGTTGGTGGTTTCTGCTGGTAGCTCAGGCCTACCTGTTGGCGGCGATGTAGCCCATGAACAGGATGCTGGCGTACATGTTGAGGTAAAAGGCGGAGGCGCCGAAGTTGCAGTAGACCTGTCGGATGATGGTGGAGTTGGTGGCGAAGTTTATGATGCGCAGCGGGAGGCAGAGGCTGATGAGGAAGTCGGAGGCCGCCAGGTTCTTCAGGAAGACGGTGACGCTGCTGTACGCCTGGTGCTGCGACACGCAGAAATAAACCCGCAGCGTGAATCCGTTCAGGACCAAACCCACCTGAGGACGACAGGAACCGAGTCACAACCCGCCAACAACGAACGACGAAGCTCCAACCAAACACTCACCAGAAAAATAAGACTGTAGATCACCATGAAGAAGGTGTTGGCCGATTTGTGAACTGGTTCACAATCGGTGGAGTTACTGATATTCATCGTCTCTGGGAGGACAGACGGCGCGTCTGGACCGATTCCTTCAAACGAAGTCTGAACTGGATTTATCAGAACCAGAGAGGACAGAGCAGGATGAGGGATTGGTGCACAGCCTGCTGGGTTTCTTCACATAGAAAACATTCATCAGTTAATGCAGTAAACTGAAATGACCACATTTCAACCACTGAACTGGAATATAAAGAATGAACCTCAGGCTGGCTGAAGGCCTCACCGCTGGGGGCTACGAACAGGATCTGTCTGCTTTCTGAATGCTTCAGACGACATTAGCTGTTCTTAAATAAACTGAAGTGAAGGTAGAATAAATGCTTTTAGCGCCAACGAGGTGATTAAAGTCTCAGCGAACTGGAGCTCACATTATTCTGACTTCCTTAGTTTCATGTAGCTGATTTAGCTGAACGTGTTTTAGGCTACAGTTTTTAGCTGAGTGAGGTTTAGTTCAGATTTATTGTTGGTTTAGTTCAGCTAAGCTCATGTTTATGTCGGCGTGCTCTGATTTATTTCAGCTAGCTAACCCTGACTCATGTTGTAGCTAATATTAGCTTGTGTTCAGTTTCAGTTTGCTGTCTTTTGTTTACCTTTTTTTCAGCCTACCCTTATTTATCTTAGATTGCCTTTGCTTTGGTTAATGTATATTAAAATTTATCTCTTTCTTAAACTCTTGAGATTTACTCTCAGAGCTTTACTTGATAAAAAAGCTGCAACTCATATTTTATCTCAGTTTATCTGAACGCAGGATCTTTGTTGGTTTATTTTAGCCAGTCTCAGCTGGTTTACAACTAGCTTAGCATATTTAACGCAACTTAAATTATCGACGTTTAGCCTAATTTACTTTGATGTAACAGTTCTTAAACTTTACTAAGACTTAAAGAATCTTCCAGTGTTTCTCTCATCAGAGGTTTTATCTTTTGCATCAGGGCCTTTCATCTCAGAGACGTTGGTTCACATGTAAAATTGGACGTCATCATATTCATTTCAACCTGAAACATTCTGGGTTAGACTCGGATCGGGTTCTGAACAGTAACCACCATCTCTGCCCTCCGAAAGTGAGAAGCAGCTTATCAAAACATCGAACATCTGCAGTCAGCCACAGAGGAGAAACAACAATAACATCATCAGAACGCGCTGAGGCAGATTTCTGCTCCGGTTATTAAAATATCTGCCATGTGTCAGCATGCATGAAAAAACCCAACTGGGAGCAACAAGTTGTTTGTGGCAAACTTATTTATGCTCTCAGCTCGGCCTCAATCTGTTGTCAGGCAGGAACTTTACAAACCACCAGTTCATCAGAAGTTTCCCCCAGTAAACCTGCTGAGCCCCACGGCCGGGCCGCCGGGGGCACCGGGCCGCCGGGGGCACCGGGCCGCCAGGGGCACCGGGCCGCCGGTACCACCGGGCCGCCGGGGGCACCGGGCCGCCGGTACCACCGGGCCGCCGGGGGCACCGGGCCGCCGGTACCACCGGGCCGCCGGGGGCACCGGGCCGCCGGTACCACTGGGTCAGCTGGGGCACCGGGCCGCCGGGGGCACCGGGCCGCCGGGAGCATCAGGCCGCTGGGCTCAGCAGGGAAGTTTTGATCAGAAACACATGAAGTCCTGCTTTCAAAATGAAAATGTACGCTCTCGGATTATGGCAGAAAAAAATTCCCTCATATTCATTCAGTAAAACTGAAAGAGTAACTGGGGTTGTGAAATGTTACTTAAACGTCTCAGAAATAATCCAGATTAGGCCACACTGGCTGGTTGAGGTACATTTCAGAAATGTACTTCCTCTTACAGATCGCCTTCTGCTTTCCTCGGGTTGGTTACCGTTGGCCCAAACCTCATGAGAATTTATGTTGTAGTGATATTTGATAAAAAGTGTTTAGCTTTGAGCTAAATATTTAGCTAGCTAACCAAATAATTAGTTTGAAAGTTAAATAATCCAGATTATTGCTGCTAACCTTTGACTGTGTAACATCACGTGGTAAAGTTACTACAGTTGAGAGTTTCTGGCCTCACTGTTTATTGTTGGCTCTAGATTTTAGCAGATAGACGTTCTCCTGTTTTCACAATCTCAAGAAGTGAAAACAGGGGTTAGCGTGATAAACTAATCCCTTCACAAACGCTCTGCGCCCCATGCAGACCATTTTTTACCGTGGCAGATCGACTCTCAGCCCAGGGCGTCAGTCCATCAAGGGGCGGCATGTGTTCTCAAACAAAAACATCAGCCGTCAGTTTTTTCTCACGTTTTGGACGTTCATCCAATGAGAAGTTGGCAGTGGATGAACGTGTGAAGCTCGTCCTGATCTCCTCATCGTTACCGCGATCCGACTGGAGGTGAAGCAGCGACAGGAACAGGAACACGCAGGATCAATGGATTTCATTCAGAGCTGGTACAGATCTACAGCTATAGATCTACAGTTATAGATCTACTGTTATAGATCTACTGTTATAGAGCTACTGTTATAGATCTACTGTTATAGATCTACAGTTATAGATCTACTGTTATAGAGTTACAGTTATAGATCTACAGTTATAGAGCTACAGCTATAGATCTACTGTTATAGAGTTACTGTTATAGATCTACTGTTATAGATCTACTGTTATAGATCTACTGTTATAGAGTTACTGTTATAGATCTACAGTTATAGAGTTACAGTTATAGATCTACAGTTATAGAGCTACAGCTATAGATCTACTGTTATAGAGTTACTGTTATAGATCTACAGTTATAGAGTTACAGTTATAGATCAGCCAACAACAAGAGGGACGATCTGCTTTTAATGATCTACAGTTATAGATCTATAACTGTATATCTAGAGTTGTAGGTCTAGAGCTTCAGATCTTCCAGCTGGAAACCAGAGCTCAGGTTGACCTCTGACCTGAACCTTCAGAGCCACTTAAAGTCGGTCTGGACGTAGAAACTGACAGCTGTCAGATCTAGAGTTATGGTTATAGATCTACAGCTGTCAGTTTTTATGCTAAGCTACCAAAACTCAGAGTTTCTCTAAACTGAAACATCATGAATTTCAGTTTGGCTTCAGCCTTTTCATCTCTTTCCTTTTCCATAATGTTTGTTTTATTTTCATTTTCATCATAAAGTTTTTACGCCCTGTTGCTGAAACGGGTTTTATAAATATTGTTGCTGCACAAATTAGATCCCTGAACCTGTTTGATTTCTGTTTTTATGGACTTTTAGGAGCAGCTGCGTCTGAAATGTTTAGTTTCAGCAGAAATCAGAATATTTAAATTGAACTTATCATATTTAAAATAAATGAATAAAATAAAATAAATGAATAAAAGTCGTAATTCACAGATTTGATGAATCTGGACTAAATTCAAGGATCTAATTTAGTCCTTGAATAAAGGACTAACGTAGTAGGACCTACTGACCTACTCTAGTAGGTCAGTAGGTCAGTAGGTCTGACGTTCTACTAATCGGTAGAACGTCAGACCTTAACTGGATTATTTATCATTTATTATTTATTATGTTATTTCTACTACTGACAGGAAACTTTAAAAGATCCAAACTTCAGTTTCTCACTGACATTAAATCTGACTGAAATTTTCCTGCTTCAGGTCTGTAAGCATTAAATTATTTCTGTTTGGCAAACGGCAGAAAAATGAGACTGAAGTTTTTTACTGTAGAGAATTTGATTAAATCTTTTTTAATAGAAAGATTTGAATCCTGAAATAATTATTGTGACCCAAACGAACCCAAAACAGGAACGGTTAAAATCAGATTTAATATCAAACAGAATAATCTGCTCTATTAATGTGGCAGATCAGGAATCATGAATCAGAATTCAACTAAAACCACAGATCAGCTTTAAAACGTGTAGAGAAATGGAAAAAATGAGAGCTTAGAAAGCAGAAGAGAAGCTCGTGATCCATGGAGAAAGCTGCTCCCACTTCCCCATCGTCTGCTTTGAAGGTAGACCCACCAAAATATCAACCTATAAATACCTAAAACCTCCAATATTCTGTCTGTCTGATGGATATTTATTCCTCTGGGAGGCAGAACACCTGAGATCCTTCACCTGCGCGCCTGAGAAACGCGTTCTCAGGTTATTTACAGCCAATCTGCAGATTTCTTTTCTCCACACCAAGAAGCTGCTGCAGAAACCGCTGAACCACATCAGAGAGGAAAAGGAAGCAGCTGCTTCCCAGCCTGGTTCCAGTCTGAAACCGCTCCAGCTTTCTGGAGCTTTCCTCTCTACTCGACATGATCGATCTGAATCTGAACATGAAGCGCCACTGACCTCTGACCCGCCACTGACCTCTGACCCGCCACAGACCCAAAGCAGCAGCAGAGTTAAAGCTGGAAAGGATCAGATTCACCTGCTGGACTCACCTGTGTGCGTCTGCCAGCCCGAACCTGCAGATTGCTGCTCTGACTTCCTCCCTCTGTGAGCTGCGCCGCGATCGCAGCGTTTCCCTCGCTGCTGCCGGGGGGAGGAGGAAGAGAAAGACGGAAACTTGTTTGCACTGCTGCTCATTTGCAAAGCAAAAAAACTCAGTTTTCCTGGTCAGCTGTTTTCCAGAGAAAACCCCGTTCAGAGGAGGAAGAAGCTCATAATGAAGCCTGTGTTGCTCTGCTGAAGGAAACTCTGTTTATCAGGGAAACTGCCGCTAAACAAGCAGAGCTGCAGCTGGAGGCGGCTGGTTCTCTGGGGTTTCCTTCAGCTTGAGCCACCAGAGCAGAGCAGACAAACCGCTTCGTTTGAAGGTCTGCATAAGACTGGATGACACTTCAGGAGTCCAACATCCATGAAGGCTCCTCAAATAAAGTGTTCCCATCATTTCTATCCAGAACCGTCAGCAGATCAAACCTCAGTCAGGATTAGTTTATTGTTCTCCTTCAGGTGGAGTCCCACAGGGCTCTGTACTCGTCCCCATTGTTTTCACTTCCTGCTGCGGTTTGGAGCAATTCTGACCCGGTACCACTATCCCTCTCACCTACTGATCAGCTGGCTGACAGTAGCTATGCTCCCCTCTAATTGTTATGTGAAATTTTAGCAAACTCTCAAAACAGAAAAAAGTTGGAATTAAGCGTATTTAATTGGAATAGTGTGAAGCGAATCAGCCGGGCAAAGCAGACTTTGACGCTACGCATAATAAACAGGAAGTATCGCTAACTAGCATGGACCAACTCCGCAGAAAAAGAGCTGGACGTTTAGATGTCCTCAGAGTTTGGTGCCTCTGGTAAGGCACAGATCTATAATGTCTTTCCATGTTTTTAAACTTTTTTTCTCCAGAAAAGCCAAGAACTGCCTTAAGCGAGCGTAAAACCTTTTTTGTGAAAGTAGGAAGTTATTTCTAATTTTTCCGTTTCTACTGCGACACCATTTATCAAACTGTATAAAAAATGTAGATGGAAACACGACGAGTGGAAAACCAACAGAAGAATGAATGTAACCCATCTGGTGGCCATGATAGAAGTCAGTGAACTCACCTTAAATCAAAAACAATGAATCATTGAACATTTTTTAAATGATCAACACCTGAACAAAAACATTCGGACGTCTGTTACTCCAGACTCAACTGTGAAAACAAACTGATGGCTCTTCTGAGCCCGGTTCTGGTTCTGCTGGAGGTTTCTTCCTGTTTTTCCTCTCCACTGTCGCTACTTGCTAACTTGGATAATAAACTGAACTTGATGCAGTGATTCTCTGATGAATCCTCTGGACGTCCTGAGAGGAAAAGCCTGGAGTCGCCATGGCTGCTGGGTGTTCTGGTTAAAGATGTGAACTGGACCCGATTCTGAACCCATTGATTCAAACTCTGGTTCTGTTGATAAAATACACAATTTGAAGTTTTAATACACCAGGATATTCTACCGCCGTTTTCTCTCTACCTGGACCCAAACTGCTGATGGGACTGTGGGAACCCTGCGGTTCCTGGTCGTTCTGCCTGAGGTTCTGGTGACCCTGCAGGGGTCCAGGCTTTAGAGGTCGTGTGGAGACGCTTTACATTATTAAAAATAGGTGTAAAACTGGAGCAGCCACTAGAGGGCAGCAGAGGGATGGATGTGGCCGGCAGTTACCAAAGCAACCGACAGTCACATGCAGACTCCATGCAGAAAGTGGTTGGGATTTGAACCCACAACCCAGCAGTGCCACCAGTTTAGCTTAACGTAGCTCCCTCCTAACATTTTTAAAAGATTGTTTCTCGGAAAACCGGTTGAGGTTTATTTTCTTTCCTTATCGGTCCGATCTGAGGAGCCGGTTTGTGAGGCAGCATTCCTGCTACCAGGAAGTCTGCAGGGATCCTCCCTGAAGACAGAAATGCATCAAGATTAGACAAACTGCAGCTGGAAGAGGAGCAGCTGTTTGGCTCCTGCTGAGAAAACCAGTTCTGGTCCAAACCAGGAGTCCAACCAGCTGAATGAACCAAACCGGACCGCACAGACTTTACTCTGAGATTTGTTTTCATTACAATCTAAACTTAACAAACAGAACAAAACTTAACGTGATTTTTACTTCATTTCTGGTAAAAAAAAAAAAAAAAAAAAAAATTAAATAACTTTAAAATTAATCAGAGGCAATAAACAGAATCTTATGAAACAGTAAATATGTTTGACTGAAACCGGTTTAATACAGAAAAGATTTTTATCCCCAACAACTTCAGTGCTCTTGGTTCTCATCAAAATAGATCCTGTGTGTTTTATGTTGCAGTTATTGGGAGCAAAACTGACATGAAGTGATTCTATCGGATGGATTATTTCAGCAGAAATAAGTGGAATCTGTTGGATTCTCACCTAATATTCAAAACTTTTAAAACTGGAGAAAAAACGGGAAAATGTACCAGTTCATGCTGCCCTCTGGTGGTTATGAACATTACTGCACCACTGTGTCAAAATGAAGAAAAAAGATAAAAGCATGACAGTGACAAATATAATAATAATAATAATAATAATAATAATAATAATAATAATAATAATAATAATAATAATAATACGACTGGATAACAGTTAAAATGTCTGTGTTTATTTTATTATTGTTTGTTAAGAAGTTTATTTGTAAGATTTTATGACACAGAACCAGTAAAATCCTTATGAACAACAATAAAGCTGTTTGTCTCATACAGACTAATGAAGATGTCAATTCATGGGGAGGGAAAACTTCAGAGCAGAAACGTTTCTGCATGCAGGTTTATGTTGTTACACACTTTAAACACTAGATGGCGGCCAAGAAAATCAAAATTAGAGGTCCTTGTGTCATCGCAGCCATTCAGGACTTTAATTCAACAAAATAATCCTGATAAAATCACTGCTTGCACAATTACTGGCACCTCCAATATTTTTGTTAGTTAAATACAAATGATATTTTTTGTAAATACTTTTCCAGGAGATTTTAATAAGCTATCCACAACTTCCTGTTTTAATGGGATATAAATACATGTATGATATAAAAATAAGCCCTATTTCTTTGTGCTACTGTTCAATCTACACCTAAAACAGAAGTGTTGACTATTATAAGTCAGAAAAGGTCTTAAAGAAAATATCTGCTGGTGTAAATTAGTTTATTTAGACCAGTCAGAGCAGTAATTTAAAGTTTAGATCCACAGAGACTTGAACCTTTGTGATGCTGTTTCTTTTCCAAAGACTTCTTGATGCCTTCCTAGAGGGCAGGACATCAAGTTTCCACCTGCTGGAGGAAACCTGCAGGTCGAGGTAAAGACAAAATATCCACTTTTTAGTCTTCTGGTACTTCAAATCCTGACATGAAACCTCTGAAGGTGGTCCTCCTCAATTCCTCAGAGAATCTTCTGATCTGGATCTCCTGCATGTCAGAAACGTTTCAGGCCTCCAAGAGCCGTTTTGTGCTTATCTGATCACCCTAAAAGCTGAAATGTGGATTAACTGACAGCTTAGATTACAGTTCACAAAAAGCTTTGTTTAGCATGACAGTGAAGATTCATTCACTGTGCGATTCTTAAAATGTACAATCTTTCACTCAAACTAGCTCAAAAATGATTGGCTCACCAATCTTTGCTCTCTCGTTCTTCTTCTGTGGATCGTTCTCTTTAGAAGAGGCCAAAGTGGAATATTTGCCTCTATCTTCTTTATAGCCAACATCTCTGTTATGACATCATGACTTCATTGCACCAAAGAAGCTTCATTGTCATCTCCTCTCTATATCCTTGTCTCTTTGTGAAAATCTGAACATTTTCTTTGTGTCAGTGTAATCGTCTTCAAACCGTCCATCACGGCAGGTCTCAGGGCCTTTTTGATAACCTTTCCTTTACCCCCATGGCTCTCCTTCCATCACTGATCTCCCCAACTCTTGCTTCCATCCTCCCACCATGTTCGTTCTTAATCTTATTGACCTTTAGCTCCTCTGTGAAAGCATCTGCCAGTCCCACAGCACACCTTGCCACTGTCTCACTGCCCTTGTCCGGTAACACCCGCAGTCTGCCATCATTGATCTCTTCATACAGATTTGACACCTAATTGTCTCTAGATCAGCAATAACACATGGGAACTATGTGACATGTTCTGTTCCTTTCTGTTAACGAACTTAAAGTAAAAAAGACAGAAAGAATGTTCTGAAATTAGGCAGTTTTTATTACCAGCATATTATTGGACATACAGGACTCATATAGTCATGACATGAACAACAAAAACTCATTGTGTCAAACCTTTATGGTGACTGCTATCTTATCAGTCTCCACTTAAAGTCTCTCTGTGTCCTGATTTGGTTGGTATTTTCATGTCTCATATCAGTGCAACAAGAGATTCTTCTAAGGACACGGAAAGCACCAACTTTCCCCTAAATACAGGCTCCTACCATCCATAATGTTTCTGGACCACAACTTTGGCCTCATAAATGTTCTCGGTTTGAGGATTCCTCACCAGTTTCTTTCTCCATTGGTGCACAAAAATGTTCAGCCTCCTGTCTCTTGTTGGCCAAGATGTTGCCCGACTCTTTGTGGGCATCAACGATCTGCTGTGCTCTGATTGCCTGCTCTTCCAGGATCTACTCTGTCCTTGTCTTTTCTTTCAGTGTCTCCTCTTGCTTTGCATCCATTCCTCCATCCCCCCTCTACATGTTGCTCAGACTCTGATTGGTTGACCGAGGTTTCCTCCTCTTTTTACTGGACAGTTTTCTTATAAGTGACTTTCTGAAGTTTCGACACATTAGGAAGTAGATCAGGGGGTCTAGGCAGACATTCGTCGCCGACAGGAATAGAGTTCCCTCTTTGATCTGATGAAGCAGGATACTGGTACCTTCACTGAAGCTTGATGATGACATCTGGCTCATGGTGTAAGGCACGCGGCAGATGTGATACGGCACAAAGCAGACAAAGAACACTGCCAGAATGCTGAAGATGTTGCGGTTGGAGTTCCGGTAGATGCCCCTGCTGTCGCGCCGCATGCAGCGGTACGTCTTGTAGACCTGGTAAGCTATGAAGGTGTAGGAGAAGCCTACGATGAGTAGTGTTACCCAGAATAGAGACATGTTAATAAGGACGGATACTCTGTGCCACTGGGCACCAAGTGGCGTCTTCAGCTCCATGCATTTTGTGAAGTTATGGTCTTTGGTTGGCCAGGTTGCCAGCATGGCGTTGGGTGCAGAGTATAAGAAGAGGAGACCCCAGGTGAGGACCGCCAGAACCCGTGCAAAGGTGGTGTTCTGCATAAGATTTAGATCAGACACTCCACTACATTTTGTCTTTAAGGAGGAGGAGCTTGTGGAGGAAGATACATGTTGGGAAATCTTGACATAGCGCTCAAGGCTGATGTAGCCTATGAAGAGCATTCCTACATACATGGACATGTAGAAGAGCACGGCATTGAATTGGCAGTTGAAAATCCAAAGGTGGCAGCTGTTGAAGCCCATTTTCACCGCCACCCTGACAGGGAAGGAGAGCAGCATGAGGAGGTCGGCCACCACCATGTTCTTCAGGTAGACCACCAGAGCAGAATCTGCTGGGACTCTGAAGAAGATCCAGGCGGCCATGCCATTTAGCACCACACCCACAACGAAGAGGACGATGTAAAACGACGGGAGGACCTGGTTGGTGAAGACAGTGCTACTGCTGGGTTTGTTGGTGGAGAGCTTGGAGCAGTTAAAGAGGTCCATACCTGGGAAAAATCAATAACACATGATACAAACATGTTTAATAAAACTTCAAAGCAATTTTTATTCAAGACTGAAATCCTCTTACAGAATTGGTATTCTTAGCTTAACTGAGTTACATTTTTAAATGATTGCCTGATCGTAATGTTATGCTCCCGGGATCTGCTGAGCCTAAAACCTCGGCAATAATAGCAGTAAAGGTTAGGAAGGTGTTCTATTAACTCAGGCTTTTTTGTAAAGGTTTTGTTGGTTCTAGTGGCCTTTATTTGAAAGTACTTCGACAGGAAAGACGGTAACGAGAGAGAGGGAAGACATGCAGCAAATGTTGGCAGGCCAGGAGTCGAACCTGCGACCATCTCATAAAACATTTAAGTCCATTTCCATCTGTTGCTTGAGACTGCCGTCATCAGCTGCCAGTTTGACGTCAGTGGGAAAACGACCATCATCAAACTGTTTTCATGCATCATATGCAAATCTCCAATTCCACTTAATGGTGCTGAAATGCCACACATGCTGTTTCTGGTTTCCAGTTAAAACACTGTAATGATCTTCCCAGCTGCTTCAGTAGAAGTGATGTTTGTACACAGTGGGACAATTTTTGCATGAGTCATTTGTTAGGCAAATCTGCCTCTGTGTGCAGCTCTGTGTGTCCAGCAGAAAACCAGACTGGACCATATTGTTCTGGTTATGGTCCAGTCTGATCAACTGGACCAGGTGTCTAGGAAGATGCCGTCTGATGATTCCCAGATTTTCCTCGACCATGTTGACGTGTGGGCAGAGATGAGACACCTGGAGTAACCTCGGTTACCAGCCTCCCTCACCTGAACCCAGGTGAGGTGGTAGCAGAGGAAGTTTCCTCTCTGCAAGTCATCATAGACCAGGGCTGGCCAAACCTTTGACTAACCAACGTGAACAGAGACAAATACATTGTTGCTTAGCAAGGCACCGGTACCGGCATCAGGTACAAACCTGAAGTTTTCTTTTTTCTTTTCCATGATTTTTTCTCCGAAGCGTTTCTGCGGCGCTAGTGGCTCATATTTTTGTGACAGTAGGCAGACAGGAAAGAGGGTGAGGAGAGGGGGGAAGACATGCAGCAATGGTCGCCGGGACCGGGAGTCGAACCCGCGACGTCCGCGTCGAGGACTAAGGCCTGCAAACGTGGGGCGTGCTAACCCGCTGCGCCACCACAGCACGCCCCCAAACCTGGAGTTTTGCTTTGATTCTTTCATGGATGTTTGAGAAATCCTTTTATCTCCATGGCAACCATTCAGCTGCACAACACCGGGACGGCCCTAGCCCCGCCTTCAAGGCGCGGCACCTCCCCCCTCAGCTCCTTCAGACTAGCCAGTAGCAATTAGCAAACACCCGATGGAACTGCTGAGCTCGTCAGAGGAGCTACTGCTCAGAGCGGCGCTGGTAAAAACATTAAAGTGATAATAGAGGAGCCATGTTGGGATGACTTCCTTCAGAAAGCTTCAAACTTTCAATCTGATTTTAAATACATGATTCAGAACCATCAGAATCCCAGAACAGACAGATCCCCCTGACCTCTGACCCCCACTCCCAAACAGTGTTACATGACAGTAGTTATACCGTTTTGTACAAAAATTAGGAGTCATCCTTCATTGTATTTGTTTTTGTCCAGCATTCTGAGTTTGATGGAACAATATCTCACCACTTGTGAATTGAGTGACTACTTGGAGAAAAACATACTTCTGTTTTTACAACACCACACTTTTTGCTTTTACATGATTAATGTTGTTTTGAAGTAAAGTTTCTGCATACTCTACACACTGTGAGTAATCTCACTGAATGGAAAGGAAACATGACTGAAACAGAAATGCACCAAACTCTGAGCTCTGAAGTGAGACCTCTTGTCTTTACACCGTCTTCGTTGTTTTAACGTTTTCTTCTATCTGCCAGCCTTGATGAGCCGCTTGGAGGCCGACTGAACATACAGTAGAGTCATCAACAATTCAATCCAACAACACTTTATTAACCCCAAAGGGAAATTAAATAAACACTTTTCCAAGTTTTATACAGTAAATAAAATGTTCTTGTGCCTGAATCTGATATTTATTTATTAGTATTTAAAATATTAGAATATGCACATAACTTTAAAAATGTCATCAAGGTGAATTCACTGAAGTCTGCTACTTTTGGTACTTTTACCAAATATGTCTCCACTCTTACCTGAGTAATTTAACGGACCCGGTTTTTAGTAAAACATGATGGAGTGCTACTCTTACTTGAATCCAGTGTTTGGGTTACGCCACCCACCTCCGGCTGCGTATGAGAAGGTTGGAATTGGACCTTCCTCCCTGCCGTTGTCTCTGGCTCTCAGACCCGTATCCTGGTTCTGCTCGGCTCCGACCCGTTGAATTAATTTGCTGTGTTGCTGCAGAGAATCTGCCTTCCTGTCCAGGTGCGCAGCATGTTGCTGTCATCGTCAGTGTGACCACAAACCACACCTTCCTGCATCAAACACTCATTTCAGACGTTTCCATGATGGTGCTGATCTGGTGTCAGACTGATTAGGATGAAATAAAAACAGACCTGAAGAGAGCAGCTTTACTGCACCGAGGAACCCGATCCGGTCAGCAAACATCTGAAAACATCAAAACAATTATTAAAATCTGATGCAAAACTGAATAAACACGACTGACACCAGGATGAACAGTCAACCGGGTAACAGCGTTGATGGCTGGAAGCAGAGGAATCAGAACCAATCAGAACCAGCTGCATTGGTCCAGTTTCATTTACGTATTCAGGGTTTTTACAGGACAGGGAGCCTCTGGAGCTGCTTGTAAAGTTACACAGTCAAAGATTACCAGCAATAATTTGGTTTTTTAGCCTATTTAGAAATAAACTGGTTTCATTCTTCAGCATGTTTTTCATTCATTAGTAAATGTTTGAGTTTTAAGCTAAACAATTAGCCTCTTAACTAAGTTAAGCTGAAGGTTTAGTTTCAGGCTGAATATTTTACTTGCTGACTAAAAGTAGAAACTAAATATTTAGTTTGTTATTAAAATGAGTTTAAAACTGTAACATTTCTATATGAATAAATGATGGTGGATGTGCTGTGGTGGTTCAGGGATTAAGCACAACCCACAAATAGAGACCTTCATCCTCTATGCGGCTGTCGCTGGTTCGATTCCTGGTCTGGTGGCCTTTGCCACAAGTCTTCCTCTTCTCTCATTATCCACTTTCCTGTCAATATCAAATAAAGGCCACTAGAGCCAATAAAATAAAATAAAAAAAGACAATTCAATTTTGAAAAATGAACCCTGATTTTAGTTTTCTCTGTCGGCGTAAAAGTTTCCACATAGTTCACCTGAAGTCCCAGATTCGCCTCTCGTTGACATTCCAACAGCAGGCCAGACTTTATCAGAAGTCTGTGTGAATGTCGAGGGGTTTCTCAGACGTTTGTTGTCGTGTTTTATACAAGAATTTACTTGGAGTGCAATGTTGATACTAGTCGGCTCCACTTACTTGGCTTCGACATCCGCAGGACATGAATACTTTTTGTTTATCAGAGGCGGTGAGGATTGATGTACATTTATAGATGTCAGGTTTATGCACCTAGAACATTGAAATACACAGGAAAAGACAAGAGGGAGTTGGATTCCTTTTACTCGTGAGGAGAACGGACAGACGTACTCCAGTTACAATCTCTTCCCGCTCTGCCTCTCCTTCTATTGACAATCATCCCTAGTTACAATGAATGTTTCAGCTCTTATCATAACATATGCAGCTCCAACGTGATTCACAGTTTCATAAGATAAACTGGAACATTTACTACAAACAGTATGACTGAATAAGGCTAATCAGCACCATTACACTATAAACTATGTTATTACAAACATGAAGAATAGGATGTCCTTCTGCTGAGCAGCCGTCTGACCAGAACAAGCTGGCGCCGGATGTCTCTGCATCCTGCAGCAGAGTCTCCTTCAACATACTCAGAAACACAGTTAAAGCAATTCAACATGTATGATGCATGAACAAAAGAAGCAAATGTTTGATAACTTAATTGCATATACAATTTCTCTAACAGCATCATTCATGTTAGCTGCTGTTTTTCTGACTTTAGACTGGTACAATCCTGGATGGAGGGAAATTTATTCCTGATGGTTCCCTCCAGTCTGGTCCGGTTCTGTAGATAATCCAAGCCACACAGTGATGGATGAACAGGACAGGCTGAGTAGAAGATGACGAGCCGCTCCTAAGGAAGTTCATCCACAGGAGACCCAGTGTTGTTGAGGAGTTCTGCAGAAGCCCATCATCTCCACTGTGGTTCTGATCACACTGGTGGATGAGCTGACCCACATCCTGTCAGTCTGCAGACTCATCCCATCCTGCACCAGAACAATAAATGATACATTTTGACAGTTATTTTGCTGCTTTACTCTAGAAAGCAGTCACCTTTTCAAATGCACGTGTATTTAAACACCAACTGGTTGGCAACTTGGGGTTAAGTGCCTTGCCCAGGGGCACATCAACGGGAGGAATCAAACCTACAACATCCTGATTGCAGGACAACAACTCAACTCTACACTGAGCCACAGTCGCCCCTCGGTGTCATCTGAGGATTTCAGGAGTTGCGAGTCCTTCTCCAAGTCCGCTTCAGGAGGAAATGTCAAAGCAGAAGAAAATGTGAAGATGGTTCATCCTGCTGCGGAGGGCGAGACGGTTGAGTCTGTGGCTTCAGAACAGAAGCTGCAACCAAAACATCAGGAAGTGGTTTCATGGTCGTTCCGTCTGTTTGCTTTGGGTTGACGATGATTGCTCTCAAGTTGTGATTGTACAGAAAGTTGAGTATCTGTACCAGTCCGAAGCTGATAATCAGATGCATTGACCAGGAGGGGGAAACCTTCAGAATAGCAGCTAAATGTTTACATTGTAGTTAAATATCTAGTAAAGTAAATGTTTAGTTAGAAAGCTGAAGATTGAAATAGAGGCTAAATATTTAGCTAGCAAGCTGAATGTTTAGTTAGTTTCCAAAGTAAGTCCTAAATGTTTTGTTCCCAGTAATCAGATTTTTAACTCTATTTTGGTCTCATAAAATATTTGTTTTGCTTTCATACAGGTTTGTGTGTTGAACCCGGGACCTACTTGATGCAAGCCATGTGCTACCGCTAATCATCTATGCATATTTAACCGGATAAAAGCCAAACATTCCTCCACTCCGCCTCCTGTGCAGAAATCCTGTTATTATAGATTTTGGCCACCAGATGGCAGCAGAGAAAAAGTGAAATTAAAAACATATGTCGCCGTTCCCCCATGAAAGGAGCCAAATGAAAACAGTTCCAAAGGTTGATGCTTTATTGAATATAACAGTGACATAGATAAATAAAAAGCATGTTTGCTGTTCTTGCGAGCTAAGCAAAAAGACAGCTGGTCTGAGTTTTTCAAAAGCTGCAGATCTACGAGGATTTCAACCCACAACCATCTCTCAGATTAAGAATGTTCTGAGAATGTTCTGAAAAAGAGAAAATATCTAGTGAGTAGCAGTTTATCGGATGAAGAGTAGTTATTGATGTCAGATGAATTTTCCGGTCCAGAAAGTCTCGGGTTCAGCTGGTTGGGTCAGTATTTGGCGTAAACATGAAGGCCTGGATCTGTTCTGCTTTGGTTCAGGCTGCTGGTGCTGGTCTAATGGTAGGGAGGAATATTTTCCTGGAATCAACTGAGCATCACTGAAACTTCAAGGCCCAGCTGAGTATTGTTCTGGACCATAATCAGTCCTTCATGGCCACAATGGACCCGTCTTCTGATCTTCCAGCGGTATAATGGACCCTGTTCTAAAGCTCAGATCATCTAAGATTTCTTTCTGGACAGCTTGGCATGTTTACGAGGTCCACACCGCAGTATAGTCAAACTATGTAATTTCAGCAACAATGTCTATTATTGCGGCTTCTGCACAGTCCAAGTTTTACGCACCTTTGAAGCTTAATGGATGCTAATATCTGGACCTGGTAATCTGGAAGATCATCGGTTGATTCAGGTCCGGTGGAGAAGTGAAAGATCTAAAAGATACCAGCCCATAAGGACTGGTTTTGGTCTCCATATAGTCCAGTTTGGGTAGTCGCCAAGGATCTTGTCGCTGCTCACCGCCTTCTTTCTTTTGCTCCCCTTTTCTCTAGGACTGGACTTTGTCCTCTGACTCCTAGATGTTGCTAAGACTCTGAGCAGTGGTAAGTGACTTCCTCCTCGCTCTCAATGACATTTTCCTCAGTAGGGACTTTCTGAAAGTCCCACACATCAGGAAGTAGATCACGGGATCGAGACAGACATTCATTGCAGACAAGAAGAGTGTTCCCTCCTTAATCTGGAAAAGCCAAAATTTGACATCTGAGCGGAAACCTGAATGGCTGAACTGACTCAGAGTGAACGGCACGCGGCAGACGTGGTACGGCACAAAGCAGATGAAGAACACCACCAGGATGCTGAAGATGCTGCGGTTGGACTTGCGGTAGATGTTGGTGTTGTCGCGACGCGTGTGGCGGTACGTCTTGCACACCTGGCGAGCGATTGATGTGTAGCAGAAAGTCACAATAACAAGTGTCACCCAGAACAAGGACACGCTGATATGGCTTGAGACTTTGTGCCACTCCTGGCCCAGTGGTGTCTTCATTTCCGTACATCCTGTTGTGTTTTTCTTGTGAAGATTGCTTGTCAATATGGTATTGGGGACACAACACAGGAAGAGCAGGCTCCATGTGAGGAGCGCCAGAACCCGGGCAAAGGTGGCCCTCTGTATATGCTGTAGCACAGACACAACACTGAATCTGGACCTGAAGGAAGGGATGGTGGAGGAGGAAGGGGAGTGGCAAACAACCTTGACGTAGCGCTCAAGGCTGATGAAGCCAATGAAGAGGATTCCAACATACATGGAGAAGTAGAAGAGTACGTCGGTGTAGCGACACCTGATCACATTGAGGTCCAAACTCTTATAACCCAAGTAATCAAGCACCCTGAAGGGGAAGGAGAGCAGCATGAGCAGGTCGGCCACCACCATGTTCTTCAGGTAGACCACCAGACCAGAGTCTGCTGGGACTCTGAAGAAGATCCAGGCGGCCACAACATTTAGACACAGGCCCAGAACGAAGATGGCGATGTAGAAAGGGGGAAGGACCTCCTGGGTGAAGATGCTGTGAAAGTTGGACCGGTTGGTGGGGTTAGACGAATTGAGGATCTCCATTCCTGGCAACAAAAAAGACAAGATGGCTTTAATGTCTCAACAAAACAGCGAACCCAAAAAAATACTCTTCATACAAATACACAATAATGCCCACAGTGAGACCATATCCATGTAAAATCAGTGGCTTCTGTCATTGAAAACTTACAATAAGGTCACATCTGCTAGTCATGTTGTATGAAATGTTTATGAACTCTCAACAAAAGGACTATTTGAGTTTCATGTAGAAGGTTGGAAGTTGTTTTCTACAGCTGCATCAGAACCAGACTGTCTCTCCTCTTGTTGATTCTTTATCTTTGGTATAAAACTCTTGTGTTTCTCTGACTGACAACTTTTCATCCAGACCTGCTTCATCACTGTATTGTGCTCAATATATGAATAAACCTGACTGAGTGATTTTACCTAAACGGTGTTTGGAAATAGGTTTTTTTCCACGACACCTGGGAACAAACTATGGGAGGGCAGGACAGGACAAAGACTCAGAGACAGGAACTCAAAATAAACACACAGAGAAACTCAAATCATGACATTAACACAGTTGTTCAAATGTGAAAATTGGCATAAGCCTGCATGCAACTTAAATTTAAAAAGTAGAAAATTAATCAAAGAGTGGTATCACAAGCAGAAATTAGTATTAAAATAGTGATTGAAACGTAAAAGCAGTGGCAGAAACTTTAAAATACCAAAGACGTGCCAGCAGATAACCCAAGTAACAGGACAGCCTGAAGGGGAAGCAGTAGTGACAGTTGGCACCAACCATTATGTGGTGGCAGAACAACACGTCCACTGCATGGCATCAGCTCTAAGAGGGATCGATGTTACCAACTTGCTGACGCTGTCACTTTATTTAGCAACTCTCAAACTCCTACAGTGAATTTCTTTTTCTTCCAAAATATTGAGTGATAAATCCAGCTACAGTTTCTGGTTTATTGGAGACTTTGGTGACTAAATGCCAAAGCACCGATAATCCTGCAGGGCCAGCACGGTGCGCTGCAGGGCGGCCAGCAGGGTGCGCTGCAGGGCGGCCAGCAGGGTGCGCTGCAGGGCGGCCAGCAGGGTGCGCTGCAGGGCGGCCAGCAGGGTGCGCTGCAGGGCGGCCAGCAGGGTGCGCTGCAGGGCGGCCAGCAGGGTGCGCTGCAGGGCCAGCAGGGTGCGCTGCAGGGCGGCCAGCAGGGTGCGCTGCAGGGCGGCCAGCAGGGTGCGCTGCAGGGCCAGCAGGGTGCGCTGCAGGGCGGCCAGCAGGGTGCGCTGCAGGGCGGCCAGCAGGGTGCGCTGCAGGGCGGCCAGCAGGGTGCGCTAGCCATGCTTCATTACTCAACTCACTTTTAAAAAACTGCTTATATTCTTTGCGTTTTGCTGAAATGCTGCTGTGACTCCAACACACACCGCCTGCAGCTCTGCACAGCAGCGTGTGTCCGTCTTTTCCCCCGGAGTAAAACCGGCGGCTCGGGAAAACTCATTTCAACGTGTTAGCACTGATGAAACAGCTGTAATGGATGGAAAACGTGCAGAGGAGCAACGGCACAAATACGGTCAAATACATCAGATGGAGATAGAAGTAAAAGGAAGTCAGTCGCTCCGAGGTGAAAAACAATAAAACCAAATCTGAATAAAGTCAACAGCTTCCAGTCCAGGTGACCAAACATTTTCTCACAATAACTCATTCAAGAGATTTCAAATGAACAAGGATTTACATTTTTAGTTGCATTTTGTAAAATAATCATTCTAGATTAATTTAATTCCCTCTTGGTCATTAGTTCATGGTAAGGTTGCTAAAAATATGTTTTTATATATTTTTTAACAGTTAAAGGACTGATGCTGTTATGTCTGAAGGATAATAAATACAGTTTTTAATGTGTTTAATGTGCTTTTCTCCAACAACCAAACTCGTTTTAATTCTTCGCTCCTCATTTGATTTATATTGTGAATTTTTGTTTTCATTGATTTTTAATTGTTTTTTTGCTTTTTCATCCAGTCACATTCAGTAGAAAAAATAAAAACTGGAATCAGCTCTAGAATCAGCCTGAGAACAGGGTCAATATGAAGTCATGAAATGTGATAAGAAGCTCTATCATTTCTCAGAAAAGGAAATACATCATTGATGGTTTTAATTTCCTGGAAACTGACTGATCATTTTTAGTTTTGTTATTTAAAGTCCTGGACTTTTCCTCCAGATCACATTCAGAACCAGACCAGAACCAGGTTAAATGTTCCAACCTGCTGAGTGAATCCTCTCTAATTCGGCTTTCAGATCTGATCTGATCTCTGCTGGATCAGAGTTTCCATCCATCTGGGACGTTGGAATCACCAGAGGAAACGAAGCCAGTCGAGGCGTTAAAGTGTCAGATCAGATGTGAGTCTCCAGCCGATGTCCTGCATGTGTGCGCTCACCTCCAGCAGAGCCAGCTGTGCGGCAGCCGTCTGTGCAGATGTTGCCTGTTCCTGCAGTCTGAGCTCCTCCTTGTGAGTCGAGTCATATGAGGGAAGATGAGCTGCGCTGGAGATAAACTTCCTCCTTTCCTGTGTGACGTTGCGTCCTCTGGTCATTCTCACGCCTTCTCTCCTCTAATGACTCTACAAACCACATCACTGTGGCAAACACTGCATGCCCACATTACTGCTACAGCCACGAATTCATGCATTCCTTCCTGCTCCACTTCATTCAAATCACCCTGACAGTCAGAGTTCTGGTCCGCCTGCAGTTTCATCAGTGGCAGCAGAGGAAGTGAACCAGCCGTTCTGTTAACGTCCACTGTGGCCTCGTCCAGCTCAGTGCAGACGGTTTCCACTGAGCTTCACACGTCGGTCATCCTCCTGCAGGCAGCGACGGTTTCTGGACCTTCTGGACGAAGCAAAACGTCGGACAACCAGGACAGTTAAAAACATTCAGCTCTCAGTTTAAACCCAATAAGATCATTTTAAAAGAAACGTTTAAAAATACAAAACTTTCACTCTTCTATGCATGAGTGCATGGTGGAGGTTCTGGTCTGGTTCTGATCTGGTTCTGGTTCTGGTCTGGTTCTGGGTCTGATCTGGTTCTGGTTCTGGTCTGGTTCTGGTTCTGGTCTGGTTCTGGTTCTGGTCTGGTTCTGGTTCTGGTCTGGTTCTGGTTTTGGTTCTGGTTCTGATCTGGTTCTGGTTCTGGTTCTGGGTCTGATCTGGTTCTGGTTCTGGTTCTGGTCCCAGTTCTTTATGTTTTGTGTTTTTTGGTTCCTTTCTCTTGTGGTTCATCTTTAACTGTTTCTTAGAAACGTTTCTTCATTCCTGTGTTAACAGCTTCCTGTCAGACGGGTCGGTACCGGTCGGTACCGGTCGGTATCGAAGGATCCGGTTCATCCTGTAGTCCAGGTCACTGATCCATCAGCTTCCATCTGCTGCAGAAAATCTCTTTGTGTTTCTGGTTGATTCCTTGCAGGTTAGGAACTGAAATGGACCCACCAGGTCCATCATGTTCCCCCAGCAGAGGAACTCAGAGGCTCCTTGGTACCATCAGACTCTGGATGGTGGAAACGAGAGAATCCAGGTCTGGATTTTCTCTCCTGGTGGTTTTTATTATGTTGTTACTGGTTTTACTCCAGTAACGATGGAAACTTGCTCGGTTATCGTCTCTTTGTGCTCCTCTCTGTCTCCATGCTGCCTAATCCTTTTAGATTCTCTGTTTTCATACTTTTTGAATTGCAAATTATTGATCTGGTCTTTGGTTTCTCTACGCTGCTGATCTCATCGTCTCTGATCAGACGGGACAAAGACAGTCCTCTGGTCCAGACGGACACATGCAGCTGGAAACAGGATGTTGTCCATGTTGTGGTTGGAAGACATTGAGGATTTGTTCTTATCTGGATTTCTGGTAACAGGATTTCTGCAGTTT
This sequence comes from Gambusia affinis, assembly GCF_019740435.1. Taxonomy (NCBI): domain Eukaryota; kingdom Metazoa; phylum Chordata; class Actinopteri; order Cyprinodontiformes; family Poeciliidae; genus Gambusia; species Gambusia affinis. Next base: position 1,179,576 of record NC_057873.1, read on the forward strand.
GAAGTTGGTGGTGTCAAGAAAACCTGAGATCTTCCTACTTCCCCATTTTAGTTCAGATTATTACTTATTTCAAAGGATGAAAGTTTTAAAGAATGAAATCTAAACATTTTGAGTAATTGGATAAGATTCAAAGTAAAATAGTTATATTAATATTTACATTAGTGGGAACTCTTTGTAACTTTGGTGTCAAATAATTAGGATCATGGATTATTCTTGGTTTCTCTTCAGAAAACATCTGAAATAACTCACATTATGATTATAATAAGAGTAACTAATAAATTATGGTTATCATAACATTATAAATGAATGATAAATCAGAAAGTTAAAGAAGTTATAAATGTGATTTTTACTCTGAACTTGAAATGGTGTAGAAGGTGTAACTGCAATTAAAGATCAGAAAAGTTAGAGGAGAAAGAGGAACTAACAGGAGAGCAGAGATGGAAACAAACTTATTTAGAAACAGGTTGTTGAGCAACCAGAGACATTAACACAGACATCAGGACACAAAGTCTCTAAGACAGTGATGGACATGAGATCATCTGTCCAAGCAGGCAGCCAATGAAACAAACAGCATCAGTGCTAGTCAATGCAAATGAACCAAAAGGTGGATGAACCCTATAAAAGGTGGGAACAAAAGAGGAAACTTTGGTTGGATCCTCCAGGCAGCTTCGAGTCAAGAACTCTGCAGCTGAAGAAGAGCCGGGGCCACAGAGCCCAAGACTGTCCTGTTCATGGGGACCAACCAGTCAGACCAGCAACATGTGGCTTCAGATCAAACTTCTGTCATCAGCTGGTTCAGACCACAAAGACAAAGAAGAAGAACTGATGTCTTCCTTCCTGCCAGCACCAAGTCCTGTGTGACCTCACCATCCATGAGGAGAAGAAAGATCATCAGACCTACAGAGATCCCTGCCTTCGTCGACCAACATCCTCCTACTGCTGCAACACCTTCATCATCATCATCATCATCAGGCCAGGTCTGGGGTTCGAAAAGCCAAACTGTCCGTCTCTCTCAAAGGTTCCCTTTTTAGTTCTCAGTGTCAGCATTAGGGAAAGATCGACTAGATCAGGGGTCTCAAACTCCAGTCCTGGAGGGCCGCAGTCCTGCAACTTTTAGATGAGCCTCTGCTGCACCTGAACAGAATAATTAAGGCTCTGGAGAACTGATCTACACAAGGTGGAGGTAATTAAACCATTTTATTCCAGAGTTTTGTACCTGTGGCTCATCTAAAAACTGCAGGACTGCGGCCCTCCAGGACTGGAGTTTGAGACCCCTGGACTAGATGATTGATTTTTCTTGTTTGATTATTTCTGCTGGACTCATCCTTGCAAAATTGCCTTAGTAATAAAATATTTAGCATAAAGAAAATCTAAAAGATGTTGTGGACATTCAATTAATGAGTCACCTTAAAGTTCTTTGATGGTTGTAAAATAGCTCTGATGTTCGATTCTGGAGAGGAAGAGGTGGAAAATGTTTATTGGTTCCTGATAGCCCATATTTAAAACATCATCCTTGGGACTCGCTGAGTCACTAAAACCTACCTGGTTCAGTAACAAGAGCAAGTTGTACTAAAGAGAAGGAGCGACCGTTAACAGGTGAGCTCTGTGAAACTAGTTGGCTGCAGGCTGATCAGTCTGGATGATTCACAGAGGGAAGAAGGTTGGGACACCTGGATGGAGGTCGTCAGAAACCAGGCCAATCGTTTCTCGATGTTTGAACAGAGTTTACTTCAGTTCAGGGTAAATCTCAGCAGATTTAGGAAACTCAATTAACCCGTTAGACGGAGAGCTGGTAGCATCTCCCCTCTCAGAAGAGGAAGTAGAGAGTAGAGAGAGAAGGGGGGATGTTGTGAAACAACAGCGGTCACCTGGTATGTCGTGAAATTCGGAAGGTGTGAGCAGCAGCTCTGGCCGTCGTCAGGCTGCCCGGCTACGAGGGAAACAGCCGAGCGCTAAACGCTCAGGATGGGGCATTTTTCTGCCATAATTCCAGAGAACACGTTTTCATTTTGAAAGCAGGACTTCATGTCTTTCTTCTACTTGCTTACATTTTCATTTTGATAGATAGATGTGATCAGAATCAGACGTTGCGTGAGCAGAACTGAAAACTGGACACGATTCTTCCAGAGTCTCCAGCCAGCTGCGGATCCAGGGTGCAACGGGCCGGTCTTCCCGTCTTATTGTCGGTTTCTGGTCTTTCTTTGGACTGACTGGAATGAAATGACATTTTGTTGAGCTTCTGTTTAGTGGCAATAAAGGCATTCTGATTGTGAAGAGTTTAAGGCCGTTCCTGCTGGAAAAACCTCTGGAGAGTCTGAATGGGTTCATAGGAACAGCTAGTCGTTAGGGTTAAGGTGTGATTCCTTTTTCATATGAATCCCAGTCCGAATAGATAAATGCATTCACCTAAAATTAAATCATTATTTGGAAATTGATTTTTTATTTTCTCAAGATATGTTTTTCTGATATTCTTGTTTTTCTAATCAAAAACATTAAAATATGATTATAAAGCAAAACATCTGAAAGAGGGCCAACACTTTTTCATTTCACTGCATTTTGTTCTTATTCAAAAGGTTTAACTTGTGAATATGGTGCTGCTGAGAGCTGCTGGCATGGAAACCTGTTAGTGGAGGATGAACGTCAGAAACAGGAAGTTTATCTGAACCGATCTAAAACAATTGGTCCAATTTAATGGGTTTCTTTGTCTGGATGTAAATATTTGGTTCAACTGTTCAGGTTTAGTTTCATGATCAAACTCTCCTTCTGTTTCAGATATTAAAGTGAATTTTGGTTCAATTGGGGAACTGAAACAGTTTCTCTGAACTGGTGGAGAATTTGTTCGATTTAGATCTGAAACCTCCTCCGTGGTCGAGGTGGTTGGCGTCTTGCTCGTAGATGGTGCCACCATCGTGGGTGAATGTAGGAAAATGCAAACTGCTTCTGCACACTGAAGCAGCTCTTTACCCGTTAAAGCATGAAATTATGTCCAATCCACAAAAACCTTAAGTTGTGTTTTTGAGCATTTCATCTACTGTTAGTGTAAATGTAGGTCTGATGCTGATTACATTCACCAGGCATTAAACCAACTAAACTGACTTTTCAATCTCAATATGTTGATTGTTTTATTGAAGCTGCTGATTCTCAAACAAGACTTTTGAACCGAGTCAAAATGTTATTGAACCATGAAGGAAGATGGAGTCTGCATGTTTCCTGAATTTCTCTGTAGTCGAGCTCTTTGGAACAGGAAACAAATAAACTGAACTTATAGGAGATGACACCTTTAAAAATATAAATCTCTTTAAACTCCAACATGTTTTACAACATTCACTCTGGTACCAGATTTATTTCTGAGGATTTAAAACCAAGAAACACTTTTGATACCAAAACCCCATTTTACTCAAAGAACTTCTTGTTCTGCAGTTTCCTTCAGTTTGAGTTTGAAATCAAAACTCTCATGGATAAATCCAACTTTCTACGGAAGCCTCCTGTGCAGAAATCCTGCTATTATAGATTTTGGCCACCAGATGGCAGCAGAGAAAACGTGTGAAATTAAAAACAGACGTCGCCGTTCCCCCATGAAACGAGCCAAATCAAAACAGTTTGTTGGATTTTTTATTCTTTATTTCTTTATCCATTTGAATTTTGTTAGTTAATTCTTAAATGTATATTTTTTTTATTATTTACAGAGTGTTTTTGCAGGTTAATACTTGTTGATTCTGGTTATATTTTGTTTTATTATTTTTCTTGTTTATCTTTGTTAAGGCAGACAGGAAGTCATGTGGGTCGGTCCACTTTCTATAAATGTAGGGGCTGGTAAAGGACCAGCAGGTGTTTGGGTTTGGGTCTCGTGGTTTTTACCAGAGCGAGAGAAGTAGACAGGAGAACAAATGAAAGTTTGAACGTTGTAATTGTTGCTGAAAAGGAAAATAAAAGCAACCAAGACAGTCAACAAGTTTGGACATTGAACTTCTTTTGCCTGCGTGAGGAAACTGGACCCAGTTCAACACAAGTTGATGCTTTATTGAATATAAAAGTGACATAAATAAATAAAAGGCATGTTTGCTGTTCTTCTAGCAGGATGTGCTCCAGTTTCTGACTCTTTCTGCCTCAAACCGACTCAGCTGAAGGTGAAGAGTTCACAGCAACATGATGAGGCTGCAGCCACGTTCACTTCACTCCACACACTCTGCTCTTCCTTTTTCCTTCAATAACAAACACAAACTAAATATGTGCTACTCTTATATACAGAACACATGCATTTACTGGCCACTTTATTAGACACACCTGTTCAGTCCTTGTATATTAGCCAGCTGAATGCATTGAGGCATCTAGACCTGTTGACTACAGCCTGCTGGAGTCCAGCTGACCATCAGAATGAGAAAGAAAGAGGATTTCGGTGACTGTGAACGCAACATGGTTGTTGGTACCAGACAGCTGGTCTGAGTTTTTCAGAAGCTGCCGATCTACGAGGATTTCAACCCACAACCATCTCTCAGATTAAGAATGTTCTGAGAATGTTCTGAAAAAGAGAAAATATCTAGTGAGTAGCAGTTTATCGGATGAAGAGTAGTTATTGATGTCAGATGAATTTTCCGGTCCAGAAAGTCTCGGGTTCAGCTGGTTGGGTCAGTATTTGGCGTAAACATGAAGGCCTGGATCTGTTCTGCTTTGGTTCAGGCTGCTGGTGCTGGTCTAATGGTAGGGAGGAATATTTTCCTGGAATCAACTGAGCATCACTGAAACTTCAAGGCCCAGCTGAGTATTGTTCTGGACCATAATCAGTCCTTAATGGCCACAATGGACCCGTCTTCTGATCTTCCAGCGGTATAATGGACCCTGTTCTAAAGCTCAGATCAGGCTTTCTGGAACATGACAATGAGCTTAGCGTACCCTAAAGCCTGATTAACGTTGGCATGTTTGCAAGGTCACAAGATCAGTTGGGACGAGCTGCCCAGGCCATAATATGAACCAGAACCTCTGAGGAATGGTTCTGATGGCTTGTTGAACCATTGATATGAAAAGTCAAGGCAGTTCTGAAGGCACAAGGCTTTCCAACGCAAAAACAGCAAGATGTTTCTAATGAAGTGGTCAGTGAGTGATCATCAGCATATATTCTGCTTCTCTTGCCTTTAAATACAAAACCATCACATTGCTTTCCTTCCATCGGGGATGTCCAACTGCAATCCTCAAGGACTGGTGTCCTACATGTTTCAGATGTGTTTCTCTTGCAAGACAGCTGACTTCTCAACATGTCCTCCAATGCTGTGAGAGTCTGGTAATAAACTGTTGATTCAGGTGTGAAAGATCTAAAAGATACCAGCCCATAAGGACTGGTTTTGGTCTCCATATAGTCCAGTTTGGGTAGTCGCCAAGGATCTTGTCGCTGCTCACCGCCTTCTTTCTTTTGCTCCCCTTTTCTCTCACTGCTACACATTTCTTTGACTTTGACTCCTTGTCCTCTTCTCCTCGATGTTGCTAAGACTCTGAGCAGTGGTAAGTGACTTCCTCCTCGCTCTCAATGACATTTTCCTCAGTAGGGACTTTCTGAAAGTCCCACACATCAGAAAGTAGATCACGGGGTCGAGACAGACATTCATCGCAGACAAGAAGAGTGTTCCCTCCTTAATCTGGAAAAGCCAAAATTTGACATCTGAGCGGAAACCTGAATGGCTGAACTGACTCAGAGTGAACGGCACGCGGCAGACGTGGTACGGCACAAAGCAGATGAAGAACACCACCAGGATGCTGAAGATGCTGCGGTTGGACTTGTGGCAGATGTTGGTGCTGTCGCGACGCGTGTGGCGGTACGTCTTGCACACCTGGCGAGCGATTGATGTGTAGCAGAAAGTCACAATAACAAGTGTCACCCAGAACAAGGACACGCTGATATGGCTTGAGACTTTGTGCCACTCCTGGCCCAGTGGTGTCTTCATTTCAATACATACTGTTGTGTTTTTCTTGTGAAGATTGCTTGTCAATATGGTATTGGGGACACAACACAGGAAGAGCAGGCTCCATGTGAGGAGCGCCAGAACCCGGGCAAAGGTGACCCTCTGTATATGCTGTAGCACAGACACAACACTGAATCTGGACCTGAAGGAAGGGATGGTGGAGGAGGAAGGGGAGTGGCAAACAACCTTGACGTAGCGCTCAAGGCTGATGAAGCCAATGAAGAGGATTCCAACATACATGGAGAAGTAGAAGAGTACGGCTGTATAGCGACACCTGATCACATCGAGGTCCAAACTCTTATAACCCAAGTAATCAAGCACCCTGAAGGGGAAGGAGAGCAGCATGAGCAGGTCGGCCACCACCATGTTCTTCAGGTAGACCACCAGACCAGAGTCTGCTGGGACTCTGAAGAAGATCCAGGCGGCCACAACATTTAGACACAGGCCCAGAACGAAGATGGCGATGTAGAAAGGGGGAAGGACCTCCTGGGTGAAGATGCTGTGAAAGTTGGACCGGTTGGTGGGGTTAGACGAATTGAGGATCTCCATTCCTGGCAACAAAAAAGACAAGATGGCTTTAATAAATGGTAACTGGTTAATGGCCTATACTTGATAGAGTATAATCAAGTCCAGAGGACCTCAAAGTGCTTCACACTACATTCATTCATTCACCCATTCACATGCTGGTGATGACAAGCTACTGGACTGTAGCCACAGCTGCCCTGGTGCAAAATAAAACATCAACACTAGAATGTCCATGTTTTATGAAATACACCCTGTTTATGCTAATTTACATTTATATCCATGTAAAATCAAGAGCTGTTCATCAGAGTGAGAGTGAATTTCTCAACGTCATTTCTTTGGTTGCCAGTGATAAATTCAGCATTTCAGAGTTTCAACTCCAAACTCGGATCAGCTGGACTTTCAGTCAACAGATTACACTTTTCAAGTCTGTACCTTTTTTTTTTTTTTACATTTTACCAAATGTTTTAGCACTGCCCTCAGCTTGTGATGCAGGTCCAAGATTAATCTTTTGTCTTTTCAATGCAGGAAGGTTTCTTCCAATTTTCACATTTGAACACCAGTTTAAACACTTTCTTCAGGATCTTTAGTAACATCTTGTCTTGTTCGTCTTTGTTCAGTTGACAGTTTTACTATTTATGCACATCAGTCTTGTGATTCTAATGTTTCTGCCACTTTGTTACATTCCAGCAGTTTTTCTGCTGTTGAGTTAACAATCTTTACCAGTTTTTGTCGCATAAACATTAATCTGTAAATTGTCTTACAACTTACAGCATTTTTACAGAAAATGCAATTTTCCTAGTTTTGTTTCCTAAAGCCAGACAGACGTCGCCCCCTGCAGGCGGTCAGCGCCAACAGGAGAAATGGCCGGTTAAATCATCTCAGTGGTTCTGGATCCGTCTGGGCCGGCACCAGGATCCTCCCATCGGCAGGTTAAATCAGTCGCACTGTGACGCGGTTTGCAGATCATCCCCCAGATGTTCTGCACATGTAAACAACTCAATCTGTGCAGTGGCTTCCTCCTGATCTTCTCCTTTTAAGTCCGGTGGCCTTCAGCGCTGCGCTCTGTTTGCTCTGCACCACGTGTGCAAATAATGAGCATCTTTGAGTCCTGGTTGCAACTTCCTGTTCCGATTGATCCCGGTCCAACGGCGCTCCTTCATCCACTCCTGTGAAAACAGGACGGAGGCCTTCCTGTCCTCGCTCGCTTATTTTAGGGTTAAATCCTGACTACTGTTTGTCTAAAGATTATTTTTCTACTGTTTGAAAAAAGCATAAACCGCCTCACATCAATAATAGCACTAAAGAATGCAGCAACGTTTCTCAGTATTTTTCGTTGGTTTAATGTAGCTGCCTCTTCTCTTTCCTCTTCAGTTTCACAATCACTGAACAGTCGACCAGATTAGCAGAAACGGAACGAGGACCAAGTTAAGAAGCATAAAAATAAATGTCATGCTAGCGTCATGCTCATATATTTGAGCTGTAAATATCACTTAAAAATCCAAGTGGCTCCTTTCAGTGAAAATAAAAACGTTGCAGCAGGACTGAAGCCATAATTAATGTCTGTTTACAATTTCTCTGAGTTTCTCCTGTAAACAAAGATCAGAACAACTAAAAATGAGGTCAAAACCAATTTTCTTAGACGGATTGTGGATGTTTTACTGCAGTTTCATCACCACAAACATGAATACAGCAGAAATCTGACAGGTATCCGGTTGAGTCACTTTAACCTCATTTCACTGGAACTCAGTTGAGTTCGTTCATGCGAACTTCCTCAGGGCTTCACAGCCCTTCTCTGATGCTTCGTTCATGTTTTTAGACTCGGAGACGATCAGAAGAATCCTGTCAGCCAGATTCACAAACATCAGCTGAATTAATGCAAAACGCAGATTTTTAACCAGGATGTCATCATTTAGATGACAATCATTTTCTACCTCATGAATGAACTGAGAGTGAAACATTTCTGGTTAAATCTCACAAGCTGGACTCGGACCTGCAAACGGCACCGGCTGCAAGCTGAAGACGGCTAAAAGCAACGAGTGAAGAGTCAGGCACGGTGGAGGCAGAGTGATGATCTGGGCTGTTTCTGCTGAATCAGCTGGTGACGCTAAGCTGGAGCTCACTTAGCTTCAGAGTCTTGTTTTAATATTTACAATAAAAATGTAAAAAATATAAGAAATAAAAATAAATAAAATTAAATAATAATTCAAATTTTTTAAATTAAAAGTAAAAAAATGTAAATAAATATAAGAGAAAGGGTTTTGAAACCCATTTCAGATTTTTAAAATAATTAAAAATAGAAAATAAGATGCAACTAATGAAAAAAAAACATAAAAAAGAAAAATAATAATAATATTAACCTTTTAAAAATGGTTTTATTGAGTCGTCTCAGTTTGTTTCCTGGTCAGACTCACAGAGTTTCTAAGTTTTATTTAACATCCGATTCATGATGATCTCATGTAATGATGAACATATTTACAGAAAAGCAGAACCAGAACCAGAACCAGAACCTCCGTTTGGAAATGAAACATGTGAAACTGAAACTGATCTAAAGTTTCTTTTGTCGTTCCTCTTCGCTCAGCGATCAAACTGAAACCAAGCCACAAAAATAACCTGAAGAGAAAATTTCTCTTTGGTTGCTTTGACTCTGATCCACTTCTGAACAGAAACTCTGGTTCCACCAACCACTCAAATTATTTTTATGCATTTAGCCAGAAAGCCGAGCGGCTTCAGGTCCAGTGAGGCGGAGAGCAGCTGGAACTGGATCCTGAATATTTACAGGATTCCTCTGTCAGCCAGGCGGAGATGATGGAAAAACCTCACGACGAAAGTCTGGTAACCCTAAACCTTATGGAGTTCAGGTCTAAAGCCTCCACCGCCACTTCCTAACAAGCCCAGAGCATAATCCCTCCACCACCGTGCCTGATGTCAGGTAGGAGGTGCTGATCTGACGTGAAACGGCTCAATCTGTCCCCAGACTCCAGAAGTCATTTTTAGTTATTATTTTATTATAAATCAAATTTCTATTGTTGGTTTTATTCAATTATTTTTTATTTATGAACTTTAACCTTTAGCGTGCAGCTGAAGCATCCGGCGGCTGAGATGAGTTAGCAAAAGTGTTTAACCCTTCAGCCCGCCGTTAGCTAGCGCCCGCCCTTAGCTAGCGCCACTTCTAGCGCCTAGCGTTAGCTATTAGCTAGCCTCGCCGTTAGCTAGCGCCAGACTGAACAGAAAATGACAGAAATGTTAAACAAGATGTTACTAGATTTCATTCTTCCTCTCCACAGCTGTGCTGCTTTTCCAAAACAACTGTTTGTGTTTCTGAAAAGTGTGGCCAGGTCATCCTTTCTGGAGTTTCCTGTTTCCAATGCATTGTGGGAAGACGCAGCATGTGTGATTTTCCTGTGGTTTGATCATCTGCCCTCATGAGTTTCATGCAAACCAGAGTCATCCTCACCAGCCTTCATCTGCTGACTGCTGTCAGGCGCTCAGGTAACTGCCAGGCAGCCTGTGTTCTGGTGGACGCCTGGGGCGAACTACACCTGAGCGACGCCCGGCTCTGGCTGTGGAGAACGAGGGACTCGAACAGCGTGGCTGAGCTTGAAAGGCCAGAAAATAGAAGTGATCAGCAGTTATCATGTGAAAGCTGTGATCAGGTTTCCTGGAGAAGAACCGACAGGAAGGAAAACTCGAACAATGTAATTAAAGCTCTGACTTCCACTCATGAAAAACTGAAGCCGCAGTTTTGCATTGTGATCATAAAGCAGCTCAATTTTGTAACGGTGTGAAAAACAAAACCCAGCAGCCATACGACAGGTTCTGGTTCACATCAGGAGGCAGAGAAGACTCTCATTACATTTGATTTTATTACTCATCTTCTTATTGGACCAGTTTAAATAAATCATGCATTTTATTAATAACTCAGTATTAAATTTTTATCCAATCATTTGGATTCTTTTCAACCTTTGGCTCCTCATTTGATTCATAATTTTTTTGTCACAAACTGACCTTCTTTTGTTTTATGTTATTTAATCTGGTCACATTTAAGAGAAAAATAAAATTTGGAGTCATTTCTAGAATCAGCCTGACGATGTGACGAAACATGAAGTTATGAAATGTGATAAGAAGATGAATCAGATAAACACAGAAAGTCCTGGACTTTTCCTCCAGATCACATTCAGAACCAGACCAGAACCAGGTTAAATGTTCCAACCTGCTGAGTGAATCCTCTCTAATTCGGCTTTCAGATCTGATCTGATCTCTGCTGGATCAGAGTTTCCATCCATCTGGGACGTTGGAATCACCAGAGGAAACGAAGCCAGTCGAGGCGTTAAAGTGTCAGATGTGAGTCTCCAGCCGATGTCCTGCATGTGTGCGCTCACCTCCAGCAGAGCCAGCTGTGCGGCAGCCGTCCGTGCAGATGTTGCCTGTTCCTGCAGTCTGAGCTCCTCCTTGTGAGTCGAGTCATATGAGGGAAGATGAGCTGCGCTGGAGATAAACTTCCTCCTTTCCTGTGTGACGTTGCGTCCTCTGGTCATTCTCACGCCTTCTCTCCTCTAATGACTCTACAAACCACATCACTGTGGCAAACACTGCATGCCCACATTACTGCTACAGCCACGAATTCATGCAAACGTCTGCACACACACTCACACCTAGAGGGTGTTGAGACAGAAACCAGAGAACCAAACTGTTCAGTTGAATTCATGTTTAAAACATGAGGTGGAACAAAACGTGTCACTCTGGGTTCAGTTTAAATCCAACAATAAATCAAATATAAAGTATAAAACCAAGTAAGACGATGTGTGAATCTGAAGGACGACCTGCTGCTCTGAGCCTCTCAAACATCAGGATGTTGTGCAACATCCAGCGCCGTGCAAGCCACTGAATTTATGCAAATATTTCAAAGTAAGTTATATTTTCTAACAGAAGGAGGAAGTTGCATGTTCACCAGGCTGCTGCCCTACAGGAGGAGCAGCAGCATGTACTGGGAGAACTGGGAGAGCTGGGGGGTGATGGCGTGCTCTGCTGGGTCTGACTGGTTTGCTTCCTGCGTCCGTCTGTCCGTCTGCCAGCGGCTGCTGTTTCCACACGGCGCCGCTGAGTTCTGCTGCAGAACGATGATCCAGAGAACAGCAGCAGGTTCGCCTCAATGCCCCACAAAACCCAAAGGAGCCGTTGAAGCGGCCTAGTCAAAGTCTGGAAATAAAGTTGGGGCGTGACTTCAAGGTTGGAAAAACCTGTGAAGTTTCGTTCTCTCTCTGATTTTAATATTTGATGATCAGAAACTCTGCGACAGACTGGCGACCTGTCCAGGTGACCCCGTGACCCCGCCTCTCACCCAGAACGTAGCTGGAGAGGAACCAGCAACCCTCCGACCCCATTAGGGACAAAAGGTGAATAGAAAATGGATGGATGGATGATCAGAAACATTAAAATGTGAGTAAAGCAGCAGAGGCCACCTGACAGGAGAAATATATTTTCATGGAGCTGTTTTTGGTTTTTATTCAGAAATTCTCTGGTTTCATCCGGGTGTTGGAAATTTGTTGGAGGATCGGATCAGAAACAGGAAGTTAGCACATCTCCTGATTAAATTCAGCTTAAGTGATTAATGTAATTAAAAATCCTTAAGTGCTGTTTTTATATTTTCTAAAACAAAAACCTGCTTCAGTTCTTCTGATGTGAGTGATGATAAAACAATCATCGTTGGATGGTCGTTGGATGGTCGTTGGATGGTCGTTGGATGGTAGTTGGATGGTAGTTGGATGGTAGTTGGATGGTCGTTGGATGGTCGTTGGATGGTAGTTGGATGGTCGTTGGATGGTCGTTGGATGGTCGCTGGATGGTCGTTGGATGGTCGTTGGATGGTAGTTGGATGGTCGTTGGATGGTCGTTGGATGGTAGTTGGATGGTCGTTGGATGGTAGTTGGATGGTAGTTGGATGGTCGTTGGATGGTCGTTGGATGGTCGTTGGATGGTAGTTGGATGGTCGTTGGATGGTAGTTGGATGGTGGTTGGATGGTGGTTGGATGGTCGGATGGTTGGATGGTGGTTGGATGGTGGTTGGATGGTGGTTGGATGGTAGTTGGATGGTCGTTGGATGGTAGTTGGATGGTAGTTGGATGGTCGTTGGATGGTCGTTGGATGGTAGTTGGATGGTCGTTGGATGGTCGTTGGATGGTAGTTGGATGGTCGTTGGATGGTCGTTGGATGGTAGTTGGATGGTCGTTGGATGGTCGTTGGATGGTAGTTGGATGGTCGTTGGATGGTAGTTGGATGGTCGCTGGATGGTCGTTGGATGGTAGTTGGATGGTAGTTGGATGGTCGTTGGATGGTAGTTGGATGGTCGTTGGATGGTCGTTGGATGGTAGTTGGATGGTAGTTGGATGGTCGTTGGATGGTCGTTGGATGGTAGTTGGATGGTCGTTGGATGGTAGTTGGATGGTCGTTGGATGGTCGTTGGATGGTAGTTGGATGGTAGTTGGATGGTCGTTGGATGGTCGGTGGATGGTCGTTGGATGGTCGCTGGATTGTCGTTGGATGGTCGTTGGATGGTCGTTGGATGGTAGTTGGATGGTAGTTGGATGGTAGTTGGATGGTAGTTGGATGGTTGTTGGATGGTCGTTGGATGGTCGTTGGATGGTCGTTGGATGGTAGTTGGATGGTCGGTGGATGGTCGCTGGATGGTCGTTGGATGGTCGCTGGATAGTCGTTGGATGGTCGCTGGATAGTCGTTGGATGGTAGTTGGATGGTCGTTGGATGGTCGTTGGATGGTAGTTGGATGGTAGTTGGATGGTAGTTGGATGGTAGTTGGATGGTTGTTGGATGGTCGTTGGATGGTCGTTGGATGGTAGTTGGATGGTAGTTGGATGGTCGTTGGATGGTCGCTGGATGGTCGTTGGATGGTCGCTGGATAGTCGTTGGATGGTCGCTGGATAGTCGTTGGATGGTAGTTGGATGGTCGTTGGATGGTCGTTGGATGGTCGCTGGATGGTCGTTGGATGGTCGCTGGATAGTCGTTGGATGGTAGTTGGATGGTCGTTGGATGGTCGTTGGATGGTAGTTGGATGGTAGTTGGATGGTCGTTGGATGGTCGCTGGATGGTCGTTGGATGGTCGCTGGATAGTCGTTGGATGGTAGTTGGATGGTCGTTGGATGGTAGTTGGATGGTAGTTGGATGGTAGTTGGATGGTAGTTGGATGGTTGTTGGATGGTAACATGTCAGATCAGTTTCCATTTGTGTTCTGGGATTTTTCTGTCGAAGAAATTAATTTATACCATCTGGATATAAGTTTACCCCACATATCAAACATTTTCATAAATTCAGCTAATAATTTTGGTGTTTTTGATCAATTGTTGACTAAGGATGTTTTGAATTTAACGATGTGTTTAAGTCGTTGGTAGTGGAGAAAATGTCTTTCCCAACTCCAAGCCTCTGGACCAAATCACCAAAAGATATAAACTGATTGTTGTGAAATACTGTATATGTTGGATTTGAGCAATTCCCTTTTCTGCCCATGATGAACAGTAGATTGATTTATTTAATGCTTGAAAGTCTGGGTTGTGCCAGATTGGAGTGTATTAGCAAGGATTTAATGATGTTTTAGTGATTTTTATAACTTTCCACCAGGCTGTCAGAGTAATTTTATTGTGGGTGTTTGAAAGTAATTCATTTTTTATTGATTGCGTAAAGAAAGGTAATTCTGATATTGAGGTATTTTTACATTGTTTTGTTCCATGTTTAACGTGGAGGTGTTTCCCAGGATGGGTGTTTGTGGACACTGCAGCCGGATAATGGGAGGAAGAGGAACCCAGCGGAGAGGAGGAAGATGTCCGACACGCCAGAAGGAAGTGGAGCATCTCCGCTCATCTCTGCTGAAACAACAACCGACACCTGCTCAGTCAACGCAGCTCAGCATGTAACACATGGCTGTAACTTTCACTAATGTTTTAGTCATCACAGTGACAGAAATTTACTTTTTTCCTTATTCATCATAAAATGTCATCATGCCAAAGGACTTAGCAGGATTTTGTTCCCTGTTTTGGTTAAAAACTTGTTTGTAGACACTAATGGGATCCGAAACAAGTGAAAGATAACATGTTTTTTGTTGTAATAAAATATATCTTTTAAATGTCCTTTTGTTGGAGTACGGAACCATGTAAAATCCGGTCCGGAGTTTACCTCGTTCCACTTGTCCGCAGCTCATTTCCGGCTTTTAGCTCCCACCTTCATCGTGTAGCAGGAAGTGCTTTGTTGACTCACTTTCTGCTCAGAAAATGGATTAAATTAATATTTTTCTGGATTTATCCGGTCACTCGGTCTCTGGAGAATGTCTTCCCCGGTGAAGAGTGGGGATATTATCCACCTAAATGTCGGTGGGAAGAGGTGAGGAGCACCGGAAGTTCTGGGCTAACCCGGCTAGCTGGAGAGATGAGACTAAGCTAATGTAGCGGCTTCCATTGTCGGACAGCTTGCCATCCTTTCATGATTATTTCTCTCTTTATCTTAAATAGACCGTTTTATACAACATAACAGGGAATAGTCAGGGTCTTATATAAAGAATTGTTTGATTCACACCTTTTTTATTACCCCAAGTGTCCCTTCTGAGGTTGAATAAAAACAAATGAAGCTATAATTCTAAATTGGTTGGGTTTTTACTTTGTGTCCGAAAATGGACGCATGCAGGTGGAATATAAAGCTTAACTGTCACTTTATGCTAAAAACTACAAATACATTAGATTTGCACAAAGAGGAGTCTTTTTTTCTGATGGTCTGGATTTAATAGATTAACTTTAGAGACGAAAATAATACAAATATCTTCTTGTCCGATAATGGAACCTTAACTAATCAGCTGCAGGAATTAGCTTTTTCCTGTCAGATCTGGTGTTGGCACCAGGATCACTAAACTGGAACCCTGACTAGAAGGTTTAGTTTATGTTAGAAACAAACATCTTGACAGGATGAAACAGTTCCGTCAGCGTCCTGCCTTGTGAAGAAATGGATCTTACTGTCAGTAGTGGAAACTTACTGAGTATGGAGGCAAAGGAGGAGAGTGGGGAAAATACGGTTAGTTCAACTGAAAGTTAAACTCCTGATAGGAAAACTTCCGCTAATGCGCTAACAGAGGAGCTAATTCTTTCATTTAAATACCATATGGTATATTATTTTAGCATAGCGTCCACTCAATACCATTTTAATTTAGCATTAGCTTATGCTAAGGTAGTGTTTTAGCAATAATGGAGCTACTCTTTATGCTTAGTGGTTAGGGTTAGCATAGCTAGCGGCGCCCAGCCCTAATCAGAACCTGATGTTTCAGCTGGTTTTGTTGATTTAAATGTGATTAAATGAATTTACTAGTTGGATTAAATCCTTGAAGAATAAAGCGATGGGCTCTGTAACATCTTACAGGTTCAGTACCTCCAGACAGACGCTCACCTGGGTTCCTGACTCCTTCTTCTCCAGGTGAGTCAGCCTGACTTTATTTCTCTCTGTTCAGCCTAAGACCAGCTCCCTGAACTCTTCTTCTTCCTCTTCCTGTTCTCCAGCCTGCTGAGCGGCCGCATCTCCACCCTGAAAGATGACGAAGGAGCCGTGAGTGTCCCTGGACTCGGTTTCTGGTCGAGTCGTCTTCCTCTTCGTCACGCTGCCGTTTCTCTCCTCAGATCTTCATCGACCGCGACCCGTCGCTCTTCGCTCCCATCCTTAACTTCCTGCGCAGCAAAGAGCTGTACCCGCGCTCCATCAACGTGCACATGCTCATGCACGAGGCCGAGTTCTACGGGATCACGCCGCTGGGTGAGAGCAGCTCCCACGTTTGGCTAAAGTATTCACACCCTTCGCTGGGTCTCAGGTAGAGGGAAGTTCTGCTGACATGAACCATCAGATACTCTAAAAACGGCCCCACAGCATGATGCTGCCTCCACCGTGCTCAGGTCAGGATGAGGAAACGGGAGGTTCGGGCGTCGCATTTCGTCCTGAGGCTTCTGGTTCTCCAGCTGAACACACATCTTATATTTTAGATTTCTGTTCTGGTTCTGCTTGGAAACAGGAAAACCTGGAGAACAGTTCAGTTCAATCCAAACTTACTTCATTTATCCTAAAGGGAAGTTAAATGACATCATCACTTGTTAGCTAGCACTGCTAATCCGCAGCCTTTGCTTTTGCTGCTCCTCTTTAATCTGACTGGTTGGAAGGAGGAGCAGAGATGTTGGAGTTTGGGATAAGATCCTGCAGCCATGACCCACTGAACGCCGGGACAAATATAAAACTGGTTGAAGTTCATCCAGTTTGTCCGTCATGATGGAGGAAACGGATTAAAATTCTTTCTCTGCATCCATGAAGCCTCTGATCTGGGGTCAAAGTTCAGGGAATATTTGAGCTGCTATCAGCTGTAAATGTCTTCGCCATGGTGACGCATCACAGCTAAAAAATCCTTCCAGATGATTCCAGAACCAGAGGGAATAACTGTGGGAACAAACCGACCCGCTGCCAGCAGGAGGCGCTGTTCTGGATTATTGTTCTGGATTATTGTTCTGGATTATTGTTCTGGATTATTGTTCTGGATTATTGTTAAATCAGTTTTTAATTTTGTTTCAGTGCGAAAGCTGCAGCTGTGTGACGAGTTGGACCGGTCCTCCTGCGGAAACGTTCTGTTCAACGGATACCTGCCTCCCCCAGGTACAGCTGGACCAGCAGCGGGCCCGGTTCTGGACCTGACCCGGTTCTGGACCTGGCCCGGTTCTGGACCTGACCCGGTTCTGGACCTGACCCGCTCTGATCCGTGTCCGTGTTTCCCCAGTGTACCCAGCGAAGCGTCGGAACCGCCACAGCGTGGCCGGGTCTCAGTTCATGGCGGGCCGGGCCGGGCCGGCGGAGCGGGCGCCGGTCCGACGCAGCAACACGATGCCGCCCAACCTGGGGAACGCCGGGCTTCTGGGCCGGACCGGCGCCGAGGACAGGACGTCTGCAGGTAACGGGTCTGGCCGCCGCCACGGCTCTACAGGAAGTGATGTCACTAACTCTGCGGTTCTGCAGGAGGATCGTCGGATCCCGGCATGGTCCGGATCATCTGCGGCCATCACAACTGGATCGCCGTGGCGTACGCTCAGTTTGTCGTCTGCTACAGGTAAGCGACTCCTGGGCGCTCTGATTGGCCGGTTGGCGGGCGGAACCAGGAAGTGAAGGTTGTCCTTCCTGCCGTCAGGATGAAGGAATCCACCGGCTGGCAGCAGGTCTTCACCTCGCCGCGCCTCGACTGCGTGATCGACAGAGTCGCCCTCAACGCCAAAGTGTTGGGCGGGTCGCTGGGAGACAACGACAAGATGGTGGCCGTCGCCTCGGTGACGGAAATCATCCTCTGGTCCATCTGTCCCGACGGCAACGGGAACGAAATCGGTACGATTGACGGTCAATTTTCAGATTTGCTGCTTCAACCTGCAGGAAGTAAAAAAACATTTATTTTATTTTTTGTTTCCTGAAGCAAATCAAAGTTATCAGTTTAAATTTCTATGAATTCTTAGAATTAAAAATAATGTTTTAAAGTGTTTTATAGATGTTTTAATTTTATTTACTATAAAACTAACTGTCTAATTTATTTTGTTTAGGTTTTTTATTTTTGGTATTGTTTTTATAGTATTTTAAAATTTGATTTTTTTCTTTGAAAATTTTCTCAATTTTTAATTGATTTTTTAGTAATTTTATATTATGTTTCAGTGTGTTTACTTTATAAAATATACATTTCTATCTGAAGTAATTTTTTCATTTCTTTTTATTTTTCTCAGTTTTCATTCTTTGGTCTTATTTTGCATGTCTTTCTCTTTTTATTGAAATATTTTTCAGCACTTTTACATCACCTCACTTCTTTAAACATTGACTTTAAAGTTTAACTTGATCAGAATCAAACAAACAAAAACCTTCTTGTAGTTTTTATTATGGATTTGATTCCATGTATGTGAGAAGTTTTGAGGTTCTTCTTTCAACTTAGAGGAAGTTTGTTCTGATTGGACGATGAGAATCATTTAAATGACTTCTGTCTAACTGGCATCAGGCTTGTTTATGATAATCAGACCTGAACAGAACCTCAGAACCGACCCGTAAACGCTTGTGCTGCCCCCTGTAGGCGTCTTCAGCCTCAACGTTCCGGCCGAGGCGCTCTTCTTCGTTGGTAACCAGCTGATCGCGACCAGCCACACTGGGAAGGTCGGTGTCTGGAACGCCGTCACCAAGCACTGGCAGGTGGGTGGAGTCAGGTTCTGGACAGTTTCAGGTCCAATGTGGGTTGCTAGGTGATAAGCCCCGCCCCTTCCCCCTCTCTGCAGAACCAGGATGTTGTTCCCATCAGCAGCTACGACACGGCCGGATCCTTCCTCATCCTGGGCTGCAACAACGGATCCATCTACTACATCGGTAAGACTGGCGGGTCCAAGTCCATCGCCACGGCAACATGGTCCAAGTCCATCGCCATGGCAACAAGTAGCTGGTGTTTTTGTCTCCGTCAGACGTTCAGAAGTTCCCTCTGAGGATGAAGGACAACGACCTGCTGGTGACGGAGCTCTACAGGGACCCGACCGAGGACGCCATCACCGCCCTGAGTGTCTACCTAACCCCCAAAACCAGTAAGGACCAAACCAGTCACACTGGCAGGACTGGACAGCACACACAGACACAAACTGAACATTACAACATCCACAGCTAAATAAAGAATAAAAGCATCAAATTAGGACTATGGATTAAAACAAAATAAATAAAAACCAAATGTTAATATTTGTGAACTTCTAAGCTGTTAAACATTAAACAAAAGCACAAAAATAGCATTAAAAATATACATTTAGGTGGGATCAGAGTTTCTCTCTGAGCTAGAATGAAATGTAAAAGAAGTGTGAATAATAATTTAATGAATTAAATAAGAAGGAAAACATTTAAAACTCATCAGATAAAATAAAAACAAACATTAAATTATAACCAGAATAAAAAGCTGTAAAGAAAATAAGATAATGAAATATAAAACTGAGCTCTTATAAATGGTTAAAGGATTGATTGAAAATATTAAAAGAAAATCAATGAATTTATCCATAAAACTCTAATAGAAATCAAAATATTATTGTTTTTTAAATAAACATAATAAAATGAATAAATAACATAATTTATTTATTCTTCTCTGATAAAAGCCAGAATTCAACAGCAGCATTAAAAACTAGAATCACTTATAAAAGGAGAGAAAGTTTAATTAAAAACATTTAAATATTTTTAATTAATTGTATAATATTTTTTAAATATTAAATTTCATCCAAAAAACAAACAAAAAATAAATTAAGCTGATGGATTGGACACAAAATTCTAAACTTTAAAGATCTGAAATGGCTCCAGTTTTATGGGTGGCCACCGGGGGCAGCAGCGGGCAGGAGGAGGAAACGCTGCCACCTGCAGGTCAGCGTCAGCATCACATCAACTCAACGCTTTTCACTGTTTTGTAACGAATCTGCAGTAAATCAGAACCGTGGTGTGTTCAGGTGACAGCGGGAACTGGATCGAGATCGCGTACGGAACCAGTTCTGGTACGGTCCGGGTCATCGTCCAGCATCCGGAGACGGTCGGATCCGGTCCGCAGCTCTTCCAGACCTTCTCCGTCCACCGCAGTCCCGTCACCAAGATCATGCTCTCTGAGAAGCATCTCATCTCAGGTACCAGGCCCGGTTCTGATGGGTCCAGGCGCCGGCACCAGGTTCTGATGGTTCCTCCCTGTGTTTTCCAGTCTGTGCGGACAACAACCACGTTCGGACCTGGACTGTGACCCGGTTCCGAGGGATGATCTCCACCCAGCCCGGGTCCACTCCGCTCACCTCCTTCAAGATCCTGAGTCTGGACGACGTGGACGGACACGGCGGCTGCAGCGCCGGAACCGAGATCGGTCAGCGGGTTCTAATGGGTTCTGTTTGGTCCTCACTGATTTTGTTTGATTTTGTTGGGTTTTGTTGGGTTGTACTGAGTTCTGTTGGGTTCTGTTTGGCCTCAGCTGGGTCTGTGTGGTTCCAGGTCCGTACGGGGAGCGGGACGACCAGCAGGTGTTCATCCAGAGAGTTGTTCCGGACACGGATAAGCTCTACGTCCGGCTGTCGTCAAACGGGAAGAGGTGAGGGGCGCTTCCTGATGACGGACCAATCAGAGGCGGCCTGGTGGCGACTGGCCGGCAGTTTGGAGTTTAATCATGGCGGCGCTTTCATCAGCTGTTGGATCCGGATCAAATCTGGATGGAAGTATAAATGAAGAAAAACAAATCAAACATTGAGGACGTTCCATCTCAAAGTTTAATCTGATGTTAAAAGTTTAAAGACGTACTGAAGCTGATGGTTCTCACTGATCAATTTAGTTCGGATTGTCAAAGGTTTTTAGAAGAAACATGTTTTTTTTTTAAACACAAACTTCTGAAATAAATAGTGAAGATGCTGCTAAACAGAATATTAATTATTCAGAACAATTCATAGAAAATATCCTAAAAATACAAATTCATCTGGATAAATCAGATGTTTTAA
Organism: Gambusia affinis; assembly: GCF_019740435.1. Lineage (NCBI taxonomy): Eukaryota > Metazoa > Chordata > Actinopteri > Cyprinodontiformes > Poeciliidae > Gambusia > Gambusia affinis. The sequence goes on from NC_057873.1 coordinate 1,200,579, forward strand.
AGTGCGAAGATCAGATGAAGCAATTCTCCTGCTTCAGGAAATGAGCCGCGCTGTCCTGCACCACCTCCAGAGTGAGCGGTCTCTGGGTCTTTGACAGCAGCTGTCTCTCCAGGGTGTGCGAGGTCCGGTCGGTGGACGGGACGTCCATCACAGCCTTCATGGTCCACGAGTGCGAGGGCTCGAGTCGCATTGGCTCGCGTCCGCGCCGCTACCTGTTCAGCGGCCACGGCAATGGCAGCATCCAGATGTGGGACCTGACCACGGCCATGGAGATCGCCGGGAAGGTCGACATCAGAGGTCAGTGGCGCCCTGAGTAGGTGAGCGCTCTGGTTGATCAGAGGGATGACGAGGTGTTTTTGTTCCTGCAGCTCTGGGCGGGCCGACGGAGGAGGAGCTGCTGGAGCTGCTGGACCAGTGTGACCTGGCTCTGACTCGGACGCCCGACAGCACGCCCAGGGCCTCCACCTGCAGGTACAGAGAGAAAGACTCACACCTACCTCTATCGGCGTGTTGAGCGTTGCCGCGGTGGAACCGTTAGCTAAATGAAACCTGGAGATGTACGCTTAACTAATTTAGTGCTATGTTCCACACCAAAGGGAAAAATGACAGAAAACCATTGAAGAACTCAAAACTCTTCTTTTTTCTCGCTCTTGTTGTTGGCTATGGTACACGCAGACCCGTTGCCATAGCAACTGACTGACAACAGCTCTACTAATGCAACAGGATTCAACACCAAAAAACACTTGAAATATTTCCCACACAAACTGAACATTCAGTCTGTTGCAGTTTTATGTTTTTAGACCTGATGTTTATTTTGTTATTATTAATGTGATCGCTGTGGTAGATTAGCTACCACTGCTATTAGCTAAGCTAACACGGTAGTGGTCTATCAGTTGGTGTGTCGGTCACCTGTTTTTTTTTTTTCATTGAATTAAAATTCCACATCACATCTGCATGTTATGGTTGCCAAAGTCAAGCTAGCATAACTGAACGACTCCCTGGCTATTTTTTCTTAATTAAAACTTATTTAGTTGTAGTGTTGACAACTAGTAGCAAAGCACTGCGTCCCTTTTTCCTTTCTATAGCTGGTGGACATATTATGTTATGTTGCTGATGTTAGTCATCATCAGCATGCGGCTCTTTACAGGACGATGGGTATCTATTCATACTGAGCATTTTTTCTTGACTTCCGTACATTTCAGTCCATTTATGCCTAAACCAGACATTTTCTTAACCATTACCAATCTATTTCTTACCCGAATCTTAACCAGAACTGAACTCATACCAAATATCTAAATCTGACCAGTAGACATAAGAAAAAAGTGAGAGCACAGAAAACGTCCTAACTTCCACAAATGACCTCCTTTTACTGGTGAAAGCTGTGAACAAGGTCCTCAATATGTGCTATAAACAAGTACGCACACACACAGATGCTCGTCACACCAGTCAGGATCCTTGCATGGTTCCTTCCTTGGCTTCAGGGTTTCACACTCAACTTTTTAAGTCGGACAGGAAGCTTACTGATGTCACTTCCTGTCTCTGCAGCCTCCACTCTCAAGTCAGCGACAGTTTCCGGGCCGACCGTTTCCGCGGTTCGCCCGGAGCGTCGGGGTCCTCCACCTCGCTGAGCGGCAGCCTCCCTCGGCAGACTCCGCCCCCGGCTCCACTCAACAGACTGCCCAGAGACGCCGCCCCCTCTGCCAGCTTTCAGGGCCTTTATGGCCCCTTCCACCTCCAGGGTCCCGCCCACCATCAGAGCCCGAGCCCCCAGGTGCCTCGGTACCACCCGGAGCGAGACCGGGAGGCAGTCCGGCGCGGCAGCTTCGTGGAGCGCTGCCAGGAACTGGCCAAGGGCCCCGAGGCGGCGGCCAGCTCGGCCTTCGGCACGCCGCCGTGGTCGGAGGGCATGAGGCGCAGCGTGGCGGTCTGCAGCGAGCTGGAGGCCAGGTTCAGCCTGCGGACCCCCACCAGCTTCACTGTGTCTCCCGGAGCCCGCTACACCCCAGGGACACCGTCCTCCATGTCCGCCTCCCCTCTGTCCTCCTCCTCGCACCGCAGGGCCACGCCCACCTCGCCCACTAGCCCTGCCTCCTCTATCCCCAGTCCAAGCCGCTCCATGACCCCTGCGTCCCCTCGCCGTGGCGCTGCGGCGTCGCCCGTTGATGCGGCGGCAACACCAGAGAGTCCGGAGAGTCCAGAGGCAACCGGAGTGGCGGCGCCGTCCAGCCCCAAACCACACATGAACGAGACCAGCTTCTGATTGGCCGACCAGACCGGCTTCTGATTGGCCGACCAAATTGAGACGTTGAGATTCCTTTAAACCTCTGGATGAACTGCTTTTCTCCAGCAGGTGGCACTACAGAGGAATGAACCCTGCAGAACCAAACCCGGTCCAGAGATCAGGATGAAGGTTTTTCTTCACTGCATTAATTAATTTCACTCAGTACCTGAGGGAAAAGGTGGACCGAACCGGACTGGACTCAACTCAGCTGATGGTGTTTGTGACGTTTTCTAACTTTTATATTCGACAGTTTTCTGCTCCGGTTTCTACAGAAGATTTATTTTTATCATTTGTACCTGAAGTTTGATTTAAAGCCAGCAGGGGGCAGCAGGGGATCCTGTCGGATTCTCTGCCACCATCAGTTCCCAACAAAAGAAAAAAATACTCCGTTTAAGCTCTGAAGTATTTATTCAGAGGGTTTTCTATAATGCAGATGTTTATTTGGATGTTTTGTGTCTCTGCGGTTCAGCAGAAGGTTTGTGTGAAGAAAGAAACTTTGTATGCAAGAAGTTCTTCAGTACAACATAAATCTACTTTTCTGTATTTCTGCCACTTTCCTCTCTGGGACTTTTATCCAAATACTTTCAGTTCAGCAGCTGATTAAATAACCAGCGGTTACTGAAGAGGAGACGCTGCTGAGCGGCGACTACGTTCTTCTGCACATGCGGGTCGCTTTGACCTCATAAACCGTTCAGACAGAAGTCTGACTGCAGGCTCATTTAATTTTAGCATGAACGAAAAAAGTCAAATTTTAACAAAAATATAACAAAATATGAAGACCTGCTGTGTGAATGAAGTTTTACTTCGTCCATGTTTCCATGTTAGTAACAAATAAGTTATTCCTTCTAAATGTTTCAGTGAAATAATCACATTCTAGCTGCTAAATTGTCCATATTTGGTCGTGCCTTCCTGTTCTAACAGGCATGAGAGAGAAAATAATTGATTTCTGGAAAAAACATTTTTATTCTGGTTTGTTTAAATGTCAAATTTTGCTTTTCATTCTTCCTGCTGTATTTAAATCTCAGTCTGTTGCCTTTACTGCCACCTAGTGGCCTGAGGGACAGCTGCATTGATTCGCTCTGATTTCTTTAATGAGGTGTGAAACTTCAGGAAACCCTCCTGAACCAGAACCGTTGATCCGAACCAGTTCAGTGATCTCTAAATTAAAATAAATGTTTGTTGTTTAAAGTCTAATAAAAACAAAATTTCTGGTCTATTAAAATTTTCTCTCCTTTCATATTAAAACCTGAATTCTCGTTACAGAACCATCTTCTCTGACGTCCCGCTTCCCTCAGCCTTTGAACTTCTGTGACGTTTGAACCCGTTTCTGGTTGTCAAACGGTTCGTTTTGAACACTCGACAGATTCTGTTGTAAAAGTTTTGGATTTATTTCGCCTGAGGAAACGGGAGATAAAACTTTACACAGAAATAACAAAAATACATAAAAACACAGGAAACGTGATGACAGTCCCTCCTCAGTCCCTGAGAGATAAACGTCCATAAAGGGGGCGGGGCTTACACAGGAAGTCCTGACATCTGATGCTGATATTGATCGTTTATTGATTAAAAATGTGGATATTTTATTCCCATTTTGCAAACCTGCTAGAAATCCAGTTTTTGTCTTCTGGTTCCGTGCAGTTTGGTCACATGTTCTGCCTTTCTTCCCTCTTATTGACCCGGAAGTGAAGTTGTCGTCTGACCTGGACGACCTCGCTAAAGACGGCAGGATGGAACCAGGACGGTTTGTGAAGAGAAGCTGCTCAGCTCTTGGCGTCCAGCATCTCCAGCAGCAGTTTGTGGATGGGGACGCGGCGCTGGCGGTGCAGCCGCCGGAAGGCGTCCACGGCGCGGGCGGCGCTCTGCCGCAGCAGCGGGAGGCTCATCAGCAGCCGGCCCGCCCGGTGCGGCTCCCCGCGGGAACACTCGTAGTCCTGCAGCGCCTCCTGCAGGCCGTCCTGGAGCCGCTGCAGCGAGTCCGGAGAGTCCGGCGGTTCGGCGTCTGAGGGGCGGAGACCCAGAGGTCAGTCACTGCACAAACCCAACAAAATAAGACCGAGACAAACGGGGGAACCGCTGCTACTGAGAGCTACAGAGGACCAGCTGATCGTGATCATCAGTTATTGATTGGCGCCTTGCTGCGGGTTGATCCGTCCTGCTGTGGCCCCTCACTTAATAAAATAAGTCAGCAGATCCAGGAAATGCTGAGTCACTGGTTGCTATGGTGACTCAGAGGGAAGTGAGAAACGGATGAATGCTGTTAAAGTCCAGTTTGGTTTGATTGATGGTTCTGCTGGTTCTCTCACTGGGATCCAGTTATCGAAACATTTTGATCTGTAACTTTGTTTTGAAAAACAGGCTTCCTGCTTCCAGGCAGGACTGGTTCTGTTCATCCCGAACAGAACCAGAACCACTACCAGGTTCTGGTTGTGATGTGGGTCCGATCCTCTCTAATATTGCCTCTGTTCCAGAGCGTCTGAAAACTGTTTGTAGGTTGAATCAGGCTGGTCACCATGGTGATCGTTCCGTCATCAACACTAGTTCAGCTCTCAGTGTTTTTCCAGAGCCTAATGGCGGCTTCATGCCGTCTAAACGTTTGTACCTGAGTTGGCGAGCGCCATGGCCTTCATCGTCACCGCCTCCTCTGGGCTCATCTTCATCGCCCGGTACCTGGCCGCCAGGTGGCGCACTTCCTGGTATACAGCCGCCAGCCCGGCGGCCCGGCACTGAGCCTCGTCCAGGCGCAGGTTTCCCGCAAACACAAGCTCCTCCCCCGACCTGCCCTGCGAGCGCCAGGCCACGCCCACCAGCAGCGCCTCCATCCAGCCGCTCTGCAGCAGCGACATCTGGTCCACCAATGAGAGCTCAGAGAAACCTGGCGGGGAGTGAGAGCAGAGCAGGAGACGTCAGACGGATCGCTGTGAGACGCTGCTCTTCCAGAACTAAATCTGTTTACCTGGAATCTGCTTGGCCCAGCCAATCAGAACCAGCAGCTCCCGGTTCAGAAGGTCACAGAGGGTCAGGAGGGTCCGCAGGCTGCCGTCGTCGGTCGAGTCGTCCTGATTGGCTGCCAGCGGGGCGGGCTCTGTCAGCAGCAAATGGGAGATCAGCTTGTTCCCTGAAACAGACGGATGGGACCGTCAGACTGGGAATTCTGGGCGGACTGGGAGCCTCCAGAGGGAACGTCGGGGAACTCACTGGAGCCGAGCGGCAGGCTGAACGGAGCTTTACCGCAGGAAGCCCCGCCTGTCTCCACCCGCCTCCGGTACTTCTGCCGGCCTCCTCTGACCCGGTCCAAACGCACCCCTGAACACACAAACAGCGTTTCAGAACCTTGATCCGATGTTTGTTCTGATCGCAGCGGCTGGATCACAACTGTCCTTTAATGTCCCATTAAAGTTTCCTAAAAGCTGCTATTTCAACAGGATGTGAACTTTGACCCTAAAGCCTGGCTCTAGATTCAGTTGTACAAAAATAGTTTTTTTCTGTCAGTTAGATGTTAAATTAATCAGAGGTGATGTCATTGTGTTTACAGTTAGATGTATGATGCTAATTAGCGATATATGTTTGCTTTAATGATGCTGCTTGTGGTCAAACTGGCCTTTGAATCTGAATCAAACTGGTTTCTGAGCAGCTTTGTCATCGTCACCATGTTTGGATGCAGCTGACTGGTGAAAATCAGCCGGAGAAACATTTAGAAAATGAAGTTTTATTACACAACACTTTCAGTTTATCAGTCAGATTAAATGTGGTTCTGCCCAAACGTATTTATCTATGAACTGGGTGTAGTTCACACTCCGACCACTAGATGGTACCAACGCCCTTCTGATAGTATCCTGAGCCCGATGCATCAACGTCCCGTCGTACCTTCCCGCATCATCCCGGCCTGCAGACACTTCTGGAAGCGACACGCCTGGCAGGCTTTCCTCCTCCGCTTCGTGATCTCGCACTCGTTCGTCACCGGGCAGCTGTACTCGATGTTGCCTTGGTAACCAGAAAACAGGAAACGCATCAGGCCATCGTTCAACAATGAAAAGATGCTGCTGTGGTTCTGATGGTTGTTGGGTTTTTACCAGCGATCTGATTTATTATTATTGTTTCTGTATTTATTGAGGAAGGAGACTGAACGGTTTGCATGAACTGACATCATTTTTAAAGGTGGTTTTCCTGGGGGATTTTTCCAGGGGTGTCCAGCCCCCCCCAGTCATCCCTTGAGGACGGCCCTGGTGATTGGACAGAATCTTGTTGGTCCCACTAGACGCTTCTACTGGTATTGATCCGGGTCTGCTGGGAGGACTGGGATGGATTTACTGTATTAATGTAAATTAACATTATATTTTAATATTTTGAGCTGATTTCCTTTTTATAATCTTCATATTTATTTACTACTAATAAACATCAACATTGTATTGAAAAATGTTTCATTCTGTGATTATTTACAGCAGAGAGGATCAGATATTAAATTATTTTATTTTAAGTCGCTGTTTTTCTGTTAAAGTAATTTTTTTTTTTTACAGTAATTAGTCGACATAAAAAAGGTTTTTCTACTTTTTTAGGAGAGAAAAAGTAGAAAAGAAAGTTTCAGTTTTATTTCCTTTTTCCCAAAAATCTCCAGATTTATGTGAAACCAAAAAACAAGAGCAGATATAAACATGTAGCCACAAAATGAAATGGAAACTGTAATAAAATATAATCTTTATTGTAAACTGATAACTCAGTTATTTCTTCATCATTTTGCTATAAATACCTTAAACTGATTTTACACTCAAAATTATCTTAAAAATGAATAATTGAAAATAATTATTGGTTAATTTTAGTTTCACATTATTCTCTGCTGCTGATGAGGATGATGAAGGTCACCTTGGATGGTCCTTTTGAAGAAGGCCTTGCAGGCCTCGCAGGACGCCACGCCGTAATGGTAACCAGAAGCAAAGTCTCCGCAGACCAGACAGAGCCGCTTGGGCCCCAGGGGCCCCATCGGGGCCCGGCACTCCACCTGCCGGAGAACACCAGGTAGACCCAACATGAAGCCTGGGAGACGCTCCAGTCTCATTTCAGATCCTGTTTTACATCACAATAAATGTGAAAACAAATAATCCCTCAATCTAATCTGGATTACGGTTCAGCAGAACCAGAAAATGTTTGTTAGTCCCGATGGAGCAACAGGAAACAGTTCCTACCTTCACTGAAAAAGAGTCCGACCGAAACTCCACGGCGCCCCCTGCAGGGCTTCCGCTGAAACTGCACCCTGCTGGAGAGTCAGGAGTCTGGTCCCCGCAGGAGGAAGAGGAGGATGGACTGGAGAGGAGGAAGAGCGGAGAGGGGCAGAGGGGGGGGGACTGGGAGGATGATGAGGAGGAAGAGCGCAGGGGGCTGGGAGGAAGGTGAGGGATGAAACAGGAAGTAAAAGAGCAGAAAATAAAAACTTTATTTGTATTTGATGTAAAGAAAAGAGAAAAATGATTCAATAAACTTTAAGATGCTGCAGCTACGGAAACCCAGGAGGGCCACAGCGAGGGGCGCTTCTCAAAAATAAAATACATTTATCTTTGTATTTATCTGTGCACCTTTAAGCGTAACTTTATCTAAATGAATGAGTCTATTGTATTTCTGACTGTTTTCTTATTTATTTCTGTTTTATTAAACAGACATGAAAACATTTGGACGTTAAAAATCATGACAAGAACCGGTTCAGAACCAGCAAACAAAAAGAAAGAATCTGACAAGAAATGTAAAAGTAAAACTTCGAAACCTCTCTTTGCATTTTATTAATATTTATTATATCAATATTTACTAATGTTTATATTTCCAAACATTTGAGCCGCGTAAATAAATGAGTTCTGTTGTTTCTGCACTTTTGCAATAAATTGGTGGATTCACTTTTTAAGGTTTTACATTAAATCATATGATTGTTTCTGTCCAACTGCAGACATCTTAATATCAAAAAGTTTAAAATCTAGAATCGCTCTGAAATATTTACACCCATTTTTATATTTCATGGCCAACAGCAGGCCTCAAAGTCGTTGTCATGGTAACGTTCAACAGTCTGTCAGCTGCGTGTTTTACTGTTTTTCTGCAGCTCTCTGTGCTATGAAAGACTTTAGAGTTAAAGTTCAGTAAAAATTCAGAGGATCATTGAACTCACCATGGTGAACCGAGGAAGCGTCCAAAGTCCTTCAGCTCCATCCTGACCCAGTCCGGGTCTGCGGTTCCATGTGGAGCCGCCCGAGGCCGGACTCGTTTATCAGGAGGCGGCAGGGGGCGGGGCCTGCAGCCTCAGCCAATCAGACCCCAGCAGACTTCTTGTCATCTCCATTGATTGGGACAGTGACAGATGTAGGCCACGGCCGCCGCTGCCGAGGTCAGAGTTCACCCTCTGCGCTTCAATAACATCCAGAAATGAATCACTGAAGGAAAAATGAGCTGGAGGAAAATTCAGACATTAAACGATAAAAAAAGATTTACAGCGTCATCATTTTAAAAAGCACTTTGAGGTCTTAGACACAAACATTTTAAACTATTCTAATGCACAATAATTATTTCATAAAACAAGGTTACATTTTACAGTAAGGTGTGTATAATTTATATTTGAAGGTAACCGACCCCCACAGAAAAACCAACGAGTCAATTCAACACCTGCTGCATTATTAACCTGCTACCAGAGCAGCTGAACCTCAAATCAACACTTTTCACAAACTTGTTCTTCTTATTGCTAATTGTTGCATTTTCGTGCAATTTTGTTTTAATTCTGCTCTATTTTACAGCCCTACCTCTCAGCCTGCTCCTCTCGGCTTCTTTGGTCCAGTTTGGTTGATGTTTTTTATTTTATTTATTTATTTTTAGTTTTGTTGATCATTAGGAAGCGGGAGCAGCTAATGGTAGCATTGCCTGCTAACTCAGGACTGTTGTTGTAACCAACGATGTGTTCAAGTGTTGTCGCCATAGAAGTATCCAGTAACACAAAAACTTTGCTATAGGGGCTAAAATGTCACTTAATATATGATAAGTTGCTACGTCACTGTTTCAGTTCAGGGAAATTGATCAGTCTGCCCTCTAGTGGTAACTAAACAGCAATGCAATCGTAAGTTTGGTAGTAACTAGTTACATTTACTCAATTACATTTACTTTAGTAACTTTTTAGTATTTTTACTAAGCTGTACTTTTTACTTTTACTTGAGTGATTTTATTATGAAGTATTTTTACTCTTACTTGAATTAATTTCTGGATTTTCTTCCCACTACATGAAAAACAAACATATTTTATAAAATCCACCAGACAGACTCACCTGCAGTTTCTGCTAAAGTTTTTTATTGATTTAAACTGATTTGGAAAAACTTTCTTCTGCCTGATTTTGTTATTTTTTGTTACTCGCATTAATTATTGTCATTTTGGTCCTTAAAATACCAACATTTCAATTTAACTTTATATTTTGGTTTGTCTGATGATGTAATTTTTAATATTAAATGATTGATAATTTGATCAGTTACTCAGTACGTGAGTCGATTTCTTACCAAATACGTTTGACTTTTAAAAATCAGTTGAAGTTGTTCTACTCTTACTTGAGTATAATCTTTGGGATCTAAATTATTATGTGATGGCAGAAAAATGTTTAATATCTGGATGGGATCAGCAGAACCACGTTTGATTTTGGAGCTCGACCTTCGACTTCAGGTGGTTTTAGGAGTTTGTTTTGATGTTTGTCAGAAAAACCACATTTGGACACTTTTAGGGTTTAAACTCTAAATGTCATTTTTGTGTCCAGTAGAGCATCAACTTGAAGATAAAAACTGGTAAATCGTGGCATCAGGTCCAATCTCAGAGCTTTAAGAACTGCCGGCGTTCCCAGTGAAACCAGTGAAACCAGTAGCTCCAGTTCTCTGGACATGCTTCGAACTGGACCTGCTTCGAACTGGACCTGCTTCGAACTGGATCTGCTTCGAACTGGAGCTGCTGAGGCTGCAGTTCCTGCAGCAGGTGAGAAACAAACAGTCGGTCTTAATCTTACGCTCAGACGCTCTGGGATCAGCCTCACCTACATCTGCTGTTTCATAAGAGCTGCATAACTGGACCGCCGGTCTGTCCGTCCGACCGGGACACGGAGCCGCCCGACCCGCGGGTCAAAGTTCCTCTGAAGCCGGACACGTCCACAAGCAAAACTATCAGAGAATAACCAGAGATGTGAGCAGCAGCTCTTCATGGTTCATTAGTCGTTAATCTGAATTAATACAAATCATTTAAAGTGTTGAATTGTGTTGATAAATTGATTTGACAAAATCACCAAGAGATACGATGAGTAAATCCACAGAGTCCTGAAATTCATGGGGTTATAAATCTGATGAACCAAACCAGCAGTGAACAGAAAACCAGAGAATCAAAGGTTTGGTGAATGAATGAATGAATGAATGAATCTCCGCCAGACGTTTGTGAAACCTGGTCAGTGAGGTTCTCTGTTTGGTTGTTTCTCCTCCAAGTCTCTCAGATTCGTCCCACATCAAGTCAGAGTCGTTCACAAGTCATTTTAGTCTCCATTGAGCGAAATCATCGTTTTCTCATTAAGTTCATGGCGTCTAGTCCGCCTTTAACGGCATCGCCGCTCAGAAACCCAACTGCTATTCCTCCATGTTTGATCTTTAGCTGAACCATCAGAATCTGCAGGTCTGGACCGGAAAGGTGAGACTTTGGAGGCGACAGATTTGTCTCAGCAGCCAATCAGTGAGCAGCAGGCTAACCTGAGTAAAAATATCCTGGACTCTGAGACCCGGCTCACCCAACCCGCTCATCCTCATCTTCATCAGTCCGATCTGGGTCAGAGTGGCTCTGAGTCAGCGCTGTAACCCAGATTGCTGCAGGGCTTAAGGTCCACTCTGGAACATTTCTCTGCCCTGGTCCAAACATTTCACAACCCAGACCTGGTTCCAGCTGCGCTCGGTTCGCAACCGGAGTGTAAATAACAACGTTTGGTGATTTTAGCAGCCGAAATGGGTTTTCTCTGCAGGGTGGCTGGGCTCTCCCGTAGAGAGAGAAGCTCAGTCATCCAGGAGGGACTCAGAGTAGAGCTGCTGCTCCTTCACATCGAGAGGGGCCAGTTGAGGTGCATCTGGTCAGGATGCCTCCTGGACGCCTCCCTGGTGAGGAGTTCATGTCCCACCAGGAGGGGAAACCCAGGACACTCTGGAGGGACGATGTCTCTCTGCTGGCCTGGGAACGCCTTGAGATTCCTGGGAACGCCTTGGGATTCCTGGAGGAGCTGGAAGAAGAGACTGGAGAGGGAAAACTGGGCCTCCCTTCTGAAACTGCTGATCCCACGACCCGACCCGAAATAAAGATGGAGAAAATGGATGGATGGATGGATGGATGGATGGATGGATTGTGTTTTCAGTCACTGCAACAAAAGAACTGTTGCAGTTTGTACTAACATGGTTTTAGTGGTGTTGGCCTCTATGAACAGACATCTTGGAACAGGTCAGGTTTACTTGGAGAACCAGAGTTTAAATTTATACTCACTGATGACATCATTATCCTTGGTTAGTGTCGGAACTCATTTCTTATCAGAAACAGATTCACTGCTTCAATAAAATAATATAAAATGTTTTATTTTTAAATTTGCTTAAATGAAAACAGAATTTAAGTCTGACCGACCCAACTTCAACATTTGACAAAAAAAAGTCCGATCAGTTCCTTCCATATTTGCGGTCTGAACAGTTATATTGTATTTTATCCAGTTTTCATTTTTGAACCAGAAGAAGCCAAATGTGGTGAATTTGATCAGCTTCCTTCCTCTGGTTCTGATCTGCTGAACAACTCAGCCCTGTACTAGTCAGATATGAATATAGAAAATACTGAGAAGGAATGTTAAAACCAAGACGGATGAATTTAACCTGTTATAGATATTGGAGGAATAAAAATAAGTTCTTACTTCTACTCAATCCTTTGGACATGTAAATATATTTTACAATTGTTCCTTTGTTTTAGATGTGTTTTATTTGAATATAACTTTATTCTTTTATATGTTCAATACGGTCAAACTTGCCTTGACTAAACTTTTAAATCAATCCAGAGACAACGGCGGCCATCTTGACTGCTGTAAACAGAGCGCTGCTGGGTGACGGCTACGTTCTTCTTCTGTGCATGCGGGTCGCTTTGGAGGTGTAAACAGTGAACATTATGAACATGTTCATGCTGCATGAAATTAGCAACATGAACAACCGGGCAAAAAAATAAAATTGAGCATCAAGACCTCCTGGGTGAACGTAGCCTTTGTCACTTTGCAGGAACTACAGTTATAGAAAAATAAAGTAAACTGGTTTATTAATTTATTCGATGTTCTGAAGGTCCGGTCATGTAGAAAATAAACTAAAACTTTCTTTGCTAGCTTTAGAAATCCAAGATAACATGATGCTTAAAAACCAGATCAAGAACTTTCAGTTTGAAGTTGATAAAACTGATGGACCAGTTTGAAACGTGGCTTCAAACTGGTTTGAGTCTGTTCTGACATTAAACACCTCTGGGTTTCTAAGAACCAGTTCAGGAGTATCAGAAGAGGACAGGACTTGCCTTCAAGGAGAACAGGATGGATGTTTTGTTACTACGTGCAGTTTTGACCCAAACCGCCTGTTCTGATGCGTTACTGTTCGTTGAGTCCAGTGACATTCTGTTTTCTTCTGAGTAGCGGTTCTGGATGGGATGTGTGCTGAGATTTAGCTCCTTGTTCTGTGAAAGTGAAAGCTGATATTCCGCTGGCTCACAGGTTCAGCTGTGCAGCCTGGACCTGGATAATCCTCTTAAAACTGGCCGGTGTGAGCGCAGGATTGGCCTATAATTCAAAGTGGCTTAGAGACATAGATCTACATAAACATTGAGCATTAAGGTTATGGATCCAGGTGGAAGATTAGAACCAGGCTGCACGAGAAAATCACCTGCAGTGACTCAACAACCGGGCTGCAGCTAACAAGCTAACGCTATGCTAGCAAGTCTCATGAAAACAAAGGTGGTAAAATCCTCTGACATCCAATTTTATGGCATGCAGGTTTATAAAAATGGCTCTTAACTGGAGAGAAAAATACCATCATGATGAATTAATGCTGACATTCTTGCCCCCCTACTGGTGAACCGTGGGTATTACAACTTTTTTCTTCCAATTCTCGTCAGAATATTTTTCTTTCAAATAAAAATCTGTTTCAATAATATTTAGTTATGTAATCAGTAGTGATGTGTTATTCATGCTGCTATTGTTTGTCATCTTTTAGCCCTTTTTTGAAACTCTCTCCTTCAAGAAGTTCTTCTGTCTTTATACAACCTGCAACTATTTTCAATCTGTCCTTCTGTTGAAGTTTAAATATAATAAAACAAACTCATTTGGTTGTGTGTAATTTTCATCCAGATTAGCCTTATGCTAGCTGCTATCTTTTATGACATTTTAACAGCTGTTGATGCAAACATCTGAGGCATTTTAGGACAGACAGTAATTTATTTATAGCTTCTTTAAAATATTGCAAGTTTGATTTATTCCTAAAGAGGTCAGGAAAAACAAAAACCACAACAACACATCTAAGAGTTAATGTGTGCAAATGTATTTGCAGTCCTTGTCAAAGAAACGATAATACAAAAAAGTTTTATCAAACTTTAAAATAAAACCATTTAAAAACCAAAAATATGGTTTCAGATTGGTTAGAAAACCCGCTGAGGAACCTGCTCTTTGGCAGATACAGTGCATGTTTTACTTGAACCTTCATGTGCTGAAGAGGAAAAATAAAGCTTATGACACTTGATTTAGCATAATATCACAAAGGGAAATTTTATACACACATTTCATTTCAAACTTCTGCTGTGGAAAAAATACTGTAGTCACATGAAAAATAGTCATAAAGCCAACTGAAAACAGAAATTAAACATATCACTCACACTGTTTTCCACTGAAAATGTAATACAAATATTTAACAAGTTGAATATTTGGTGGAATATCAGTTCATATTTAGATCTGTACAACAAGTTTATTTAAAAATGTTCATTAAAAAATCATTTCAAATAAAATGAAGTTGAAATAAGAATATATACAGTAAAAAATGGTTACATTTGGTCTAGTAACTATAAAAACCAAGAGCATTGCATTTACTTCTAAACTAGAGGAAAACACAGGTGGCTAAAAACAAGCTAGCTAATATGCTAGATAGTAAAAACAGCCAGAACTATTTACAATTCAACAACTTAAATGAGCAGATTTGATTTGAAAGTTGTGATGTTTTACTCTTTGAAACGTCACCATGGTGTACAGAGTTCAGTCAACTTTCTGCTTTTAGCCTGAAAACTCATCTGACACTAAGCAGGAGGCTGTTAGCCACGTAGCGCTACAACAAAATGTAACTAAATACATTGCAGGAAAAAATAGTCTTAGTGGAATAATAAAGGAGTGAACATATAAGGATATTTGATTTTGTGGATTAAATAACACTTGCTAACAGCTAACTAATTAGCGCTGGTGCCAAATGTTAGGAGAAAAACTAATTATATCCAAAATGAAACTTTTAAGCAATTTAAAAGGTTTTACAAAGGCAACTTTCAAGCCCAAAAGTGTTTGTTGTTTTGACAGTAACACATTTGAGCTGGATTATTAGCATTTGAGCTAACTACAGCCAAACAACCTACAAGCTAATAAACAAACCAAACGGCTCATTTCAATAGTTAGAGTTTGATCTCTAAATGTTTTTCCCAAGTATTTCAGCTACTGCAGCTTTGATGTTAGACCTTCAGATTTCAATCGAATGCTAAGGACCTCATTAATGTTAAAACTTTCTGGTTTTATCTGTTAGCTAGTAAGTTAACAGGTAAAAATGAAAGAAAATATTTTTAACTACTCAATATTTACCCATAAATGACATAAATATTTAATCAAAAACGAGAAGATATTTTATTGCCTTAAACTTTAACAGCTGTATGAATTTTTCTTCAGCTCAGAGTTTTTATTAAACATCTGGAGCTCTGAATTCTATTATTGTTATAATTGTTTTTTGTATCAAATCTTCTGGCCAACAATATTAAATTTGGTCCATTCAAAGCCTCTTCCGTGGATAATGTGACTAGAAACTAAAACAGTCATTTGGGATGAAATGTTTGATCTACGGATACATCATTAATTTAAAACAGGATATGGAAACATTACTTTATATGAAGCAAAACTTCAGTCTGAATCTGCTTCATTGACATTCAGTCCATAAATCTCCTCAGGAAGACAAACTATGAGCGCTGCAGACAGCGGGGATCTGAACCACCAACATCATTTTTTATCATTAATGTTGTTTAATCTGTAGGTAAGCAAGTAAATAAAGTTTATTTACTAAAATCAGGGCTTTACATGAACACTCCTAATCTGCTTTTGTTCAAATTCGAAAGGTTAACATGATAAATTCAAACTAGTTGAGAGAAATATGGTGCTGTTGACGTCAGGTGGGCTCAGAGCAACAATGCTGGTCAGAACAGGAGCAATAACTTCACACGGCAAGATTTAGAAATTTAGACAATAAAACTTTGTATCAACTTTGGTCCTGTGGTGATAGGTTGTAGATTATTTTTAAAAGATAAAAAAACGATACCAAGAGATCTCTGAGGATCTCCAACATCCACTGGACTTTCTGTGTGTCATGGCAGCTGTTTTAGATCCTCTCTGTTTCTGATTGGCTGAACCTAATAGACTGCTGCGTTCTCGTTTGATGCCACGTGATGCGATACCAGGCCCAGATCATCCGATATGATGAAAATACCTGATTTCAGATCGGAGCATGTCCTTCAGAGTGGCTCAGATCCCTGAACAAACGGCAGGAAAATGATCCTAAATCAAACTGATAATCTTTAAGATTATTGGAAATGAAAATTGGGAATAAAATTAACTTAAAACATTAAATATTAGTGCTCTGAATAACAGATTTTGTCTCAGAAATTGTTTGAGACTCACCACAGAGAGCTTTTAAATCCTTCCTTATTGTGCCGGTTTGTTACGTCTCCTGTTTCTCCTGACTTTCTCCTCACAAGATAAATCTTCACTTTTTACTTTGGCCACGTTTCTCCGCATCAACAGCCTCGTTTTGAAGCCGTTTCTTCCATCTTTGTTTCTCATGTTTAGTAATTTTTTGGCAGAGAAATTAAAACTTTAGATGGAGGCCAGTATGTGATTCTGTTTATGATGGAAGATGTTAAATCAGCTCTTCTGTCTTCATTTGGTTTAGTGCAAACAGAAAGAACTGAATACTTCAGTTCAGTGTCATTCCACCTGCTAAAGGTCAGAGGTCAGCAACCTGCTGCTTCTGTTCAGCAATCTACAGATTTAAATTTAAATGTTATAAAAGCTCCTGCTGCCAGCAGGTTAGCTCCTGTAATTAATGAATTTTCCACAACAGAATGGTAGTCCAGTGAGCTGCTGCCAGTCCAGTCGGGTCGCTGGTCCCGCCGGGTCTAAGCGGCGATGCAGTGGTTGTGTCTGCGCGACATGACGTAACCTCTCCTGCAGACGCATCGGAACGAGCCCTCAGTGTTGACGCAGCGAGCGTTGACGCATGGGAACGGCAGCGCAGCAGCGTCTTCGCACTCGTTAATGTCTGGAAAACGGACAGCGAGTCAGAGACGGCCGGCGCGGCGCGGTGGCGCAGCGCGGCGGCGGCACTACGTACCGATGCAGCTCATGGAGGTCAGGTCCAGCTCGAAGCCCACGTAGCAGTCGCAGGTGTAACCCTCGGCAACGCGGATGCACTGGCCGTTCTCACAGCCGTGCAGAATCCCACAATCCTCGGCGGCACTCAGGCTGGCGTGTGTCTCGTAGCGCCCTGGAAGAACGACAAAGTATTCTCTCAGAAACTTATTTTAATGGCATTTAAATGAGACTAAAAGGGGAAACCATTCACGAATAAAAACAGTTTTTCTAGATCGGGGTCTTCAGTCGCTAAACGACTTTTATTCTCTCTTAGTTTGGAACAGGCTGCAGATCAGTTCTCATGTTTCAGGAGTTTTTACGCCTCAGACTTACTCTCATACAGCCTCCGTGGCCCGCCGCCCTCGCTGTCAGTGAACGGAGGAAGCCCCGCCCCCGGCCGCCGCCCCCTGAAGGCTCCGCCCTCCTGCCGGTCGTCGTACGGCGGTCCGGGCCGTGGCGCCAGGCTGAGCGGCGGTGGGTCGGATCTGGACGGAGGCAGCGGCCGGGGCACGAAGGCGATGTCGGACCTGGGGTCTGGGGGGAGCCGGAAGGTGGGCGTCCTGGGCGCGGAGCCGTAGTCTCCCTCCGGGTAGAAACCAGGGCTGATGGGAACAGCGGAGCGTCAGGAAACACGAGGAGCAGCCGGACGTCGGGAGCCGGCGCCGCTGGCCTCACCTGAACTCGGAGCCGCCGTCCGGCGGGCCGAAGGAGGCGGGCGGCCTGGCCCTGAAGTCGGACCTGCCGTCCCCGGCGGGCGAGTAGTCGACGTAGTCCTGACTGAAATCTATGGCAGGAAGCGGCGCTGCAGGGAAGAACTCCGAACTGTAGGGGTCAGCTGGGAAAACCAGGAGACGATCAAGAACCACAAAACTTCTCAGAGAAAAAAACTTCAGTTCAGCAGGTGAAACTTTCATAACAAACGTTTCTAATATTTATTAAAACTGTTTCCATGTTGAGACAGTTTGGAATGAGTCAGATAATCTGAACAGATCATCTCCTCCACATGAGCCTGGTTTGCTACTGCTGTCTGAAGGAGCAACCAATCAGCTGGAGGCAGTTGCTGCCCAGCCTGATGATGTCATCGTCTGATCCTACCTCCTCGGCCCGGCCCGGTTTCTGGTCCGGCGGAGTCTGGGAAGCTTCCTGGGAACGCCGCTGCAGAGTAGGAGCTGCACAGAGAGGCGTAGGCCTCTGCAGACAGACAGACGGCCGTTAGCACGCCGCGGCCGTTAGCGCCCTGCGGCCGTTAGCGCGCCACACCTGCGGCACGACGCTTACCTGAGTCGGTGGCGGGGCAGAGGGCGCAGCCCATCCCCCAGCCCTCGCCGTAGAAGCAGCAGCAGTCGATGAAGGTGACCTGCGCCCCCAGCAGAGGACTCTGGCACAGCAGGTCGGCGCTGACGTGCTGCCAGCACACGGACAGGTTCTCATCTGGACGCAACACAAACAGCAGCTCTGAAGGAGGTCTGACCTTCGACCTCCAGCTGAACAGCAGGCGGCCATTTTCTTTGACTCCACAGCAGAAAGTCAACAGAACGTGATCACAGATGAACCGATTTTTATTTATTTAGGTTTTAAAGAAACGGAGGGATAAATGTTTACGAACATGAAAAATCAGAGATGTTGTATTTTGTTTATGATGTGTGATTTGTTGACGACCGAAGACGATAATCATGAAGAAACACTTGATCAATATGTTGATCACTTCACTGAACTTTGATCCAGAAACACAAGGCATTCTGGGAAAAGGAGGCAGAGGAAAAACTTTAGCTGCTCAACTTCTCATGGCTATCTGAGAGGTTGGTGGCATCAACTAACCCACTCTTTGGTTACCTAGCAACAAGCAGCTGAGTAACTTTGGTTACCTAGCAACAAGCAGTTGAGTAACTTTGGTTACCTAGCAACAAGCAGCTGAGTAACTTTGGTTACCTAGCAACAAGTAGTTGAGTAACTTTGGTTACCTAGCAACAAGCAGCTGAGTAACTTTGGTTACTTAGCAACAAGCAGCTGAGTAAGTTGCGCAGCAGCAGTTTGAGGTTTCGGACAGAGTGAGGAACTGTTTGGGTTTAAACAGCCAACATTCTGACTTGGATTTAAAAATAAAAAAATGCTAAAATCACTGTCAGAAATAAAAATGTCAGTTAGGCAGAAGTCCATAAACTTGTTTAGATGTTGTGAGACATAATTGTTCAAATTGGATTGAACAATGTGATCCAGACAGAACAGAAAGAAAACTAAGCAGCAGCAGGAGATTCAGCTTTTCTGCTCTCAAATAAACACTGAGAACGTAAAACTGGATGTTTAGTTTTCGTGTCCCTCCGGTCTGGAGAGCAAACTGAGCGCAGCAATTTGGATAAAACCAATGGATAATTATCGACGTGGATCGATCTGAGATGCTGGGAGTTTTTCAGCCCCGTTGGTTTGTGATGAAGATGAGGATGAGGAAGGGTTACCCATGGTGAGGTACGAGGCGTTGACGCAGTTCCTCTGCGTGTCGTCCAGCACCAGCGGCGGCGGGCAACTGCAGTAGAACGACCCCACCGTGTTCACACACACGCCGCCCACGCAGCTCTCCACTTCACACTCGTCTAAATCTGCAGACGGGAAACGGGTCAGCGGGCGCAGCCGGAGGTCGGGCGCAGCCGGACCTAGCTGTGTCCGTACCGATGCACTCCAGCAGGGCGGCGCTGTAGACGAAGCCGCTGGAGCAGTAGCAGCTGTAGCCCGGGATGTTGTTCACACACACGCCGTTCTTACACACCTCTGGATGGAAGCGCTTACATTCGTCCACGTCTGGGGACACACAGCAGGAGGCTGAGAGGGAGCTGTTGCTACGGCAACCAGAGGGTCAGACATGGTGGGTCGCAGGTACCTGAGTAGCTGAAGGCGTCCGATCCCCCTGTCACGTAGCCCCTCCCACTGGGACACAGGGACAGGAAGTCAGCTGCAACACAAATGGCAGCTGTAAGAACGCAGCAACGCAAATGAAGCAACGCAAATGAAGCAACGCAACCGCAGCCGCAGCAACGCAGCCAGCTGCGTCCTGCAGGTCCCACCTGTGTTTGCGGCGGGGCAGGCGTTGGCGCGGCAACCCCGCCCCCAGCCCTCCCCCGCGGTGCAGCAGCACTCCTGCTGGCTGGTGTTGGCCGCCAGCAGGCTGCAGCCGCCGGCCGCCAGGTTGTAATAACAGTCCCTCAGATCACCGGGCCGCGCCGCAGACAGGGGCTGCAAAACCGCAGAAACGTCCACCGCACTGATCTGGACCCCGGAAGAGGAAGAGGAAGAGGAGGAGGAGGAGGAGGAGGAGGAGGAGGAGGAGTCTGTGGACTCAGGGTGGGACCCGGACTCTGGAGAGGCAGAAAGACGCTGAACTGTAAAAAACTCAAAATCTTACCAAATATTTGTAATAAATGTATTACAGCGGCCCCCAGCAGAGGACTCTGGCACAGTGAAATAAAACAGTTTGAGTTTCACTGAATTATCAGCAAAATGTCAGAAAAGGTTACAGAGAGATTTTATGAAAACCATAAACGATGTGAAAAAGTTCAATCAGGGTGGAAGCCAACAGGAAGTAGTTCAATCAGAGAGAGAGCATCATCATCATCGTCTTCATCATCCTGACCTGAAACAGATGATGGGAGCCATGGTGCTGCGGGCTGCGAGGACACCACCACCGCCGCCTCCACCGCCGCCACTGACACGGGCGGCCCGACGCACGAGCCGTCGGCGGCGACCCGCTGACCCGCCTGGCAGGCGGCGAGGCAGCGGAACGAGCCGATGATGTTCTCACACCGCCGCGACGGGCAAACGGAGCCGCCGCTGGACACACACTCGTCCACATCTGGGGACACAGAGAGACGGGAGGACTGAGTGAGAAGGCAGACGTCCCGGACGGCGCGGCGGTCCGGCGGCGCTCTGGGCGGGCTCACCGAGGCAGGCGGTCTGCTCCGGGTTGGCGCTGAAGCCCGAGTTACACTGACACAGGAAGGAGCCGTCGGTGTTGACACAGCGGCCGTCCGAACACACACCAGGCCTCACACACTCGTCCACGTCTGGGAGGGAAATTTAAATATGGCCGTCAAGATAAAAACATGAAAACCTGAAACGGTTAATCAATTACTGAAATAATCATCAACTGATTATTAACTGGAGGCCGTTTGCTGAAAACAGATTAAACTACAAAAACACAAACAAAATGATTTTAAATCTGCCATTAAGCTTATTAATTAGTCTATAATTAATCCCCACATGAGGGTTAAACCCAATGAGGCTAAACCTCATTGGGTTTAACCCTCATAATTAAACCCAATGAGGGTGTTTATGATCAATCTGAGCTTTTCTCATGTTTGAGGTTTTTAGCTGCAGATTCATTAAAACAAATAAAGAAATGCATTTTTAGAGAATAAAATTATTATTTTCTCACTTTTAAAATCTTAACATAATTATTTAATTGAGTCTTTTAACGTATTTCTAAGTTTAAAAAAAAAGTTTAGGAGGCTAAATAAAAATCTGCAGAATGTGACTTTTTAAAATCTTATTAATTATCAGAATAATCAATCAATAAACATCATCAGTTGCAGCTTTCCTAATTAGCCTGTGGCTAAAAAGCGTCAGTTTGTTTCATCAGGTAACGTCGTCACCTGGATTAATAAACTTCAATCGAATGAAAAGAGACGTTCAGGTGACGGCCAGGAAGCAGAGCTCAGTCTGAACGTGGCTCACCGAGGCAGGCCGTCCTGTTCTCACTCAGCGTGAATCCAGGTGAGCAGATACAGGTGTAGGATCCAGGTGTGTTCACACACTCCCCTCTGGAGAAGCAGAAGTCGCCCTCCAAACACTCGTTAACGTCTGGAGACACAAACCTGATCAGCAGCTCAGTTTAAAAGGTAAAAACCAACCTCACTGCGCTCACCTGTGCACCGCCTGCCCGGGCCGGAGCGCCGGTATCCGGGGCGACAGTCGCACTGGAACGAGCCCAGGCTGTTCACACACACCTGCTCCGCGTCACACGCTCCGGCGCTCGCACACTCATCCACGTCTGCAGGACAGAGTTAGCTTAGCGAGCCCTTCCTTCTGCTAGCGCGCTAACAGAGGAACGTTCTCGCTAACTTTTTAGAACACTTAGCTTCTCCTAAATCAATGTTCCCAGAGAAAAGTAACTGGCTTTCAGCTGAATAAAGTTCCACATCTGTGTTGAAATCTTCAACAAATATAAACAAATATAAAAACTAAAGGCATTAAAGAAGAAAAATGCTAACGTCAAAGTTAAACTGTTATTGGAGGTTTGTATGACATAATGTGAGCCAAAGTTAGCACTTTAGCATTAGCTTCAACTAAATATTGAGCACTTTAGTGCTAATAAACTAATATTTATTAGTGATTTAGTTAGCGCTGTTTCAAACGTTCAGAGCGCCAAAAGTTCTGGTTCCTCCTCTGAATGTTACATCACTTCCTGGTTAGTGAGGGTAAAACTGAGTGGAGGTTTGGTGGAGACGAACTGAAGGCTTTCATGATGACGACAGTGATGAATCTGTCCAGCACTTTGTTTGATTTAGGCATCAAAAACCAGATATTCCTCCAGGACCCGTGGAAAATATTTGAAAAGACCTTCTCAGTCAGAACCAAGAGCTGCTGCAACCAGACACACATTTCATCTGAAACAAGACAAAATGTCTGCAGGAGAAACATGCTGGAACGTTTACGGATGAAAACCTGAGTATCATCAGCAAACAGGTTGACTCTTATGGCCCAAACTCATCAAATGAGAACAACCATGAAAACAGAACAGAAGTGGGACAAGTACTGGTCTGTGTGGTACACCAGAACTAAAACAAACAATTAATGCTGAACTTTAGAAATGTGAGGTAAACATAAAGTCCAGAACGCCGTGACGATCAGAACCGTCGTCCATTTTTATCAGCACCGCTACCAAGGCCCAAACTGTCTGTGCGGCTGTACGCTGAAGTTCCCATGATGCAATGTTCACTTCCTTTAAACACCGCAAGCATCGCCATCTGGTGGAGTGGTTAGGTACTACACACATCAGCAGTGAAAAACAAAGCAGTTGAGTAAAAATTACTGCATATCTTCTTTATTATTTATGTGACATTTTATTTTAACTCTCACAATATAAATAAGAAAAATGATAAACTAATTAATTTCCCAATAAATGATGATAATATTTCTAATAATGTGGAGGATCATCAGATTTTACCTGAATAGTGAAGGTGTGACAACAGAACCTCGGTGTGTGTTTGTGAGTGTGAACACACCTGTGCACTGCCTGTTGGTCAGTGTGTATCCTGGACGACACGACACACACATGTACGACCCCACAGAGTTCACACACATCTGCCCCGGACACTGAGACGGCTCCGCGCACTCGTCCACGTCTGGACACACAGCGGACCCGGTCACCGACCCCACCGTTCCCGCCCAGCGGCGCCGCGACCAAACCGCGCCTACCTGTACAGGTGTTGTTCTGGAGCCTGTAACCATGGCGACAGATGCAGCGAAAGCTGCCGGGCGTGTTCTCGCAGCGACCGCTGGAGCACGGGGACTGCCGGCACTCGTCAATGTCTGCGAACACGACGGAGAATCGGAGCTGGACGGGTCCGGTCCAATCAGAACCCGGCGTCTCAGGTCACAGGCAGGTGAGCGTTACCTGTGCAGATCCCGTTGAGCAGCCCGAACCCCAGCTGGCAGGGCGAGCAGCGGTACGAACCCGGCGTGTTGACGCACTCCTGACCCGGACACTGCAGCGGATCCACACACTCATCCACGTCTGGAACACACACAGGTAAACACACACAGGTAAACACACACACACACACACGCACACACACACACACACGCCAACACACACAGGTAAACACACACACAGGTAAACACACACACAGGTAAACACACACACACACACACACGCACACACAGGTAAACACACACACAGATAAACACACACACGGGTAAACACACACACACACACACACAGGTTGTGTGCCTTTATAAATAAACGTTCATAACGTTTAATTTTAGGAATTATTTCCTGGTTTAGCTGCTGTCTTTACCTTCACAGGTGTTCCCAGAGAGCCGGTAACCATGGTAACAGACACACCTGAAGCTCCCGGGGGAGTTTTCACATCGCCCGTTACTGCAGGGATTCTGCTGACATTCGTCCACATCTGGGATTCAACACGGGGAAATAAATTCATTTAAACATTTCAATATTTTTTATGCAAATTTATTTCTGTATGTTTAATCTGTTACATTTTGTTGACATTTTTTCCAGTCATCTTTCAACAAAGTCAATGTTTTTGGCACTTATTGCTATATAAAGGTTTTTTCAACTAGAAAATGATGTATGAAATTGAAAAAAAGTTCAAAAATAGGTTTTAAATTTTACCTTTGTCCTTTCAGCTTCAGATTTTGTTTTAATTTTAACTTTTTCTTCAGTTTCAAAACCACATTTTTTGAACAAATTTAGCTCCGTACTGTCAGTCATGATTCTGAATCTGATAAAATCAAAAGGTAGATTTACATTTTTTCCATTGAATCTTTTTTAGTTTAAAGGTTATTCTTCAATTTCAAATATTTTGTTTCAGTCTCAATATTTTTTTACATCCAATTTTTTTCAAAGTTTTTGAACAAATTTTATGGCCTCTATTTAGCTCCGTACAACTTTAAAATTTGGTGGAAGATATATTTTTTATAGTTTACTGTTTTCAGATTTAATAATATTTGCTATAATTCTGACTGAATTGTTCTTTATATTTAATATTTTGCGATGTTTTCTCCATTTGTCTTGATTCAAATTTGTAACAAAATGATCTGAATAATTTATGATTCAGGATGAAAAATGACTGCTGAATATTTTTTAAATGATCAAAAATGATCTAAATGAACAGTTTGATGTTCAGATGAAATGAAACATTTGGAGGTTTCGTCCTTCCAGTGGATTTTCTCACCGAAGCAGCGGCTCTGCTGAGCGTTGGGCTGGAATCCCTCATCACACACACAGGTGTGTTTCCCACCTGGCAGAGCCACGCAGCGGCCGCGCTCACACACACCTGGTCTGATCTGACACACATCACGGACAGCTGCACACACACACACACACACACACACACACACACACACACACACACACACAGTGATGAATGCTCGTTGGCCTTTCACAATAAACAATAATAACAAACTAAATGAACTAAACTCAGATCAATACTTTCCAATCTGTAGATGAATATTTTCTTATCAATATATTAAAAATTGTCTCAAAACAAAATTATTGTTTGTTACAATAATTTCTGAACGTGATGCTGCCAGAAAAATCTTTTAAAAATGTAAAAATAATTGGATTTTAATCTGAAATCATAAAATACTTCAGAGCAGAAAAATGTTTGTAACTTTTTCTTCACAAAACAAAACCTGAACTCAGAACCGGGTTTTGGGTCGGAAGTTCAGAAACGTTTCAGACTTTAGAGGAAAAATTCTTCAGAATTTGGTGAAACTGAATCATATTTAATCTAAAGAATCTGTTTCAGACATCTGGACTTTTAACAGAACTGGTTCCTTTACCAACACACAGCCAGAACCGGATGACCCAGTTCTGGTTCTGGCTCTACTCACCCTGGACTCTCTCTGAACCGGGCGGTTCTGGTCCGGGTCTGGACCCGCGCTCCGAGGTCCGGGGCGGGGCCGGAGTTGGCAGAGAGTCCGCTGGTACCGGCGCCGGGTCGGGTCGCAATCCAGAGGACGGGAACGCCAGCGGCGGCTGCAGCCTCGTCAGAACCAGGTCCAGGCGGCCATTTTGGACCGCTGGTCGGGCCTGAGCTGTCCGGGTTGCTGAACCAGCAGGGGGCGTCGGTCTGGAATTGGCGGTCAGACCTACCTGAGCAGGGACCTGGACCTGGACCTGGGACTGGCCTGGACCGGTTCTGGTACCAGACGGTGACCCGGATGAACTGGGTCTCTGCTGAGAACCGAAGGCTCCAACACCGCTGGACCCTGGAACTGGATCTGCAGGGAAGAAGGAGGTCCAGACCGTTAACGAATGATCATCGGCATCAGAAGTTCTGGAGGTCCGATTCTGCTGAAGGAGAGAAGGGAACCCAGTTTATGTTCTGATCCAAACAACGAGGCGCTGGTTCCTCCGACTGAACACTCAAGACAGAGGAGAGGAAACGGACCTGCTGCGTAAACGGTCTTCCTCCCCTTCAAAATAAGAGCATGAATATAAACGTCTAACTACCTGAAGGATTCTTAAAAGGCGATAATCAAAACTTCAACACAACTTTATTCAACTGAATAGAGCTTTAGAAATTTCAATTTAGCGGAAGCTAACTGCGCTAAATATTGCTAAGGTTAGCAAAACTGCTACTCTAAAAATGTGCTAACAGTTAATTTTTAGCTTAGCATTTTATTTATTCAGAAAATTTTTTTTTGCGGAAGCTGAGAGCACAAAACTACCAAAAACACTAAAGAGATCAAAATTAGCTCTGCTGATAGTGGAGGTGCTAATTTTTAGTTTTGGAACTTATTTCAGTGAAGCTACGTATGTACGCTAAATGTTTTCAAAGTTAGCAAAAGCACTGAACCCAAAGCTAAGCTAAAACTTAGCTCCACAAACAACCATGGAGCTAGCTTAGCGCTTTAGAGTTTATTTGGATCTTTCAATGTCAGTAGAAATACTAGCGCTAAATAAAAATTAGCTCGCTATTAGCGGATTAGTGAACTGGTTATCAGTTTTGCCAATTAAGACCAACAATCAGTTTTTAGGGAGCATTTTATAACGGAGGAATAAAAGGTTTTCCCAAAAGTAAAAATAACAAAATCTGATTTCTTTTTTCTAAAAACCCCATAAACAAACACTTTAACATGTTTAATGACTAAAACCTTCAGAAGCGGCCCAGATAACGTGATGCGCTGCGTTGGGTCCAACTGGATGCTAACCTGAGGCGTCCTGCGCTGTCAGCACAGATTCTCGGCCCGTCGAATCGCCGTCCACTCTTTGGCTGATCTGCAGAGTGGAAGCCGAGTAATGGTAACCCGGGCCGGCCGGACAGATCTCCTTAAAGGCGACTGCGGAGCAAACAAACAGAAAGTCTGATGAAAAGCTCCAGAGAACCACTGGAACAGAACCGACCCACCTGAACCAAAGTAGGGACACCGCATGCAGTCGGGCCCCCAGGCCTTCCCGACCCGGCTGCAGCAGCAGATCTGCTTGGTGATGTTCCGGACGATGGGCAGGGAGCAGGTATACGGACCCTGACTCGAGCCCAGGACCCGGTAGCACTGACCCTTCTCCTCTGAAATCACGCTCTGCGCTGAGGACACAGAGACGGAGACACGTCACCGAGCACATTCCGGTCCAAACGGGCCGAGACCCCAGAGCGCCGCATGCAGAACCAGAACATGCTGATCTCTGGCCAGCAGAAACACACAGAGTCCAGTTCCTGGTGCTTTCAGAGAATAAAGGCGGATACAAGACCAGAACCGGGCCGAGACACAACAATCAGGGTGATGGATGGGAAGTTCTGGACCCAACCCAGAGTCAAACACATCTGAAGCTTTTCAGCCAGGACCAGTTAGAAATCCGCTAATAGCGCAGCTAGCTTTTCCTTTAGCGCTTTAGCATGTCTGCTAACTTTGAAAACATTCAGCACATTTAGCTTCCCTTAAATTAATTTACTAAGCTGATTTGTAAAGTTAAATAAAGTTCAACATCTGTGTTGAAGTTTTGCTTATTGACTAAGAGTTTTTCCACTTGTTAGATGTTTATTCATGCTCTTATTTTGAAGAATGTTTACTCAGCAGTTCCATTTCCTCTCCCCATGTTATTCTGTACCCAGAATGCATTGCTGTAGTTGTACAGGAAGCAGTTAAAATCAATGTCCTGCTGCTTTCTGATACCGTGGTCAGTTAGCAAAACTCAGCAACTATAAAACTGAAACAAAAATCTGTTCCAAAAAAATCAAAAATCACTTCCTGAAGCGCAAACCAGATGGGCTGGAATGCAGTAGCAGATTTGACCCTGCGGAGGGCGATGTGATGATGTAGCTAGCACACGGTCGTTATCAACATGACTGAAGTTAGCGCTTTAGCATTAGCTTACTAAATACTTTGTTGGTATAACTTCTTAGGTACTGCTAAATACCGCGTTGGTACAGTGCTAAAGCAAAGCTAACTTTTATATTAGCAGTAAACATGCCAGTTAGTGTTGCTCACTACTTTATTACTTTCTCCTACTGCAGATGTTGCTGACATTAACTTTCTGTTGTGTCTGTTTCAGAGGTTACTCCTGGCTTGGTGTCGCTGTGCTAATCGGCTAACCCACGCGCTATTCATAGAATTTTACTGCTTCCTGTATCCCAGATGAATCCCTTCTGGATCAGTTTCTGGGCCCGAAACAAGACAGACGCTCAGGAACTGGAGCAAAAAGATTTGGATTTAAAAACAATCCTGGAAAATAAAAGAAGTGAAAACAGAGACGATGCAATCAGACAGCAGCCAGACCAGCATCCTGCAGCTCCTTCCTCCTCCATCAACTCGGAGAATGCCGGTCAGAATGACGCAACAGCGGCCAGGATTCACCGAATCCCCCTGAACGCCTCACCTCCCGTCTGATGGAGACCTGCGCAGCGCTCCGCAGACGTTCAGGAGGATCCTGGGGGCCCCGAGTTGCGTTATTCCTCTGGTGAAGCCGGCGGCAGAGAGAGAGAGAGTGTGTGTGTGTGTGTGTGCGTGTGTGTGTGTGTGTGTGTGTGTTACTTACAGATGCAGATTCCATGTGTGGCGTCGAGGATGAACCCCAACCGACACACACAGCTATAGCTCCCCCTGGTGTTCACACAGACGCCGTTCTCACACAGCCCTGGCTGCAGGCACTCATTCACATCTACACACACCAACACACACGCGTGAGTGACGGGATTTCACTTCCATGACTCCGTCACTCAGAGACGGGAGGAGAAATGCAGCAACCCAAAGACCTGAAGCTCAGCTCAGAAAACCGCGCCTGGTTTCTGCAGGAATATTAGTCTGCAGATTAAAATCTCCTGATTATTAAAACTGGAACAGGTGTGATTTAGAGGAATCCCTGGAAAACAACTTGAATAAAAAAAACAAAAAGAAAAATATTTTCCATTTTTTGTAAAACAAAATAAATCTGAATACAAAAAGGAAAGTAAAACCTTCTGCTCATCTTTTCATGTTGTATATCCTGGAGGACTAGCGCCCCCTTCTGGACTGGATAAACTCATCTTAGGAGCCCTCCACCTGCCTCTGACCTCTGACCTTTCTGTGTGTGTTTAACTCACCGACACACTGCGTTCCATTGGTTCGCTCGAAGCCAACAGGACAGCTGCTGTTTCTTTGACCTGCGAACAAATAAAATATTAATTCAGAAACGTTTTCTTCAGGAAATCAGCATTTATCTACAGTTTTGTGTGTTTGTACCTTCAGGACAGAGGCTGCAGTCGGTGAGGCCCCAGGCCTTCCCGATTCCCCTGCAGCACACCTCTCTGCTCCTCAGACCAGGAAGTGGAGAGCTGCACTGCAAACACACAAACACAGCAAACACAGATCAAACCGCAGCGATAATCTGCTCCAGGAGGATGGAAACTGGCTCAATATCATAAAAATTCACCGTCTGTCAAACAGGAAGCGGTTTGTTACCTGCCTGCTCTCACCTGTCCGTCTTTCACCTCTCTGAAGCAGTATCTGAAGCCAGACTGCTGGTTGTAGGTACCGCCGCCCCTCAGAGTCTGAGCCTGGATTCTAGCGCCACCTGCTGGAACCGGAGCCGGGGCCGGAGCGCCAGCCGAACCTGAAGAGGAGGAGGAGGAGGAGAGGGTCCGCGGGGCCGGACTGGACCCGGACACCTGGAGCGACACGGAGGCAAAACATCTTTTATTCACATCACACAGAAATGTAATAAATAAAAACAATTAAAATAATTAATCACACATGGAGATTAAACAAAACCAAATAAAACTAAATGATTAAAAATATATACAATAAATATCGTCAATAAATATTAATGAATCATAAACACAATTAAAATACTTTTAAAAACCTTCAGAATAAAATATTTAAATAAATAAATTTTTTTAAAATAAAGTTAATAATTATACATTTTTACAACACAGTGCAAAATGAAAAAAAATATAAGAAATAAAAATATTTGTACAAAATCAAATAAAACTATTAAAATAATGTAAAAAGTATTCAAATAAAAAATTTAAAAACAAAAGTGGAATGGAAAAAAAAACTAAATAAATTGAAAAATATTAGCAAGAATTAAATAAAAAATAAAATTACACAATTTAAAATAAATTCAAACTAAATTTGTAAAAATATATAATTGAAAGAAAGTCAAATGAAAATCCTAAAATAAATCAAAATTCAATGAAATTCTTAAAAATCTGAAACCAAAATATTTCTTAGTTTTTTGAGCAACTTGAACAGGAAATGGATGGTTTTACCTTCCTCACCTGGTGGATCTTCACGCTGGCCTCTGGGGGGTGCTGAACTCTGACCTTTACCATGCGGGGGTCTTTGTGTTTGGAAAAACAAACATGAAACTCACAGACAAACCAAACGTTTCTCTGAAAACATCCAAACGGCTCATAAACACTTTGACCAGCGAAAGGTGCGGCGGCTCACCTGCGGACGGCGGCGCCACGCGGTTCTGGCCGAGCGGCAGCAGGAACTCCGACCGCATCAGCGCCTGATTGGCCGCCGCGGAGGAGGGCGGCGGCGGCTGGACGATCTCATTGGTGGAGGCGGCGCCGGGGGGCGGGACGGGGATCTGGCAGAACTTCCCGGTGAAGTTGGAGGGGCAGAGGCAGCGATCCGTCTGCAGGCAGACGCCGCCGTTCTTACAGAGCAGCGGGCAGAGGACTGCGGAGGACATGGACCGGGTTCTGCTCAGTTCGGGTCCTTTTGGGTTGGAAACAGCAGCAGAACCGCTGAAGAGACTCAATAATCACATCACAGCGAAAACTGTACTGCGTTATGAGGCTTTTAACTTTTATTACTGGTAATATTTGAAACTCTAAGCTTTTAAATTTGTTTAAATCCTGGAAGCTAACCAAGGAGCAACATTAGCGTTAGCCTGAAACCTGAAACATATTTTTACTGAGTGGTTTTGCTTTATTGGAATTCCCAGTCTGTAATTACCAACATTCCCAGTTCATTCATATCGGAGCGCTAACAGGTGAAAGGTGAAGATGGCGCCAACAGAACCAGCCACCACTTCCTGCTTCCTGTATCAACCGACGCCACAGGAAGTGGCTGCATTGTTACTCCGAGAGTCCAAAACGCCCCCAAAGAGACGGAAACTCATAGAACCCTCTGGATGTTTACCGTGCTTTTACTTTGGAGGAAGGACCAGCACCAGAGTGAGTGTGTGTGTGCGCGTGTGTGTGTTTGCTACGCTCAGGTTAGCAGCTACAGAGCGGATTTGTCCTGCTGTAAACACGGTTATCGAACTGAACCACAGATGGAGCGCATCAACGCTCAGAGTCTGGAGCGAGTTTCAGGCCCAAACCCAGAAAACAGCCGAGCTCGGGGTAAACAAAGGCGCACTGTGACATCATGAACACAGAAAAATCCCAGAAACACAAACAATCTGTTGGGCTCAGCGTGGGAGGAGAAAACTTTGGAGTTTAAAACCTCCAGCAAGGAATCAGATAACAGGCAACATGGTGGGTTTTCTTCAAAAAGACAAATTTAGTTTATCTTCTGTAAAAACAATAGAAAAAACAATAGAAGGGGTAAAACATCCAGGGGGTAAATACTTCTAAAGGCACTTTATGACCCCACAAAGATCCTGGCTCAAAACGCAGCTATCAAAATGTTACACAATATGAAGTGGAATAGAGAGAAACGTTTTCCAACATTATTGCAAAGAACATGTTTCAGGGATTCATATTTTTAAAATAAACCATTTCAAAACTTTGGCTCTAAGCAGACCAATAGAACCAATAATCAAATCAATCACATGACAAACTGAAACAAACTTCATTTCCATTTCAATGATTTTTTTGTTTTCCTCTTTCTACCAAAAACTGGATGATAAAAGTCTTCAGTCTGCTGCTTTGGACTCAACTAAACTCTTTATTGAAGGATAATTTGGTTTCCAGAGACTTTATATTTCATTTTATTTATTGTTTATGATTTGTTTATTTAAAACATCTTCTGCTTCAAGTGTTAAATGTTCATTAAAATTTAAAGTTTTTATAGTTTATTGATCTTTGCAAATGTTTTCTTGCATTATTATGCCATTATTACCATTATATTACTGGAACATGGTCTCAAAACAACAATATTATCATTATCACAATAACCTCTAGGATAATTTATCATCCAGAAAAACACATTATGAAGAGGCCTGGTTTCAGGTTATTTCAGTCATTAACAGAAGAGAACCAATAACTTCATCATAAGTGACATGAAGTGTTTCCGTTGGAGTTTCGAAACGTTGAAAAACCACTTCAACCTCAAAAACACTTTAATCAAAAAAACTTTTTTTTTTCAGAATTGGCATTTCCATTACGTGAAATTATTTTCACAATTTCCAGGTCAATGGAAACGCAGCTAGCGAGGAAAAATGCTTGGATATGTTACAGTAAATGTCTGGTTTCAACTGTATTATGGACAAAATGCAACTGAAGTACCACACAGCCAGACTCAGGTCGTCTCTCATGTTATGGAGATTTTATGGCTGCATGGGAAAGTCTGACCTGAAGGCTTTCATTTGGAAAACGTCGTGTAAGCAACAGTAAATCAGGCAGAGGGAGTCAGAAGAACTGCGACAGTTGAACTCATTACTGCACCGCTATAATGTTGGCTACAGTTTATACAAACAGAGAAAAACAAGACACTCCTTCAAACATTTCTGCTCTCATGTTAAATCACTAAAAACTGAGCACAGAACAGCTGTGAGGTTAGGGGAGTTGACCTCTGATCCCATGATGTCATCACCCCCACCCTTTTACCTCCCAGAGTGTGTTTGTGTTCATTACCTCACTGCAAGTTCAAACATTCACACATCACCAGCAAAACATCCTGCACACATCAATCAGAGGCGCTGTGTGTGTGTGTGTGTGTGTGTGTGTGTGTGTGTGTGTGTGTGTGTGTGTGTGCTTGCTTATGATACATATAGAGGACCAATTCCTCCACTTTCACCCACAAATTGAGGTCACTGTGAAAAGCGAGGACAGCTCTACTTGTTGCATTTAGAGATGCGGTGTGAATTAAGTTTTGGTTAATATCAGGAATAGACTAGTAATGATTAGACTAGGGAGTGATTTAGGTTTAGGCAGTAGTGGTCACCACTAACTAAACAACTAGTTGTGCTAACCATAGAGCAGTAATCGTAAACATTAGTTCTGCTAACTGCTATACCAATAGAATATTTAACCTAAGCTAATGCTAAAGCTCAACACCAACACAGTATCTAAGTAGATTCAAATATGTTGTGCTTTTGTTTAACACCTCTGGCAGTTTATTTATATAAGTGCTGTATTCCTCTGTATACAACACATACTCGTTTGCTTGTTTGTTGTATACTTGCAATTTGTTCAATCAATCAAGAAAATAAGTTTATTTATATTAAATATTTCAACAGCAAGACAGTTTAAATCTGTTGCACCATAAAAACACAAGAATCATAAAAACATCAGTCAACAACTGAGAAACCAGTAACAAACAAAATGAATACAGATCAATATAAAGTCCTAATATGGTGCAAAATATTAGGACTTTGTATTGACCTCTAACTGTGTGTGTGTGTATGCGTGTGTGTGTGTGCGTGTTCTGGTATTTATAGCACTGTGAAAACCATGAACACAACAGGCATTGCAAGGACTCAACTCTGTAGCAAGAAAAAAAAAAACTACGATTTGTGATTAAATCAGCAGATTTGATCAAGATTAAATATGGTTGGAAATGTTCAGGTAGTAAATAAAGGTTGCTTACTATTGACAGAAATACTTATTTTCAGTTATTACAGCTAAGAACTGGAGACCAGGCCTGAAATCTGGGTGACAGACTCTGAGTTACATGAAGGCAGTTCGAAAGTCGGCCTTCTTTCACCTGAAGAACATTTCCAGGATTAAAGGACGAAATTCACAACAAAATTTAGAGAATTGACTTTAAAATACTTCTGCTAGTTTGTAAATTACTGAACAGCTTAGGACCAAAACTAGTTAAAGACACTGAGAAAATCAAGACTAAACCCACCTGTTCAGAGCTGCTTCAACAGTAGCTCTGAATTTGCTGAGTATTTCCTTGAAGATTCAATATAAATGACAAAATGTGATGTTTATTGGTTGTTTTATAACTGACGACTGAACGATGATTTTATGTTTTTCACTTTGAACTGCCTTGTTGCTATAATGTGTTATACAAATAAACTTGACTTATTTTGTTTTGAGAGTTGTC
This sequence comes from Gambusia affinis, assembly GCF_019740435.1. Classification (NCBI taxonomy): domain Eukaryota; kingdom Metazoa; phylum Chordata; class Actinopteri; order Cyprinodontiformes; family Poeciliidae; genus Gambusia; species Gambusia affinis. Next base: position 1,234,979 of record NC_057873.1, read on the forward strand.
AGCTAATGAAAAATGAAAGCCACATGTCAGCGCTGTTTCCTCTCCCTGTGACTCTTTATCCATTAAACTGTGCAACATTGTGTACTCATTAAGTTAAAATCCTTTGAGTAGCAGAACATAAAAGACATCTGGATCTTTCCAGCTTTTCATGTTCAACAAATCCAGCTTTAAAAACACACACGACCAGAGCGAGCGAAAAACCAAGTTCATCCGTTCAGTTTTCATATAATTTACGAGGAAGCTGCAGATCAACTGATTATCTTCAGAGTGAAACCTCGAGAGCAGCAGGTGTTTAGCAGCTCCTGCTCCAGGGCGTTAGCACAATGCTATTGTGGAAAGATGACAACAATGACCTGAGAGAAGCAGCTGTTCCTTTATTCTCCATCAGGGTGTGTCCACCTGTGCTGTTTTTGGTAGACATTCAGAGACTGAACCTGAATTAGCATGTCAGCGCTAACAGAGCTCGGCGTGTTGAGTGAAGCTGCTCCAGCTCAGCCATGTGACCTGCAGACCGCTGTCTGAAGAAGAGCCAGTGAATATTTGGGCCTACTGGACTGATCCCAGATCAGGAGAAGTTAAATCATTGCTGTCGGCAGCAGCAGGTCAGACAGATGCTTTCTCCTGAAATGTTGAAGCTTTTCTAGTTTTGATGCAGTTTATGGGACCATTCTTCACCAGTTGGACTAATCTAATCTGGTCCAGTGCTTTTAGTGGGTTTGTATGTTAAATCTGAAAGGGAATTGATGAAGTTTTAGCATTTTTATAAGTAAAATACAGAAAATGTATTTTCTTCTCAGATCAAGATCAGTCAAGTCAGATGGAGAACAACAGCTTTTAGCCATAGATTCTCAGGTGTGAACTTTAACGAGGCCATTTTAACTAAACAGTGAATCAGCTTTGATCTAAACTTCTTTTACAAAGTGGGGATTGCAGCTCCCCTGGGGACACAAGGGGGGCCCCAGAAAGCTGGAGGGAGGATGGCAAAAATAAATGTAACAGTAAAAAAAAAATCTCAATTTCTTAAATAATTTTTTCTTTATCGTTTTTAATTTGTTTATGTTGTCAAAGGCCCATCTGGGGATGCACAATGCTAACTGGCTTAGGCTAGAAATTATATTTTTTAGTATTTGTTTATACAAAACACTATTTAAGAAAGAATAATCATTTTTCTATAACAACATATAATCTGTTTTTCAATCATTATAGCAAAATCAAAATAATTTGTTGTAAAGTAAATTTTTTCTGACTGGCTGCCAATCAAATCAGTCAAGCTAGCATAGCGAGCGTGAAGTGGAAAAGTTTCTGAAGAGAAAAAGAGCAAAAGAACCTGCAGAACCTCCTGTAGATCTGAACGGATCCTTGTATCAAATCATGAGGTTAAAATAGATAAACCCCAAAGACGAGCCGAGCACTCTGTAGACTCTTTAACATCTTTGCTGCCTCTGGCCAGAAATAAACTCGTTTAATAGGAAAACACGTCATTATTTTGTGACAAGCTGCTTTTCATGTTCCATTATTTCTTGGTGCACAAAAACCTACAAAGTTTAATGTATGTGATATTCCTGAGCCCAATGCTGCTGAATGTGAGGCAATCATTGTTCCATTTTTTAACAGAACAAAGTCTGACAGCCCCCCACTGGATTTACAGGAGTTATCTGATTGGTGGTTTGAACACAACCTAAAGCTTTTCCCGTTGCATCAGCGACCAGGCCTAAAAGTTGCCAGGTTTAGTCCCAGATCCTGGGAACTTACAGACTCTGAAGCCGGGACCGTGAGCGCCGTCTCGCCTTCCTGCGGCTCCGCCGTCGGCGCTGTACAGCGTGGTCACGTTGCCCTGCTCGCAGCGGTTGATGCAGCCGTCCTGGTTGCAGAGCACCTTGCAGATGGTCGGCGTGAACATCACCTGAATCCTCTCCCGTCCTCTTCTGGCTCCCGTCTGTCCCCGAGTTGGCCCAGGAGAGGCCAGGAAGATCAAGACGAGCGGGAAGCAGGCGAGTCGCAGCCGCTGCATGTTCACAGTTGCAGACAGAGTTTGTGAATTTGTTGCATGGCCAGAAAGCCTCAAAGCTCTACACTCTCCGATTCTGAACTCGCTCTCCGTTTCTTGCTAGTTGGTGGAGTGAAAACAAGCGCTGGAGGAGGGAAGAAAAAGGGAGGAAGAAGAAAACGCCATCTCCCTCCCCTCCCCGGTCAGTTTTCACTAAACCCTCCAGAGTGTGAGCAGGCAGAGAGAGAGCTGGAGATAATTGGAAGCAGTGTGCAGCGCTGGGCTCAACTCCAAACTAAATGTTTAGCAGGGATCTGCTCCATTGGTCGGCGTGCGGAGCGCCAGCGGTTACTCCTCTTCCTCGCTCCTGAGGCCCTGTATCTCTGGTTTCGTAACACGTTGCCGAGCTCTAGAGGATGTCAGGCTGATGATGCAACCTGGTTTTGGGTTTCAGGGGTTGGGTTGCTCAGTGTCTTCATGTTGCTGCAGGCTGAGCAGGAACTGATGAGTTTACTCACTTGTTGACATGTTGTTGTCTGCTGAACCTGATGTGTTGCTGTCGTGTTTACATGAAGCATCTGGAGCTCGGATTACTCCCAGTTTCCTCTGCAGCTCCTCTGAGGGGCTTCAGGCTCAGCAGCTGGGCTTTAAAGCTGGTCAACTTGTCCTAAAGCTCAAAGAAATAAAAACATCTCTAGATATTTCCTAGGAAGTGATGAAGTATGATCTGTCGGGGAAATGTTGAAGCCTTGGCTGAGAAACACATCGAGGGAAACATCATGTTTATGTCCAACTGCTTTTCTACAAGGAAAGGAGAGTTTCTGGTATTATTGGGATGTAAATTTATCTTAGCTAAATTTATCTGACCGTATATTGGTTTATGTTATTTTATTAGCGTAAGCTTTATTTATCTTAGTTACTCTTTTTAAGCACCTATTTAAGATTAGCTCAGTTGGATTTGTCGTAGTTTACCTCAGTTTAGTTTACCTTATTTTAACATTTACAGATTTGAGCTAAATGCTCATTTTGTGCACAGGAACAAACTCAAACATCAGAATCTTGTCACAGTTTCCGGTCTGACCGAGTTTAGCTTGATTCTCATCTCCCTTCAGTGCGCTGTCTGATTTTTCTCCCATTGAGTTTGATTTGTCTGGTTGAATTTCTGCTGGGATAATCAGCACAGAAAGAGGAATCATGAAAGATTGACGTTGTTGTTTTATCTTAGTAGTCTGCCTGTAGTTTTGGCGACGGCAGCAGAGGAAGCGAACGAAACCGTTCAGTCCGTGTTGGTCACATTTCCAAATATGGAAGAATTAAAGTTGGAGCAAGAGGAATGTTTAAGAAACTTTGTGCCTTATAGAAATTTCATGGCTCTACTTTTCACGAGTTTGTGTAAAATACACGCAATTTCCAGTAAGTTTCGTCAAGCTAACACTAGCAAACGTTAGCTATTAGGTAAAATTGGATCCAATCGTTTAAAGCTCCAGAAAGAAATCGCTTTTCAAGAGCCGAGGGTTCAGACAGACAGAGTGAAGCAAAGAACCAGCAGCTAGTTTTTATCAGGCGTGGTTCAGCTGAGACGCCTGATGTGTTGGTGAGTCCTTTGATCGGAAGGTGTCCAGAAAGTATCGCTCAAACTGGTTCCGTCAGATGAGGAAAGGCTGCGGCTCCACTCTGAACTCAAGAGTGTTAAGTCTGATTAAAAACACCAATCATCTGAATACCAGAGGAGCACGTCATACATCAGGGATGCCACAAAGTCCAATGTAGGAAGGAGGCCATTTGTCAAACACTCGTAGTGAACAGGGATCACAGAGGCACGCAGGCTGTCCGCCATCTTGCTACTAAGCTCTTCTTCTGTGGTGTGTAGCGCCCCCCTGTGGATGGAGCATTGATGGTTTCCACAATGACGGCTCTCGATAAAACACCCACTGTGGTTGCTGTTGCTTGGTGGTTGTTGTTGTTTGTCACGCTGAAGTACCGGGAATACCACAGCGACCGACTGGAACCGGACTGGATGTTCTGGAACCTCGTTCTTCCAGTGGAAACGCACGACATCAATTCAAAACCAAAAACTGATGGGACTTTTCGCTGGAAAGTTCCATCAGTAGCCTTCAAGGAATCGCCGTCCAGAAAACCAGAGCAGCGAATCTTTTTTGTGTTTGTTTCGTCTTCATCTCAAATTATTGCATCATGTCGAGTTCTACAGAAACCCGGTATTAGCCCATTAGCTCATTTCAATGTGGTGTGTGCAACAGGGAGACGTATGGGACATGCAGGACAGTGGTCAGTCAGGTCAAGACTGAGGGTCACTGCAATAAGGAACCAACATCTGGCCCCTGAACCTGGATTTCCTAACAAACTTCCAGCCTCATTGCAGAACACGATCGAACCTCCTCAAAGGTTAAACATCCTGCTGCAATCTGGTTCCCCTAAAGGGTTTCATTCCCACCAGCCCAGTTCAGTCCGCTTTAACTCGACTCCAGTCCGTTTGCCAAGAAAGTCTGGTCCTGTTGGTGAGGTGTGAATCCTAACCAACCTCTGACCTCTGACCTCTGATCCTCCAAACCTCGTCTGGGTTTGGTTGAAGTGAACTCAGGTTGGTTTGAATGTGAACGCCGTGTGGACCAGAGACCGCTCCAAAAGCAGGAAGTGGACTACAGCGCAGGGCATTCTGGGTAAATCCAACCAAAGCTAACGTGCTAGCCTAGCGCTAGCAGCAGAAATGTCTCCTGGTCTTCAGCCAAAGACTAAAGAGAAATCCTCCAACACTAAAATCTGACGCCTCCATCTTGTTTCCATCTGGTGAAGAAGGAAGTTGCTCTCAGTGTCTTCAGAGGTTTTTGTGTGGTTTCCTTCAGTGGTTGTTGGTGCAGCGCCCCCACAGGCCAGGAGGGGAACAGGTTGGTTTGACTCAGAGCCACAGCAGCTGCGGGTTGAGCAGATGATGGAGTTCTGGTTCCAGTAGAACCGGGTCAACTGGACCATCAGGGGGATAAACAACCTAAATGTCAACCCTAAATCTTTTCAACTTGATAGATGACAGGAGCTTAGAGAATTTTATTATGTACTTCAACACATTTACATTCTGTTTTTGAGAGCGCAGTCCCTGATTCTTGGATCAAAGTGAACCGGAAAGAACCAGCTGAGGCTGTAATGTTGGAGCTAAAGCAATAATAATAATAATAATAATAATAATAATAATAATAATAATAATAACAATAATAATAATAATAATAATAATAATAATAATAATAATAATAATAATAATCTCAGCGGGTCGACTTTCTCCCACTGGTGGTGTTTGTAGTGTTTCTGCCTCACTGATCCCGGCTTTACATCAGCCCTTGTTCAGTCATGAGATCATAGACAAACACATGCAGTAACAACCAGGCTCTTTTCAGCCAAACACTGTGGTCCTCTGCCCTACTGGAGCTTTACTGGGGCCTTCTGGGCCCCCCAGACTGGAGTCAGTCTCACAGGTTGATCCCTGCTTCAGGCCTGTTGGAGTCCATCCATTTTCCAGTGCCTTCGCTGGACGTTGGCTGTGCTGGTGGGAGGCCAGCAAGCGAGCGCAGAGAGCCTTAAACGGGCAACTTTTTCCTGCTCCCTTTGAAGCATCATGATGTTATTAAGAACATACAGTGGAAACCATGGATACAGAAGAAAAGAGCTCAGGTTGTTCTAATGTGGGGATCATTGTTGTAACCAGCAGGCAGAAAGGTCCCTACAGTAAAAACCACTCAGTCTGTTTCTCCTCCTGATGGTCCGGTCGACCCGGTTCTACTGGAACCAGAACTCCATCATCTGCTCCACCTGCAGCTGCTGTGGTTCTGAGTCAAACCAACCTGTTCCCCTCCTGGCCTGTGGGGGCGCTGCACCAACAACCACTGAAGGAAACCACACAAAAACCTCTGAAGACACTGAGAGCAACTTCCACTGAACCCAGACCGAGGTTGGGATGACCGTAGGTCAGAGGTCGATTAGTGTTCACACCTCACCAACCAAACCGGACTTTGACTAGACAAACGGACAAAGTTGGTGTTTTTTGCAGCCTTAGTGTTTGGACTTGACAAAAACATCTGTTGATGGAAACACAGAGATCCCAACAACAGAGGAGGTGAAAGTTGGATCTCTTGGCAAAACTAATAGCTAAACGTTACAGCTTAGCTTGTGTACAACAGAAAACCATCATATTAAATGTTTTTGTGGGGTTTTTTGCACCAATGTCCTTCACACATGAATGAAACATTTCGACCTTTAGTTGATCCTGATGAAGAACGGTCTGAGGTATTTTCTTCCAACAGCTGAACAATAACAGGAACTGTTTACTGCTCTAATCGCAGCGATCAGGCCTGAACCGTGTGACTGTTTTAACACCCAGCTTATCTGAGTTTTACAGCGAACACCAGGCCGCCGGCTCCATTAACGCATCATGGATGGAAAACATTCCAGCAGCAGCTCAACGGCCTGCGCTGTATTCACTTTATCTCACAGAACCAACTTATCAGCCCCAAAATGATCCACGTTCTGTGGTATGCTGCATATATGACCCTGTTCATTTACTTTAACAACAAACCAACCGACTGTCTGCAAGACAGGAAGGAAAAACACACTGAGGTCCAACATTTACAGGACAACATCAGGCTGTATGCTGTTAAAAATGTAGAAAATATCAATGCGTGTAATTAAAGTGTGATAACATTTATTTTATTTTGACATGACTGTGTAGTTGTCATTAAGATGCTAAAATCAGGAAAGCTAATCCTGAGGCAAAAAATTATTTATAAAATCTGTCATAAAAACATTTAAAATTAGAAATTTACAACTAATTTGATATAATTTTCTATTTTAAATTGAACTGTTTAATATTTAACTCCTTAAAGAAGGCAAGCTTCTAAGAAACCTCATGCTAATGTGGCGCTAATGCTAAGCCAGCTAATACAAAAATGAAATTTATTGTTGTGTACTTTATCAGCCGTAAAACATTTAAATTAATAGTTTACAATTAATTTCACAGAACAATGTGTTTTAAATCAATCTGTTTTAATATTTACTTCCTAAAGAAGTTTAACTTCTAAGAAAACCTGAGCTAATGTAGCGCTAATGGGTAATGCTAAGGCAGCTAATATAACAAAAAGCTATCTATTTTCACATACTTATCACGTTCATATCAATAGATGTCTTCATGTTTATTCAAACTTTCTGACAGAACCATCTGAAACCGACCCACTGGACCAGAAAATGTTTCCTGTTGGCCTGTGCGAGCCGTTGCCCCGGGTTACAGCCCCGGCAGCCATCATGGTCTGCTGCTGCTGTAGCTCAGCCGCTGCAGCAGCAGACACACACAGTTAGAGTCAGAGCTGCTGCTCTGCATCGTCTGGTTGTAACAAGAGCTGCAACTGCGACGCAACTAATTTACAGCTTTTCAAATGTTTTGATTTGACGGTTTGCTCAGCTTTAGCTACATTTAGCTAATGGAAAACAACAACGTGGTTGTTTAGGATGTACGCTCCCTCACAAACGTCACACAGAACGTTTTGACACAAAAGAGCATTTTTAATTGTTTTTACACTATTTTGTTTTTCATAAAGAGCAAAAGTCTAATAATTATAATAAAAATGTTTTTAAAAGACATCTGAGACTTATAGTCATGTGCGTCCAATAAGAGTCATTTTTTATTTTATTTTTAAATCAGTGCCTTACAGTAGATATCTGAACCTTTCCCCTCTGACCTCTGACCTCCACAAACACTTCCTCCTTCTTGGACCAGTGAGTGAATGACTTCCTGTTAAACGACTTTCTGATTTATTACTTATCTTAACAATCATGGTGTAACTAACTTACAAAAAGGAAACAACGTGTGGAAGGAAAATGAATGCAGGAAACAGAAACGTGATTAACTGACCTTTAGGAGCAGCGAGGTGGGAGTCGAACCGACCTCTCTGGTTCTGGAAGGCCCTCCTGGTCGTTGGTGAAGAGGAGGAAGAGGAGGATGAAGAAGCCAGTGTGTGTAGCTTCCTCTTCTCTTTTGTTATGTGCTTCATCAGCAGGGCGGCCATGTTGCCTCCTCTTCCTCCTTGTGATAAAGAGTTTCTGAGCAGAACGGACTGGGCCTCCCGCAGACTGACGCACAGAAACACAAATATTTCCATCACAAACAGGAAGTTGTTCACGATAAAGCTTCAAATATTTTAATTTCAAAATGTTCCGTATTTTACGTCTCTATCAGCAGTGAATATTTCAAACTTTTATTTTTTTTGCTTATACAAAATGAAAATACAAAAATAAGAATCTCAGGAAACCAGAACCTTCTGAAAAGTTCAAGTAGTCAAAGAAAGTTGAGTGGAAGGAAAAAGTGTGCACCATAAACAGAGATAGCAGCAAGTTGGAGAGGATTGTTGGGAAAATTCATCCAATAATCTGTTGGAGCTACAAACATTTTATAACAAGCTTTTTTTGGTACTGTTTTATTTTATCTAATGAATAATACACTAAATAATTTCAGTTTTATTAAAACGGATCTTTAAACCATCAGATGAGAAACACAAAGAAGTCCCAAAGTTTCTACATTTTCTGGGTTGTTTCCTTATTTGTTTTTGAGGAAAGTGTTTGTGTTTTCAGTTATGATGAATGCAAAAACTTTAAGTGTTAATAAATCTTTTATTAAGCAGGTAAAACATGTTGACATAAAAGATGAGAAAGTGTGAAACAGCATCAACAGAAACTAAATCCAGTTAAACCAAGCTAAGCTAAAAAAGGGAAGCTATCACAAATAAAACCAAATTACTGTAAGCTCTGTCAGCCTGAACTAAAGTATAAAATAATTGAGATAAACTAGAACAGAGTAATCCAAGAAGAGCAACAGTTAGCTAAGCTAAGATATGAGAAACTAAGCTTAGTTAAAGTAAACCGCGCTCAAATAACCCAAACTAAATTAAACTGAGGTAACCCACAGTAGAATGACAGAAGATAAAATTAGCTAATGTGAACTAAACTAAGAAAAAATAAACTAAACTGAGCTAAACTAAGCTTAGCTAATTAGCCAAGTTCAGAAATAATTCAATATAATTTAGCTTGTCTTAATTAAACCATGATAACACAAACTGAGCCACAATCAAATGACCTTAGACCATCACAGTTTACTTCTATTTCTATAGCTTAGCTTCAACTCAGTCACTATAAACTAAAGGGCCTCATTTTCCTGATAATTTACAGGAAAACAAGTTTTCAGCCAACAGCTCTCTTCCAATCCCTCTGCTGGAGTTAAAATCCTTATTTTTATCTTTAAGGCTGAGTTTGGTGATTTTCAGGGATTTACCAAACAAACTGGAACAAGCAGAGATGAACCTGAAACTCTTTAGTGAAGTTTTCTGTGTTGAAGCAGCAAAAAATGATTTGAACGCTTCATAGCCATGAAACAAGTTCCTTCATCTGAGAATGGAAACGTTCTGGACTGAAATGGAACAGTCAAAGTCCCAGGAAAACCTCAGAATAACTTTCATAAACCCTGAATTATCCACAGTTGGTGCGTTTAAAGAGGATTCACCGAGAATCCCTCCAGATCTTCCCACAGGCCGTCATGACCCAGGCTCTGACCTCTGACCTTCACCTCTGACCGCTCAGAGCGTTGAAGTTTGTTTCATCTACATTTTGCACTGTGGCAGAGAAATCCCAGTCAGCTGGTTTACTTCTTTACAAACAATTGGCTCTTTCTTCTCTTCTGCTTGAAAAAAACCCAAAGTAGAGGTTGAGTGTTTCAGTACAAACCAGAACTCAACCCTCCAGAACTACTGTCCTTTGGTCCTTTGGTCCTTTTGGACCCTTTGGATCTACAGCCGGAAACTGCTGATATAAACGATGCAGCTGTCTGATTCAGGACTGAGACCAGAGAGGAAAAAACGGTTTACTGTATAGAACAGGTGACAGTCTCCACCTGCTGGCTGAACAGAAAACTGCAATGAGGTGTGATGATTTGAGACGTACTGAGAAACAGACAGGAAAGGAGTAGAGAGCAAACAGAGGGAGGACAGAAGAACGTGACAAGACTGAGTGGAGAAGGTCAAAGGTTTGAAAGGTAGGAAGGTCTGCAAGTGAACAGCTGAAGATAAAAGATGATGAGAGAGTTGAGGAGATCGCACAACGTTTTGTGACTAGGTGTGAGGAGACGTCAGAGGAACCAAGGAATTGACTTTTACCTCGGGATCTGCCTCTTCATCTCCTCTGGCCTCCTCTCTGCTCCAGTCGGATCCTCGTCCTCTTTAACTTCCAGACTTGCTTGCAGCTCCAGGGACTCGGATCTCAGTGGGTTCCTGTTTTCTCTGTTAGTTTGGGGCTTCGACTCCAGGACATGTTCTGAATCTGAGCTTTGCCTCTCTGGATCTGGATCTGTCCTCATCAGATTTGTGCTTCTAGGAGACGTTTGGTTCAGAAACCTTAGGGTAACATCTCCTGGATCCCCCTTCACGCCTTCAGCCTGACCTGCTAGACGTCCAGACTTCAGAGGACCAGAGTCGTTACCGTTTAATGGCTTCTGAAATGAACCTGTAGGTTCAGGTTTCCGACTGGAACCGATTGGTCCAGCTGCTGTGGTTGAGGAGGCAGGATGGCTGGATGTCTCTGGAGGCCTTCCCACAGGAAGAGGAACTTTAGAAAATTGGCAGCGGACGCCATAGAAACCTCTCCTGCACAGACAGTTGTTAGGAAGTCCACACGATGATCCGTTACGGCAGGGAGGAAAACATCTGGCTGCGGGAAAAGAGGACAGTTATAATCCACACTCCAGTAAATGTCAAGCACGGTGGTGGAAGGATGATGGTTTGGGAATGTTTTTCCACAAAGGGATATTTTGTGGATAAGTCAAGCAATGGATAATATGTTGGGACATCGTATCATGACACTTGGTTATTGGAAATGAAATATAATTATGCTAACAGTCACAGAATCTCTTAACAGGACAAGAAGGTTGGGACATGGAGTCAGTAAGGCAGAGGTGGGAATCCACTGGAAAACATGAAGTCCAATTCAGGTCTGATAGCTAGACCCACATAAAGAATAATAAATAAATGAAGGGAGAATGTCGAGTACTTCCTGGTGGGACAGGGAGCAAAGCTGGAGGCGGCGACCAACAGCAACTCAGAGGAAACGTTTTCACCAGGTAGGAAGGAGGTGAACTCTGCCCGTCCAGGGAAACGGCAGGAAGATAGACAGATGTCAATAATCTGAGAGGACCAAACGCCTCCACATACCTCACTTGGTGTAGTACTTAGTAGCAAGTCCTTCACTAGACGTAGAGTCAAAGCAGACTGCTAGTGTCCCACAGTAAACTACTCGGCAGAAAAACTCTTGACATCAAACTGAAGACAGGTTGATAGTCGGCGCCACCAGTCGACGTTACTGCGGCTCTCTGACCGATGTGTCATGGCGGCCCTGGGTGGGCCTAGCCCAACTAGGTACTTGAACTAGCTAACTTATCTACAGAACAGCTGGACGTGAACACTGCGTGCTGCCGAACAGTTTACTGTGTGACACCGAGTCGGACGTGTCCAGCGGACCTGCGAGGAGTGACTCCCTCACACTCCGGTGGAGAAATTCCTTCATTAATCCTAATTGATAGTTGAGTCGGCGCCATCTTGTGGTCACAAACGAGTCAAATTTCGAAGAGCCTCTGATGGAAGCGATTATAAATAACTGATACGTGAGTCAGGGAACATATTACATATAGATTTATGATCTGTCTGAGAAAAGATCATGTTGGAAAATCTGACACCTGCAGGAAGACTAGGAGAAAATAACACCTGAACGTCTTCATGGCGAAAATTAAACAAACATCTGAACTTAAAAAGAAATAAATCCCAAAGTAGAAAGTAAATGCTTACGCTTGGTGCACCTCCTGGTTTTAGAGGACACAGTCCAGCCGAGACAACATCGACCTCCACAAACACGAGGTCTGCGGAGAAAAGGGTCATTTATGGTCTTAAAAACATCATTTATTTATCAGGAGTTGGTCTGTTATTGAATAACGCCTCGACTTTCAGGTCCATGTCAGAAACAGCTCATAAAGTCTTCCAACAAATAATTTGTCTTCAGACTGTTGGACCATCAGCTAAACAGCTAATCAGCTAATCCATCATCCATCCATCCATCATCCATCCATCATCCATCCTGTGTTGGTCTTCAGATCCTCTCATGGGTTCTGCTGGTTCTGGGTCAGAGGTTCTGGTTTCGTTCAGCCCCTGAATGCGTGGCGTCCTTGTTGTTGTTTCGGGTTCAGGCAGCGGTGAGTTTGGATCCGGCCTCAGCAGAGGATTTAGTCATTACTCACGGCGTACTGGTCGTATTGAAGCGGAGGAGGCCCGCTGACTGGATCCGAACTGGACCCAGTGACCGCATAACCACAGACAGTTTCACTTTCAGGATCCAAGGTTGCAACAGGAACCAGCTCTCCGGTTCTGCCGGTTCTCTTCCGGATGACGGGCCTGGAAGGCGTTTTCTGCTCGTGGTTCACGAACGAACCGAGTGTCTGAAGTCGCTAACTGACTGAGAAGAAACGGGCCTGAAGTCTGTTTCTGCCCTGCAGCTCAGAGAGCAGTGGAGTCTGAATGCTAGGAAGCTGCTAGGAAGCTGCTAGGAAGCTGCTAGGAAGCTCCTCTGTTCTCTGAACACAAAGGGAGGAGATGTTTGAAGCTCAGCCTGTCTGCGGCGCAGAGGAAGCAGCTGCTGGTCCTCCAGGCTGAAGAGTCTGGGTTTAGTTTCTGCTGCCTCTCCATACAAACCTGAACTCAACTAAAAAATAACAAAGTTACTCAAAAATAATTTTGAGTAATTTGATGACCAACAGATGACTAGATCTGCTTGTTTTCCAGGAAGCAAAGCCATAGTAGAGAGAAGTAGATAAATTAAAAGCAGGATGATGTATTTTTCTTTACACCTGCTCTGCGTTCTGATTGGTTATGATGCTGCCATCACCTGACCGTGATTATTAACGTTTCACCTTTCATATCACTTCTTCTGTTTCTGTGTCTGCTCCGTTTTCTCAAACCATCAGAACCAGAGATGGCCGCTGGTTCTGAACCCGGTTCTGGTTCTGAACCCGGTTCTGCTGAAGGTTTCTTCGTGTTAAGGGGAAGTTTTCCTCTCCACTGTCGCTGCATGTTGGATCGCTGTAAAGTGGACGGTCTCCTGTCGCTGCCGTTGGGTTTGGAGCCTCAGACATCATGAAAAGTGTTGAAAAGATGAAACACAAAGTTGAAATCGCCGCCTGCTCCGTCAGCTGACAGGGTTTAAGACTCAGACGTGCTGCTCTGCACACAGGCTGTGTTGACTCTGAATCCGTCACTTGACTGTCGCTCACCAGAAACTGAGTTTCAACACATTCCTGATGTTTCTGAAAGAAGCTGAAAGGATTCAGGATGCAACAGGTGAGATCATTAAGCTGCAGCAAAACAAAACGCCTGAGCCATCCGCACTCTTCAGCTGTGAGTCTCAGATACAAAACAGCAGTAACTGTGAAAACTCTTCAGCATCAGAACGAGTGTATAATTCACGTCGCATTTTATGGATACAGGAAACATTTATAACATAAACACTGAACATGATAAATAATCCATCTCCTGTGCATAAAACGTAAAAAAAAACCCGCAAAAAATGACTGATAATGTGCTCAGAAATTAAAAGGATTAATTGAAAATGGTGGAACAAGTGGCTGTGGAGGGAAGTCTGGGCCTCCCTTCAGAAGCTGCTAGCCCGCGACCCGACCCGGATAAAGCGGAAGAAAATGGATGGATGAAAATATTAAAAAATAAAAAAGATTAAAAGTGTTCAGAGAATTATTTGCGGTCAATCAGATGATGTCTTACATTTAAAGACATAAAGAAAAGTTAAAAATTAACTTTAACACTTCACCAGCACTAAGTTTTATTTTAGTGAGTTTCTGTGAATTCAAGTTCCGGACCGCGGTGTTGTTCCTGCTGCTCACCCGCTCAGAGCTGCTCTCCTCCGGGCTCCACCTGCCGGTTCGCCGGTGCTCTGGCTCCGGAACCCGGTCCGGACTCCCTCCGGGTCGGTCTGCAGCTGTTCGCCGGGTCGCACGCCTCCGTCCTCCGGCTGAGGAGGCTGCGACGCGGCGCTCCGGAGCATCCAGCCGGTCCACAGACACAGGAGCCCCAGCCGCATGATGAGAGCCCGCAGACTGCGCTTGGAGCGGAGCCCGGACTCATTCACCTCCCGGTGATGCGTTCAGGGTCACCGCTGCGATGGGAAAGTCTTCACAGACCGGGCACAGAACCAGGGCCGGAGGAAACTGAACCAGGGACCAGGGCCGGACTATGCCTTTTCGGGGTCCCCCATACCAACATGTCAGCACCAGATTCTTTATCATTTCTAGCTACTATCATAGCTAATACTGTTAGCATCATTTCTAATTAGCTTACATCATGCTGGTGTTATGGCAGATGATTTTTACTTTAAAGGAATGAAAACCTAGAAATAAATAATTTAGGTTTTGAAATGCAGATCAAAGAAAGTTTGCCACTTTATTTTAATTATTTGAAATTAGACACTAAATTTACAGAAAACAAGTTGACAAGTTTGATATCTTATATTTCCCCAGTGGCAGCAGGAAGAGATTAATGTGTCACTACTATAAAAATTATATAGAAAATGATTTCCATGTATAACAGCATTTAGTCTACAATATTCAATGTCATTTATTTTGAAAGATGCTAATATTATTTTATGGATTTTTATTCTGAAAGAAACTAATTAATTTGAATTACAAAATGTTTCTTTTACTAAAATTATGTACTTTATATTGTGAACATTTTTATGCTACGGTAAAATAGTATTACTTGCAGAGTAATAAAGGAAACAGTCATAAATGTGTGCACTTTTATTTTTGAAAAAAGTGCTGTACATATAGATGTTTTATTTTTAATTATTTGATTAAATGTTAGCTTTGAACATTTAAAAATTATTTTAAAATGTGTGTAAATATTAGTTTGTAAAGATTTTTCTTTTTTAATTTGTGAAAGAAATTATAGTAATTATAAAATACTAGCTTTTATTTTGTAAGAAACTCTAAGAAACATTTAATATTTTATTGTGAAACTTTAGACTACTTTTATTTTATTTTTCAAAGACATTTATAAAGTTCTAAATGTAAATGTAAGCTTTTATTCAGAAAAAAATCTAATTGGAATGTGTGTTCAGTATGAAAAAATCTATTACAGATTGGAAGCTTTTATTTTGAAATAAACTCAAGAAACTCAAGAACTCAACGAGCTTTTATTTTGAATGAAATGACCGGAACTTGTATTAGCTTCAGCTAGCTTTATGTTAACCGTTGAATTTGGTCCGCTGCCTGACTTTCTGCGGTAAAGCGGGACGAACCCGACGACCTGTTCACTATTGGACCGTCGGAACCGGTTTAAAGTATAAACGGGGTTTGGAGCCGACCTGTTTGTGGACCGGGTCAGAACACTCACACACACAGCGGAACCGAACTGAAGGTTAGTTAGCTTAGCCTGTTAGCTGTTGGGCTATTCCAGGAGAAGAATGGACCTGTTCGACGACCTGCCAGAACCGACACAGACGTCCGGTGAGTTCATAGCGACGGTAGCGGCAGCAGCTGAGATAAGGCACGGTTTGGTACCGGAATCAGTCCGGGTTCAGCAGCCAGAACCAGCTTCTCATTGATGCATCTGATAAAAGAAAACATCTGCAGTTTACACCTCTGGTTCTGCTGCAGAAATATAATCATTACTGTTGACATGAACTGATCTATAGCGCATCCGGAACCGAACTGAGTCCAAACCACAGCCAGTGATGGTTCTGCAAAACGGAAGTGGTAACATGACTTTAACTTAAAGAAATCTGATAAAACACTGAAAATAAATCAATTAGGGAGGCCGATATATCGATATCGGTCCGATAAGTAAAGCTGGATCAATATTAACAACAGATGTTTATTTCCATCGTGTTGCTGCTCGTGTTTCTGGAGGGAGTCGGTCTGTTTGTTTGGTCATGTGACCAACAGGGAGGTCTGTAAGCATTGTGGTCACATTATTTTAATAATGTTGAAATGTAGGACAATATGATTAATATCAGCCATAGCAGTAATATAAATATTGGATATCGATGTCAACTAAAGTGTTCGTATTGGTGAAACCCTAAAACCCACAAGGTGAATCATCTGGGCGTTTTCTTCTGTCCTTTGGAGCTAAAAAATTCAAACCTAAAAATGACTTGAAACTTAAAATATTTAGGAATAAAAAAAGATTTGAACCTGGTGGAAAATTGTAATAAAAATCTGAAATGAATTGAAAACCAATTTTGAAGCAAAAAAAAAAGTTTGAAACAGAAAAGAAATATCCAAATTTTTCTGTAAAGAGAATCTATTCAGCTGTATAGCAGCTAACGGTCACAGACCAAAATAAGCTAAGCTACATTCAGCCAGCTAATGCTATGCTAATGTTAGCATGGTGATGTGAATGACATTCTTGTCTTTAAATGTTTTCTTTGTCTCCAGTTGCTCCTCCAGCTCAGGATGAAGAGGACAGAAGATTCAAACGGAGGCGAGACGACGAAGAGGAAAAGGAGGAAGAGGAGGAGGACGAGATCAAGAAAGTTTGTAGAGAAGGTTTTCAGCTGTTCCACCACAATGTTTGTTTTCTTCCTTTGCTCTCATGAAGCTGAGTAGACGAGGCGAGGCAGCAGCCGACCCACTCCGTCCGTCCGTCTGTCTGTCCGCCGCAGGTCTGCCCCGGCTCAGAGGCTACGTGGCGGCGCGGCGTGGCGAGCGCGACGAGATGCAGGACGCCCACGTACTGATGCCCGACATGAGCAGCTGTCTGTCCTCGCTGCCAGGACACGTGTAAGACCGCCTCGACTTCCAGACTTCCTGTTTCCTGTCCTGCTCTGGTTCAGGAGGACAGAATCAGTCTCTGGGTGTTTCTGTGTCTCTGCAGCTCTCGTGTCTCGTATTTCGCCGTGTTTGATGGTCACGGCGGCGCTCGAGCGTCTCGATTCGCCGCTGAAAACCTTCACCTGAACCTGGCCAAGAAGTTCCCCTCAGGTGAGTCTCACTTCCTGTCCTGATGGGATCTTCTGACGGATGCTTTTTGATGGTGTCTTTGTTCCAGGAGACGCTGAGAATCTGGACAAGCTGCTGAAGAAGTGTCTCCTGGACACGTTCCGGCAGACAGACGAGGACTTCCTGAAGAAAGCCTCCAGCCAGTAAGACGTCAAAACGCTTGGAGCTGGAGGAGCTCAAGGGGACGCTTGTTGAGACGCCATCTTGTTTCTGTGAGCAGGAAGCCGGCTTGGAAGGACGGCTCCACGGCCACCTGCGTCCTGGTGGTGGACGACACGGTGTACTCCGCCAACCTGGGGGACAGCAGGGTGAGCCGGGCTCGGCGCAGCGCCCCGCGGTCCTGCAGGGGGCCCCGCTGAGCAGCAGCTGCTGTGTGTCTGCAGGCGGTGCTGTGTCGAACGGAGGTGGCGGCAGACGGCCAGAGGAAGTCGGTCACTCTGGCGCTCAGCAAGGAACACAACCCGACCATCTACGAGGAGCGCATGAGGATCCAGAGGGCCGGAGGCACCGTCAGGTCAGCCGGCACCCAGCAAAGGATTGTGGGAGGTTTACCTGAAGCATAGAGGTGATGGCAGCCATGGGAACAATTTTTACAGCGTTGAAAAGGAAATATTAATATCATTTATTATCTATAACAATAATACTAATATTGAATATCAATATCAGCTCACACCTTTGTATTGGAGGATTATTAAAACCAATAAACTCGCAGCATTCGGCCATTTTCTCCAACCCCGTCGGCCCAAAGTCCCTACAGAACTGAGTTCTATGGAGCTACATTAGGGCCGAATGGTTTGTCAAAAATAATATAATTTGAAACTAAGAAAACATTTTGAAATAACAGACATGGATTTGAAACTGGAAAATATTGTAATACAAAAATTATTTGAAACTGGAAAAAAATGGAATAAGAAATTATTTTAAACTGATAAACAGAAAAAATGCAAACAAAATCAAAAATAAATTGAATCATAAGAAATCAAAACTAAAGAAATGTAAAGAAGAAATCAATTAAAACTGAAAAAATAATGTAGAAAAATAATTTGAAACTGATAAAAATTATATTGAAAAAATCAAACTGAGAAAGTGAAATAAAATCTGAATCTGAAGAAGAATCTGTTCCAGAGACCCGTCCAGCGTAAAGCTGTCTGTCCGTCCCCACAGGGACGGCCGCGTCCTGGGCGTCCTGGAAGTGTCCCGGTCCATCGGAGACGGTCAGTACAAACGCTGCGGCGTGATTTCTACGCCCGACGTGAGGAGGTGCCAGCTCACAGCCAATGACAGGCAAGAACGCCGCCGCACACGCTCCCTGCTCCACAACACCGACCGGCTGGTAGAGTAAACTCAGGACCATCCACTGAATCATAACGGTCTGAACTCCTTCCTTCTCACTCTGCCTCCGTTTTTCAACTCCGTTAGGGTCAAAGGTCAGGGATTATTTGAGATGCTAATCAGCTGCTTCCAGTTGTTGCCATGGTTACTGAAACACAGAATTCTTTTCAGCTGCTCAGCATCAATAACCAGAAAGAATAGTTGTCCAAACTGGCAAATATTCAGCCGGGAAATGATGAACAAAAGTTAAAAAGAAGAAATCAGAGTAGAGCAGCTCCAACATGCTGCCACCAGGAGGCGTTATTCTGGATTACTCTGGATTATATTCTAGTTCTCTAGACAGGGTAAAGGAAAAACACGACAAAATCAGGTGTGAAAACTGTTTAAAGATAACCAGTCTAAAACCAGGCAGTGTTTAAACTGGTTTATGTTTAAACAGATTATGTGATTAACCCGTTTAATCCCATCTGCAACAATTGTTGCCAGACATTTTCTCTAACTTCTAGAAGCTCTAAAAGGATAATTTTGACTTTTAGCAGCTGATTGAAGTTTTAAAATAAAACAATAGTGTGTCTACTCTAAGCAATATCAATGTCATGTTTCTGGTGTGAAAGGTCACATGACCAGAGCTCTTTACTTCCTGCCTGTGACCCTGGAGGTCAATGTCTGTCACAAACCTGTCAGTAAAATACTTTAAGAAACAAATATTTTGAACATATGTTCTTTCAGGTGTCTTCTACTGATGTATAAAGAAAATTGTATCCCTTCATCCATATTTTGACCATAAGAGGAGTGAATGAGACAGACAGCACTGTGCTCTGTGCTGTTTGTTTTTAAACCCTGCTGTTCCCACACAGCTGAAAACGATCAGATATTTTAGATCTTCCAGACCTGAAGGAACCTCAAAATGATGTCTTCTACATCCCACAGTTGAAACCCTCCCCTATGTTACCTCCCAAAAGGTGATCCTTTATACATAGTGTGGCCTATGCACTGAATGACGACTGCAGGATGAGCCACGCCTGAATCTACTGTAGGACAGGGCCACAGTGTAGTTCTTGGTCTGGTGGAACTGGGAGAATTTCCTCCCAGATTTGTTCACACTAACATTTTCACATGACTGTGATGAAATGACCAAATCTGTATAAATATGAACAGATTATGTGATTCATCTGTATAAATATGAACAGATTAATCTCCTCCAACATTAATAAACGTGTTTTTCTGCAGGTTCATCCTTCTGGCCTGTGACGGTTTGTTCAAAGTGTTTTCAGCCGACGAAGCCGTCAAGTTTGTTCTCGGCGTCCTCCAGGTGTGATGTCCATGTCGAAGCTGTAAATCCGCCTGGATATGGCTCGGGTCTGACAGGAAGTGAGGTCACAGAGCTCCTGTGTCTTCCAGCAGGAGGCGAGCGTGGAGCAGAAGGACGAGATGACGGAGGAGGAGCTGCGCTTTGAGACGGCGTGTCAGCAGCTGGCCAGTGAGGCGGTGAGGCGAGGCTGCGCCGACAACGTCACCATCATCCTGGTTTCTGTCTGCCACTGAGCGCGCTCAGAACCATCATCAGCAGCAGCAGCATCCTGCTGTTTCCTTTCCGCATGTCTCGTTTAAATAAAATCTTTTTTTTTATCTTGTGTCCTTTAGATTTTCTGTGATGGGCTGAGATGATGCGTTCAGGAAAAACACACATTTATAAAGCAGCGCTTATAAATGTGTGTATATATAATTTATATATTCTGGAGCTTTGAAGATGAAAAATGAAAATGATTCTGATATTGAAAGGGTTTAGGTTAGTTGTGATACTGCATTATGAAAATTTGAATAAAATAAAATATGGAAGGAAAATTAGATCCAAAATTATAAATTCAAAGACTTTTAAGGCTTCTCTAATCATTAAATCCTTCGTGATTTTATTTTTCCAAAATTAAAATTTCAATGAATCAGGCAAGATGATGAAAATATTAAACATGTTAAATGTTTTGAATGTTTATTTTCTTCGTTTTATTGGCGCTCAGTGGCTGCAGTCCCACTCCCAGCCGCTGGGTGTCGCTTTATCCTGTTGAACCGACGCCAACCAAACCGGGTTATTATCTGACAGTTAAACGGAGACATCTGTCAGGGGAATAAAACAACTGAAACAAGACATACCTTTAGTTTTATCCGAACCGAGCCGGTATGCGTATCGGACCGGGCTCTCCCGAAGGCTCCGTGCAGGTTTGTGTCCACAGGGTGTCATTTTAAAGACACGTATCACCGGAAATTAGCGGATTCTGCAGCGGAGCTAACAGGCTAACTGCTAACTAACGGTTAGGATGTTGAATAAACTTTATTAAGAGTCGGTGACGTTCCCAGGGATCCCGTGTGACGTCATGGAATCCCTTTTAGACTTTGAGGAATGCATCAAAGACTCACCTGAGTTCAGGTAAGTTCTGTTTTTATTCAGAGTTTATGAATAAATAAGAGATGAATTCAACTGTTAATGATTATACCGACTATCAGCTGAAAAAAACCTCCAGGAAAGTGATTGCAGGTTACCCTGATGATTAGTGATGACCAAATGAAGCCTCATGAAGCAATGAAGCTTCCCGGCCCATTGATTTGCCCAAAGGTTCATAACTCGATCCTTCAATCATTTCTCATTAGTGACACCTGCTGTTGAAACAGGCCTTGTCACTCAGACAGACATATTTAAAAACAATTAGTAAATACAATATTGTCACAAAGTTTTTGTCAAACTCACGTTTAGTAACAGGAGAGTCAATTAAATCCTATTTAATCTTTTTTAGTTATCCTGATATATGTTGACTGTTAGTGGCTGTTTTCTTCTGTCATTGACTGATTTAACAATAAAGACATTTGTTTTAATGTATTCGGAGTGCATCTTGTTGGGGCAGACAGTTTTCTTTGAGTTTTGATTTGCCTCCTGAAAAACTAAAATTCTTCATAAATTCTCTTTTTCTTGGATTTCTATTGGCTCTCTGATCTGATCCCTCATATTTTTACTCATCAGCCAGGATTTTACTTTCCCAACAGCTTAAGTCTGTTTCTGCTGTTAGAGACTGATATATTTTTGCAGAACAAAGAAATAGTGGAAATTTCAAGAAGGTGAAAATTTTGGAGGTGAAGGTTTAATTATTGTTATTTAAGAATCTTATGAATCATCATCTCAAGTTTTTCCTGATTTTTTTTCTTCTTGACTTAGACAGACTTTATTATCATTTTGTATGCACAGGGTGAATACATAACGAAATTTCGTTGCATACGGCTCAGGACAATGTTTTGAGGTTTCAATGAGGTTACTCAGAATAAATAAAATACACAATAAAATATAAATATAAATATTAAATATAAAGTGCATATAGTGCTGGCTCCATTTCAATAAAGTTTATTTGTGTAGCACATTTCAGCAGCAATGCAGTGTCAAAATGTTTTACTTAATAAAAACACATAAATATAAAGTCATGAAATATACCATAATCAACCATTGAGAAAACTGGTAACAAACATTACACTTTGATGAGTGCCATCATCAAAATCATTAATACACATGAACTATAAAAGGTTCCTTTTATTTCGGCCACTTATGAAGACAAATACTCCTCTGATGCGATCAAGCAGCGGCTCATCACGCTTTTATTTTGAAAACCGACACGCAAAATGAAGCAGTCATGTGACCCCTGCAATGCGAGGCCTCGTTTGTCACGTGGTTTTCAGCAAGACGACACAAACCTGGAAGCGGGGCTTCATCAGACACGCCCCCTTACTACTCGGTACATGAAGCCTGGGTTCAGATGGCCCATCACCACTGATGATGGTGTGATTTATTTCTTCAGAATCACTCTGGATCAGTTTGAGGCAGATGTTTCCCTACTGGAGACTCATCTGGATAAGGTAAACTTTGGTTTTAATCTGGTTTTTCCTCATTCTGATCATCTGACCTGCTGTCAGCGCATTTAAAACACGCTTCATTAACTTTTCCAACATTAAACCTTCACCTGCTGCTGGATGGACAGTCTCTCTGCTCACTCTCTCTGACCAATCAGGTGATGAAGCTGTGCGGGAAGATGGTGGAGGCGGGACAAGCGTACAACGCAGCTAATCAGCTGTTCCTGAGCGGCTTGGCTGAGCTCCTGTCGTATCAGAAGAAGGAGTCGGTGATGATGGTGAGACGTTGCGGCGCCATCGCCGCTGGTCTGATTAGTTGGGACGGTTTCCTGTGTGTGACTTCCTGTTTCCTGTGTGTGACTTCCTGTTTCCTGTGTGTGACTTCCTGTTTCCTGTGTGTTACTTCCTGTTTCCTGCTCCACAGAGTTGCCTGAACCAGTTCCAGCAGGGTCTGCAGGAGATTCTGAGCTTCCACACCGTGAGTCCTCCTGTTGTCTTCTTCTCTGGCAGCTGGAACTGTCCAGCTGACCTCTGACCTCTGCTCCTCAGATGCTGCTGGACCAGATGCAGAGAGCCATCATCCAGCAGCTCTCCAGCCTCTGCTCACAGTGAGTCGCTCCTCATCCACTAGGATCCTGATCCAGTCTTGATCTGGTCCTGATCTTATGACATCCTGATCCGGTTCCAAGCCGATCCTGACTCGGCCATCATTGGATCCTGATCCAGGTCCTGATCCGGTCCTGCTCTTTGTTCCTCCCAGGTTCCGGCCACAGCTAGCCGACACCAGGAAGGAGTTTGTTCGGATCGGAGAGGATCTGGAGACGGCGGCGGCGAAGAACGCCCAGGTGTCGCGCCACAAGGCGGCCGATGCGGAGCGGGCGAGCCACCTGCTGCTCGCCACCCGGAAGTGCTACCAACACTTCGCCCTGGATTACTGCCTACAGGTGCGACCCGGACCGGAGGGGGGAACCGAGCTGACATTTAGGTTCTCTGAACTTTGGTTCTGATTCTCTTCCAGCTCAACACCTTTAAAACCCAACAGAACATCGACGTCCTGAACTCTGTGAGTCATTTCTGCAGCGTTTTGGATAAAAAACTTTGTTTTGTTGTTTTTGTGAGCTGCGTTAACCACCTGGTTTCTCAGGTGTTCTCCTTCGTCCACGCCCAGTTCACCTTCTTTCACCAAGGCTTCGACCTGCTCAGAGACCTGGAGCCCAGCATGAAGACCATGGGAGCTCAGGTTCTGACCTTTGACCTCTGACCTCTCTGGCGACCTCTGTTGGATGATCTGACCTGATATTTGTTCCTCAGCTGTCTCAGCTCTCTGTCGCCTGCGCTGCCAAGAGGAAGGAGCTGGAGAACCGACACCTGCTGGTGCAGCAGCGGGTAAGAGCCGCCTGGGTCCGGTCCGGTCCGGTCCGGTCCAGTTTGGCATCACACACAGCTACAGATCCCAACATTTCACTGAATCCTGATGATTAAACTGAGGCAGGAAATCTGAACCGAAATGACTCCCACCACCAGGGGGCAGTATTTCTTCCTTCTGCTGCCTCAGTGTGGCGAGTAACAAAATTTTAGACACTTGGATTCTTTCCTCCTCGTTTTCTTCAGGTGTCGTGTTTCCATCAACTTCTTTTTTTAATTTGCATCAGAAAAGGTTCATGGAAAGGCAAAATTCAAAATAACTTCCTCAGTTTCCTCAAAGAGGAAACACGTTTTCTGACGTAGCGAATGTTTCCATCCTGGTGGGTCTGCGCCTTACCAGAGGCACCAACTCTCAGAAACCTCCAGCTCTTAGCGCTCCATGCTAGTTAGCATCCACAACTTCCTGTTAGCATTTTTTACGTCCTGTTAGCAACTGCTGCTTTCTGTTTGTTGTAGCCATGTGTCGCATCAACATCTGATGACATCACACTCTGATTGGCCAAATACATGGAAACCCGACTAATTCATAGTTTCTTTTTTGTTTTGTTTTTTATGTTTTTGTGAGATTTTAACCTTAAAATTTGCATGAAAGTCAGATGGAGATGTAGTCAGTATGTTTCCATCTTTGGTTTAAAGAGGAAAATATGTTGCAAATATTTCTACATCAGCACCACAAAATGAGATCTCTGTATCCGGCGCGGCGTTCCCACTGTGTTCTCCGTGTTTTTGGTCGTTCACGTTTAAGATGTGAATGGTCAGCAGGAAGTGACGCTGTCGATGTTTCCTCAGGACGCTTCGGGCGAGCCGATGGTCAGCTCGTGTCCCGACAGCGGCGACATCATCCAGGGTTACTTGTTCAAACGGTCCAGGAGGAAATCCAAGACCTGGAAGAGGTACGGAGACGGGGGCTGCTGTTTGGAAAGTCCAAATTAACACCAAAAATTTCATCAATCAATCAATCGATCAAACTTTATTTGTATAGCACATTTCAGCAGCAAGGCATTTCAAAGTGCTTTACATCAAATCAAACACAAAAATACAATGCAACATAGAATCAACAATAAAAACACAACATAGTCAAATTCCGTCAATAAATTTGCAATTGATTCATAAGAGGAAACACTGGGATTCACCTTTCACAGTCATGTTTTCAACATGTTATTTAGTTTAAAACTCTAAAGATTTAGTTGGCAAACTAAGTATTTAGTATGAAGCTAAATATTTGTTTAGGAAGCTAAATGATTATCATCAAACTAAATATCAAAATTAGTTAGTTAGTTTGAAGGTAGATATTTAGGTTGGAGAAGCTAAATATTTAGCTAATTATTTGGTGTCAAAGCCTAAATGCGTAGTTATCAAGCTAAACAAAAATTTTAAATATTTAATTTCTAATGCTAGCTATTTTGATGAAAGTTGACTATTTAGTTAGTATGCTAAAAGATTATCTTCAAACTAAATATTGTAGTTAATTATTTATCTAAATATGTATTTATGTAAAATTTTCATTTAGTTTTTAGTTTGCTAGCTAAACTAACTAAACATTTAGTTTGAAGGTAAATTTGTGCAGAAGTTGCTGAGGCCCTCTGGGATGTTTCCTCTGCTTCAGGTGCTGGTTCTCCATCAGAGACAATCAGCTGATCTACAGGAAGTCCCACAAGGTAAGATCCTCCGCTGCTCCCAGGAATCGCTCACCTCCTGCAGATCATCGGCTGATTCCTTTCTAAAGTCGTTCTCAGTTTCGTTTCCTGTAGATTTACATTATTTATGATTCAGAAACTTTGACCGAATGAAACTGATCAAACTGAAAATCTGATCTCCTCATGAATCCTGGAAAATGTTCTGATCCGTAAATTGCTGCTGCTGATTCACTCACCTCTAGAAATCCAGAATCCGCTTGTTTCAAATCCAGAGTCCAGAGTTTAGATCCTTCGATCATAAATGTTCAGCTGAATCAGGACATTCTGTGAAATCGTTCAGCCAATCCGGCGGCTCTCTGTCGGTCATGTGACCCGCTCCTGTTCCTGGAAGACGGCGCGTTAAGGCAGCGAGCGGCGGCTCCGTGGTGAGTCTGTTCCCTGACACATTCAGGTTTGGGTTCTGATGGGATCCGAGTTCTGGAGTTTCATTCAGAACCGGAGGCGGTTCTACATCCAGAGTCAGAGCAGCTGCAGTTCTTACAGCTGGAAACCTGAGAAAACTTCAGAGACGCATTAAGACAGTTGCAAAGTCAGCCTTTAATCTCCACTCAGCTGTGCAAAACGCCTGGGTGGACGAAGCCCCGCCTTCAAGGCGCAGCTCCTCCCACACTTGGCCAGCAGCAGTTAGCAAACAGCCGGTGAAACTGCTGAACTCCTCATAGGAGCTGCTGCTCAGAGCAACGCTGGTAAAAACGATAAAGGGTTAATAGAGGAGCCATGTTGGGACGACTTCCTGGAGGCGGAGCTTCAGAAAGAGCAGGAGCTTCTTAAAGAGACAGAGGCCCAAGGCATTAAATCAGGAAGTAAAATATTATATATATATAGTGTTTTAATAAGAACTGAAGGTAACATAGTTACTAGGTTTTTGCTATAAAATGTCTCTAAGTGGTTGGAAAACACGTAGTACTGCCCCTTTAAATCAAGACTAGAAATCCACCCAGTTAGAATTGACTTTGATTTATAATATATGGATTATTGATCAACATATTTGTTGTGTATTTGCTTGATGAATTGATGACATTTGACAGAATTAAATGTTTGATGAGTTTTGATGATGTAAAACGTTTTGAACTTCCTTGTTTCTGAAATGTTTTACACTTTTAAAAGGATCCAGGACTAGTAGAACATGTTGGCCTTAATATGTTGCATTTTTCCTATTACTTGAAAAATTGTTGTTTGTGATACGCCAAAACTCATAATTACTTCAGAAATGTACATCTTTTGCTATATTTGTCTCCCATGGAGGTCGCCATTTTCTCACCGATGGGTTGATGACGTCATCAGGTCCAATCTGTACTGAAGTCTAGAGTAAACACAGGAAGGCTAACTTTACCCCAGTAGTGGTTTATCATATTGGGTTTTACTGGTGTAACTTTAGGTAATGCCACACTGTGTCACTATCAGCTTTGAGCCTTTTATACCAGCAGAACCAACGAAGGCTCTAACAGGTGATCGTTAAAAATAAATGCCGGGCAGAGCTGGACGCTCTTTGAGATGCTAACAGGACCTATGCTGTCCGGGTACTGACGTCACCGATCCGACGGATCGGTGACGGTCAGGGGTCAGATTTAGGACTAAGGTGTAGGTCCGGGTCGGTGTTAGCACCCTACCAGACTCCACACAGAAGAGCTAATGCCGAACCGGACACACCGCTACAGACGCTGGGAGAATCAAAGACAAGCTGCTCTAACGGGGCTATTATTACCGGAAGGCTAACGGGGCTATTTCTACTGGTACTGAATGTGAAACCACTACCAACACCGAACGAAGTTCAGACCCTAAAAACTGCTGTTGTCTAACTGGATGTAACCATGACAACAGAAAGCCTGTTTCAGAGTCATAGCGACTGTTGTTGATGATGTCACATGTGTCCCCTCAGGATGATGCTGCCGTCTTGTTTGAGGACCTTCGGCTGTGCGCCGTGAAGCCGGCGGAGCATCTGGATCGCCGCTTCTGCTTCGAGCTGCTGTCCGTCCAGAAGTAAGACTCCGCCTGGCTGCTGCAGCATGGTGCAGTAGGCGCTGCTCATGCACTGTGTGTGCGTGTGTGTGTGTGTGTGCGTGTGTGTGTGTGTGCGTGTGTGTGTGCGTGTGTGCGTGTGTTTCTAATACCTTGTGGGAACCATTTCCCTGACATATAATACGTTGTGGGGACCAACTTCCAGGCTTCGGTCCCCACAAGGGGAAACTGTGTTTTTGGGTCAGGGGTCAGATTTAGGACTAAGGTGTGAATTGAGTTTTGGTTGGTTAGGGTGTAGAAATGAATGGAAGTCAATGGAAAGTCCCCACAAAGATAGCTGCGCAAACGTGTGTGTGTGTGTGTCAGGTGCTGCGCCCTGCAGGCTGACTCGGAGCCGCTGCAGCAGGCGTGGCTCGCCGCGCTGCAGGGCAGCATCGACCTGGCGTACCGGGAGCGTGGCGACGCCTGCCTCATCCCACCGGGCACCGGAGACTCCGCCCCCCTGCCGGCCACGCCCCCCCAGAGGCCGGCGGCTCTGGCCGTGGCCCTCGGGGGCCCCGGGAACCAGCGGTGCTGCGACTGCGGTGAGCCGGAGCCGCGCTGGGCTGCCGTCAACCTGGGAGCCACCGTGTGCATCGAGTGCTCTGGGATCCACCGGTGAGCCGGAGAGCTGGGTTCTGATGGAGCCGGGCTTTTTGGCGGTTCTGAGTTTCTGTGTCTCTCTGTCCCAGGAGCCTGGGCGTCCACCTGTCCAAGGTGCGGTCCTTGACCCTGGACTCCTGGGAGGCGGAGCAGCTGAAGGTACGGAAAGCTGCCAATGGCAATAATGCTCAGAGAGAATCAACAGTGAATTTTGCTGGACGTTAAACTTGGCGATGAGCGACGTGTTGAAACCGTTTTCGTTGGAGCCGCCAGAAACAGAAACATGAACAAACCTCCAGGAACTTCCTGTTTTCCAGCTGCTGTGCATTCTGGGAAACGACGTGGTGAACGCCATCTACGAGGCCAGGTGTTCTGAGGAAGGCCGGGTCAAGCCCCGACCCGACAGCCCCAGGTGAGCCGGTTCTGCTGCCGGGTCGGTGCCGTTTCCGCCGGTTCTGATCCGAGCCGCTGCTCTGTGCCGCAGGTCAGAGCGGGAGGCGTGGATCCGGGACAAATACGTGGAGAAGAGGTTCGTCCAGCGCCGCCCTGCAGGCGGAGCCGGTATGACCCACTGTCCCTGAAAAACGATCCGATGTTAACGTCTGTGGTTGTGGTCCGATTTATCAGCATCGATTTCCTGAGTTTTGGTGAGGGGCAGATATTTACATGCAGCTGATGGTATCTTCCTCAGCGAAGATCTAAAGATGAGCGGCTGTTGGACCGACAGCCCGGCCCACCGGCCCACCGGGTCACAACATTTCAGATAAAACCTCAGAATCAGAAGGTCAAACGTTTTGCATTGAGTGTTGGTGACACTGTGTCCGACCAGTGAGGACGGATCTATTCAGTCTAACTCTATGCTTTGTGCTCTGAGTCTTGGCAGGCTGCCAGAGTTCAAATCCTTTAGCAAAATAAAATGTTTATTTCAGCCGCAGTGGAGTTGTCAAATGAATGTGTAACTCAATATATTTCTGTCTGTCTGAAAACAATCAAAATGTTTGTTTTCCGGTTTCGGACGATATTTAATCTCAGATAACGGAAGTGAAAACATCAGCGCATCGCTAACGTTTCCCTGTGATTCTGCTGCATCGCCTCAAAAAGGGGCGGGGCTCCGACTCTACCAGGCCTCTGTGGCGGGAGACCTCGTTTCCATGGCGACGGCTCTGGCGGAAGGGGCAGAGGTCAACGGCGGCGTCGCAGAGGAGGAGGGGCGAACGGCGCTGATCGGAGCAGCGGTCGGAGTGAGCGACTTTCCGACTTTTTCCGTCGATCCGATCCAAACTTTCTGACTGTGACGCTGCGATTCCATCTGCCACCTGCAGGGGTCACTGCTGGCCTGCGAGTTCCTGCTGCAGAACGGAGCCAACGTCAACCGCCGAGACCTGAGGGGGCGTGGCGCCCTGCACGCTGCTGCCACCGCTGGACACACGGGGTAACTGCACTGACACACACTGATACACACACTGATACACACACTGATACACACACTGATACACACACTGATACACACACTGATACACACACTTCACAGCCAACACGCCTCGCTCTGATTGGTCACACAGTCAGGTGTGTCTGCTGCTGAAGAGAGGAGCCAATCAGTACGCTGTGGACGAGAAGGGGCAGGACCCGCTGGCTATCGCCATGGAAACCGCTAATGCTGACATCGTCACTCTGTGAGTCTCACTTTCATCTTCATCACATTTTATCTTAGGTTCTGGACCTCAGCTGGTTCTGGTTTGTGACCCAGTCGGTCGGTTCTGCTCTGTGATGCCGGCCGCTGCCAGACATGGAGGAACTTCTGAACGAACGAATGAAGGGGAAGCTGGTAGTCATTTCTGTTTCATCCAGCAGGGGGCAGCACGTCACCCTTCATACCATCAGAACCACTTTATTCTGACCGGTGGCCTCCTGTCTGTACGCCGCCAATAAAATGGTTAAAAATATTTAATATATGACCTAATTTTCCACCAATATTTGCCGTGAAAATAGCTAATAAAGCCTCCAAGTAGTTGTGAAGGGTTTTTGCGCTTACGTCACTATGACGTCACCGCGACTAGTCGACATCGACTCGACTATTATCATGATGTAGTCGACCTTAAAAAATATGTAGTCGTTCAACCCCTAATACACACACTTAGACTGGGGTCGGTTCTGATGGTCGGTTCTGATTGGTCTGAGCTGGATCTGTTTCAGGCTGCGAATGGCCCGGATGAACGAGGAGATGAGAGACTCAGAGGGAGTCTTCAGCACCACAGGTCAGTCGCCTCGTTAAGGAGAAGCTCATTAACTCATTTCCTCCCTAATTGGTATTGTTAACTAATTGTGTCATTAAACAATCACCTCGTTAAGTAATTGTTTTGTCTCATAATTGCCTCATCAACTTAGCAACTTAACTCATTACCTGTTGCACTCAGTGCTGCGTTAACTTAACATCAGCTTACCTCGTTAAGATATTGCTTCATTAAGATCCTCATTATTTAATTTCCTGGTTAACTACTCATAACCTCGTTAGCTCATAACCTCGTTAAGCAGCGTTCCTGGTGTGTCTCCTAGGTGACGACGAGACGTTCCAGGACATCTTCAGGGATTTCAGTGACATGGCGTCCAACGACCCGGAGAGGCTCAGCAGGAGGCAGTTCGGCCGAGGAGGCGAGGAAGAGGAGGAGGATGAAGGAGGGGGGCATAAGAGCAGCCACTGCTGACCCTCCAGGTTACCATGGCAACGTTTTTAGAGACTTGGGACCAAACCAGCTAGGATGCAGATTATCAGAGTTCAGCTGTCGGTTCTGACCCGGAGCGACCTGGTTCTGTTTGTTTAGGAGACGGGCTTTTATCACTGTGAACGGTTCAGACCATTTCACCAGAACCGGAACCGGACTGGAGGATTCACGGTTGGGTCCAAGAGGTTCTGGTTCTGGAAGGAGGTCAACACTAACCCGATTGTTCATCTTGTTGTTAATCATGAGAATCCAGAATGTCAGAAACATTTCCTGGTGAATAAAGTCAGAACCGGTTCTGAACAGGTCCAGAAGCTGTTTGTGTTCTTCTGTTTCCTTCCCGCCTCGGATCAGAACCGTTTCGCTTTCATAACAAAGCTGCAGAATACACAGGAGGTCTCACTCCGACACTTTTACAGACATTGAACTCATCATCAACCAGTTTAACAATTTAGAATTTATCCAAGAAAAACTAGCTTGTGTGCTAATGCTATGTGCTAATGCTATGTGCTAATGCTATGTGCTAATGCTTTCAAAATTAGCTCCTCTCTCTTTGGTTCTTCCTGTCCAGGATGTGTTACACGTTGAACTGTGTTTTCTTAGGATTTAGTTTTAGTGATAAATTCTTCAGTTCTGGGAATATTAATCTGTGGAGAGAAGCTCATTAGTGACCTGCAGGAACAGAAAAGCTGCTTTTTATCCAGAAAATATGAGCTGGTGACTAACAGGGTGTTTTTATGCCCCCTGCTGGCAGAACCATGGAAGTTCCCTGATTACTGCAGCAAACATCCACCGCTGCTTTACAGGCAAACAAACAAAAGATAAAGGGGATTGCAGAGGCAGCCATCTTTTCTTTAAGGCACCAGAACAACAAAATCCACTGTATCTTTATTCAGTACAGAAAAACCTCAACACAGTGAACCTTGACACGTTTTATTGGTGTTCGAAGGAGCGATGAAATGGATGTTACTGAATGAAGCGTTCTGTGTGCTGAAGCACCACAGGGGGCCGACGAAGAACTCGCTGCTGTCTCCTGTTTAAAGTCACATTTTGGAGCAGTAACAGATCTGAGAAACAAGCTGTTTACATTCCATAAAAACAGAAACAAAGTGAATAAATGAAGCATAAACAGAAACCAATTTAGACATTTTCATTTTTATCACAGATGGAACCATAACAAATCTTTCAAGCGACGATTCGGCTGCCATCTACATCTTGACCACTAGATGGCAGTGAATACCACAGCCTGCTTATTTTATCCAGGGTTGTTGCTCCTCTGGATCAGAACCTAAACGATGACGGAGGTCAGCTGGACGTCTCCTTCGATCTCCAGGCCGGTGATGTTCTGCAGCGGAGTGAAGCGGTGGTTGTAGTTGTGGGCCTGCATGCCGTTCACCACCAGACGAAAAGACTTGTTCTCACAGATAATGGTCAGCTGTAAGAACCAAAGGTCACAGAGGTCATCCCAGCTGCTGCCACTCTGGGATTTCTAACAGAACTGATGAAGGAAAGTCATTCAAACTGTTTCTAGCCTGGGAAGAAAATGTTTCCTTCCACATTTAACTTTAACAGAAATAATCAAAGGTAAGACTTTATTGGACAAATATTTATTTTTAACTTGGTAGATTCTTTCCCTGTTGATCATCCATGAATGAGGAACGTGATTGAAACTGGCAGCACAACCTAATTTGTATTCATTCAGCTGATGATTATCACTCTTAAAGCATTAAAATTTAATTCCCAGATGATCAGTTGATCCATAAATATGTAAAAAAAACAACAATGAGATTGTAACATCACAGAGAAAGCAACACCCCAGTGATCCCAGTACACATGCACTGTTCAGGTGTGAAGATGCTTTTAGAGGCGTCGTACCGTGAAAGGCTGACCCCGATGGAAGGGCATGCCGCCGCCGCGCTCCTCAGAACCCCACTTGTCCCACTGCTTGGTGTTTCGGACCACAACGTTCTCGTTGAATCGTGGATTGTAATGTAGAGCGATGCCAGACTGGTGGGTGAGGTTCACGTTGAACCTGAGGGCAAAACAGAACAGGCAGAAAATGTTTTTAATGTCAGACATAAAGAACAAACCTTTACTGAACATCAGAGGCGACACGAGTTTTAGACAGACTGTCCACTAAAGTTAGACAGAAACTTCACTGGAAAATCTTCGTATAATTGAATGTTGAACATCAGACTTATTTACTGCACCTAGTAAGGGAAGGAGCTACAATAAAACTACTTTGTGCACTGAGGATGCATGAAGAACCGGTTTCTGTTTCTGTTCCAGTTCTTTGTTTCTGCTGCCTTCAGATCCAGTCATTGTCTCATGACAGACTTCCTGCTGCACCAGCCGGAGTTCTGCTCCGGTTTCAGGGAACTCCGGATGCCAGCTCTTTTCCTATCTGGTCAAGGTTTTCTCCTGAATTAGTCAACACTTTTAAATCCTGAAAGTCCGACTGTGATAGAAACAGGTTTTCCTGAGATGGACTGAGGGACCGATGAGTCCACATGTTGTCGTCTGAGGAACAGCAGCAGGACTCCGAGACATTTATGGGTTTTATTGGATGTTACGTTATTCTCTCTGTGTTCTCTACAAGCTGATCGATCCTCGTTAAACTCCACTTGTTTCAGTATTTGATGTTAACAGAAATGGACACTAATGCTAATAATGGAGCTAACTTTTAATTTCGTTCTTTAGCATCTTTGAACGTGTTTTGGAAACGTAGCTTCCCGTAAATTAATTTTTCCAGATTATGTTGGTATCACACTTCAGCATTGGCTTTTGTGAAATATTGTGTTGTTATAACAATCTAGCATTAACTTCTTCTACTTACTGTGTCAGTATTGCCCTTTAGCATTAGCTTTCAATAAATACCATGTCGGTATTGTGCATAAGCTTTAGCTTCAGCTACGTATTGTGCTGCTAATATAGCGTTTACCATTAGCTTTTGCTAAGTACCTTGTTGGTACAGTGCTTTTGCATTAGCATCTGCTAAATTCTGTGTTGGTATAGCACTTTAGCATGTGGTTAGCGCAGGTAGCTTTTCACTTAGCGGTTTCACCTGGTGGCGCTGGGCTGGACGACGCCCTGGATGGTGATGGTTCTGCCGGGCTGGAGCCCGCCGCTGATGAAGTTCTTGTACGGAACAACCTGCAGAGAGATGGAGAAGAAACTACCAGTGAGAAAAGTCAAATCTCTGGGAGCTAAAACATTGACTGAGGAGGTTCATGTTTTATCTGAACTCACAGGCACTGCTGGAGGAAATCCAGGCTGAGCTGGGAATCCAGGCTGGGGGGCGAAGCCGGGGTAGGATGGGAAGGCGCCCTGGGTTGGGAAAGCCTGCTGCGGAAACAGCTGCACAGCAAACAGTTTGCTTCAGTCACAGGAAGGTTCCTCTACTGGACAACTTCATTATCATCGCAAACTCCCACGCTCCCTGAACACAACATGTTTTTTGCTCACCACTGGAGTGGAGAAGGAAATGGAGGAAATTTCCACCCTTCCGCCGACTGTGATGGTGTCAACCTGCTGGAACGGGATGCGATGCCTGTAGTCCATGAAGTGGCTGCCGTTCACACTCACCTGCAGGGAAACTGCAGTTCACTTTCAATCCTTCAAACTGGAAGTCCTGACATCAGCTCTTTCCCTTCGATTTCCTCCAGTTTGGAGAAAACAGAAAAAGAAAGTAGCTTCTATCTAAATAAATTGACTTTAATTATTTTAATCCATACTTTGTCTTTGTTTTACTTTTATTTATTCCTCCCACAGTGATGGAAACATGATTATAATGAAGTTCCTGAGAACTTGTGAGCAAAGCTTCACTGTGAATGTTAATGGGAGGCAGTGAGTGAAACCAGATGTGTGGACCTCAGCAGCTCAGTGATACTTAATGCCAGAACCTTCATTCAGTGACTAAATGACTCACTGGCAGGATCTGAGTTTTTCTGTTGTTATTTGGAGTTTCCTGTGTTTCTGAGTCTCCGTGTCGTCCTGTCTCTCCCTTTGATTAGTTCCCAGCTGTGTCTCGTCCCCTGATTACCTCTTGTGTGTTTAATGTCTCTGTCGGATCCTCGTCACACTTGGCGTCCTGTTCCCTGTAGTCCGTGTTGTCATTAAATTTATCATTTTGCACTTCAACCTGGGTTTTCAGTGTCTGCCTCACCTCCACCGCACCGCACTTCGTGACAGAAGGATCAGACCACGAACGCCGTGAGGTCGCTATATTTTGGCCCAGATGGACCGGGACTGGATCCAGCAGCAGTTGGAGTTGGATCAGAGGGATTTCTACAGGGATGTAGAGATCCTGCTACTGCTGGAGGAGTTGGGTCTGAAGTCAAACTACGACCTGCAGACGGAGTTTTTCCAGGGGAGACTGATGTTGGCACCCCCCGGATTCGGTCTCAGCCCGGGAGGCAAGTGACGTGAGCCGCCGGTGGACCCGACCCCGGGTCGCCTCACGGAGCCATCACCTCCGCTGCCGTCCCCAGTTAGTGGGTCATCGTCCCCAGTTAGTGGAAGTCTTCCTAGTACCAGTTCCCGAGTTCCCTAGTGGTTCCTCCTGGCCTCCCCGGTGAGCAGATTGTTTAGCTTTTCATCAGAAGGTTCTGAGTTTAGAAATATTTCATATCTTTTACACAGTACATGTTTCTATTTCCCACAGAATTAAGCAAATTGAAATTAGAAGTATAAATTTATTGTTTAATGGAAAAAAATTTTTTTTGCCAAGGTGGTTTTTGAGTTTTTTAATAGAAATTAAGTAATTGTTCCAACCTGGATAAAATGTAGACTCTCCTCTGATTGGCTGATAGATAATGAATTATTTGATCTAATTGTTTGTCTGTCTTGATGTGAACAATCTTGTTCACATGTGATTGGAATTTAACACAACTGTGAAAATATGTTTTGTAGACATTAGCAGAACAAAGACAGATACTGACTGTGAGCTCCCCTCCCCCGCTCTGCCCACAAAGTGAAGGGAATCACCATAGCAACCACAGCAACCATAGCAACCAGTGACTCAGCATTTTTAGGGGAGACATTTTGACTCTTTAAGAAGCAAAACTCAGACCCAGTCGGAGGTGGTTCTGGTCAGGTTCTGTTGGTGTTGTGGTCGGGTTTTGTTGGTGTTCTGGTCGGGTTCTGTTGGTGTTCTGGTCGGGTTTTGTTGGTGTTCTGGTCGGGTTTTGTTGGTGTTCTGGTCTCGTTCCGGTCGGGTTCTGTTGGTGTTCCGGTCGGGTGCAGTACTGGACCTGGTAGAAGTCCCGGCTGACGGTGATCTGCAGGGTGAAGTTGCAGCCGGCGGGCAGCGGCACGTTCTGCTTCCTCTCCTCGGAGCCCCAGTTGCCGTACTGGAAGCTGTTGGCGACGACGTAGGGATGTCCGTCGTATCGCGGGTTAAAATGGAAGGCGATGTCCGCTCCGTTCCTGGAGCCACACTGGAGGTTCACATGGAATCTGGGGAACACAAACCAGTTCAGACCAGTAACAACCAGCTCCATTCCTACTGGGCTGATGGAAACACTCTGAAGACGTTATGTTGGCCAGTTTTAATAAAAGAAAACTGTTCTCAGTTTCTTTTATAAGAAATTACAAATCCTGAAACACGCTTGTTGGACAAGATGGCCTCCCTGGGTGAGCTGACCTCACTGGAGAGCGATTTATGTTTTATGTTGTGTAGAAACACCAAAGTCTATAATAACAGAAAAAAGTCTCAAAATATTCCCCTACTCGCTTTTCTAAGGAAAAGTCATCAGAGGGCTCTGAAAAATTGCAAATGGAGCAACAAACTTGCCAATTTGGCAACCCTAACCCTCTGGGGTCCGTCAGTGGGCGGAGCTTAGCTAGCTAACATGTGGCTGATGGTTTGATCAGATGTGAGCGAAGCTGAAGACGACGGACGGACGGACTGACCTGTCCACGCCTGGAATGACGCGTCCGCTGATGATGATGGACTTCCCCTCCTGCAGGCCGCCGTGGATCGATCCGGTGAAAGGGATCGGCTACAGAACAGAGGACGACATTTAGCTTACAGTGGAGAGAACAAAGGTCAAAGGTCACTGAGGGAACTGGCGTCTGTCTGCCACCCTGCTGCAGCGTACCGACAGGAAACTCAACTTTCTGTTACAAACCTCAGACATGCAGCTGCTGCAACTTGTTTTAATTTGTTTTTATCCGTTTTAATTTGTTTTAATTTGTTTTTATCCGTTTTAATTTGTTTTTATCTGTTTTTATCCGTTTTAATCTCTGCTGGCTGAAATGCGCAGCAGTAAATAAGTAACGTCGCCCTTCAGTTACTCACCGACTTCCATTCACTTCAGGGGGAAATGAACTGGCAGGAAGTTCAACGTCGCTGCCGTTCGTTTCATTTATTACCTTCAGTCAGATTTTTACTTTTTTCTTCTGGTTTCAACTGAGAAAACCGGTTCTGTCTGCTTGGGGTTATCTTGAGTTATCTCTGTCGTCATGCTGCTACAGGCTGAGGAATAATTCTCCACTTTTACTCACTTCCTTCTCCTACTGCTCTCCAGTTTGCTTTACTTGCTGGATTTCCGACTGTTGGCTTCATGTTTTCAGTTATTTTCTCTCTGCGTTCTGATTGGCTGATTCCTTCCTGGAAACTAATTTGAATAATTAACTGAATTTTATGTATTGATTGATAACTGGAATGGATGATCAGATTAAAATGATTGTTTTGGAAATAACCTTGAGACGACGTGTTGTGAATTGATGGAATAGAAATAAAGTGAATTAAATTAATTTTTTTAGTGTGAAGCTACAAAACAAACTGAGCTGCGTCTCATTCACTTCCTTTGGTTGAATTGTTTTTCAAACTGTGGTTTGTGGTTTTGAGCTCCATGTTTGTTTATCCAATTTGAAAATGAACTTTAATCAGCAGCAAAATGAACGACACAAAACCTGAGTTATAAAAATTATGATTACAAAAATCTAATAGGAATTGGTTTTAAAGTTGTAATTGTAAGACAGAAAGTCATAATTCTGACTTATTTTCTGAATTATGACTTTTATTCTCATAATTATGACTTTAAAACTTGTTGACTTCCAGCTGAGCTTGTATTTTTTATTTGATGGCAGAAATGGGCTTCCGTAGTGATAGAAAAAAGAAACGTTTTTAAAAACATCTCAAGGCGGTGAGAGAAACTCGAGAGGAATTTTAATGTTTTCTGAATCCTTTGTGAATATTTTTAGTAGATTTTACTAAAATAAATTCACTCAGATTATCATTCAGTCAGTTCTGCTGCATAAAGCAGCGTTAACACAGATCCTTCCTCAGCCTGCTGCTCTCTGCACATCTGTTGTTCATTATTGTTGTTTTTAATCCTCATTTTGAACGTTTCAGTTTTCAGCTTCGATTCTGGTGAATCTGATCTGATCTGCTGTTTTGGATCAGATAACTACAGGATTTATGTCATCATTTTGTCCTGTATGTTGCTCTTTATTCTGTTTTTGTGTATGTAACACATTTATCTGTGTGTGAATGTTTTAACTTCCTGTCATTTTGTTCCTCTCTGTGGGACAATCAGATCTTTCTATTCTAGTTTTTTCTGTAACAGGATATAAATAACCAGAATGTGATGAAGCAAAACTCCAGCTTGTATTTCTGGTAAATCTGAGGCTCATCTGTACAACATCTCTACTCCTGATCAAAATCTTAAGACCAGTCAAAAAATTGCAAGAATTTGCATTTTGCAACATTGAATCTTAAGAAGGTTCTAAGTAGAGCTTCACAATGTTAAAAGGACAAATCAGTGCAAGAGACAAGAACATTTGAGCAGGGAATTGTCTGAAAACTGCATTTACACTCAAACATGATTTTTTCAGCTGATCAAAAGTTTAAGACCATAGCTCAAAAAACCCCCGAAACCCCTAAAACAGAAATCAAAATGTCAAAAAAAGGACTAATGAGCAGCTCCACCCTTCTTGTTGATGACTTCAAACAATCGTTTAGGATGCTTGATGCCAGTGTTTCCAGGAGGCTAGTGGGAACGTTGCTCCAAGTGTTGAAAAGTATTTCATGTTGAATTTTACAGAAACGTTTGTGCAGAAAGTTTGGTGGAAGGCGAACCGCCGGCAGAGTTTTTCTGCTCTGGGGACGTTTTTATTTTAGATTTTCTCCTTTAAATAACTGAACCTCATTAATGTGCTGAACGTATCAGAGACCAAATAGTTTCAGGCCCGGTTCTGACCCAAACTGCTTTATCCATCCATCCATCCATTTTCTTTACACCCTTCTTCCCTAAATGGGGTCGGGAGGGTTGCTGGTTCCTCTCCAGCTGCGTTCCGGGCGAGAGGCGGGGTCACCCTGGACAGGTCACCAGTCTGTCGCAGGGCAACACAGAGACATACAAGACAAACAACCATTCACACACACACACCTAGGGAGAATTTAGAGAAACCAATTAACCTGACAGTCATGTTTTTGGACTGTGGGAGGAAGCCGGAGAACCCGGAGAGAACCCACCATGCACAGGGAGAACATGCTAACTCCATGCAGAAAGACCCCGGGCCGGGAATCGAACCCAGGACCTTCTTGCTGCAAGGCAACAGCTCTACCAACTGCACCACTGTGCAGGCCTGCTTTATTTATCTCATATTTTAATATTTTCTGGAGTTTTTCTGGATCTTTTCTTTCAATTTAATCTCCTCCTGTTGTAGATCTTTGTCTTTCAACACTACCTCTTCACTTCCTGTAATTTTCATCACTTCCTGTCTGTTTCTGTAGCTTCAGATAAAAGTTCTTGATCCAATGAAACACAACAAATAACAGAAATCTCCCTGAAGGAGAAATGACTTCCTTACTCTGTAAAGTTTTATTATGAAAGTATGAGACGATTTCTACTTTATAAAAATTAATTTGCTTTGAAAACCACATTATCTGTTCTCTAATTTGGTTTCTTTTGGTCATAAAATCAACATTTAATATATCATTAAACTGTAAATACGCACAAAGAAACAAACAATAAAAGGTTTGTTTTTATTGTTTCCATATTTAAATCTGCAGTTTGTAACTTTTATTTAAAAAATATATATTTTTGTTCCATATTTATTAAAACTGTTTCCATGTTGTGACAGTTTGTTATGAGGCAGATAATCAAACGAGTCTTAACGCTGTCAATCACCCTTTGTGTGGCGCTGCTCATTCCCCTTTAGTACAGCTAGCATAGCCTGTTTGATTGCTATGGCTAGTTGGCAGAGCTAAGCCCCGCCTCCTGGCTCTGATTGGTTGCTTTTGGTGCTTTTCTTCAGACAGTAGCTCAGGGAGGAAGACGAGGAGTTTGATCTTTTCAGATTATCTGACACAAAACAAACTTTAACCACATTTTCAATAAATATGTAAAAAGAACAAACAATTTTTATAAAAGTT
Organism: Gambusia affinis; assembly: GCF_019740435.1. NCBI lineage: Eukaryota > Metazoa > Chordata > Actinopteri > Cyprinodontiformes > Poeciliidae > Gambusia > Gambusia affinis. The sequence continues at coordinate 1,275,099 of NC_057873.1, forward strand.
ACAAACTGCAGCTTAAAAAAGTTGGTTAGTTGGTTTGTCATCATTTTGATCCAGAGCGCCACCTGCAGGATGGATTCCCCTGACCTCTGACCCAGAGTCAGTTATTCTGTTAGCGCCATTAGCATAGAGATGCTAATTATTTACATTGACTGGAGGAATGTTTTGAAACAAAAGCACATTTACTGGCAGTTTTACTTTTACATAAATGTTATAATGAAATGTTTGCTAACGGGACTCAGTGTGAGTCACTGCTGACGTTTTAGCCAAAAATACACGTTAAACAGTCCCAGAGTTTATGTTGGAGTGAGACCTCTTGTTCATAAACCAGCTTTGTCCATGTGTTCCACCTGATGACGCTGTTCTAACTGATGTTACATTATTTATTGCAGTTTTCATTTTAACTTAATATTTTTTTTCCTATTACGTCACAATTTTACATAATTATTCAGATGATCTGATCTGTTCCTCCGTCCTCCTGTCGACTTTTTCTTTTTAATCTTTTTTTTCCCTCCAGCGGGTCTTTTTGTGGACTCTAGCGTCTCTTATATGACAGTAGGCTGACCGGAAAAGGGGAGAAAAAGGGGGGAAGAATTGCGGCAAATCTTTTTTTTCCTTTTTTACTGAAGGTTTCCTTTGTTGTTTTTTATAGTTAAAGCACATGAAGATCTTCGCTCTGTGATCATCAGACAGAATAGAAACTTTGTTCTACATGAAGAATCAGGAAACCGGAGCTCCATATTTTCCAGTTTGCGTCAGAATATTTTGAGCAGCTGGAGGGAAACGGAGCATCGTGGAAATGTCGCACAAACATCTGCATTCAGGGAAACATGTGGAACATCTGGACTGGACCTGCTTTAGTTTTCATGAAGCTGATTGTCGGAGCGGCTGCAGGAAACGATGCGCTTTGCTTTCATAACGGAAACATGAAGCGATGAGAATTAAACTTTACTCACCGGGTTGTAGAACGGAGACTGGTTGAAAGCCATGAGCAGAACCGAGCTGTGGGAGCAGAACCGACACCAGAACCGAGCTGTGGGAGCAGAACCGACACCAGAACCGGGCTGTGGGAGCAGAAAGTCTCCTTCCGCAGACTTTGAGTTAAAATGGAGGCGATTAGGAAGCTGCGGCTTTTTAAGCTCTCTGGAAGGTTTCGGTTTCCCAGCAGTGGGAGGCGTTTCTACGGAACCAGGGGTCGATTCTGGGGCGATTACTGGAACCAGGAGCGCTCCCAGTCTGGCCCCAGACGAGTGGGGGAACGGTCAGCACCGGAAACCAGGATTTATTCCTCTGCAGATCCAGTTTCACCTGAAATATTCACAACTTAGGAGAAAATCTGACGATCCGATCAAAGAGGCCGAACGGGGAAAAGTTTGGTTCACATTTACCAGAACTAACCAACACCGGGCCTCGTTACTGTGAAACATGGTGGTGGCAGCATCATGACTGTTCGCTTCGACCATTTCCTGTGAAGCGGTTCCTGACGGTTACAGGGCCGGTCCAAGACTTTTTGGGGCCCTGAACAGATTTACATCCGGTCCCAAAACCAACATGCCAACACCAGATTGTTCATCTCTGTGTGTGACGTAGCTAGTAGCATTAGCATCATTAGCTTACATCCTACCACTTATGGTAACTTACAATAGAAGGAACCTAAAAGTATATATTTGGATTTTGAAATGCAGAGTGGAGTTTCATTGTGCCCTATTATTTTAAATATTTGAAAATTATATCAGATGATAAACAATAAATTTTCAGTAAACAAGTTAACAATGTTTTATATTTCAGCAGGAATAGATTAACTATCGAGTCTGTAACAAATAGAATACTCTTTTATGGGCAATAGAATTTAGTTTGTTTCATCCAAAGTTATTTTAAACATATTATCATGCTAACTTATTAGTGCTCTTAGGGGCCCCTATGGTGTGGGGGCCCCAAGCAGCTGCTTAGCTCATGTATGCCTTGGGCCGGCTCTGTCCTGGGGCCCAATTGAAAAAACAATAAAATATTTATATAACCCTCGAGAGAATTTTAGCATTAAAATATAATATGAACAAGATCAGTCAGACATCACATTTTACAAATTACACTCCAGAACCTAGATTCACAAATAAAAGAAATATTTCAGGCATTTATTTAATTCTCTGCTGTTTTCATGTAGTTTATTACTGAGTTGTTCTGCAGATGTAAGAGGATCTGATGAAATGATCAGAATAAATCAGTTTTCCATAAAATGACTGAAATAAAGCAGAACATAAGAAACTGCAGATGAAGAAGGATTTTAGTTCCCAGGAGTCCGAGTTCGGGTCCAGATTCATGTCTGGGTGGGAAAATAAAAGTTCTGGAGCGAATCCGATAGAGGAAGGCTGCAGATTAATCTGAAGCTGCTGCAACAAACTTTCAGGATGTGAAACCAAATTATTGAAGTTTTTTTTATGTATTTTTCATTTCAGTAGAATATTTCCCAAACGTCTCATTATTCTCAGGACCAGCAGGTAAACGGACCTGGTACCGGTACCAGCACTGGGTTTCCACAGCTGTCAATAAAACCATAATGTTTTTATTATATCATAACTCAGAAACCTTTAGAACCGTCCGGTATTGTTTACCCAGATATATGGAACTAAATTGGGGCCGTAAAGTTGAACATTTTTCAAAATAAATTTTCTGAAACTGAAAAAACTCTTTAATTTGAAAAGTATTTTTGTAATTTTGTGGAGTTTTAAAACTAGACTGCAAAAAAAGAATAAATATATTTATGAGAGAAAACTTGGATGAGAATATTCATACGACAAAAAAAAGTTGAACAAGATCAAAGTCAAAATAATATAATAAAGTCATTTGAACAATATTTTGACTTGAACAATTATGTAACTATGCAAACATGTTGGCCCATCTTCACTGTTACTGTTTAAAAAAATTAAAAAATAAATAAATTTTCAGGTCAAATTGTTTTCATTATTTTTTTTAAGTTTAAAAATAAGTTTAAAAACAAATTTTTTGGTATTTGTAATTTTCCAGTTTCAGTTTTTAAAAAAAGTTTAAAAATTATATATAAAAAAAGAAAAACTTGAGATTCAAAGTTACTGTTTTGGTTTAAATTTTTCAGTTTTTTTAAAAGAAATTTTAAAGTAGTTAAAAAAAACTTTATGAGATTTGAAATTATCTCTCAATTTAATATTTTTTTTCAGTTTCAAAAATAATTTGTCAACAAGCTTTGTGGCCCTAATGTAGCTCCGTAGCTCTTGTCTTATCAGCGGCTTTACGGCCTTCTGCCGGTTTTACTGCTGCGACCTTCTGAAGCTCGTCACATGAAGTCTTTGTCAGTTCGTTTTGCTTCCCCTCTGTGGTCAAAGTTCAGGCGCATTTCGCCACACCTGCAGCTTAACAGAATAATCCGGATTATAGTTTTATTACCAGAGGAGGAAGAAACCAGATGAGGAAATGGAAACTAGAAGTAGAGATGGACTTTGGCTGTGGAGTCTCTGCAGAATGATGGACTTCAGGTGGATTAGAGATGACCTTTGACCCTCCCCAGAGTGATGGGCAGCTGCGGTCACAGGAAGTGAGAGTCGGAACGACTCTGGCAGACCGGCTCTGTTGAAGCCTCACAGGTTTCATCACTTCTGCTTTGTGGTTTCATTTTTAGTGGCTTAAAGCAGCAGAAGAGAAATTCTGACTGACTGACTGGCTTTGGTTCCGGTCCGGTTTCAGACGATGCTGACGCCTTCAGCACACAGGGAGGGCTGGAGAAGAAGCAGGGCATTATGGGAGAAATGAACACCAATAGTTTGGCTTGTTTGGTCATCAGAGCAAAACATGCAGATTAATTTTACAAAGAAATATTTCCACCTTATTATTCAGTCATTTGTAACTATTCTGGTTTCAAGCTCATTTATTTTTCTTGCTAAGTAAATATTTATTTTGCTCATAGAAGTAAAGATTCTAAAAGAATATTATCCCACAGGGGAACATTTAGATTGGGATAAATAAAGTATTTTTAAATCAAGGATCTGATAAAAGTTCAACTTTTCTTGGTCATAAATGTGTTTTAAACTAAAGTGGAAACGTCGCAGTGAAGCCAGAGTTTCGTTTACTCTGGACTCATTCTGCATGTTTGAAAGCCTCTGGGACCAGAAAACAGATGAGCTCAACAGAACCTCCATCTGACCCACTGACGTCACGTGAGACCGGCTCGGAACCGGGCCGGGTCCAGGAGCAGGAGGCTCAATAACCTGACAGGCAAATCTGTGTTGATACAAAGCAGAAGCCGCTGTTCCTCCGGTTCAGCCCGCAGAACATTTCAGGTCCAGTTTCTGACCGTAAACAGAACCAGAAGATCGCAGCGGATCAACCAGAACTTTCCCTTCCCTCATATCCGGTGGAGCCGCGATCCGGCTAACCCGAACCCAACAGCTAGAGACGGGCTCGTTTTTCAAACTCCTGTTTCCACCATTTATGGACAAACTAACATTTTAGTTAGCAATTGAAATATTTAGCTTTAAGCTAGATCTTTAGCTCCAAGGTGCATTAGACCATCATGCTAAATATTGTTAGCAAGCTAAATATTTAGATTCAAATATTTTTTCCTGAGCTGGCTAAATATTTAACCTGTAAATATTTTTGCTAACAAGCTACATACTTAACTAGCAAGCCAAATATTTAGTTTGGAGCTACGTTTTTTTGCATTTTACTCTCATATTTAGCTGAGTTAAAAATGTAGCTTGCCAACAAAATGTTTAGATTGAAACTGATATTTAATGTTTATCACAGGATGATGACATGGTGAAAAAATGATCCATGTTTTCCTCTTGTGACAGGCTAAATAAACCAAATTATTAATCTTGGTGGAACTTCATTGGCTCCTGCTGTACAGTCGGGTTTTTTACATGTTGACAAATCAACAGAAAACTTTGCAAATGCAACCAATGAGAAACCAGAACTTTTTTATTCACCAGATTAAAGAGAAACAAAGTTGTAGTTTCATTTATAAAAAAAGGTAAATTTATTAAATTAGTTACAGAATCTGAGCAAAGGAAAAACCGAGTCAGAACAGAACCGATGAGGCGTTCAGGTGGAAATGTCTACAATCAGTCTGAGATTTCCCACGCTCTCCCCATACCCTGAACGCCTCTCAGTCTCCTCCTTTCTTCTTCTTCTTCTTCTTCACCTCCTCCTCTCCCGCTGCTGGTTTCCTCTTGGTCGCCTCTTCCTCCTCCTCCACCTGCTCCATCCTGTCCCACACCTCATCCTCCTCCTCCTCCTTCACTTGAGGCTCCGCCCCCTCCGTGGCCCCGCCCCCCGGCCCGGCCTGCAGTTCCCGGCTGGCCAGCAGGAGGCAGGTGAGCCGGGACTTGAGGTAGACACGATGCAGCGGCCGCCGGTCCTCCAGGCTGTGGACCCGCAGGAAGCGGTCCAGGCCGCAGGACGCCACCAGCGGCTGGGAGGCGTGGCACTGCAGGGCGCGCACGCCGCCCGCCGCGCCCTTCAGGCGCCCGCGGACCAGCCCCTTCCGGAGGTCCAGCACCGCCACGTCGCCCTGCGTGTTGCCCACCACCACGGCGCCGCCGGCGGGCGGCAGAGCCAGCGCCGTCAGCGGATACTCGCCGAACTCCGCCTCCAGGACGGGCCGCCGCTGGGGGGTCGCCGGGTCAAACACGTGAACCTGAGAATGACAGGACGTGTCAGTTGACATCACTTCCTGTTCCGACCCAACAGCACCGCCGTGGAGGTTTGTTTTTACTTTAATAACATTTACTGACAACACAAACGTGATGAACGATGAATCTAAACCACATGTGGCAGAAATGAATCAATCCTGAAGTTCAGTAATAAAAACATTTAAAACGTTTTGAGCCTTTAACTAACGTAACGAAAAACTCGTCACGAATCAGTCAATATCAATAATTATTGATTGGTTTTTAACTTGGTTCGCCTGTTTTTCCGTCTCATCTGTTTTTTCTTTTCTCCGCCTCATCAGGCTGCAGCTCCTGTGATGAACCACTTTGTTTCTCTTCACGCCTGCAGCCTCCTGACTGACGGGTTGCTGCTCGGTTCTTCCTGGAATCACAGCAACAGTTTCTGGAAGAACGTCCAGAATCCTCCTTTACTGATTTCTCTAAACATCGGATCTTTGTCCTCCTAATCGATTGTTTGTTGCCTTTATTCTTGTATTATGAAGACGATTTTATTCTGCTCATTTTAAAACTTTATTACAACTTTAATCTTAGAATTCAGATTTTTTTGTATTCTTAACCTGGTTCCAATATTCCATCTTAATCATAAAAAACTAATAAAAAAATCACAGGTTCTGATCCAAACTGTGGATCAGAACATCCAGAACTCAGCTGGACCTTAAACTGGGTTAACTGGTTTTAGAATTGGTTTAATCTCAGAGTTTTGCAGATATTTATTATTTTAATGTCAGCAGTTATGATCACCTGTTGTTCTAACAGTTTAATGAGTAAAGAATGAAACATTCAAAGCAGATTTGATCTTTAATGGACCTGACCAAGCTCCGCCCACAACCGACCCACGTGACCGCGAGTCTCACAAACAAAGCCTGGCGGCGCCTTGTTTCTATGGAAACATGACTCCATTAGTGCTTCATTTCTACTGGATATCACAATATATCAGAGGAACTAACAGGTTCATGTCATCAACTGGGAGGAGGTTACTGGTTTCTCAGTCACAAGCTGGTTGAAAACCTGAGGCCAGCAGGTGTCAGTCAGTTATGGTAGATCTGACCTTTGACCTCAATATGAGAAGCTACAGACTGACAGGAGGAACCAAAGAGCTCTGTAAAGGTAAAGAAGCCATTTGTTTGTTAAAATTTGATGAAATCTATTTGTTTTATGTGATGTTTGTTGTGAATGACGTATAGTCACAAATGAAAACTACAGCGGCTGTAATGAGCCACAGCAAAGGTAAACAAAGGTAAAATAACCCGAACAGGTGATCAACTCAAAACCACTCCTACCTTTTTACTCTCTCTTTGTAGTTTAAACACACCTGTTACCGTGGCAACCGCCTGCGCCCCGCAAGACGAGTAAAGATTACGTTAAAAACAAAACATTCAGTCCGTTACGATATCAAGTTTATTTCTGGATTATTAATCGTTGCTTCCCTGAACACAGTGATGGTTGATTGACCAGCTGTACTTGGTGCTAGAGAGGCTAACAGGAGGAACAGTTTAGTCTAAAACCTTTTCTGCTAAAATAAAATCTTCAGTGTGTGTCAGATACACGTTGCATATTGATCTGTTTAGCTAACGTAAGACTGTAGCAGACAGGCTACAAGGTGTACAAGTTGTATCAGTGCTGCTATTATGCTGTACTTAGCTAACAGGAAGCTGTTTGTGAGACGGCCAATCAGGTGACCACGTAGAACGGACATCAGCCAATGAAAAGCGGCCCTGCGGAAAGGTCCATGCCTCCAGCAGGTTCACCTGGGCAGCTGCTGCACGCCTTCACTTTGTTTACATTAACGAGTGACGTCATGCGGACCTCACCAGCAGTAACTCTAACCCTAACCTGCTTTACAGGTGTAAAACCAGATGTAACCCAAGATAGGTGAGACAACCGGAAGCAGTTACCTGATGGTAGCCCGTGCAGGTGACCACCTTGTCGGAGTCCGGGATGAAGCCGATGTCTCTGACCCAGTGCGGCCTCCGTAGATCCAGCCAGTCGTCCCGCAGGTTCTTCGCGGTGAATAGCGGCTTCTCGGGCCGCTCCAGGTCCCAGATCTTCAGCCCGTTCTCCTTCCCGCCCGTCGCCACCCGGTTCGGGTCCACCAGGCTCTGCCGCATCCGGGACACGTTGCTGCCCGCGTCCAGCTCGGCCACCGGCCCGCTGCCGTCCTCCCGCCACACCCGCACCTTCCCGCACTCCGCGCAGGTGATGACGGCGGAGCCCCGCAGCGAAGCCAGCCCGCTGAAGCAGCCCTCCTCCGGGTCTCCGCAGCTTCGGGTCTCGGTGAAGACGCCCTTCTCGGTGCTGAAGGTCCGGACGGTTCCGTCCGCGCAGCCCAGCAGCAGCTCGCTCTCCGCCGGGTCTGCCCAGCACAGCGCGCGCACCTCCTGGTCGCGGCTCAGCGTGCGCGTGTTGGAGAAGTTAAAGGCCTGCTTCCGGTCCAGACTGACCCCCTTCAGGATCCCGGTCTCGGACCCGAGCCACACGGAACACAGTCTGCTGCGTTCCTCCATCACAGCGGGCTGACAGCAGCCAGAACCCGAACAGAACCAGAATCCGACTGAACGCACGTGGAGTTGCTGCGGCGACGAGAAAATACGTCACTGTGTTGTGTTCTTCTTCCTCTTGCTTTGTTTTACGGCGGTGCATTGCAACTGCGATGGCGCCTTACCGCCACCTATCGGACTGGAAATAAACACTAAAAACCTCATTCTGGGAAGTCAAATAATTAAAATAATTAGAATAAATAATTAAATTAAATAATTAAACTTTGCATTAACAAACAAAATTATCCGACGGCAAATTACTGCCAGCCAGAATAAATTTCCACAAAAAACAACAAAATATTGCAGAAAAAACAGAAAATTCTGAGCTTGAAAAGTCAAAAATTTGCTATAAAAAATTCTGAAATTTTTAGATTAATTCTCAAATTTCCTCGAAAAAAAACCCCATAAAATTTTCTGAGTTTTAATAGTCGACTTTTGAAACTTGAAATCTTTCCTGAAATTTTCTGAGATTAATCTCAAAATTTCCAATTTTCTTGGTGGAAATTTGCTAATTTCTTATGTCTACAATGGCCTTTAACCTGTCCATCCATTTTCTGTTCACCTTGTCCCTAATGGGGTCAGGAGGGTTGCTGGTTCCTTTCCAGCTAACGTTCCGGGCGAGAGGCGGGGTCACCCTGGACAGGTCACCAGTCTGTCACAGGGCAACACAGAGACACACAAGACAAACAAACATTCACACACTCACACCTAGGGAGAATTTAGAGAGACCAATTAACCTGACAGTCATGTTTTTGGACTGTGGGAGGAAGCCGGAGAACCCGGAGAGAACCCACCATGCACAGGGAGAACATGCAAACTCCATGCAGAAAGACCCCGGGCCGGGAATCGAACCCAGGACCTTCTTGCTGCAAGGCAACAGTGCTTGGCCTTTAACCATAATCATAAAATTCTCTCTTTTAATTTTGCATTTTTCAAAAATAACTTAATCTGACCTTCACTTCAAATCTTATCAATTGTAAATTTAATATTTATTTAAGTTACTCATTTCTTTTGGAACTGATCTGAACACAGAAGCAACAGTGTCGGTCCAATAACCAGAACATCAGGATAAAACTGAGCACATTTCCAGTTTCACAAACAGTCCAAAGTATGAGAGAGTCAGCAGGAATCTGAGTATCAGTCTGAGTTTGGGTCTGGACACAATTATAATGTAATGAAAATGAAGGGTTTTACTCAGACATATACATATAAATTAATATATAATTTATAATTTAATTTATATAAATTATAAATATATAAATTAATAATTGCCAAAATATTAACAAAAATGTAAAAAAAAAATTGGAAAGGTGTTTGTTTGGTACTGCCTTTCCTCCAGGTCTATAGGTGGCGGTAGGACACATTTATGCTTGTTTGCAGTTCAACATGAAGCACCAAAAGAGCAGAACTAAATTACGTAATCCACCACACATGCGCAGACGGTGGTGGTTCCGCCATTTTGGCTCTCGGTGTGCTAACGGCAGCTAGCTTCTGGTGTATGTGCGTCTTGTTTACGCTCCTCTGTTGGTTTTTTTGTTTTTCCCTCCAGCTGCGGTATTAAAACCAGTAAAGCGGCACCAGTCCGCCCAATAAGGTCGGAGCCGGAGTCTGTCTTCGTCTGAGAGATGGACGGAGGAGAGGAGGAATTTATGTCGGGTAAATGCGCTTTGTTTCTCGGCTGACAAACTAGGAGCTCGCCCATAAACTCTTTTTGTTTTCGGGGTTTTCCGGGTTTCAACCCGGTTCTTGAGTATCGGTCCTGAAGTTTGAACCCGGTTCTGCGTTCAGTTAGCTGCTCCGGTTCTGATGGAGCTTGGTTTCAGATCTAAACCTTGCGTGTTTTGTGTTTCTTTCTCAGTCAGTTTTCAGGTTTTCCTGTAAATTAGCGGTTCATGGCTGAAATCTGCTGCTCAGCAGAGCCTGGGTCATTCTGGAGGGAGATCCGTTCACATCCTGGCTGACCTCTGACCTCTAGCCCACAGCATCACTGACTGAATCTTTCCAGCCATGATTGTTTCTCCTCAGGTCACTAAGTTGGTGTTTTGGTCTGTTCAGCTGCTGGTTCTAGCTGATCTTCTTCTCTTTCGCTTCTCTTCTTCTGCTGTCAACATATCTTGGCAAACTGCTGTATTGATTCCAAAGGAAAATGAAAAGCTCCTGTAACTCATTTAATTCAAGGTTCTTCAAGAAGTTATTCTTGTGCTGGTTGTTGTTGGGAGGAAGGACCTCATGTAGCAGTCTGTATTCCAGCTAATCTGAAGAAGCTTCTGACTGAAGACACTTTGTTGTTGATGACTGAAATATTTTAACCTTTGATCCATGAATCATTTGGACAGGAAAATCTCCTTGGCTCTTAAAACGTTGGTTTTTGCTGCTGATTTAATCAGTGCTACAGAAAGCCTTCAGTCGGTAAACTTCAGGTCTTCAGAGAGTTGAACATCTAATCAGACCAGATTCTTTCACATTGTCTCTTTGTCTTTGTTGTGATGAACGAGCGTCATGCTCGGCTCTCTGAGTGGAGCTGCTGTTTCTGCAACATGTGAAGTTTTAATCTCTGAGTTTGTTTGATGTTGAAGATTTGTTCTTCTGTTTGTCTCCAGACGATGGAGGCGGGACTCCGGTTCAGGATGAGCATCCTCAATCCGACGGCGAGGAGATGAGGAGCGACGGCCGGCAGTCAGAGGTCAGAACTGGCGATTAGTTATGAGTTATTAATGTCCTGGTTGATTCCAACAAGGGAACCAGATGCGTTTCCAGTGAGTAGTAGGAGGAAGTAGAGCAGTCTGGTGGTGAGGAGCTGAGCTTGACCTGCTGGCTGATTCTTCTTCTGCTGTTTAATGTCGGTTGGTGCGTTGAACTTCTGCTCTCTGCAGGACGACGGCAGCAACGACGAAGACGCTGCCATTGCCATGGAAACGGGTGGGGCAGCCAGCAGCTCGGACACAGAGGAACGGCGCCGGGTCGACAGCGACTCAGAGGACGAGGCCCCTGGGGGCCGCCGAGACAAGAGCGACTCGGAGGCAGAGACTCGTCTGCCCGGCGACAGCGACGATGAAGACTCTCCGGCAAAACGCAGGGCAAGCGCGTCGGACGAGGAAGAGGAGGAGTCGCCGAGGAAGAGACGGCCGAGCGGCTCGGAGGACGAGGCGTCGTCTCCGGTCAAACGGGGAGCGTCTGACAATGAGGGAGAGGAGGAGGACGTGTCGTCCCCCGCCAAGCGGCGAGGAAGCAGCTCTGAGCCGGAGGACGCCCCCAGAGGAGATGGCGCCCACAGCGACTCCGACAACGAAGAGGACAAACCGGTGCCAGTATCGCCTCCACGGCAACACTCCGACAGTGACTCTGACACAGAGCCGCCCGCCAGACGCCAGACGGTGGACTCTGACGAGGAAGATGAGGGTAAACGGGAGGAAGAGGAAGAGACCGGGGGAGGGAAATGGAAGGGTGTGATGCAATCAGACAGTGAGGATGAAGGGCAAAGGAAGAAGGCTGCAACAGGAAGTGATGAAGAACAGCGCGAGGAAGAGGAGAAGAAGCAACAGAGAGATGACAGCGAGGAAGAGGACGACAAACCAGGTAGAGACATCAGAGCCAGAACTGATCTGGGGTTTATCACATCCCACATCATCATTCTGCCACCACCATGCTGCATACAGACGTCTCCGGTTTATAAACCGACAGAACTTCCTGTCCTTCAGTCCAATCAGCTCCGTCTCCGTCCCTCTGAGTCGGACAGTCCGAACCGTTTAATGACCGCTGTCCGCCACCATCACGGTCTTGAATTATTTAATCAAAAATATATTGACAAAATCAGCAACATTTCAATTTCCAAACATTTTTCCTGCTAAATTATTGAATAAATATCCACATGAGCTCAAAACCGGAGATTTATTTACAGATTTTATTCTTCAAGTTCTTCAACCATCAGATTGGAGCAAAGTGCTTGAGGAAGCCTGGACCATCCTGGGCTTCTTTAGAAATATGGACGCTAACATTAGCATGTTTAGCATTCAGATGTTACATAGGCTAGCATACCTTCACTGCTAGGCTAACTCCGTTTAGCACAGCTTGAACCCAACAGTAGTCTTCCATTGTGTTTATATATATATATATATATATATATATATATATCGGTGTGTGTGTGTGTATATAATTACTGGTTCTGGACCATTTGGGTCGGGTTTCTGTGGTGGTTCTGAGGTTCTCTTCATGTGTTTCTGCAGTGAAGAGGAAGAAAGCCATCTTGTCTGACAGCGAAGACGAAGATGAAGAGAAGGAAGACAAACCAGGTGAGCCAGCCTGATGTTCTGCTCTGACCCGGTTCATTATCCCAGAACTCTAGAACCGATCCAGTTGTTTCATCTGTCCACTTCCTTGTGTCTCAGCGGTGAAGAGGAGCCGGGCGGTTTCCGATGACGACGAGAACTCTGGCAGCGGCGACGGCTCGGTCGGCCCTGATCGAAGCTTGGCGGCCAAGCTGAGGGAGCTCGGGTCAGACAGCGGCAGCGACGAAGAGGACCGGTCCAAACCTGCGGTGGTGAAGAAGGACGAGAAGGCGCTGTTCGGCAGCGACAGCGACTCTGGCGAGGATGACGAAGAGGAGTGAGTTTGTCCACTGATTCCTGCTGGCAGGAAGCGGAACTGCAGCTGATCCAGAATTAAATGTGTTGCAGGAAAATGATCGCAGACATTTTCGGAGAGTCTGGAGATGAGGAAGAGGAGGAGTTCACGGTAAGTTACCGCTGTTGGAGCTGGAACCGATTAGGAATCGGCCCCTCTTCATCCTCCTCTTCCTCTTGCAGGGCTTCAACCAGGAGGAGCTGGAGGCCGACAGCAAGCAGCCAAAGCAGCAGCAGCAGGCGGCCGACGAGTCCGACTCTGACGAAGGAGTGGACCGCAGCGGCCAGGAGTAGGTGTCCTCATAAGGTGGCCGGTGCTGCGTGGACCCAGCAGGGTGCTAAACCTGTGTGTGTGTATGTGTGTGTGTGTGTGTGTGTTCAGTACTAGCTTCATGTCCGACTTCGACATCATGCTAGCCAAGAGGAAAGCCATGAACAGCCGGAAGAGGAGGCACCGAGACGGAGGAACGTTCATCAGCGACGCCGACGACGTCGTAAGCGCCATGATCACCAAGATGAACGAGGCCGCAGAGGTCAGCCTTTCACAATTAAAGCCTAGAATGTTTAGCCTCGCCTGCCATCCTTTCACAATAAAAGCTGAGCTGCTGTCTCCGGTTTGTTGACCAGGAGGACCGGACTCTGAACAGCCAGAAGAAGCCAGCGCTGAAGAAACTCACGCTGCTGCCGCAGGTCGTCATGCACCTCAAGAAGTGAGTTTCTGTCCGCTCCGTTTGGACCTTGGAACCAGAACCGACCCGGTCCAGTCTGACGACCGTCCTCTTTGTCCCCCAGGCAGGACCTGAAGGAGACGTTCATCGACAGCGGCGTGATGTCGGCCATCAAGGAGTGGATCAGCCCTCTGCCCGACAAATCGCTGCCGGCGCTGCGAATCAGAGAGGAGCTGCTGCGGATCCTGCAGGAGGTAGGAAGGACTGGGACGGACTGGGAGTTACTGGGACGGACTGGGAGTTACTGGGACGGACTGGGAGTTACTGGGGCGGACTGGGAGTTACTGGGACGGACTGGGAGTTACTGGGGCGGACTGGGAGTTACTGGGACGGACTGGGAGTTACTGGGGCGGACTGGGAGTTACTGGGGTGGACTGGGAGTTACTGGGACGGACTGGGAGTTACGAGGACGGACTGGGACGAAATGGGATAATATATTTTATTATAATTAATTAAGAATAATAAAAACTGAAACAGAAAATATTTTTAACTGAAATAAATAAAAATGGTAATTAATGGAAAATCTATAACTAACTGGAGCTGAGTATATAATTCATTTATAAAACTTACTGAAATTTTAGACATCCTTCAGTTTTTCATTTTATGATTCTATTTGCCTTTCAAACTGATGTGAATTTAGCAGTTTCTGTCTGCACATTACGGCGCTCCATCCTCATCCTTCTGCAAAATGTTTGCAAAATGGCGACAGCAAAAGTTGGGAGAAAACTCCCATCAGTGCTTGTTCAACAATAATCAAATACATTTTTTTGAAACTTTCTTCTGAGTATTCATTACTAGGCTTGTCACGACAATCAATTGTACCAGAAATTATTAAGATAAACGATAATATTGTTGTTTGAGACCATTGTTGACTAATTTCATAAAAATAACAACAATGCAAAAACACCCTCAAAGAACACTAAAATAATTTCTCAAGACCATTTAGCACTAGAACTGGGGACGGACTGGACGTCTTCTGGACCCCAGTGACGTCCTGTTGTCCTCCTGCAGCTCCCCAACGTCAGCCAGGAGACGCTGAAGCACAGCGGGATCGGACGTGCCGTCATGTTCCTCTACAAGCATCCCAAAGAATCCCGGGCCAACAAAGACCTGGCGCTGAAGCTCATCAGTAAGACCTGACCCGGTTCTGGTCCAGCTCCAGGAAGTCCAGACTTTCCTGACATGTTTCTGGTCCGTTTCCTTCCAGACGAATGGTCGCGGCCGATCTTCGGTCTGACGTCCAACTACAAGGGAATGACGAGGGAAGAGCGGCAGCAGAGGGACCTGGACCAGCAGACGCCTCAGAGACGCCGGCTCAGGTAACAACAGAAATAAGATTCAAACTTTGACTAAACCAGATCGCTTTGAGGCTTTTTCAAGGTCTCCATCACACACACACACACACACAGATTTCTGACTGGCAGTAGCAGGTAGTCAGATGATGCGGCAGGAGGTTCTGGTTTCAGCTGGTCAGATGTTTTTAATGGGAAACCCAGGGAAGTAAATCTATCCTTGTGTGTGTGAGTGTGTACTTGTACTTGTTTAGCTATCGTGTGAGGACCTACTGAAACTGTGAGGACATGTGTTTTTGTGAGGACATTTTGCCATCTTCACACAATGTAAAAACATAATTTTTGGGTTAGTAATAGGCCAGTCACGATAACAAATTTGGCTGGATGATAAATTGTCCCAGGAGTTACTGCGATAAGCAATAATTTTGTTGTTTTGACACCATTTGTAGGTATTATGATGACATTAGTATAGCAATGCAAGAACAACTTAATAAACTTTAAATTCTGATGAACATTTAACACTTGAATTGGAAGACATTTTAGATATCCAAAATAAATAAACAAAACAACAGAAACAATAAATAAATTGAATTATGAAGTCTCACTCAATTTGTTTTTACGAAACAGTCAGAGTACATCTTTCTCCAGATGTTGCACTGTCCATCCAGAAGCTTTTAGCTATTTGACAATCTTTGTAATTATTTTATGTATAATTGTAAAAAAAAAAAAAAATTAAATTTGTTATTCATGTTGGCTGCGGAGTAAAACACCGGCTAATGGACGCATGATGATTGAAGTAAAAATGTCAGCATTAACTTCTGAGCCATCACACAACATGCTGAACAGAGCTTTGTACCTTGGCTTTTTCCTTTTGTGAACCTTGAACACAGTGAAGCTCACGAGCAGTTTGGTCTTCTTGGGAATTGGTGTGGGGGGAAATCTGTCAATATATTTTCCTACAATAAAGACGATTCCGGCTGAATCTCTGTTTCTTTTTTGTAGTTGTCTCCTTGTTTTGGAGCTTTCAACCATGCCTATGTTGCAGTATTCTCTGCATTGTTACAAAATGAAAGCCAAAAGACGGCACGTTCGTTTTATTTTTTAAAAACTGATTTTGGGGACATTTAAATCAATTCTCAATCATAGTAAATGAGAATCGTGATTCTAATGTGAATGTATATTTTTTGGCAGACCTCTGTTAGGCTACAGAAATTAATGGAAGCCAGTGCAAGTCCACACAAGCTTAGGGAAACAGGAATGTGTGTGTGTGTTTCTTCCTCTCATCCTCCTTCCTCCCCCAGTGAGCCTCAGAAGGTGGAGAGGGTGCAGGAACCCGACGTCTTCTCCCCACCGACCAGGTCCAGTCCCAGAGCTGCTGCATGTTTGCGCTGCGTGTTTCTGCTGCAGCTCCTCTGTGCAGCTGCAGCCTGAAGATGAATGTTAATGATGCTGCAGAACTTGAGGCGCTCCAGAAGCTATAAAATAAGGAATGTTTGTGTTGAGAGAGACGGGCAATCAGGCGGCCCTCTGAATTTACAACCTGTAATAATTAAGATGAACAGTCTGTAGCTGTAGACAGCAGGGGGCGCTGCTGCACAGAGGAGCTGACTCTCAGGATGGAAATAATTTTGAATCTGATCTTAACGTTCTGGCAGGAACATTCTCAGCAGTTAGAAACCTCAGAGTGTGAAGCTCAGTGACACTAAAACGTGGTGCAGAGTTTCTGCTGCAGGCCGATCGGATCGGAACCGGCTCCAGGTTCTGATGGCTTCACTAACCTGCAGTGAGGTGAAGCCTGCTGATAACAGCATGGAGCTTCAGGAGGAGGCCCTGGTGTAGCGGTGTGAATCTGAATATTACAGCAGAGCTTGTGTTTGTGTTGGTCTGCAGCTCTGGAGGTCAGACGCCCCGCAGAGACCTGGAGAAGCAGCTCACCGGCGAGGAAAAGTCAGTTCATCACTGTTCATTTTAACATAAATATAATTAGGACATTTTGTTTAGGAATTCTGTTATTTACATTGTTTAATATTTTGTTTTGTTACAAATTGTTTTAAAAATTTTTATTTTTTTAAATTTTAGAGGTTTTTTTTTATACATGTATTTTTAAGACTTTTATTTAAAAATCTTTTAGTATTGATGCTAATTATAATACATTTATTTCTACTTATACATTTTTAATTTTGTTCTTTATTGTAATTAATTTTATTATTTTTAGGTATTTTATAGTGTTTTCATTACATTTAATCCATGTAATTTTTAATGAATTTTGTTTTGTATTTAAATTCATTTAATAAGTTAGTCTTTTGATTTTGTTGCAAAATGTTTCTTTTCTGTTTTGAAATGTATTTTATACATTTTTCATTTTATTAATTTTACTATGAAGTTTTTGTTTTAATTTGAACTTTTTATAATTTGTAAATCTGTTCTCATTTAGATGTATTTAATTTGAATATAATTGAATTTACTGATTGCGTGACCAATCACTCAGATTTTTTTAAAGTTGACGTGAACCTTATTGATGTTTCTGACCTGCAGAGCTCTGCGACCCGGTGATCCCGGGTTCTGTGCCCGGGCTCGGGTGCCGATGCCCTCCAACAAGGACTACGTGGTCCGACCCAAATGGAACGTGGAGGGGGATTCCAGCAGGGTGAGTTTCCATTTAAAACACATTTATTCTGGATCATTTTGAATAAACAAAGTTCATTAAAAGTTTTAGAAATTTAAAAGTTAATTTGAGTAAATGCAGAACCTTTCTCTCAGTGGATATTATTTAATGGTCATTACCAAACACTTCATGTTTTATTCAGATACTGTTAGAAATTTTTGAAACAAATAAAATTAAAATATGAACACTTCATATTAAAGTTGGAAAATACATTTTTGTTCCATAATTGTAATTTATTACAGTTTCTGTTGCTGCAGACACCAGATTGATTTTGTTATTTAATTTTTATATTAGACAGAATTCTATTGTTCTTCATGTATTTTTATATTTTTCATTTTGGATTAAGATTATTTTTATTTTTTGTCTGTACTTTAATTCAAAATCATTCATGACTTAACATATTTTAAAGTACATTTATCTGGTTGAGGAATATAAATTTTATTTGAATAAAACAATCAGTTCATCTCTAAAGAATAAAAACAGTTGAGGGTAAAAATTAGACCTGGACCTTCTCTTTGATTGTTTAAACTCTTTGCTTATGTAGTTTGTAGATATTTACATGAAATAGATTATACCATCAAAGTAAAACCCGTCACTGAAGGACAGAACCTCGTAGAGCAAAGACCACGCCTCACCTGCGGGTTGTTACCATGTGACTCAGGTGAGGTGTGCTGCTGAGCTCTGATTGGTCCTCTGTAGAGCGGCTATAAGAAAGCCATGAGCCTGCTGGAGAAGCACAAGCGGCGCTTCGCCGAGCAGAGGAAGCTGCGGCGGCCGCAGGGAGCCGTGAAGATCAGCATAGAGGGGAACAGGATGCCACTGTAGCTCCGGCTGCTCGCCTGCAGGGGGCAGTAAGTCCGTCTGCATGGTGTGGAGCGCAGCGGCTACGTAGAACTAATCAGGTCGATGGAAGTGAAGTTTTAGCCACTTCAGAGCTCATTGATCTGACTGCTGGTTGTGCTTCTATTAGAGCTGAGCTGATTCCACTAACAGAAGCTACTGGTTCTGATCCGATCAGAGCTCCAGACACAGGGTTCCTACACACAATCGGTCTTTGTTTCCAGGAAGCTGCTGGTATGTTCAGATGCTGAATGGGGAAAAGTTTCACATTTAGACACCTTGAATCCGCTGTAGCTGCCATGCCAAGCCACTAGATGGCACTGTGATTTTAGCATGTTATTAAAACTCTCATGTGCTTTGGACCCTTAACTTCTTTCTCCCTGAGAAAACAGCAACCCGTCTCTAATGAACCAATGCTAAATTAACAAGTTGTTAAACTGAACACGTTAAGCGATGCTAGCCGCTGTTGGGTTTGGTTTTTTGCCCACGCATGAACAAACCAAACCCAGCTGCTGTCCATTCTGTACATGTACGTTTTCACACCTCCTGCGGTGACGCGCCTTGAAACGACCCCCTCCGAAACCTGGTTTCATAAATCACCAGTCAGAGAGTCCAATCACTGGAGACGTGAATACAAGCAGTTGGATCGCAACTAAATGTTACGGTTTTATTGAAGAGCGCATAAAAGGGGCAAAAGTCTTTCTCTCTTTCTCTCTCTCTTTTTTTATTCACTGTCTGCATTCTTTCCATGTTTCTGTCTTCTTGTCTTTCTTTATTTCTTACTTTCTTTCTATCTGTTAACTTTCTCCCTGTCTTTTTATTCGTCTTCCTGCCTTTCTATATATCTTTGTGTCTTTCTCTCTTTTTTCTTTCTTTTTCTTTTGTTTGTTCTTTCTATTTTTCTTTTCTTTTGGTCTCGACGTTTACATCAAAATTTTAGGCCTAGTTGAGTTTATGGTAAATTTACAGATAGATAACTCTGGAAATTTGGGAAAATCTGGAACTGTTCCCTGAAAACTGCGTAGGAACCCTGTTCAGAGTTATGGTGATGCTCTTATTTTGAAATCTATGCTTGTTGCTTCCTGTCTTCCTTCTGCAGGGGCCGGTGAAGAAGGGTTTGTCCCGGGTCGATAAACAGATGCGTAGGTTTGCGGACATCCGACGGCTGACGAAGACTGGTCACGCTGTGAAGATCAGCGTGGAAGGAAACCGGATGCCACTCTGATCCCGTCTCCGTCTTTAGTTTTTTAGGATTTCTTCTTCGTGGTTTTGTTTTAAGGTGGTTCTCCTGAACCGTCTCAGTCGCTCCCTCCTCAGGTCCAGCTCTGCCTCTCTAAGGGCTTCTTAACGAATGTGATCATCTGCTGTAAACTTTTCTGAAAATTCAAATTCAATAAACTCTCCATCATGACGTCACCAGCCGTCTGTTTTTCATCTGTTAGATTTTAGCTGTAGGAGCTGGCAAACCTGCAGGAACTGTAACACGTTTAAACCTGAAACTGTTTCAATATCTGCCAAAGTTTAGCGAGTTTGGGTTGTTAGCCGTTAGCAAAGCCTGATTCAGTCTGTTAGCCTTCATTTAGAGTAACTGAAACGTTTACAGGCTGTTTGCTTTTATTTAATATATTAAAGATAATAAAGCAAGCGTTTTGAAAAAGCATGACTCAAATCCTGTTTCTGAAACTCAGAATACATTTGTCCAAACAAACCTAAAAGAATTTTGTCATTATCCTGAAATAATGCTATTTTTTGCCACGTGTGTGTGTATACATATATATATATATATATACATACATACATATATATATATTTATTTTTTGTACTAAAATTACTTTTAGAAAAAGATTAAACAGGCCGTTATTTTTAAGAAAGTAATGATTTGAAAGCTGGATGCCTTTCTTTTAACGAAGCAAATGTGCAAAATCCTTTTCAGTGTTTGGTTGACAAATAACCCAAACGGACGACTCCTTGCTTCGTTTTGTCTTTATTATGCACATTTAAATACAGGCAGAGAAACATGTTTGAAAATCTTTTACAATTTTAGCAGGAAGGTTATTAAAATGAAGAAAACTGGATTACAGCTCCAGTCAAACATCGACTGAACTGCTGTAACCAGTCGGAAAACTTAAGTGCAGTAGCACTGTTCAACCCAAGGAGGATGGAACGGACAGATTTAGGCCACTATTACAGAATTAAGTAAATCTACATAAAAATTCAAACATTTGGACTCAAACACAAAGAATTTAGACAGTTTAAATGCAAAACAAGTTAATTTTGGGTTCAGATGTGGTAAAGTTTAAAATGCTTTCAGTTCATACAGTTTAAACTTCTGAATTCACATTGTGGTGACAAGATACAGAAAATCATCTTTTCATCGTAGATGTTGAAATAAATGGGGTAAATTTTTTTTTCTTTACAAGAATGAAGACAATGTGAAAACTGTTTCAAATAAAAGTTCAGCATATTAACGTGGTTTTCTACCTTTTAAGATGACACTTTTCTGAATTTACATACATTTTGACTTTATTTGATAAGAGAACATTTCAAAAAAGTCTGTCATGAATTGTTTGGCAGATTTAACGTCGCTTGTTGAAGAAACAAGTTTAATCGTTATAGTGGAAAGCGGCTGCAGCCTCCCATCGGTGTGTTCCTGTGTGGCAGCAGAAATGCGTCCTGGAGCAGGAAGCTCCAGTCGTGTCGGACGTTTTGAGTCGAGGCGGCGGTCGCCTCCCGTCAGGTGACAGCAGGGAGAGCCGGAGATGGTGCGTTCAGGTGGAGCTAAAAAGTCTGATGCAAGATCAGCCCTAACAGTAATAATTATTATTAATAATGAGCTTTTCTAAATAAATTACATTATTTGACCAAAGGTATTTTTCTAACACCATTAATAGATTGTTGGACTTGAGGTGTTCAAATCATCTTAATCAGTTCTGGTATTAAACATTTATATTTGATCATAATTGACTTTGTTGTCGCATTTATTTGAATATTTTGGGTGTTTCTCATAATTTTTGCCTAAAGAATTCGATGCGGTTTTTTTCACTTTAAGAAAAGAACCATAGTTTTGGTGTTTGATGGAAAGTTGCATTAAAATGCATGAAAGGATGTAATGAATGTTGTGTTTTTGTGAAGAAGTTTGTCTCTCCTTAAGACTTAAGCTGCTGGTCTTCAATTTATTGAACTGCACCTGAATGCACCATCACTTAGAGCGTGTCCAGGTGAGGTGACGAGTCATCGTGGTTCAGCAGGTGGTTGGCTGATATTTATGCAGAGACTCGACTGAAGAGAGATGAAAATGGATTCCTGTGTTTAAAATTAGAAGTTTTGTTGACATTTATTGCTGAATATGCACAGTCATGTGCAGTTCCTCACCTGTCCAGATGAGGGCATCCTGCTATCCTCGAGTCGTCGGTAGACGCCTCATTCCGACTCGGTCGATGGGAGGCAGATTGCTTCGTCGCCGTGGCGACTCCACCGCCTTGCTGGGAAGAAAAGATGAGCATCAAGACGAGTGGAAGGTGAAACTTCCTTCACCTGTTGGTGGTTCTGATGATTTCACCTGGGAAAAGTGAGTCCTACCTCTGCTTCTTCTTGCCCTGTCTGGTTTCCATGGAGCTCACAGACAGCCGGTCCAGCGGGGCGTTGTTCCCAGGGAAACTCCTCTTCCTCTTGGGCTCAGTCACGTCGTTCTCCATCATCATCAGGTCGTCTGTTCGGAGGAGTTTGGCGCTGAGCTCCAGTCTGGGCTTCATCCTTCCTGGATGCTGCCACAGGACGGCCAGCCTCCTCAGCCCGGGCCCGTCTATGTGCTGGAAAAGGGTTGATTTAATTTAAAAGAAACAACAACAATCCTCCTGTTTGGCTTGAAGAAATAACACTGACATGACAGAAAAAAATCATTTTTTACTGAAGGAATTTGGGTTGAATAATAATTTAAATTCCCAGAGGATAAAATGGAACAGAGTATATCCTAAAAGATAAAATGTGGAAGTAGTTTATGCTCTGAATATAAATAATCTGCTTTGAGTTTCTGAGATTCAATATTTTTCTGCAAAGTCTAACTAATAGGTTGCAACCAAATAATCTTTCCTCTGAAAAGTTTCTGACTAATGTGGATTGAGGGACAGTAAGAGGCAGAGAACATCAGAAAATCCCCGGCTGCTCGATAGTGGTGCTGTTTGCAAAGACAGAAATTTACAGCAAAAAACTGGTTATTAAGTTAGGGTTAGGGTTAGGGGTTAAAGGATGGAAAAAGCCTCCAGCTCCTCCTGATAGGCTTTGGTTTTGTTGTAGCGTGACTTAGCTTTTAACTTCCTCTCTACCTATTTGTCTCTAAAGACTCCAGCAGATCTGGTATACAATAGACTGAGGAGAAAACAGATTTCTGCTTTTCTTCTTCCTGCTGCTTCACACCATCTGATACCAGCACCCAGGAGGAGCTGCTTGCTTTGGCCCTCAGGAGGAGCCGATCTTCTGTCTGATCAGTCAAAAGCACTTTATGGAAAATGTGGCTTACTAAATACTAAAGTGAGTATGAGCCACACTAAGAGATACTCCAGGTTTTTACAGTCCTATTTGAGAATCTGCTTGAGTTTGTCACTTTTTGAAGACTCTTCTGATTCATGGAAATAGACCTTCCTTACGGGGACCAGCTAGTTTGTGAGGACATTTATATTTTCAGGATTTTATTATATTTTCTTGGCACTTAATAACAGATTATGCATTGTGGAGGCATTTTCACATGACAAATGCATTTCTATAAGAAATGAAAAGTCCTTTGTCAAGAAATGTTTTTGCTTGACAAATCTGCGTTATGAGGACATGCTGAACTATGAGGACATTTCTGCTTTTTGTACTTATTTGAACCTTTTCATTTCTACATCATTTTAAAGATCTCTATAATTTAAAGAGATAAACATAAAATAAATACAGATTAAAAAGATCTGCATATCAGTTCATTTAAATGGGTATTTTATTTATCTTTAGTTGTGGGTGCACAGGATGTTGCCTATGCATCATATTTATGGATGTCAACGTCCTGGCTCGATGTATCCATCTATCCGTCCATCTGTCTGCTTTATATTTTTTGATTAAGGGCATCTCTGGTTTCTTTTAAATGTTATAGCAACAAAATGATAGTGAAATCTTATGTTTTAATTCAAACATTACAGGTCTTTTTTGAAGGATACCTTGTAGACCTTTCAGCATGTACAACAGCATTTGTTTAGCTGTCTAGAAATGTCTGATAAATTCAGCGCATCACTGCCTTTTCATGGTTCACCTATTAACACATTATTCTGTGGAACGTGACACCAAATTATTTTAATTTTAGCCTATTTGTGGATATATTTTTTTAAAGAATATGTAAAATTTTAGCCTTAAATTAACCTTGGAAGGTGAAATTCCTCTGTGCAATTCGGGTTGACCTGCTAATGGAACGGCCAACCCTCCGGTTGGAGGATGAACCCTGTACTAGCACCCTGATTCTAATGCTTCACACACCGACTTGAGGTTAGTTTGGTTTAGTTCTGGTTCCTCTTTTGGAAATGTGTGTTTCTGTGTCTTAACCTGAGCCGGCTGCTGTTGGACTCCAAGGACGTTGCATTGCAGGATGATGGACAGCAGGCAGATGATCAAAAGATGGCTGCAGAGCTGCATCTGAACACAATGAATCACAACAGAATGCTGACAACTAAACTCTGAGCTCAGTCGGATTTAAGAACCTGGTATAAAAAATACAAGCTGCACAGCTGAACATGGTTATGGCGATAAAACTAAATAAAAATAAAAACTTAAGAAAAAATTAAAAGTTAGCCAAAAGAACAACAGACCAAAGACTTAATTAACCCAAACAAACTTTAAAATTTCTCTTCTCAGCAGATGAAATAAAAATATTTCAGCCTTACATCATTTTGAATAATCATATTATTATTCAGAACCTAAAAGCAGGAGAGAGAATGAATCTCTGCTTTAAAACATCCTCTGATTAGAACCAGAGCTAACCTTCCCATTCATGGTTTCAAACACAACTGGCTCCCACAGACAGCGGGACACGTTTAGCTCAAACCTATTGTCCAGCAACATCTTCTAATTTTAGCACTTTCCATTCCTGCAAATAAACGCCTTTTGAGCGTCACTTACACGCTTGTTGATGCGCGTGCTGCTGCATTCCCTCCATCACAAAACACACACACACGCCTCGTGATGCACACAATCCTTGTTCTGCTGGACTCAGAGCTTCCTCCTGAACTCCTCCTGACACAGGAGCTTCACCTTCTCCAGAACCAGAACCTGCCCTTTCAAGATCGTTTAACTGCTTCAGCTTGGACTTTTATGCAGAAATAAAGATGTCTTCAAAGTACTGTTATACAGAAAACAGCAACTTTACACAAGAAAAGTGTCACAAAGTAGGAGCACTTCAATAGTTAGAAAATTTCTTACCGACAGTCTACAGAAGCCTCAAGAAATTCAACATTTGTTAAATTTAAGTTTAGGCATTAGAGTAAAAACATTTGGATTGAAGAAAGTATTTTTTTGCAGGTTCATCCAGTTTCATGCTGCTTGTACCTTGATTCTGGAGATAAAACTCTGCTGTCTGTCGTCTTCTCTGCGTTTCCGTGCCTTCCTGCAGCTTCAGGTTTTATAGCAGCTGCTCAGGAGCCTCCTGTCCAATCCAGACCCTTCCCTCCTGTGACATAATAACTTCCCTTGCTTCTTTTCCACTCTGCGTGATCACCAGGTCCATTACCTGTTAAAGAGCTCCTCTGGGATCGGTCACACCTCACCTCCTCCTGGAAGTCCGCTTTTAAAATAAACACAGTCTGACTCTCGTCTGCTTCCCAACAGCACGGCCGTTCCCTCAGCGCCTGGATGTGGAGGCATCCGATATCCTCGCAGGAAGACCTGCACTCAAACCTTTCACCATCAGTTTACACACTTAATTTTATCAGTAATTCATCAGTATTTTATGAAATAAGGGAAAACATTGAGGCATAAAGCTCCAGAACCTTTTAGTTTAATCTTTGTTTGGTCAAATTTAACTTATGACATCAAGGAACCTCTAGATATCAAAAGAAACTGTTTCCAAAAGCAGGTGTTTAGCAGAAGCTAATGCTCAAATTTTAACCTTGTTGATACGACAATGTGCCAACAACACCACACAGTATGTCATACTCCATAGGGTTTAATATGTCATTACGCATCCATCTGACAGGGTTACTCTTCAGTTCCGCTAACGCTAAAGCGCTATACCAACATGTGGAAGCTAATATTAAAGTGCTAAACACAACCATGTTGATACACACGCATATAATGCTAAAGTACTAAACAAAATATTAGCTCTGCCCTCAACGTATTAGCGGCAGTGTGTCCACCACCAAACTGTATTGGAAGGTTTCTGTTTTATTTATTTGGCTCCATTTGATCCTTTTTTGTGACTTTTCCTCAAAGTTCTGCGATAAATCCAATAGAGTCGTTACACTGATGAAGTGAAGTCTGTTTTTATTAAACCCAACGAGAGAAAACGTTTTAAATACTTAAAGAAGTTGTGAGGAAGGACTTGTTTGCTCACTGATGGACGACCTTCTCCAGGTGATGTCATCCTGCGCCTCTCCCCGTTGCCATAGAAACAGGATACATGAAAAGTGGAGCAAAGTATCCTCAGAAATGGTCTCAGTCGCTGTCTCTCTGAAACATGCAGCGGTGTGTGAAGGTGGAAAGATCCCAGGAGTGATCTCAGAAAGGCAGCTGGGAAAAGGTCAAAGGTCATGCCCAAATCATCTGAAGCAGATTGATCCCAACGTCAGAGCGTGAAGCTCACAGATGAACTCAACAGCCCCATCTACGACTCTGCAGGCCTCAGTTAGCAGGCTAAAGGCTAAAGGTCACAATAGGACAGTTAGGGATGAAAGAGAATGTTTCTTTCTCCTTAAAACAAAATGGCCGCAGAGTTAATGGTCTGTTCTGACTTCTGGGGCAACATAGAGATGTTGAACCATGATGGAGGAAACCCAACGCCTCATACCAGCTGTGAAGCACGGTGGTGGAGGAATGATGGGAGGTAAGAATGAGTCCATCTGTAGCCCAAAGTCTTCTAGAATCCAAGATGAATCTGCTTCTGACATCTAAGAAATACTCAGATGACCCTGAAGTTGTCCTCTGAATGCAATGTTGACACAGCGCTTTAGCATTAGCTGTTACTAGTTACAATACTGCTGTAGCGCTTTAGCATTAGCTGTTACTAGTTACAATACTGCTGTAGCGCTTTAGCATTAGCTGTTACTAGTTACAATACTGCTGTAGCGCTTTAGCATTAGCTGTTACTAGTTACAATACTGCTGTAGCGCTTTAGCATTAGCTGTTACTAGTTACAATACTGCTGTAGCGCTTTAGCATTAGCGGCTACTATTTACAATACTGCTGTAGCGCTTTAGCATTAGCGGCTACTATTTACAATACTGCTGTAGCGCTTTAGCATTAGCGGCTACTATTTACAATATTGGTATAGCGTTTATTGCTGTTTTTGATAAGGAATTCAGTGTTAGCAGAGCTAAGTTTTTAGCTAGCACTGCTGGTTCTTTTGTTGAACCTCTGAATTCGATGGTGCAAAGAAAGATTCTTCATTGTTGTAGGAGCCATTTATCCTTTTCTGTGTTTATCGCCACCAGGGGGCGTATTTCATCTTGAGTTCTGTGTCTGATGGGGGATGGGGTTATTTAAGGTCAACCATGATTCTGTTCAGGTGTTGTTGATAGGAAGAGGCAACAGTTTTCCACTGTGGTTGGTTTGGGTTTGATGTTGAATTGATGTGGATTTCAATAGAAATAGTAAAACACTGGATGTTGTTCAGATAATAAATGACTTTATTAAAATCAAACTAAAGATCGGCATCATGAATATTAATTGAGCGCATATAAGACCACTCAATTCTAAAATATAGGATTTTAGCCGCTACAATTGGAATATTTTGTGAGGCAGAAAATAGTTTTTAGAATGATGAATTGCTTACCTTGAGCTACCTGCTGTAGTGGAGTTGAGAGGAAATCACCATGTTGAATGTTTCATTGCGGCCAGCCTTACCAGCTGCTCTCCTGGAGCAAAAGCATCATAATTCATCTGGCGCGGCCGAAACTGAGAGTTTGAACTAACAAGAACATTAAAGTTCACTCTACCTGCCTTCAGAGTTGGAGTGTGAGAGCAGCTGGTGACTCATGGTTTGGCCGTTTCACCAGAGTCTTTGCTAACGTCATCGATTTAACCGTCGTTAAAGAGCTAACAAGACTTCAGGTCCAACATCGGACAGAAAGAGATCCAGAACACGGAGCTGCAGCTGCCTCCCTGTTTGGCTTGCAGCTCATGTTCTCTTTTATTTTGGAAGCTTTTTATTTTAATAAGTCTGCAGAAAATGATGAACTTCATCTCTCATCATCTTCATACCAAAGAAACACAAAGCCACTTACAAATGCATAAAAGTAAAAATGTGTATAAACAAATTAAGTCTTGATCCTTGACCTCAGGTACAGCATGCGGTGGTTGTCAATGTAACTTCCTGATCCTGGCGGTTCTGCTTTCTGGTGAGATTTTGTCTGGAAATGTTCAGATCATCTGAGCAGAAACAGATTCTTGTAAACCTACAAGATTTTTTGTTTTCAGCTCATAAATAATGAAAAGTGACTTGAAATGTGAGACCCAAACGGTTTTCCAATAATCACAGTGAGTTGACTTTTCTATTAGTAGATTTTCATTGTAGTTTATGATATAAGCCTGTCAATTGTCAAAAGTTTTGTTGGTTCTGGTGGATTTTATTTGATGTTTGTCAGGAAGGGAAGCAGGTTGTGAGGGAGGAGGAAGACATGCGACGAAGGTCATCGGGTTTGAACCCGATGACCTTCACACATGGGATAAACGCTTTCACCCCTCCGCCTCTGCCGCACCCAAAGAAACTCCTCATTGTTGTGTCTTTGATTTGGGAAAACAGCCGAGGTGACTGAGCGTTCGGCCAACCATCTGCGTAAATCAGAGCGAGACTCTCGGAGCGGAGAAGGAAACTCGTTTGTTTCCCCTCCTGCGCTGCTGACGCTGCAGCCGGGATGTTCACACAGATCAGACGGCTCCCGTCTCCAGAGTGAAGGATCCCCTGGATGTTCCCGCCGTCCTCCGCCTCCTGGGCCTCCGCCGTTGACCCAGACCTGTTTACCCAGACTGCTCTCACGCTGAAAACCGATCCTCGGCTCTCTGCGGATCTGACCTGGAGTCAGCCGGGAGCAAAAACTCAGACAAAACAGAACCTCGCGGCTCCATCGATCCGCCTGCGCTGCCAGCAGAGGGTCAGAAACTCGCCGTTCGCTGCAGAACATTCCTGCTGCGCTGCAGCAAGAAGGCAAAGGGAGCAAACAGATTATTAAGAACTAAACCAAATCAAACTTTATTTGTTCAAAGTGCTTTACATCATAAAAACATAAAAATCAACGGAGGTTTTCATTTTTACATTTTTTACACATCAGCTCTCATTCAGCTGCACCGTGTTTCCAGACTACCACAAAACACCATGCAGCTCCCTCTGACATTTTCTATCAACATCCAAATAAAATACATAAATACAACTGATTTACTAAATAAATACTACTTTTTATATTTATCTATTTTTATTTCTAGGTATATTAATTTATTTGATGGAAGTATTTATTGGTTTCAGTTTTTCCATCCATCCATCCATTTTCTATACACCCTTTGTCCCTAAATGGGGTCAGGAGGGTTGCTGGTTCCTCTCCAGCTACGTTCCGGGCGAGAGGTGGGGTCACAGGGTCACGGGGTCACGGGGTCACCCTGCACAGGTCGCCAGTCTGTCGCAGGGCAACACAGAGACACACAGAGACACACAACCATTCACACACTCACACCTAGGGAGAATTTAGAGAGACCAGTTAACCTGACAGTCATGTTTTTGGACTGTGGGAGGAAGCCGGAGAACCCGGAGAGAACCCACTATGCACAGGGAGAACATGCAAACTCCATGCAGAAAGACCCCGGGCCGGGAATCGAACCCAGGACCTTCTTGCTGCAAGGCAACAGCTCTACCAACTGCACCACTGTGCAGCCCGGTTTCAGTTTTTATTTCTGTAATTTGTTGTAGTTCTCCAGGATGGAACCAGTTTTTCTGCCAGCTGCAGTTCATCCGGCGGCCAGGCGGTGGCAGCACAGCGCAGCAGCTGAACTCAGTTCATGATTTCTGTCGAACAAACATGAAAGATTTTCCATCCTAAACTTTATCTTGTTTCCTATGATTCAGAAAAACATTAGTAAGTTTTTCAATAATAGAAAATGGCCAGAGCATGTAAAAAAAATGAAAATAAAACAAATTCTTCAGGCTTTCTGTGTTTTGAATTGTGGGCCAGTTACTGCTCACATCTTCTGTGGATTTTTGTTCACCCAGAACTTGAGACTTTAGGGTAAGTAAAATATTGTTGAACATTTCCAGTTACTGTATGGATGCTTTTTAAATTGAACTGTATGAACATCTGATCTTTGTGTTGATCTTGTTCTTATTTTGTTCTCAGTTTTCAGAGGAAACACCAGAAAACAGAAGCTGCTGATGAAGACAGGAAGGTTTGAGTTGAAAGTCTCTTCAGCCTCAGCCTGTGAACCTGATGAGAAGCACAACATGAAGTGGAAACATTTTATTCCTGTTGATGTCAGCGAAGCGAGCGTCTGTCCAGAGAAGATCTCAGGCGGTTTCTGGAAACAACAAACGCTGAACAAAGATGGAGGAGTGAAGGTCTGAGCGGACCTATTTTATTTTAACATAAATATTTTTACCAAATTCAACTGCTTTTCCATCTGCCCTGGGAAAAAGGATGAGAATTGTATCATAATTGTCACATAATCCAGCAACCTTTTGACATCCTGTTGTTAATTGGCTGTGAGACAAAACTTCATATTGTGAAGTATACTCTGTATTTTGCTTGAATACAGCCAATCACAGGCTGGTTCACTCAGCCTGTGATTGGCTGAGTGAACCAGTGGCCCTTTGGGCCCGGCGCTGTGACTGCTGCCTCGTTTTGCTTTTTGTTTCTCTTTTTGTTTCTTTAGGATCATTTTTCTGTGATCAGCTCCACTCTCTGTCCAATCAACCAAAGTTTTTTAATTTAGAAGTTTCAACCTTTGTTTCTTCAGTTATTATTTGTGTTTTGTGTTTTTTATTTGTCGTTGCTCTTCAGTCTGAGGTTTTCCTGTTTTGCAGTTGTTTGCAGCCAGTTTTGTTCTCCTGGTCAGTGTTGGTCTTGAGTTCTTACCAGACTCATCTTGTTTCTTTAACTTTTGCAGAAACGGACTCGCATCTAAACCTTTTTCATTTCAGAGAAGAATGAAAACCAACAGCAGAAAAACCATGAAAACCGCTCCGTGTTACTCTGCAGTCTGTGCAGGTTTTCTCTTGTCCTGCTCCAGCTGTTGCCACGGTAACGGGGCTCGTTGGCTCGGCGGTGACCCCTTGAGGCTTGGCCGCAGCTCAGCGGCTCCCTGTTTGACTTGGAGCCGCAGCAGCCGGCCGTCCCGCTCTGGCGGCTCTTCAGGCGGCGTTGGCCTGCGGGGCCCGAAGAGCCTCAACACCAGATCACTGGAGGCTCTTTGTGTGACGGAAACTAACTGACAGATGAGATTTAACTTCATGTATCTGAGTAAAAAGTTATGTTAGAATTAGAAATAACATTTTCATCATTGTTATTTCTTGTCTGGTTTGTGTAAGTTGATTTTATTACTATCATTATTTTTATGTTTTTGTTTTTTCCTTTTGATAAATTTGCGTCGTGTGTAAATTTGTATACGATGTAAGCTAGCTAACTTTTCAGTGTCTATTCTGGGGTCCAGCACAAACACATCACCAATCTGTGCAAAAAAAGCTAGCTAGCTAGCAAAGGTATGTTAGCGGCTAGCTACTGTAGCCTAAACTGCCTCCAGGCACAGAAAACTGAATATGTCTGCAAGACTAAAACCTTTTCTAGAAAGGACAGAGTTGCATTAATCAATAAGTTGTGAATGAGGGGAAAACGAAATGATGGAAATATGCAGATATGAGACTCTGATAATGAGGACGAACGGAGGGAATCGCTCAGGAACCGTCTGCTGTCAGAACAAAGTTACCAACTTCTGATAATATAGATTTTGTGCCAATGAGGAAATTTCAGTTTTATTGTTTAATTTGATCAAGTTTGAGGCGAACCAGGATTTTACCTCATGTTTGGTAAAAGTTGCAGGAGTGATGAAGAGTTTTCACTCTGACAACAGAAACTGATTTAACACAGTAAGTCAAGCTCAGCCCTGAACCAGTAAATCATTCATCAGATTCTCCTGCAGAAACATGTTGGACTTGCAGTGATCTGTTGTTTTATCTGAATTAGCTTGTTTTTAAATGCATCTTAAACCGAGTTTAGTTCTGAAGAAGATCCTTCTGTCCATCTTTGAGTTTGAAGTGTTCCAGTTTTTCGTTGCTCTGAGGTTTAATTATAATCTACAGAAACAGGAAACGGTCTTTATTTCACACTTCACTGACCAGGGAGAACTCTGTCCAAACTATTATCACGCTTTGGTGGTGGAACACCTTGACGCACGATCCCAGTCAGCCAATCAGAGGCCAGGACCACGGTGACGTCATCAGGTGCGTAATCCGGACTCCTCTCTGCGCGACGATCCGTTTTAACGTGTTTGCTGGTTTCAATCCGGACTTCAAACAAATAAATTACTGAATGGCCTGAATAAACACTGTTAGCTCAACCTTTTCAATTTTATACAGAACAAAAATAGTTTTTAGATTAATTCTGACTCTAATAGTTGAAACAGCGGACCATGCTGATCAAACGGGACAAAATTTAAATGATTTATATATCATTAAATCATTAAATATACCGTGACGTGAAAAAAAAGTTTAAT